>NC_064929.1:157673114-158298114 GCF_023897955.1 Schistocerca gregaria | reverse complement strand
CAAGACCGACAGTCTCCTCAAAACCTTTATAAAAGTATACTTTGTTCAAGTCCACAATGAATTCTTCAAATATCGTGCTTTCTTTAGCGCGACTGAGCTTCGGCAAGTGTATGTTCTTCGACGGAATGTGTCCCATCTACAGCTCGATCAGATTTTTAAATGCATCCCCATCAAATCAGATGTACCTTGGAATGTTTTACTGTGGACAGCGTCCAGTGAGGTCCAATTAAAATTCAAAGTCTGCAATCCATTCCGGATGTTCTAATTTTAGTTCCTGCACTCCTTTTTTCTTTCATAAATTCAACAATACTGAGTTTTAAATCGAAAAATCGTCTCCATACTATTCATTCATTCCCATTCAAAACTTTTGCAACTGACATTGGAATAATGGCGGTGTCTTCAGGAACTTTGCTATTCGTACCACCAATTTCTTCAAAATCTCCATGTCTTCAAATTGGACAGAACAATGAATCTCGTCTTTCGATCCATTGTTCCGCTATAGCGCCGTAAGCGTCGGTCACAATTGCCCGATACGCAATGTTTACGTCCAGATGGGATTTCCTTCGAGACGTAGCAGGAAGGTCTTCCGAGCAAAGTGTCACGGCTATTCTGACTTCGGTTTATGAATTTTCTCTCGCCACCTTGTGAACTTACGACGCTTTTTTGCTCTGTCATTGTCATCTACATGTTTGAATTGTCTCTGCATGGTACTGTAATGTCGTTTCATAACAAATAAGGAGCACCTGTCGATAGTGCGAACTGAGAATTCTTATCCCTGTCTTCTGTTATTCCCGTTCGTTTTAAAGAGTTGTGACGATAGGTTGCTAGACTGCATTTTTTTGAAGACTGTGAACAAATAGCGAAGGATAAGCAGCTCTGACACCACTGTTCTGCCGAACTCGGAGAGTTGTGTCGACCGCAAAATGCCTCACCGCAGTGCTAAATGAAATTTCGAGCTGTTGCTGTTCCGGATACACCCCTAGAAGAACCGAGCAAACCGCAGTAACAAGATCGCAACCCGCACACGATGCACAATTGAAGTATGGCGCACCGTGGCCAGTCTTTCTTCTAATGGTCTGGCTCGTCACAGTGCACTCTAATCCTGTGGTTGCGACGCCCTGCGCAAGATGTTCTCGCACTCGTTTTGTGACGTCAGCGGTGACGCAATACGGCGTGGCGGTGGGGGGCGCTTGTTGCTCCACTCCCGACTGGCCACGACGTGGAGCTTGCTTCCACTGCGCGCGCGCCGCCGGCGATGTCGACGCGGGGATTACCCGGGATCTCCGCCGTGAGCCCCGGGGTCAGCGCAGCTTCCGGCGAGGAAGAAAAATGGCCCTCAGACCCACTTAGCGGGGGAGCTGCGTCTCCGAACGTCCTCCTCAAGGACCTCTTCGGTCGAGGGTCCTCGCTGGTCCCTTCTCCCCTCCTATCTCTCTCTCTCTGCCTCCGCTATAACGCCGTAAGCGTCGGTCACAACTGCCCGATACGCAATGTTTACCTAAAGATGGGATTTCCTTCGAGAAAGTGTCTCGGCTATTCTGACTTCAGTTTAGGAATTTTCTCTCGCCTCCTCGTGAAGGTACGACCCTTACAGGAAACATACTGCTCTATTCACGACCTTATTGCTTCTATGACGCAGTATGCTGGGGACTAAGCAGTGAATTATTTCGTTTCTGAGCACGCTGGCAACTTTAACATTGAAACTTCCTGGCAGATTAAAACTGGGTGCCCGACCGAGACTCGAAGTCGGGACCTATGCCTTTCGCGGGCAAGTGCTCTACCATCTGAGCTACCGAAGCACGACTCACGCCCGGCACTCACAGCTTTACTTCTGCCAGTATCCGTCTCCTACCTTCCAAACTTTACAGAAGCTCTCCCGCGAAAGGCAAAGGTCCCGAGTTCGAGTCTCGGTCGGGCACACGGTTTTAATCTGCCAGGAAGTTTCATATCAGCGCACACTCCGCTGCAGAGTGAAAATCTCATTCTGGAACTTTAACATTCACTGTCCAGGGAGCTATACTTGTTTATTTGCCGTCGATTTCGAAGCATGTTACGGTTTCATCTTCAGACACAAAACGAAATGATGAAGGCTTTCACGAACTGTGGAACTGCTTCTGTTAAACCTCCCCGGTTGTAAGGTCGTGGTCCATGAAGCTCCTCTGTTCCTAACGTTTCGCCCAGAACTGCGCCAGACATCTTCAGAGGTAAGACTCAACGGGTAAATGGTTGCGAAATCATACTTGACCTTCTAGCGACAAGTAATCCTGGACAAATAGTGAGTATTGTGACGAATACAGGGATTAGCGACCGCAAGGCAGTTGCTGCTAGGCTTAATACCGTAACACCTACAACGATAAAAAAAGAAACGCAAAGTATATCAATTTAAAAAAGCTGATAAAAATGCTCTTAACGCCTTTTTAAGGGACAGTCTTCACTCCTTCCTATCTGATCATGTAAGCGTAGAAAAGTTGTGGAATGATTTCAAAGAGATAGCATGGACAGCAATTAAGTGATATATACCACATAAGTTAATAAATGATGGTACTGATCCCCATGGTACACAAAACGGGTCAGATCGTTGTTGCAGAAGCAACGAAAAACGCTGCTAAATTTAAAAGAACGCAAAATCCCCAAGACTGGCAAAGTATTGCACAAGTTCGAAATATAGTGCGTACTTAAATGCGAGATGCTTTCAGTAATGTCCACAACAAAGCTCTGTCTCGAAGTGCGGCAGAAAAAGAGAGTCTGGTCATACGTAAAGCACATCATTGGCAAGACGCAATCAATACTTTCACTGCACGATGACAATGGTGAAGTCACTGACGGCAGTGTCGCTAAAGCAGTCATTAAACACGGTTTTCCGAAACTCCTTCACCATGCTTGTCCGACCTATTCTGGAGTATTGCTGTGCGGTGTGGGATCCGCATCAGGTGAGACTGACGGATGACATCGATAAAGTACAAAGAAGGGCAGCTCGTTTTGTGAAGTAGGGGAGATAGTGTCACAAGACATGATATGTGAACTGGAGTGTCAATCATTAAAACAAAGGCGTGTTTCGTTGCGACAGGATCTTCTCAGGAAATTTCAATCACCAGTTTTCTCCTCCGATTGCGAAAGCACTCTTGCCACCCACCTAAATAGGGAGAAATGATCATCACGATGAAATAGGAGAAATCAGTATTCAGGAACGGGTCGATCTAGCGCCCTATACACGGTCTCCTTTGCAGATGAACCACACTTTCCCGAAACTCTCGCAATAAACCAAAGTCGGCCATACACCTTCCCTACCTTAATCCTCACATGCAAGTTCCATTTCACATCGCTCTGCAGGGCTACACCCAGATACATAAGGGACTTGACTGTGTGAGGCAGCACACTACTGATGCTGTGTTGGAACATAACGTATTTATTTTTGCTACTCGTCCACATTAACGTACGTTTTCCCAAATTCATAGCTAGCTACCATTCATCACATCAATTAGAAATTTTCTCTTCTTGTATCCTCCTACAATCACCCAACTTCCGCACCTTCCCGTACACCACAGCATCATCAGCAAACGACAGCACATGGAAACTTTTTAGCACATAGAAGCTTTATGCCGGATCGAGACTCGAACTCCAGACCTCTGCCTTCATGAGGAGCTACCCAAGCACGTCTCACGGCACGTTTAGAAGGTAGGAGTCGAGGTACTCGCGGTAGTAAGGCTGTGTGGACGGCTCGTGAGTTGTACATGGGTGGCTCAGTCGCTAGAGCATTTTCCAGCCAAAGACAAAGGTTCTAATTTCGAGCCTTTTATCCAGCACACAGTTTTAACCTTCCAGGCAGTTTCATATTCGTTCTGGGAACCGTAGATTGCTTTTCACCTGTTCTCCAGACGATTTATGTATGCAGAAAATCATAACGGTCCTACCACACTTTCTTGAGCCAGTCCTGACAATTCACTATCAATATTCGCTGCCTACCGCGAGGGTTTTGAGCGTTCATATCTGGGTCTGTCGGCGGCAACATTAGCAGAGTCAAGGAAATGACTTACACATCTTATTATGATGTGTTTCTATGGTACAGTACGAACATTGAACTTTCTTTTATATGCCCACAGTTTGCACATGTGTGAAGTACAATCCAACTATAGCAACACATTTTCTGTTTCTCCACGTACGCATGATTGATCTCAGAGGTCACAGCAACAGTGTTTTTTTTTTAAACAGAGGTGGATCCCTTCCACGCCCACACTGGCATGATGGTCAACTCAAAAGGTCTACTGCCGCCTCTTCATAAGGGTTAGTTTTCAGTAAAGTGATGTGTCGCAGGATGTTGGTACTGCGATGTTTGCGTACGTCTGGAGATATATTGGCTCGAAGTCGAACGAAGGGCAGAGCCATAGCAAAAAAACCTGAACGATAGTTAGGTCGGGTGGTAAGAGCAGTAGCGGATGTCTCGCTGGCTGCGATAGGTCGTTCAAGGTTAGGCTTTGTAAGCAGTGGGTATCAGGCATGTCGATACCTTTGACGTCGTGCGGTGGTGTTGCTCGGCGGCTGCCGCTGGGTGCCGGTGTAGAGCTCTCGTTCAGCGTCAGCAACCTGCAACAGTTAGGTTTATCATCGTTTTTGTGGCCGGTAGGTCATATATCGGATGCACAGTGTAGGGTGATGATGGCGAATTGTTTGTCCGTCAGTGGACGAGCTCGTCGGTGTCCCTGCTGTGGCCTGTTGGTCGGCTGTAATAGCAGCCGGTAATTACCAGTCAGTGTTGCTGATATGCAGGGGCTTGCCGACGTTTGTCGCTTGTGGGTTTCTGTTAGCTTGCCATAGGCGGCTATGCCCTAGTTAGTACTGTCTTTGGCCGCTTGCGCTTCCACCTATGGTTGTGATAGCAATAGTGTGGAAGCAAAAACCAGAAGTTTATAATTCATACATTAATCGTTTTACACTCCTGGAAATGGAAAAAAGAACACATTAACACCGGTGTGTCAGACCCACCATACTTGCTCCGGACACTGCGAGAGGGCTGTACAAGCAATGATCACATGCACGGCACAGCGGACACACCAGGAAGCGCGGTGTTGGCCGTCGAATAGCGCTAGCTGCGCAGCATTTGTGCACCGCCGCCGTCAGTGTCAGCCAGTTTGCCGTGGCATACGGAGCTCCATCGCAGTCTTTAACACTGGTAGCATGCCGCGACAGTGTGGACGTGAACCGTATGTGCAGTTGACGGACTTTGAGCGAGGGCCTATAGTGGGCATGCAGGAGGCCGGGTGGACGTACCGCCGAATTGCTCAACACGTGGGGCGTGAGGTCTCCACAGTACATCGATGTTGTCGCCAGTGGTCGGCGGAAGGTGCACGTGCCCGTAGACCTGGGACCGGACGCACGGATGCACGCCAAGACCGTAGGATCCTACGCAGTGCCGTAGGGGACCGCAGCGCCACTTCCCAGCAAATTAGGGACACTGTTGTTCCTGGGGTATCGGCGAGGACCAATCGCAACCGTCTCCATGAAGCTGGGCTACGGTCCCGCACACCGTTAGGCCGTCTTCCGCTCACGCCCCAACATCGTGCAGCCCGCCTCTAGTGGTGTCGCGACAGGCGTGAATGGAGGGACGAATGGAGACGTGTCGTCTTCAGCGATGAGAGTCGCTTCTGCCTTGGTGCCAATGATGGTCGTATGCGTGTTTGTCGCCGTGCAGGTGAGCGCCACAATCAGGACTGCATACGACCGAGGCACACAGGGCCAACACCCGGCATCATGGTGTGGGGAGCGATCTCCTACACTGGCAGTACACCTCTGGTGATCGTCGAGGGGACACTGAATAGTGCACGGTACATCCAAACCGTCACCGAACCCATCGTTCTACCATTCCTAGACCGGCAAGGCAACTTGCTGTTCCAACAGGACAATGCACGTCCGCATGTATCCCGTGCCATCCAACGTGCTCTAGAAGGTGTAAGTCAACTACCCTGGCCAGCAAGGTCTCCGGATCTGTTCCGCATTGAACATGTTTGGGACTGGATGAAGCGTCGTCTCACGCGGTCTGCACGTCCAGCACGAACGCTGGTTCAACTGAGGCGCCAGGTGGAAATGGCATGGCAAGCCGTTCCACAGGACTACATCCAGCATCTCTACGATCGTCTCCATGGGAGAATAGCAGCCTGCATTGCTGCGAAAGGTGGATATACACTGTACTAGTGCCGACATTGTGCATGCTCTGTTGCCTGTGTCTATGTGCCTGTGGTTCTGTCAGTGTGATCATGTGATGTATCTGACCCCAGGAATGTGTCAATAAAGTTTCCCCTTCCTGGGACAATGAATTCACGATGTTCTTATTTCAATTTCCAGGGGTGTATTTTCTTTCAAGTGGCTACAGTATTTCTAGGACACCCCGTGAAAGTATAGGACACACCACCAAAGCGCTGACCATCACTGGATGCAAAAGACCCACCACATTACAGCTGTTGGAACTGCATTGTCACCCAGACTACTACCACCAGCCAGGCACCAACCACCCAGTTGCAGCAGTGCATTCAGATCAGCAGCTGGCCCGTCGGCGTCACACCAGAGTGTAAACATGTTACAGATGAAAAATGCACTTCCGTTTCAATCCATCATTGACCAAATTGTGGTGTAGTGAGCTCAGCTCACAGGTCACTCCACAGTTACCCAAAGGCAACATGGCAAACAATCAGCTCTGGAAAGACCATACTGTCAGTAGTAGAAGAGAGAACATTGGAATGTGTGTGTTTGTAGCCGTCACCACCCTACCCCCCCCCCCCCCCCCCCTATTAAGCACAGTGTTTTGAGTTCCTGTTCTCAAATGGCTCTGAGCACTATGGGACTTAACATCTGAGGTTGTCAGTCCCCTAGAACTTGGAACTACTTAAACCTAACTGACCTAAGGATATCACACTCATCCATGCCTGAGGCAGGATTCGAACCTGCGCGCGCGGTTCCAGACTGTAGCGCCTAGAACCGCTCGGCCACTCCCGCCGGCCCCTGTTCTCAGGTTTGAGGACAGAACTGTAGCGTAAGATGTGAAGGCGACCATACTAGTGAGCCGATATAAGCCGTCAGTATCTGCAATTGGGTCTCGTAAGACCTGCTGCAGCACGTAACAATGTGATGTAAATAGGAGTGTAAACACAGCACTTGAATAACGGCAGCTACGTACGGCTCTGCGAGAGTGCAGGCGGCTGGAATGGCCGTCCCCTCCCCACCCATTTACCGCCCTTCCCCTGCTGCCCCCTTCTCCAGCGGGACGCCCCCACGGAGCGCTGGAGGCGGTGGCTGGATCATAAATCGCCCCCGCCACCGCTGCGTGCCCGACCTAGGCCACTCTCGGCGGTTCGTAGCCTTCCCTGAACCGCTGTCGGCGCCCGAGAACGCCGACGGGACATCCTCATCGCGTGGGCTGCCAACGGCCGCTGCTGACGTACTTTCCGTCTAAAGCGCTACGAAGACAGCATGAGAGGAATTAGGGATCGTACAGAAGCGTACAGTCTTCTATCCATTCCTCCACTTGCGAGAGGAACAGGAAAGCGAATCACTAGCAGTGGTACAGAATATCCTCCGCCTCGCACCATACTGTGGCTTGTGAAATGTACTTGCAAATGTGGAAGATGCAGCTGAGGCTTTCTGTCACCTCAAGATGATGCACAGTCAGAAATCTGCTGTGGTCCAGAGTGCATTTACCCCAAGCTACTTTGCTCTTATATTGTTAATAAACTGGAGTTCGGAAACATTGAAAATAATAATTCGATGTCACCTAGCCTTCAGGAAGACAATGCACCATAAGAGACGTACTTTCCAGCAAGACAATGCACCATCAAAGAGACCTAGTTTTCAGGAAGACAATGCCTCGGGCATGGACGTGCGTGATTCCCTTAGGTTAGTTAGGTTTAAGTAGTTCTAAGTCTCAGAGACTGATGACTCAGATATTAGGTCTCATAGTGCTTAGAGCCATTTGAACCATTTTTGAACCCATACCATCATGGAACAATCACGATCTTATGCAGAGCCTTGTAGACAACTTGGGTCCATGGCTTCATGTGGTCTGCGCTACTCTCGAACCCTTCCACCAACTCTTTACCAGCTGAAATCGGGTCACTGTTTCCCAGTCGCCTAGTGTCCAATGCTCCGTCAATGGACTGCCCTTTTATAGCTTGTGTAGGCGATATTACCGCCATATGTGTATATGCATATGTCTTATGTCACCACAGGCTACAGAGAGTCTCACTGTTACAGGTACAAACGAAAAGGTCGAGTGGAGGACAGCGAAACAAACAAGTGCTCCTAATAAACATTGGTACACAAACCAATGGTTTCCACATTACGACACATTAGCACTGACAACATGAGTCTCCGAGGACCCAAACTGCAGATATGCACCTGAGGACAAACACATGACACCAAATACTTTGCATGACCTTTTGAATCTCAGGGTGCCTCCTTATTGATGCACGTAACCGTTCAAAAATCGCGGGAGTGTTCCGAATGCATTGACAGCCATCTACAATGCGTTCCAAGGGTTCATCAACGCTATCAACAGGGCTGGGATACACATGAGCTTATATATATACGGTAGGCCATAGTATTGGTGATCCACATCTGAACTGTATCCAGTTCCCCCCAACACACAGACATACATTGTTGAACCAGATGTATCATCACCTCCTATATGTCGATGATAAGATACCATCACGCATGTTACCTTGGATGGAAGTGTCCTTCCAGAGAAGTGTTCTGCTACTGTTTCTCATCAGGCTGTAAGCCTACATGCAGTGTGCACCCTGCACTCCAGACCAAAAGAGGCACTTTCCGGTTACAACAGCGTACGCGAAGAACGCCATCAGAAGACTAACAAAAGCTGCTTTGATGTGTATTTATTTACAGACAACCAGTTTCACTGAGACTACCGCTCACCTATGTGTTAAAGAGAGAGATTTTAGAGATTAGTACATGTCAAAACTGTTTTATGTAAAAGATACTCGTGGATACAGTTACTTCAGGTTAAAGGAAACTTCCCTGACATGAAGCAGGTAACGGTTGTCAGCTGCACCATATGAATGAAATAGTTGCAAAATACTATGTATTTAAACAGATTAAAAAACTTACTAGACGCGTTATAGATACAAACAAATCTAACTTGTGTAGCTATCACTTATATATGCTTTCATTTCTATTAGCCTTCATACTCACGAACTAGGATCACAAAACAACTTCAAATT
Source organism: Schistocerca gregaria (assembly GCF_023897955.1). Taxonomy (NCBI): domain Eukaryota; kingdom Metazoa; phylum Arthropoda; class Insecta; order Orthoptera; family Acrididae; genus Schistocerca; species Schistocerca gregaria. Next base: position 158,288,893 of record NC_064929.1, on the reverse strand, counting down.
ACTTTTTTTTTCGCTTGTTGTTTACTGTTTTTCCTGTAGTCCTTCATTTTCCCCATATGTTGTCTTTTCCTTTCTTCCTTCCATGTTGTTTCCAATTACTTATTTATTCTGCCTTGATGCCTAAATTTAGCACTTCAGTGTTAAAAATGATTTCTTTCTGTTATATCAGAGTCTTTGACGTTCATTCTTTTTAATTCTTTTCATTTTTTCAGTAATCCGTGCTACTGTCGATTTATTTTTCTAGAAACTCGAGAACATTTATTCCATTAGTCTATTCTTATTCATTCTGCAGAGCTGTCCAAATAATATAAAACTTCTCTTTGCCATTGCTTTTGATATTTTCCGTATGTTTTCCTAAATTTCCTCATTACTTCTTAGTTTACGCCGACCTGTACTTTGTGTTGCACGCATTACTTTTCTAATAATCTTTTTTTCAGGCGTCTCTATTCCGTCCAGCTTGCATTATCTCATTTTTAGCATTCACATGCATATAAGCAGTCTGGTCTTATAACTACAGTACAGTGGCTGAGTTTAGTTTTTCTAGGTATGCATTTTTGCAGGTTTTTTTGTCACATCATATCGTCTTCCCATTTTAGTAGTTCTTAGTCCATTCTGATGCGCGGTTGCTCTAAGATATTTAAATTTGCTCTGTTTTACTTACTTGTGTTCTACGTATTTTGGTGAATTTTTATATTTTGTTTCTAGATATAATTTTGGGAGCAGTCGTTATCGCTACTTTTTCCAGAATACTTACTTAAGCGACTTCTTCTGTCAGATTTTCTGAAAGTACTGCGAAATTGTCTGCGGAAACTAGTTTGCCGTAGTTCCATTTGTTTTCCTTCCCTAAATATTTTTTTTCGATTTCGTGAATTTTTAGTTCCAAATCCCAGATCTTTACTTTTTTTATAAAACACAGAGATTAAAGGTGATAGCCGATCCCACTGTCTAACAAGTTTTTATTTGAAAAGGCTGAGGTAATTCTCCCATAAACAGACGCTCTATTTGCTCTGCACCGCACGCTGTCTCAGAAAAGTCGCATTGTAAACGGACGACTGAATCAGCTAATGTTGGTTTTCATAAGAGAGCACAGATATTGCTCGCAAGTCAGGATAATCGATCGTAACTTCCACCAGCGTGGCATAACTTACAATATTTATGTCCTTGGTTGTGGGTTATGAATAAAACTGGTAAAACAAACACAGTGTACTAGAGTAATTAACTGTAGCAATACATTTTACTGCTCACTGTATATTGCATATGACTACTGATGATCATAATGCAGGACTGGTTTTATTTTATTTGCCACCAGAGTGGAAATTTATTTCGTCAATAGCCCCTGGATATTTCTTTTTCGCAGACTGTAATTACATTAAAATTGTACCACAATGCTTATAGTGCGTGCAAGTTCTGTTTACGTGTCATTTCAACTGATTAATATCGTCGTTAGATAATTTTACATCGATGCGTTTGAACGTGGACGTCACGTAAGCTGAAAAAACGGCAGTCTTCGACCGTCACAGCACCGATAGAAACAGGAAACCAAAACTGACAGTGGTAGAACTTCGAGATTTCTCTCTCTGTCCCTAATTGCACTGCGTCGAACGCCAGACATCGGCTACGCCTGGCGGCTCGGCTACCCGCAACGTAGACTTTTGTCTCCTAATATCTCGGCAGACGTGCCCAAGTTCCACTGTAAGAAGGCTCTGTGAACTTATCTTCCTCAACAACGTTTTATGAAAAGTTTGATGGTGCACTGGCGTACTTCTATGATGATTTGTTGTTGTTGGTGTTCTTCTTCTGGTCTTCAGTCCTAAGGCTGGTTTGACACAGCTCTCCGTATATAGTCTATCGCGGGCAAGCCTCTGCATTTCCAAATATCTGCTGCAACCTACATCCTTATGAATACACTTGCAGTATTCATCTCTTCCTCTCCCTCTACGATTTTTACCTCCCAAATTTGCCTTCAGTACTATACTGGTGATCCCTTGCTGTCTCAGAATGTGTCCTATCAGGCAATTCCCACCTTTTACAAAGTTCTTGACTCACCAATTCGATTCAGTGACTCCTCGTTAGCTACTCGACCTACTCACCACATTTTCTTCATTCTTATGTAGCACCGCATTTCAAAAGCCTCTGTTCTCTACATGTCTCAAACTGTTTATCGTCCACGTTTCACTTTCGCACAAGGCTATATTCCACACAAATACCTTCAGAAAAAATTTATTTTCGATTAAAAAAAATTCCCCTGCCTTCGAAATGCATTTCTAGCTGTTGCTAGTCTGATTTTCTATCCTCCCTACGACTTTTACCATACCTTTTACAAAATTTTGGACGTGATATACTTTCTAAAAAGATCTAACTCCTGTCTACTGGATAAAAATTTGTATCGTGGAGGGCGCGATGACAGGGTAATCCGTGCAGTTGTGCGAACCGCTGTGGCAAGGTAACGTAGTGGCTAACACACCTGCCTACTAAGGAGAAGATTAGGGTACGATTCCCAGCCTTGGTACAAATTTTCACTCGCCACTTCATTCTATATACACACAAGGTTTTTCTTTGTCTATGTATAGTTTACGCTTCAAGGGAATACTCGTCGAACACGCACCTTTGTCTACAAATTTGCATCAACGAAGAAACAATCACTGGCCACGATTCCGCGTAGTCTCTTTCTCATTGGCGGTCGAATCCAGGGTAATGCTGCGAGCGATCATGAATGTAGGGGACTATTGTACAAAGATGTAGACGGTGTGACTTACGGAAGTTTTGCTCTGTCCCGGTCGGGAGGTGTGTATGGATAGCCACGGTAGCTACCCTCTCTGTAGAGTTTTCAGCGAACAACTTTGCCTTAACTTACCTGTGAACGCCTGGAAAAATAATGATAATTTTCATAAAGTTTACACGACTGTAACTAAATAAAGCGAACTCTTATCAGGATGAAAATTTTAGAGCGTCTCTTGCTGAACAACTTGATATACAGTTAATCAGATTAGTTCTCACATTGACTTAATTACAGGTTTTTTGTGAAGCTCAGTAAATCACAGTTTCATAGGCCGAGCCATACTTGCAATCAATGCACTACCTTACTTAGATGCTTGAAACTAAAGTACACACTAACAACGTGTCTATCAGAAAAGTAGACTACATTGATTTTTATTCTAGAAATACTTACATTTGATAAGCACAATTAAAGTTATTTTATTATACTTAACCGCGATGCTGTTTTTTTTTCTATAGATAGTACGTTAGTGGCTGTAATCTACTTTCCTTCAATTAGCACCATGAAACACCCCAAAAAATTTCAAACCTCTACCTCAAATAGACTTTTTGAGCATAAAATAAACGTATCAGAGAATTTAATTACCGGGAGACTCTGTTCAAAGTAATATTTTATCTCTGTTGTTGCTAACACACTCCAGTTGCTCTGTCTTCTTGGTTTACATGTTTCTCATGTTATCTCTTCCTTTTCTCATTTCTCCCCGTTATTCTACTTAGTTCCCTAAAAGATTCACTTTCCAACTCCGAGCACTCTCATGAAATCAGTTGGCAACAGTGATAGTCTAATGTTAAACCGAGAAGAGACTGTATTCTCAGCAAATCTGTGACTTCGTACCTGCTAACCGCCCCACATTAAAACAAATTACAGGCATAATAATTTACGGGAATGACAAAATATCAGCAACTAAAACTGCAGAAAATTTTATAAGGAAAACAGTGACACACTAGGGAAACATAAACGTATCACCAAGCTATCGCCTTGAAAAACAGTTGTATAGTATAGGTTTCTCGAACAGGAGTCTAATGACAACACTGCCTTGTGAAAGCGGCGGGGAAACATCGGTGTGAACGCACACCGAAAGATCTTTAAGTTGATTTTTAAACAGCTTCCTTATGTCAAATTGAGATCTTTTAACCATCATTTTGTTCAAAACACTCCAAATATCGATTTAAGACGAAACCTTAAGGTTACCTTTTAAGGTGTCATATGACATCTGCACACAGCAAATGAAGAGAAAAAAAGGGGAAGAAATAGACAGGCATAACGAAAAAAAGGGAGTAGCCTAAGTGGATAAGGCGATAAGACGGAATTCAGGTTCTAATCCCGCTCCAGCACAAATTTTTGTATGTTGGTAATAGGTAGTATATCTGTACCTAATACTGAGATATTCGCACTCACCGATTTTATTTCCAACTAAATTCGTATGGCTGTCTGTCCTCACGAATGTCGGTTGTTTCACACACAGAAGTAAGCCAACTTTTGTCCTTTCGCCATCTGAGAAGTTTCACAGGATCGGTTGCAATCATCAATTGCCCAAATAGCTACAGTGGTTACGATGTCTGTATAAGGTAGCCGAACAAAGAGAAGTACCCTTCCTTCCAGGAATGCGAGTACAGTAAGATATGTAGAAGAACTTCTGTGAAATTTAGAAAATAGCACTGGCAAAAGTAAAGCTGTAAGGATGGATCGTGAGTCGCGCTTGGGTAGCCCATTTGGTAGAGCACTTTCCCGCGAAAGGCAAAGGTCCCAAATTCAACTGCCGGTCTGATACACAGTTCTAACCTGCCAGAGATTTCAAAACAGCGCACAGCCCAAAACGTGGAGGAATGCCTTACATAAAGGCAGGGCGTATCACGTGAAGCTTGTGAAGAAATGACAAGTCTAACGTCGTAATTTTCTGATTCAAAACATTCTCATAATTTATGCTGTACACTAAAATTTCCTGTTCTCGCGATAGATCTATCACGTTTATAGAATTTCCCAGAGCGAATAATGGCATTTCGAAGTGAGTACTGTCTAGTTCGTGACGAGATGAAAATGAGATGTCAATAAACGAAAAGTGTGAGGAAAACTATTTGTAGTCGGCGGCATGCAGCACGCATGAGGCCGAAGAACGACATATTTTATTTTTTGGTACAGTTTTCCGATGAAGTATTCATTTATTTGATCGTAGTAATTACAAGATTGCAAGATTACACGACGAGCTCGTTTCGGAGTTTCGTCATTATCAAGGAAACGCGTAAAGATGGTATAAGAGATGTAGTATTGTTTCTTACATTTATGTTAGTTACTATGTCTGCGTATGGCACATTATGCTTACGTCTTTGCTGAAGATCAACAACTTATTCAAGAAAACAAAAATAAAAATTATCATTTCGTGCGAATAACAACTTAGTCCAAAATGTCCAGGCGTCTACAAACTTTCTTGTGGCGTCTATAATACATAAATTAAATATCGAACAAAGAGAGGTATTTCGGAATTAGATTTAAAGAAAATACACGAAACTGTGAAAGCAAACGATCGATATTTTATTTGTATTTCAAAAACACAAGGCAGAAAATTTTCAAAATGCCCTAAAAATTCTACGCGAAGTATCTAATGGACATACAATGAAAGTTTTGGAGGAAGTGGAAATTTGCACTCATATAAAAAATTGCTAGGCGACATCCGTCATGGACAAATAGATTTTAAACACAAAAATGCCTGGAAATTTTCGTTAACATTATAAAAGAAAAAAATAGAAAAAGTGTAAATTATCACGACAAACACAAAACAGAACATTTAATATTTACGTAAAATCCAATGCAAAAACCAAAAAAGACTAGTTCAGAAAATTAAAAATACATACGGAATTTCCGCTAAATCTAATTCTCGTTGTAAACACAGAGCATCGCTGGAGCCAGTGCTATGAAAAAGGTGCCCAAAATAAGTTTTACTAGATCACACTATTACAGTACGCAGAAATAACGTAATCGTAATATAACATGTGGACACCGGATACCTACGCTACAAGATGCAACATGGACAACGTCATACCAGCTAAGACATGTCCCGAACGTAGACATAGTAACATAGACGTAAGGAACAATGCTATACGCACTATGCCATCTGCAAGTGAACTCTTGGTAATGGCAAATGGTCAAAACGAGCTCGTCGTGTAACCTTGTAGTTACTACGAGTGCAGCGGAAAATTGTACCAAAGAATAGGTAGGTGCCAATTAATTTGTCGTCTATAGTGTCCAGACCGCCAGTGTACTCGGGGATGTGAACAGAAATTTTCACTTTTCGGGTTTTCGTTTGTGTTCGCAGCCGCGAGGGACTGTGTGACTCAATAGGGAAGCTCTGGCCGTCGGAGGGGGATGATTTATTTTCGTGCGGTGGCAGCCAAGGACGGTGGCTGTACTAGGGGGTGTGGGCGCGGGGGTGGTAGTGCATGGGGGGAGGAGGCGGCGTCGGTCTGGACAGACAGGCGGTATGTGGCGGAGGGCGGGTGGCACCCCGCTGCTGAATTCTCTCTCTCTCTCTCTCTCTCTCTCTCTCTCTCTCTCTCTCTCTCTCTCTCTCTCTCGCACAGACACTCACGGAATCTATTTTCGTAGCCACAACGTGTTACACACACACACACACACACACACACACACACACACACACACACACACACACATACACCACACACTCGTTCCATAAGACGAAGTAGTGGGTTGGAGCACTGCCTCACACTAGCTTTCACGAAAGCGAAACAAATAAAAAAATAAATCGTGGGATTCTGTATGCCTGTGACATACGGGACAAGGTTCATTAACGTTTCTGGCGTCATGTAATTAAATTTTACATTTCTGAATTTTTAATAAGTACTGCTCCTATTACACATATATGATAAATGCTAAAACGATTTATGGTAAAATGCACTGAGGTGACAAGTCATGGGGTACCTCATAATATCGTGTCGGACCTCATTTTTCCTGGCCTAGTTCAAACGCGACATGGGCTCAACAAGTCGTACGACATACCTCGCAGAAGTACTGACCCATGCTGCCTCTACAGCCAATCGTAATTGCCATAATGTTACTGGCGCAGCACTTTGTGCACCTCTTGATTATGCCCCATGTCGGGAAGTCTGGGTGTCCAAGTCATTCGCTCGAACTGTCCAGATAGGTCTTCAAACCAATAGCGAACAACTGTGCCTCGGTAACGCAGCACACTGTAATCCATACGAATTCCATCGTTGTTTGTGGACACGAAGGCCTTGAATGGCTGCAAATGAGCTCAAAGGAGCCGAACCTAATCATTTTCCGTCAATGAACGGTTCAGCTGGACCAGGGGTTCCAGGTCATTTCATGTAAACACAGCCCACACGCCGGCCGCTGTCGCCGAGCGGTTCTAGGCGCTTCAGTCCGGAACCGCGCTGCTGCTACGGTCGTAGGTTCGAATCCTGCCTCGGGCATGGATGTGTGTGATCTCCTTAGGTTGGTTAGGTTTAAGTAGTCTAGGGGACTTACGACCTCAGAGTGGTGCTTCGAGTCATTTGTACCATTTTTGAACCCATACCATTGACAACTTGGCTCCATGGCTTCATGGGGTCTGCGCTACTCTTGAACCCTGTCATCACCTCTTACCAGCTCAAATCAGGACTCATTTGAACAGGTCACTGTTCTCCAGTCGTCTAGCGTCCAATGCCGTTTCATAGCTTGTGTACACGATATTAGCGCCACCTGTGTATATGCACTTCCTATACAATGACTTACGTCACCACAGGGTAGAGAGTGACTCACTGTTACAGGTACAAACGTAACGGTCGGGTGGAGGACAGCGAAACAAGCAAGTGCTGCTAATAAACATTGGTACAGAAACCAATACTTTCCACGTTACGACATATTACGACTGAATACATGAGTCTCCGAGGGCTCAAACTGCAGACATGCACCTGAGGCCACACATATTACAACAAGTGCTTCACACGACCATTTGAATGTAGGCTTCAGGATGTCTCCTTATTGATACACGTATACGTTCAAAAATCGCCGGGGCCCCACACACACGCGGACACACACTCAACGTGCTCAAGTCTGGGGACCTCGTAGGTCATCGTATCGCCTAACCACATTTGATTCAGTTGTTGTTGAATCTTTATTTACCACTACAGATTTCTCTGCAATATTGACGAGGACAGGCAATCACTTTGTAACTGACGAATTACTAGCGGAATTTCGAAATAAACTTATCCTGTGACCTTAGATTGACAGTGATATAACATTGGCATGGCTGCACTTAAGCATACTCTCTCACTATTCCCTTATAACGCAAAGTCGATTCATTAATTTTGAAGTATGTTTAAATTTGGGCGGCCTGTCACAATTTCGCAGCACTTAGCACCCTGAGACAGTGACACTGCAGAGAGCGGTAGCAGCGGCAGTATTTAAATTATTAGAGATTACATTAGATTAGGTAAGTATTTGTTCCATATATCATGAATACGACACTTTGTAATGATGTGGACTGTGTCAGACTAATAAAAGGAGTCTATACAAGATATTAAATTACACAAATGTTACATGACACATTATTATTATTATTATTATTATTATTTTGGATGGGGGATGGGGAAATTACCTACTTATTATATCCAAAAATTCATTTAATGAGTAGAAGGAGTTGCCATCCAGAAATTCTTTTAATTTCCTTTTAAATGTTATATGGCTATCTGTCAGACTTCTGATGATGTTACCAACCGTGCACAGGCAGGGTGACGGCTACAGCGAGCAACCAAATGGTGTAAATTGCCCTGAAGATCACCCCATCGCGGGTTGAAACCGGCTGGCGGCAAAATAATGTGATTGTGACTGTCATTTTGAATAACTGGCAATTTCGTTGATAAATCTCCTCGGGTTATCAGCCGAATGGTGCAGTCGCTTTGTCACAACGTTTCAAAGAGATTTTCACCTGGCGTTTTCATTTGCGGTGACACCTGAAGATCACGGATTGAAAACTCGTCGAAACGTTGTGACAACACGACGCTACAAATTGGCAGACAATACCAGAAGGTTTCATCATTTTCTTTTGTAGTTGCCGTCGATGTTGCCGTCGATGTTGCCGGTGTTGCCGATGTTGCTGATGTTGTCGATGTTGCCGATGTTGCTGATGTTGTCGATGTTGTCGATGTTGCCGATGTTGCCGATGTTGCCGATGTTGCCGATGTTGCCGATGTTGCCGATGTTGCCGATGTTGCCGATGTTGCCGATGTTGCCGATGTTGCCGATGTTGTCGATGTTGCCAATGTAGCCGATGTTGTGCGAGGTACGATGATATAATGTGTGACTGTAGCTTGGTTTCTTTGTTTTCTGTCCACAGGCACCGTGAACGCCAACGGGGAGACGAAGCGACAGCGCACGTCGTACACGCGCTACCAGACGCTGGAGCTGGAAAAGGAGTTCCACTTCAACCGCTACCTGACGCGCCGCCGGCGCATCGAGATCGCGCACGCGCTCTGCCTCACCGAGCGCCAGATCAAGATCTGGTTCCAGAACCGGCGTATGAAGTGGAAGAAGGAGCACAAGATGGCCAGTATGTCTGCCGGCGGTAACTACTACGCGGGGCCCGGTGGCGCCCTGGTGCCTTACCCAGGTTACCCGGCTTACCCGCATTACGCGCAGTTCGCCCATCTCGCCACGTAGGCTGGGGAGTGGTTCTAAATGACGTTACACTGTCCTACAGAAGGTCCAGGATAGGCCAGCGGCTCTTTCGCTCGTCGGGAATACTCCGCTAGGGAGGCCACGCAAGACAACCTTTTAGTTTTCAACAACTATGAGCACGATACTACAGTGATGGTCTCACTCGGCACTGAATCAGCTCCAGCAGCAATTGCTTATTTATCTCATTTCCTTATGGAACAGTACTTGCCTACTTGCACACACATCGCTACTTTGCGTTCATACTGCTGTCCACGGAGTTGAAAGTCTACAAGACGTAACATTGCCTCTTCCGAATTGGAGCAATGAGTTGGATCTACGGTTGATCTGTTGGCACTTTAGGAACATTGTTTTAGAGAGACGGTGAATGCCTATTAGTTTTCACGGTGTACTACCACCACATGTTACGTGTTGGCCTTGTAGCAAATTTACTTATTTCTATAATTTCGCGATGGTAGGGTCATTTTTTATGTTGGTCCCAGTGCACGTACTCTGGCAATCAATATGGAGCGTCAAAATGACAGACAACTCTTTACTGAAAAACCGTAGGCCTGCATTTATTATGGAGCTGGTGGCAATTTTTGGGAAGTTTAAGACAGTGAAAGATTAGCATTTAGTGTTCATGGCTTATTATCAGCGTAAGTTTACTGTGTTGATCTAGACAGAGAGATAGCATCAGTACCAAATAGATCACTTGCTTACTTCTTTTTCTGGTAAGTTCTGGTAAGTTCATGTAGGTCACTATACTCACCATTGCATTGAGCAAGCTTTAGTCCAAAGACACGCCTACAACCAATGGAGGAACGATGACTGGCAGTACTCTTTTTACTGGAACAATGAAAGACAGTCGTTTAGTTTCTGTGATCTCCTATAAGCATGTGTTTACAACGTCGGTCTCACCGAATCCAAGGTCCTTATTTTCCACATTTTCTGGCGAAACAGTCCCTTCTCTAGTTCGTCCCAATGACATACCCAGGCCCTCAACGTGAAATGTCTTCGTTATGGGCACCCACCTTTCTCAAGTCTTCGTTTGGTGCAGGACTGATGAGAATTTGGGAGTATCCATGACGATGAAACCCAAGCACTTCGGTTTCGTCAGTTGTTACAACGATGTGTCATGGTCTCAACAACCACAATACAGTCAGCACCAAAACACATTTAGAATCGATTGCTTGCTTTATTGGTTTTCTGACTCAACAGTCCAAACTTAATGCGCCATATTATGTAGACAGATCTTAGTGTCTGTAAGCTGCACGCCATTGTCTCCAACGAGTTTTGCCTATAGCCAATGTAGGAACGATAATGGAAAAACATCTTTTAAAAGATATAAAGAGCGACTGCCGTTTAGTTTCCATTGGGTCTTATAAGCATATGTCTTACTGCGAACCCGAGGTCTTCATTTGCAGCATTTTTAGGCGAAACAGTCCTTTCTCGAGTTCGCCCCAACACACTTACGATGGTCCTTAACGAGTGTCCAGATTATGAGCCACCGTTTCTCCCATGTCTTAATTTGGTGTAAGGCTGATGGCAGTTTGGGAGCATTTATGCCAATGGCAGACAGTATTTCGTTTTCATGACTTTTTATGTGTTTACGATCTTGGTCTCAACAGCGATATTGCACTCAACACCGATCCTCCACTAGAATAAATTTCTTGCATTATCCTTTCTCTGAAGAAAGAGTCGTTTCTAAAGTTAACACTTCTCCTTGTGGGCACTGTGAGGTCCCAAACACGAAGAGTCTAACTTATGGCCAAAGTCTCTTGCCAGCCTCATTACTCAAACCAGGGGCTCCTGATTAGCTGATGACTAAGAGACATTCTCCTGGAGAGAGACAAGACTGTCTTTCTTGTTTCATCCTGTACCATGAGTATGGCTCAATGTTGATGGTTTTGCTGTGGTCCACACTGAATCTTCTCTAGTGCCAACTACTATTGTAATTCTTTCTTCTGGCGAGACAATCCTCCATTAATTTTGTACACCTTCCTACTTTCAGCATTTACTGCTGCCTGCAGACTAGAAGCTCCAAAAGACGTGTTACTGCCTCTTCCAAATCTCAGAACTAAGGCTGGCCTATCGCTGATGTAGGACTGATTGCTGTTTGGAAACATTGTTTTAAAGAAACACTGAAGTAGTACCTTCCAGTTTTCATAGCATCCTACAAGCCGAGTTATTTTACAGTGCACTCCTGTCCCTGCCAATGGTACTAAGTGATACTCCAGTCCTGGCAAATTCTCGCGTTCAGTGCGAAAACGACGGACCCATGTTGTTAGTTACTGTCTTTCTGATAAAAGCTGATATCAATATCAACTTTTTATAAAAATTACAGAAAAATTTCACTCAGTTTTGTACCTTCTTCAGTACAGGGCACCGCCTGATAGATTTCTCGATGAAACAGAGAGAGAAGTAAAGTCACAACACCTGGTTTCTGTACTGCTTCCCAATTGTTGTTAAGTAATTGTCTTTCATGTGCTTTGAAGAATGCATACCGTAGAACGGTTCATTAGTATGATACTTTTTCAGTGATTTACACATATCATTCTTCATATACATGTATGAGAGACTTATGTAACGGATATGTTTAAAACACTTTTCACGAGGAGTTGACTGAGGCCATGAAACGCTAGAAACATCAGCTACCTTCAATCCCTGTTTATCGTGCTTTGGTTACTAATGTAATACCTACGTTCAATCTCTGTTGCTCGTACTTTGGGGGCCAGTGAAATATCTTACTGCTAGTGAACGCTGGTTGCCAGACAAAATAATTAAACGATTGTTTCTGTGAACCATGAAGAGATGCTCTCCAGTAATTTTATGCAGCTATGATGCATGATTTAATGCTAATGTGTCTCCTAGGATTTCGAACGTATAGTAAATTGTAAATCATACTTTTGTATATTCTATGAACAAATTCGGAAATAATACAGGGAGACTTGTTTTAATGGTTGCTGTGAAGCCACTAGTATATTTATATAAGTGCTAAAAAAATGTAAAATATGTAGAGGGTTTTTCTTACACATTATTCTACAGAACAACTTTGTATGATAAAATGTAATGAACTCTCATCACTTCTGTTGAAGACGAGAATATAAGTACTGAATTTCTCATAATCCATCTTTGCCTTGGTGAAAAATTTGGTGTTAAATGATAGAGTAACTTTCCAACAGTTCATAAACAATTTTCAAATTTGGTGGAAAGGTTTAAAACAACCCTGCAGTTTGATTTCAAGTGATGAGTAATCATCCCTGTGATGCTTATTAGACTCAATGGTAGCTTTATTTAATATTTAACATTGATATAATTGCAGACAAAGCAGTGAAAATGATATTCTCTGCAAAAAAATATTTTTTGAATGTAAGTGGTGTTAAGTCTAAAAATCCTCCATGGAAGGGATATCATCTCCCCACTATTAAGAGCAGACAGATCTTAAAAACTTCAAGGCGCGAATTGTGTATTTGTGTCCCAAAAATTATTTAAACAATTGCTCTGTAGATGACAAATAGATAAGTACATTGTTTGCGGGAATTTAGCTTCAAACTTCAGCCAAATACTGTACAACCCTTAGCAATCACACACACACTTCACCTCAATAAAAATGTAATCTTAGTTCTAAGATCAATGCCCCTTGCAGTGGAACGCCATGCCTTCGAAAGCTGTTGCGAGATTGAATTAATGGCCAAATTCTTGTCACTGACAGAATACAAATGTGCACTTGAGCGGGAATTGAACACCGATGTTCTGCCCCTTTGGGATGAAGGTCTTGCTACATGGGCTATCAAGTTCCGTCAGTGACTCTTTTCTAAACTCATTCTACAATGAATGGTGTCTTTGCTCATCCTCATCTCCTTTTTCGTGCATGAAATATTTTCGGTATACAAATGCACAATGGTGCCTCCCAAAAATTGTTAGAAATTGTCTTTAAAAAAAATTATTTGTGTGAGGCGAATGGCTAGGAGCGCCGGTGGCACGTGTTGTATTTGCGTGTTGCAGATTTCCACCTGGCGTCACTCCAGGATGAAGGCTACGCGTTCCACCAGGCGATGGGCATGGGGGTGGGTCCCATGCAGAGAGGCCTGTACGCGTGCGGCAGCCCCTACAGTTAGTGGGAGTGGCAGCACTGGGGCCAACAACAGTAGTAGCACTGCACAAGCGGCCGGTGGCAGCGCCTGCTGCGAGGCGCCGCGCCGCGTCTCGAGTGGCAGGCCTGTCTCACGGACACTGCTGCCAACCCAGCGGCGAGAAAGGAACTGCACTTCCCCCAGTTGCACGGTTTTCCCTCTTCTAGCACAAACGACACACAAAACACTAATGTACGATCGTCTGAAGAGGAAAACATCTGTGGGGTTGACAGCACTCCTTTTTCTTTACCTTTATTTTGCCACAAAAAAAAGGAAAAGCGCTTTGGGAAGGCCAGTGTCTACATTGATCGATCATCAGCTGTGCAGTGATAAAAAGACAACTCTACTACTATTTTGGCTTCAGTGTAGCCCAAGCAAATCACTTGAGTCTCATAGGAGAAATCAGAAACAAAAAAAACTTCTTATGTACTTTCGATGCAGCGAAGTATTTCGTGAATCCATCGTATTTAACTTATAGAGTAATTAAAAGTGACCTGTCATCCACCTATAGACATAAAAAAATTTCAAAACGCAGCAAAAGTCGCTCTACAGCCACATGATTAAACCATTTGTCAACAAACTCCACAGAACATATTAGAATTGATTCTGTAATTTATTAATCTTTAGCAAAGAGACATGTATGTATGCAAAAGATACGTCTGCAGAGGTGTACAGTTTTCACAACCAACTATTTTCCATTCATAAAAAACTTAAAGCATCACTCAAACTCAAGATCCAATGTAAATTGCAGTGCAGTGGTAAATTTTGGACACTACCATGGTGTAACAAATTATTAAAATAAAATTAATATCCAGAGGTGGTTGAGTAAGTCTGGGGTGGTTTCTGCAATATTGCAATGACCACTGTGACAGCTTGAAACAACCTAAGTATTATGTACAGTGCAACATGAAGACGTGTTTAATTTTCAAGTGGACAGTGAGATATTTGAAATATAGTTTACTTTGTACATAAAATGAAGCTGTGGAACGGTTAGATACCTGAAGATGAGCAGTTAACTTATTGCCTGATAGGCTGGTATTGTATTGATAAAATATTTACTCTAGTATAAATATGCAAAATATTTATTTTAACTTTTATGTGAAAAAGTCAGAAATGACAGAGAATTTACTGTATATTATTCATGAGCACGGAATGCTGCCACTAAATACCTATAGCAAATAAATGTTTCCATTCCATTCAGACAAATGCTACTCAGTTCTGTGCCATGACTGTTGATGTCAAGAGTTCATTCAACAAGTACTTTTTATAGTTCAATTAAGGACTGTGGCTGATGTTTTCTATCTCCTTTGCTTTCATTGAATTGTCTCATTAATTAGAAAAAATACATATATTTCACAATGCTCTGTCACTACATACTTTAAGAATACTGCATTGTTTATAGAATAAAGCTATAAAGCTCGTATATCGTCTAGAAAAAGATTTGTCTTCTTGACACTTAGCATTCTCTTCTATTAAACAGTCTAAATCAGAAGGACCCAATAGTGAGACTTCTCTGCACTATATTGATCTGGATTTAGCATGAGGAGGATATGTGTCAAGATGACAAACTTTTTGTATTAAGCTTCAGCTGCTACTCGAAAAAAAGAGATATTCAGTCACTGGCAGTGTCATAAACAATATTTTAGATTTTAAGGCATACTCCTAATTGATATTTGCTCCTGTAAATCTCATGTCAATGTGATGTGTAATTATTACTTTGTATGATTGTTTATATTATAAATGTATAAATATAAAAACCTTCTGTGTATATAAGTGGGAAAAACTACTCGAAACCGTCTGGTCTGTGAATATGTGATTGATGATGCATTACAGTGACTTCATGTGTGGTGTAATCTGAAAGCGTGTGTCGTGTATTTGTGTCAATATAAATATGTCGATACCTAGGTAATGTGAAAAAATCTTGGACAAAAAAATGTAAAATTAATATAGAACTTGCAGTTACAAAGAGTTACTCTCTTATGTGAATCCTAATTGAATAAATTAAACAATGTATTCAAGATCAGTGTTTTTCTTTCTGTCAATTGTTCCTGTATACAGAATCCTCTCATCCAGTTTACAAAATAACGAAACTTGACACAGCATCTTTTCTTCAGCAAACCAGTAAAGTGAAACATTTTTGTGAGAATGAGCACCAACAGAGTTATTAGAGTCAACATTTATTCCCATAAACGAAAAGATGATCTTAACATTTAGTTGTTGGTGGTTGTTACTCTCAATTTACATACAGTTACTGCAGAATTTCTAGGTATCAACAGGTTTATGGACCATTTACTAGTAATATAAGAAAAACAGTAAAACTCTTCAAATTATACTTTCATAATACCGATTTTCAGATGTGGAATTTGGACAATCACAAAAAGAAAAGAACATACATAAACATCAGTAAGTATGCCTTAAAGTTAGGGTTAAATTGCTTACAAATCCTCAAACACAATACTAAGTGTTGTATGAGCAGATAATTTTTTTAAAATGAAACCAGTACATAGCTTGAATGCCAAACCATACAATGAGAGAACAAAACAACGTGGATATCTACAATTAAGCTTATAGACCACAAGCTATATGATAGTGTATGGTGAGGTTACAGCACACACCAATCATTAGTAATTTCAAAACATTACTGAATACTTGAGACAGCTGTAAAGCTTTAGAAAACAACAGCTTTACTAACAAAGGTATGCAGTGCAACAAATCATAAAGAGGAAAAATGCAGTATACAGAAAAATTAGAAATGCTACTGGTAGATGAGTAAGTCAAAATACACAGGGTCATAGTTTGAAACAATAGGGGCCTAATTGAAATTTATTATTAAGTTCAAGGTTGGTTGCAACAGCATCATTCTATAACATGCATGGTTTTATTTTAAATAGAGCAGTTGTACCATTCTTCAAATTTTGAAGCGTCAATATAATTACCTGTAGATGGTTTGGAATCCTGATTGCAGTACAATCAGCTTTTTTTGCACATAAATTATACCTTTTAAATTTTTTTAATTCAGTAAAATAGTAATTCTCTGAACCAGTGATCAAGTGCCTAGCATTAGTATTTGTAGGATGTTGCTCTTTAGGTCACAAGTTTAAGGACTAAAAGTGATAGATCATGATAGGAATTATTGAACAGACAGTGATTACACTGGGGATCAAATACAGTACCTAATATGCCTGCTGCTGATATAAAAATACAGGTTTTTTTGTCAAAAGAGGTAGATTAATGTCATGCAGCTATTTGTTTACCTATACTTGGAAAATAAGTCACTATGCCATGGGTCCTCAAGTGTTGAATAGAATTATAGATGATGGTTATCGTATTTCTAAATGTGAAAACATGACAGATGCTGTAATTATTTCTATGTGTGAAACAGATCCAAGAATATGTTGTATAACAGCTAGTATTTTCACGTAATGTGTTTTGTTGTTACATATTGTTATGCACTAAATTCATGAACTTCACTATTATATCTTCTTTAGTCTTTTTTTGTACCAGTTGCTTTTAACTGTAACTCTCACCTCTGTCACAATTATTCATGTACCACAAGGTTGTCTGCTAGGTCTCATAAACCAGAGATGCATAGAACTGTAATAAGTTACCAAGGCATTATTGAGAGTCACAAGAAATGCTCTTTAGCCAGTCAAACATTGGTCGCTAAAAGGATTTTAGAGTATTAAATTCACATGACAATTCTCACATACAGTTATATATGGTAAGAAAGCCAAAAGACTAGACACTAACACAGTTTTATATAAACTATCATCTCTGAGAAGGTGTGTATTCTGGACTGTTGCTAAACTGTCACTTTTATTGTGAGACAATAAATGGGCAGGTGTTTAACCACTGTTTATAGTGATGGAATGCAAGAAAGTTGGTATAAGTTGCAAACTAAAATTTTTTTTCTCTGTCCAATATGAAGCCACTTCAGTATCCAAGGTAGATCACTAACCATTTCCACAATATCCCAAATGTTCCATTTGAGATTTTTGTCAGTCTGTTATTATTGAACAGATTTTTATTCCCAGAAGTTCCTTGTGCAAAGAGCTTGGGCAGAGAAAGACCATATTTTCCAGTGACTATCATCTGACATAAATATTACTTTAAGACATTAAATTTTTACATTTATTGGTACTGATATCTTATTATAAATGCGAGATATGTGTTTGTTTTCTGCTTTGAACTCATGGAGTCTGAAGAGCAGGGCTGATAATTCTACGGGATTATAAACTTTTTAGACAGCGACAAAACTGGAGACAGTATTATTTCATGGACATGTCATGTCTGATTACTGAGTGCAGGTTGATGATTTGCTTGCCACATTATCTGCCCTTTCAGAAGTCTTTGTAATATTCTGTTACACATCCACCACTATACTTTTTAAATCATTTAATGTAAAAATACATAGGATGTTGTACAAGTATAGCACCAAGTGGGATAATACTTCCTGTAATTTTTTATTTCTATTTTCTCTCTGTTTCTGTAAAGATGTTTCTAATACCTTCCAAAGTTTTTAGTGTTGAATTCAGCTCACCTTTATCTAGAGAGGACTACTGAGTTTACACATTTTATATGGCATTTAATGTTACCCACATCCTGCACGTCTTTCATTTTCAGTTTTGATTGAGAGGAGTCATCATTCTGATTTTCATGTTGTTGAAACATTAATCTTTCTTTCAAAGGTGACAAATTTTAAACTGCAATTGGCTACTAATGCACCCAGTTCTCTGTCGATTTCTTCTATGAAGAGCAGGCTTGGGGACTGATGTTTTTGTAATTCCTTGACAAGTGTTTTGTGGACATCTGTCATATTGCGTTACTTGTAATCAACCCTCAACTAATAGCCAGCAGCCAGCGCACACAACCACTCGTCAATCTGCTGGAGCACTCGACACTGCTCAAACTAGTATGTGACAAGGAGACCGGGCCTTCCTCAGCGAGTTCAGCCACAAGAAAACAAGAATATCGTACATGGAGCCCTTGAGACCACACTCCAAATGTATTATCAACAATCGATTTTTTTTATTTTTAATAAACAGTTACTCTTTCGTCAATTACCTTACAATTACATTTATGGTAATTGATCTGTCAGGCTGGAAGATTTCATTTTATAGATGCCTTTTTTCTCTTATACTTTTTATACTGGCTTTTACACAGTTGTATGTTTTACCTTGCCAGGCTATGAGCTTCACATTATTAGTATGGATCTAACTCCACATATAGTATGTCAGTGCATGTTTTATTGTTAGAAGTTCGTTTTGCCATGTGAAGTAATTTCAAATAATAACTACACATACTGCATTTTAACCATTACACCAATTGTGTAGTCTAGCTATAGTGTCTTCTGCTGGCCTCAGTTTCTCTGAATAAATACCAGATGCATCGCCAGCACTTAGTATGTACCTACATGTTTAGATTGGGGTTGATACATCAGAATATTTTATGGCATGTATGGCTGGTATACATGTTTGTTAATAATGTAAACACTTTATCTTTCTTTTGTAGCACCAGGCTTTTATAGATTTAGCGTCAGCTAACTGAACTGAAATTGATTGCACACTGTTTTTGTTTGTAACAGACCTGAAGGTGGCAGTAGCCAAAACTGGTAATAGTGAGGAGTAAAAATTGTGTGATCAAGATGGACAGGTGAAATAAAGTGCCAGAAAAATGATTACGGACACATTTTAAGAGTTTACATCTTCAATGTATCAGGAAGTAATTGCATATTATGTCCCCCAAGTTTTCGTATTAGTGACCTTCCTTTTTCTTGTGTATATTGAAGTCTTCCCATCAGTAGGCTTAGCAGATGCTAAGTTCTCTTTATTTGTGGATAAACATTGAAATAAATAGCAAATCAAGTTTGGTTTTAGGAGAACTGTTCCTGACATTTTCATGGATGTGGTCTAACAAGAAAACTGACGAAACTATGTACATAAAATTGTAAGAGGCATAAAAAAGCAGAATGACAAAAACAATAAACACAGAATCTATAGCACTAAATAATCTTAGAAAGTAACCTCAAAATGAAAACATCACTATGTCCATAGCAAACAAAGAAAATACAGATGCCCTTCTGGACAAACAAAAATACACTGACAAAACACAAGAGTTCGTTTCACAAAATAAGGTAGAAAAATTGAAATCAGACCCAACAAACAGACTTCAGTCTAAGATAAGAAAAATCTTTAAAAATATAGACTACACACTAGATGACACCGAAAAAGGAAAATTAATACACAGTAATCCCACAGCACCCACCCTCTGATGCCAACCAGGGACCCATAAAGTAAATATCCGATTAACACTAATTGCAAAAGTCAAAAAAGCTCCCACTTACAAACTTGCAAGACACATTTTGAAGTTACTATCTGAAACCTATAAAACAGAAGAAGACAGAACAATAAGGAATACTTCACAGTTAATAGAACTTATGAAAGATACAAAAATACTAGATACAGCTTCCCCATCTCTCTTCTGACATAGAAAATATGTACTTTAATATATCAGCAGCAGAAACAATAAACACCATAGAACAGAAACTGAAAGTTAACAGACTATCAGATGATTGCATCAAAGAAATACAAGAATTACTGCAACTGATAACTGAACACAACTAGTTCCAGTTTAGTAATGAGTACTATTTACAAGAAGATGGGCTACCATTGGGATCTCCAGTGTCGTGTGCCCTAACTAACATTTTCACAAACCATGTCGAAAATCTGTTTTTTTTAATATAACAAGAGATAATCACAACATACTTGATTGGACCAGATATATAGATGATATACTTTGTTTAACTGATGAACATACAGCAAAAATGGACAAATTTTCTACAGATATAGATACAATACACAAAAGGATAAGATTCACAATGGAAAACTAATGTGACGACCAGACAAACTTCTTTGATGTAACGGTTAAAAAAGAAAACAATATGCATGGCTTTGAAATTTACAATAATCCTACAACTACTTGCACAACCGTACATCAGACTACAAATTAGCCACACTAACTGAAGAAAATAGCCATCAGATACATAATTTGCAGACTCAACACAGTACCAATCAGCACAGAAAACTGCCAGAAGACCTAGACATCCTCACACGAATAGCAACAAAGAATTGGCACAATAGTAATACAGCCACAAAATTAAGCAACAAGTACAGTTAATAGAGACAACACATACAAAGCCAAAAACAATAGCACAATAAAGTGCCATACAAAGAAACACACACAGCAACAGAACAAGAATGACGCAAGAATTAGATGTAAACAACAAAGAAGGTTCAAGATGGTACACATTAACCTACAAGCACAAGGCCTTACATAAAATAACACACACAGCCTAAAACAAATCATAAACATATCATTCATGACAGACAATTCTGTCCAAAAATACATTTCACAAGCAACAAAAGACACAGACATCTACCTGAATGCAGGAATATATTTACTGCAGTGCAACACTCGCAGTGGGGAGACATGTAGGAAAAAACAGCAAAACATTATACACCTGGTCCAAAGAACATATCAGAGCATGGAAATATCGGACAAGCCATTGAACTTTTGCAGAAAATTTAAGAGAAAATAATCAGAAACCTGCTGCAAGAGGGAAAGACATGAAAATAGAAGAATTAATGAAACACTTCCAAACGTCACGAGAAAATTATCACATATACTGCACAAAACAAAGGCTGAAAAGAAGGTACTACAAAATGATCAAATGAATATGACTAACGACTCAATGTTTGCACTGATCACATAGTAGACAGTAATCACAAATGCCATATCTCTTCCCAGTAGATAAATGAAAAAGGTGTGTCTGTCTGTCTGTGTGTGTGTGTGTGTGTGTGTGTGTGTGTGTGTGTGTGTGTGTGTGTGTGTGTGTGTGTGTAAATAAATAATTAATAAAATAAAAAAGGTACACAAACACATACAGAACTTCTATGAACACAAATAAAGTCAGAGAAAAAACGATTGAAAGCAAAACCTGAGAAGGTTGGCCACACTTACAGAAACGAATGATACTCTATATACAGTAAATGACAGTTGCAGTGCTGTATTTCGAAAACAGCAGTGACCACGATGGCAGCTCGGTGGGACCCACTGCATCCCTGAAAAGGCGGATATACTGGTGCAAAATGACGTCCCGATACACCTGACCTGTTACAGTTCCTCTGTCAAAGACATGCAGGTGTGTACGTGCACCAATTATAATCCCACCCCACACCATCAAAGCACGACCTCCACACAGATCCCTTTGAAGGACATTAAGGGGTTGGTATCTGGTTCCTGTCTCACGCCAGATGAAAACCCGGCGAGAATCACTGTTCAGACTGTACCTGGACTCGTCCGTGAACATAACCTGAGACCACTGTTCCAATGGCCACATACTGTGTTCTTGACACCAGACTTTACAGGCTCTCCTGTGACCAGGGGTCAGTGGAATGCACCTCACAGGTCTCCAGGCGACTAAACCATGTCTGTTCAGTCGTCTGTAGACTGTGTGTCTGGAGACAACTGTTCCAGTGGCTGCGGTAGGGTCCCGAGCAAAGCTACCTGCAGTACTCCGTGGCCGTCTGCGGGCACTGATGGTGAGATACCGGTCTTCTTGTGGTGTTGTACACTGCAGACGTCCCGTACTGTAGCGCCTGGACACGTTTCTTGTCTGCTGGAATCGCTGCCATAATCTTGAGGTTACACTTTGTGGCACACGGAAGGCCTGTGCTGCGACCTGCTGTGCTTGACCAGCCTCCAGTCGCCCTAGTATTCTACACCTCATTACGTCATCAATATATTTTCTTTGAGCCATTTTCAACACAGAGTCACCATTAGTCACCTCACTTCGTCGCTGTACGCGCTCTGACATGTACCGACACACCTCTGCGTACGTGGACTTCTGCCAGCGCCACCGTGCGACGACAGCAGGTCCTATGCAGCGCATGGTCGTACGCTGAGGTGAGTTAAATCCGCAAATCGCCCATCAGAGCGTTGTTTCACCATGTATCAGCATTATCCTTAATTTATGAGAATGAGTGTATATCCGAAGGTTTCAACTTAAATAGTGGCTACTATTTATTCACAACCGATACAACATACGTTTGCACCTGTTACTGTCCTTTAAAGTAGTGACCAGCGTTGCGTACAACCCGCTGCCAGCGATGTGGAAGGCCTTAGCAGAGCCTGTTCTGTTGTTGGTGCGAATGGAGCGGTCTACTGCCTGTCGAATCTCTGGAACAGATCTGAAGCGAATGCCACGGAAAGGCTCCTTCATGTTCGGAATCAAAGAAAAGTCACAAGGACTTAAGTCCGGGGAGTATGGTGGATGGTACAGTACTTCCCAGTCCCATCGACCGAACAGAGCAGCCACAGCTTGCGCTGTATGCTCCCGTGCATTGTCGTGCAAAATTATGGGTGTGCTGCTCAGAAAGTGTCGTCGCTTGTAACCTCCCCCTCACTTATCGAACTTAATGACAGTAAAAAATTAAACCGCGTGTACTTAATCGAAATTTGGGAAAAGCATTCGTCACCGAAGCTAAACTGTCGGTAAAGAGGGAGGAAGAGTTACATCTAAATGAAAGGGAAAATGCAAATCAAATTGGCGAAATTAATTTTGAAAACGAGAAAAGTTAATGAAGAAAGTAAATGTGCGGTAGTTAACTGGCGTTAATTAGATATTTGACATTTGGGGAAATTTACGGTCGCCGGTCCTATGGACAACTACTATAATAACTGAAAAAGAAAGGTTAATGCACATATAATTGCACTAAAACCCTGGCAACTGAAGGTTGACACGTGTTGTGTGGAAACAGAAAGTTTGTCAGAAGTAATAAATTTCGCTACACTCTGTCTCGATTTAGCAAAGGAATTAATAAAACCGGAAAATTTAAAGTTAATTTAGTAACTGAAATTAATAGTGAACTTTTCTTCTGAAGCACTGCGTAATTAAATAACGTAAGGTTAGTCTTGGGCTACCCCAACAATCATCTCAAAAGGTACTTGAATTTACGCAATTTAGAAATAAGAGATTTAACTTTGAACTTGAATTAAATGATTTTGAACAATTAATAATAGTAAAATTTAGTACGTACCAAGCTGAGTAAGCTAAAATATGGTAACAAAACTCTCACTCTTAATTTGTGCTTGTGTAATCTAAATATTGTAGCCAGCTATGAATACTTAAACTGAACTTTGAACTTAAAGCAGTGAAATGGAGTGATATTACTTTAATGCTGGCGTTTGAACTTCAACGACACTCGGGTTCATTTCGGAAAATGAAGGGACCCTGCTTGGTAATGTTTTTGGGACAATGAGCAACAAAGGTTCATGCTAAGTTGCTGTATTTTAGTGATGCAAATGGAACAGTTTGAAAAGCTGATGTCTGGAATACAGTTCTAAAACTTCACGTGCTTCCAGTCTTCCTTGTTGGTTGACTGAAGGTTTGAAGTCGTCGGTCGAGGAGGTGGCGACAATCACCTATTGTCGACCGTAGCTGTTGCAGAAGCTGGATGTTGGCGCGCCTTCTTCTCGGCTCGGTCACCAGGCGAAACGGGCTCTTGATGTACGCCAGCTAATGCTTCCCGTCCGCGACACCGTGTCAGAAACTTATCATAGCAAGTCGAGCACAATTACATGCTGCCAAACCCCGAAAGCGCGGCAACTCGCGGGAGCGTCACACAACACACCTGCTCCACCGTCCTACTCCAGCCAGACTCTTCTCTGCCCGCGCTTGACAAGGTAGAGCCAACACTACCAAAGATCCGAAACACTTTGCTTCTCCACACGACCTATCGACGTAATCGTTAATAGCATACTTTTCCCTAGGCGAGACCCAGCGTAAAAATGCAAATAATATTTACAAAACAAACCAATTACACATCGACATAAATGCATATATATACAGGGTGAGTCACTTAACGTTACCGCTGGATATATCTCGTAAACCACATCAAATACTGACAAACCGATTCCACAGACCGAACGTGAGGAGAGGGGCTGGTGTGATTGTTTAATACAAACCATACAAAAATGCACGGAAGTATATTTTTTAACACGAACCTACGTTCTTTAAAATGGACCCCCGTTAGTTTTGTTAGCACATCTGAACATATAAACAAATACGTAATCAGTGCCGTTTGTTGCATTGTAAAATGTTAATTACATCCGGAGATATTGTAACCTAAAGTTGACGCTTGAAACCTCCGACGTTCAGTTGCGTGTTGTAACAAACACGGGCCACGGTCGGCGAGCACCATCTGCAGGGACATGTTTACGATGACGACCGTGTTTACGAGCGTGGCTGTAGTGCACTGTTGTGGTTTTGTCTAGCTGTCGCAGTGTCCGCATGTGGCGCTTGCTGCTATTGTTATTCTGCATTCGTCTCCGCACGCAGACCAACTGTAGTACACCGTGTCACCAGACGTCTGTGATAGTGTAGTGTTGCAGGAACTGTGACCATGGTGTATTCGAACTCTGAAAAGGCTGAGATGATACTTATCTATGGCGAGTGTCGACGACATGCAGCTGAAGCCTGCAGGGTGTATGCTGAACGGTACCCGGACAGAGAGCATCCAACGTGCCGCACATTGCAAAACATCTACCGCCAACTGTATGCAACAGGTGTGGTCGTAGCACGCAAACGGGTCCGTAACAGGACCGTCACAGGAGAAGCGGGAGCAGTTGGTGTGTTAGCTGCTGCTGCCATGAACCCACACATGAGTACACGGGACATTGCGAGAGCCGGTGGACTGAGTCGAAGTAGTGTCATGCGCATACTGCATCGTCACCGCGTTCACCCGTTTCATGTGTCGCTACGTCAGCAATTACATGGTGATGACTTTAATCATGGAGTGCAATTCTGTCAATGGGTATTAACAGAGAATGCGTTGCAGTTCTACCTCTTTGCCGATGAAGCGGGTTTCACAAACCACGGGGCAGTGAATCTACGGAACATGCATTACTGGTCCGTGGACAATCCTCGCTGGCTCACACAGGTAGAGCGACAACGACCGTGGACTGTAAATGTATGGTGCGGAATCATTGGCGACCAACTCATTGGTCCTCACTTCATTGCAGGGGCCCAAACAGCTGCAACATACATCGCGTTTCTACAGAATGATCTGCCAACGTTGCTCGAAAATGTCCCACTGGAAACGCGTCGACGTATGTGGTATCAGCATGATGGTGCACCTGCACATTCCGCAATTAACACTAGGCTGACCCTTGACAGGATGTTCGACGGGCGTTTCATAGGACGTGGAGGACGCATAAATTGGCAAGCCCTTTCTCCTGATCTTACACCTCTGGACTTCTTTCTGTGGGGTACATTAAAGGGGAATGTGTACCGTGATGTGCCTACAACCGCAGAGGATATGAAACAACGTATTGTGGCAGCCTGCGGCGACATTACACAAGATATACTGCGGTGTGTACGACATTCATTACGCCGGAGATTACAACTGTGTGCAGCAAATGATGGCCACCACATTGAACATTTATTGGCCTGACATGTTGGGACACACTCTATTCCACTCCGTAATTGAAAACGGAAACCACGTGTGTACGTGTACCTCACCCCTCATGGTAATGTCCATCTGCGTCAGTGAAAAAGACAAAAAAAAAGTGTTAGGATATGGACGTGATGTGCTGTTGCAGTCTCTTCTGTACCTAAGGTCCATCACCGTTCCCTCTGGATCCCTACGTAAGTCGGTGCTCTCCGATACACACGATCGAACAGCGGAGGAGTGGTACTCAAGCGTCAACTTTAGGTTACAATATCTCCGGATGTAATTAACATTTTACAATGCAACAAACGTCACTGATTACGTATTTGTTTATACGTTCAGATGTGCTAACAAAACTAACCTGGTTCCATTTAAAAACACGTAGGTTTGTGTTAAAAAACAAACTTCCGTGCATTTTTTTATGGTTTGTATTAAACAATTACACTAGCCCCTCACGTGCGGTCTGTGGAATCAGTTCGTCAGCATTTGATGTGGTTTACGAAATATATCCAGCGGTAACGTTAGGTGACTCACCCTGTATATACAAATTGTAAAACAATTACAATATATAAACACACAGAAATGTCATATCTTTAGGTAACAAAATAAGGGTTGAGTTGAGTTGTTTGGGGGAAGAGACCATACTGCGAGGTCATCGGTCTCATCGGATTAGGGAAGGACGGGGAAGGAAGTCGGCCGTGGTCTTTCAAAGGAACCATCCCGGCATTTGCCTGGAGCGATTTAGGGAAATCACGGAAAACTTAAATCTGGATGGCCGGGCGCGGGACTGAACCGTCGTCCTCCCGAATGCGAGTCCAGTGTGCTAACCACTGCGCCACCCCGCTCGGTAACAAAATAAGGAAAAAAAAATAGTACAATAGATGGAAATAGGAGGATATTCATATCCGGCGTTACACGTCGCATTCGCAAAACTGGTCGCAGGTGGTGCTCCAAAAACGAAGAGTAACACTGTGTATTGACGGTCTGCCGTAGAGGAACGTAATGCGCTGGAATAACACCATGACAGTCATACAGGATGAACCGTGTCGTTTGCCACGGTTCCTGCTTTTCCCGTGCTTTACTCCTGTTTGGAGTTTCCGCGCTTTCCTAGAGGTCGTTGCGGAGCCTCTGCCAGAGCGCCCGCTAGGTGGAGACGCTGTGCGCCGTGCCCAGGGGGCAGAGGAGGCAGGTGGGGCGAGTGTTTGGCCTGGACGACCGTTCTGCAGCGGGACGCTCGGTCCCTCTACGCCAAGGCTGGATGGGCCCAAAGACCCGGGGCGTGAGGACGCAAGAGGCCGTAAATCTGTGGACAACGTTTGGTTTCCGTTCACGGGCTGTGGAAGCTATGAAGTCCGTCTGCGGTTGCCAATAATCTCAGGTAGGTGCTGTCGTCACTGAAAGTAAGATTTTTCATCTAGTTAGTGCAACGGCCGTCGTCTGGCGGGGCCAATCTCCCGGTGTTGTGGGAGCTATTAATAACTGTGTGGTAACGTTTCTCTGCTTTGACTTTGTAAGTATGCTGTTTAGGTTTCTTTATTGGTAACGCCACGTAGCGCTCTGTATGAAAATCACTGGCTGTGCTGTGTGCAGTCTGTGGCTGGTTTGCATTGTTGTTGGCTATTGTAGTGTTGTAGAGTTGGCTGTTAACAGCGCGTAGCGTTGCGCAGTTGAAGGTGAGCCGCCAGCAGTGGTGGATGTGGGGAGAGAGATGGCGGAGTTTTGAGAGCGGATGATCTGGACCTGTGTCCATCAGAGAGAGTAAATTTGTGATACTGGATATCATGAACTATATATATATATATATATATTGACTTTTAAACACTATTAAGATAAATACATTGTTTGTTCTTTGTCAAAATCTTTCATTTGCTAACTATGCCTATCAGTAGTTTGAATCTTTTATTTAGCTGGCAGTAGTGGCGCTCGCTGTATTGCAGTAGTTCGAGTAACGAAGATTTTTGTGAGGTAAGTGATTTGTGAAAGGTATAGGTTAATATTAGTCAGGTCCATGTTTTTGTAGGGATTATTGAAAGTCAGATTGCGTTGCTCTAAAAAATATTGTGAGTCAGTTTAAGCACAGTCATGTATAATTTTTCTAAGGGGACGTTTCATATCGTTACTCAAGCTACTGCAATACAGCGAGCGCCACTACTGCCAGCTAAATTAAAGATTCTAACTACAGAAGGCATTAACTACTGATAGGCATAGTTAGCAAAAGAAAGATTTTGATAGAGAACAAACAATGTATTTACCTTAATAGTGTTCAACAGCCATAATATATATAACACTTCATGACATCCAGTCTTACAAATCTACTGTCTCTGATGGACACACGTCCAGATCGTCTGCTCTCAAATTCTGCCATCTCTCCCCCCACAATCACCACTGCTGGCGGCTCACCTCCAACTGCGCAACGCTACGCGCTGTTAACAGC
The DNA here is from genome assembly GCF_023897955.1 of Schistocerca gregaria. Classification (NCBI taxonomy): domain Eukaryota; kingdom Metazoa; phylum Arthropoda; class Insecta; order Orthoptera; family Acrididae; genus Schistocerca; species Schistocerca gregaria. The sequence goes on along the minus strand of NC_064929.1, from coordinate 158,260,372 downwards.
CAACTGCCCAACACTGCAATAGCCAACAACAATGCAAACCAGCCACAGACTGCACACAGCACAGCCAGTGATTTTCATACAGAGCGCTACGTGGCGTTACCAATAAAAAAACCTACACAGCCTACTTACAACTTGAGTGTGTGTTACTGCCCCATTGCATGATCGTGCATTTGAACGCCATGCTGACTTAAGGCGCGCGTCGTAAAGAAACAGAGAAAGAAATTTTTTTGTCTGTGGACCTTCTGGGTGTGCGAACATTTGCCACGATTTTACCTGCTGCACGGTTGGGTCCCTTGTCTCTCCCTCCTCCTCGCTTACTGAGCCTTTCCGCTGGTGTACTTAACATAGAATTGGAATCTCTTTGGATTTTCGGCCACATTTCTAGAGAGAGTTTCGTTGTGGAAACTTTTAAATGCATCTCGCGTTGAAATCCGCACCAAAGCGCCAGTAAAACTTCGCCAGCCTTGGATATTTTGCGTTGGTCTAAATTATACTTGCCTTTTTCGGTGCTCCTGCAGCAGCTTTCTGTCGTGTTTTGTGTACCATGGAGGATCAGTTCCGTCTCTTATTAATTTATTTGGTATGAATGTCTCGAGTGCTGTTGATACTATTGATACTATTTCATTGAACTTAAGCCACATATGGCGTTCACTTACATAGTTTGGAAGGACTGGAGACTGTCTCTTAGAAAGACCTCAACCGAATTTTAAGTTGCTCTTGTAAATAGATATATTTCGCGTTTAGTTTTGGTGAATTTCTTCGTTACGGAATGGAACCCCGCTACGACTGTGTGTTCACTAAGCCCTGTATCCGTCGTGATACTCAGGATTTTGTGTGGCTAAGAGGTCAAGTGTGTTTTCGTAACCATTTAAAATTTGAATGGCCTCGTGAATTCATCATCATTTAAGACTGATTATGCCTTTCAGCGTTCAGTCTGGAGCATAGCCCATTTATAAAATTCCTCCACGATCCCCTATTCAGTGCTAACATTGGTGCCTCTTCTGATGTTAAACCTATTACTTCAAAATCATTCTTAACTGAATCTAGGTACCTTCTCCTTGGTCTGCCCCGACTCCTCCTACCCTCTACTGCTGAACCCATGAGTCTCTTGGGTAACCTTGCTTCTCCCATGCGTGTAACATGACCCCACCATCTAAGCCTGTTCGCCCTGACTGCTACATCTATAGAGTTCATTCCCATGACGAAGACCCGCTACGGTCGCAGGTTCGAATCTTACCTCGGGCATGGGTATGTGTGAATTTAGAATTCATTGTTCAAAATAATATAAAAAGTATTTAGAACAATCACGGAAGTTGTTCGCTATCTACAACAGGGTTGGAAAATGTATTTTTGTCAACATACGGAAAGTAGATTGAAGTTACTGCCAACTATAATTGTATGAGTAGGGTACCTATTTGTGATGAGACTTAAGTTTTCCTTGAACTGTTAAGCAACTGTTCCATCTGAAACCGGGGATCGGTAAAAGGAGCCAGGTATTAATTTATTACGGTTGTCGAATATAACCTCTGCCCATAATAAACCACAGGAACTATCTGCTTCAATGTCGCTTGTGAGCTGGAACACACATTGCATTATTTTTGTTGTGCTTCTTGTTTCTGTTGTACTGCAGATCATTACTATTACTCATTTTCCCTCCAAAACCTAGGATGCTTTCTCTGTGACCCTATAAATACCAGAGCTAAACAACGTAGAACAACAACGTACGTTAGAAGCATAGCATTCTGTATTACTTCATTTCCTTATTTCTAACATTTTAAAATTGTACGTCGACTTCTGATGACATGTCAGTCATAGATGTTCTTATCTCTATTTAGTGAACGTATTTTGAGTCATCTTTTGAACATTGTCCGGCTACATTTCATGAAATAATGTTTCACCGCAAGGGATATCGCATTTACGAGAGTAAAATAATATGGAGTACGCCGTTATTCTTTTCAAACATTCTCGGACCCATTTCTTCGGCATGCAGTTGTAGTAATTAAAGTAGGCTCAAATGCAGTGCTCAAAAAGAAATGATTAGCGTGATTCTCTTTACATCATTCATTTCTTGTTGCTCCCATGGCACATAGACTGTTTCTATCGCAATCAGTAAGCGTGAAAGGAAGCTACCGTACAGACAGAGGGATCTATATTTATACTTGGCAGAACTAATTATATACTGACATAATCGTCGGTATTGTTTTTGTTTCCCAAAAGTTATAAATATTTCGACATCGGAAAAGAAGCTCTGTATTTGGCCAAGGTGTCGAAGAAGGAGGTCCCTTACGTACTCGTTCAGTAAGATGTGGAGACGGCGGTTTGAAACCGGACAGAAGTAGTAAGAGGAAGGGCGTCCCTTACCTGAGGGATCGCTACCTGGCGAAGGGCAAGTGTGGCAAATGTTCGGCATTAGATTTTCTGCAAGCCGTTGTTTTCCCATGGTCGGCATAGGTCACTGTTTGGATAAGCACGTTGTAAAATGTTAAATAACCTTGTACTGTCTGGAGGAGAGATATAGCCAATTAATTTTATTGATGTCTGAAATGCGAGATTATGTTAATGTTCGCAAGTATCTGTTGTGTTTTAGTATGTAGGCCTATTTAACTTAAGTTGTTATTGTGTATATATTCTTGTGTTAAGGAGTTTAGTCCCCGTGGCATTTAAGTGCTCTATTTAATTATATTTAAGTGTGTGCCAGAGTTTCTATTTGGTAATCCACCTAGCCACGACTGATGTCGGTTGCTCGGTCTGTCTGAAATGTTGAGCCTATTGGGTAGAGACCGTTGTTGACTTGCTCTCCTCAGCTCCGAAGTCCCGCATTGATACTACGGCGGTAGTTCTGCTGGAATCACATTTGCAGAAGTTGTCAATTCTTGTGAGCACAAATAAAGCTACCTTTGCCTGCGTAATTTTCGTCCTCTGGCCAGCAAGCTTTGGTTAATGATTAAAAATCGCCAACTGATCTTCGTTCAACCTAGTGGTTCGTGTTAGATGAGTTCCCGTTTCAGTTCGGGTAAATGTTTGCTCCTCCTGATGGAGCCATCCTCTTTGCCAAGCCACGCTGGGGTAAGAGTTTCCCGAATGTCTGTTACCGCTCAGTGTTCCAGGAGAATGAAATAAGAGGTTAATTATCTACTCCACCGTAATGCTCAAGAAAGGCGAATTAGAGTAGATCTGGATAACATGAGTATTGTACACTATTACGATAGTTCTAGGTTTGGAGAAATTGCTCTTTAATAAAATTTAGCCTCCTGTGTCGGTAATTCGTAATCTGGCGTATTCCACGATCCAACATTGTTATAGAACTGAAAGATTTGATTTGGATACATTTGCTGAGACGTGACTTAATTATTTGCTGTTGATGTTAATTGCTGTAAACGAATCTTCTTTAATTTGTGGTTAAAATTCTTAATGAATGATCGTCCTTAATGGTGTAACATTTAATGTACGTCTGACTGTCCCCTATGTCACCTACTGACTTTATTCACCGACTGAAAAGGTGATCCTTGCTCAAGTTTACGGGACTTTATTAACCGTTGATCTTTATTGTTTATGGCCTTAAAAATGTATGTTAAGAAGAAATAATTTTAGATTCCTATTGTTTATTAAGTAATTCCTAAGTTATATAGCAAATATTAAGAGTGAAAATATTCTCTCATTGTTGCACTTGCTTGTCCTGTCGTTTACACTGAAGGGTGTGACAATAAATGCAAGCACGGGATTAGCCGAGCGGTCTTGGGCGCTGCAGTCATGGACTGTGCGGCTGGTCCCGGCGGAGGTTAGAGTCCTCCCTCGGGCATGGGTGTCTGTGTTTGTCCTTAGGATAATTTACGTTAACTAGTGTGTAAGCTTAGGGACTGATGACCTTAGAAGGTAAGTCCCATAAGATTTCACACACATTTGAACATTTTGAACAATAAATGCAAAATCTAAAGTGAAGGGTTGGGGCAAATTAATCCTTTCTCTTATCATTACCGTTAAAGATAACATCGTTTGTCGCTTGTTAATGAAATTGACTGGGAGAATATTTTATTTATTGACCCCGTAGAAAGAATATATCGCACGAGAATCATCATAACTTTCACCATACTGGGGCTGTGACGCACTTTCGACTTTCGCGGCGGCCCATAATGACCCCATTCGTTGGATTGGCGTTCCAGTTTTGGCTCGTACGATGTGGCCCATGTCTCATCCAGTGTTACGATACGGCGTAAGAAAGCATCTCCTTCGCATTCATAGCGCTCCAAGTGCGTCTGAGCAGCGTCGTAACGCATCCATTTCTGCATTTCCGTCAAGTCATGCGGAACCTATGGTTATGTAATGTTTCGCATGCCCGGGCGTTCCTTCAGGATGCGAAGCACAGTCGTATGCGCTATTCCGATTTCCTGGGCGAGCTCACGAATCGTATGGCGTCGATCACTGTCCACAAACGCGGCAACAGCAACGACTTCTTCAGAGACGCTAGGACGACCTGCCCGATACATGTCTGACACAGTTTGCCTCCCTTTGTAGAAGATTTTTACCCAACGTGCCACTGTTCTGTACGGCATTACCGATTCCCCGACTCCTCTTGAAGACCTTGATGACACTGTCGTGCTTTACGACCACTGGCACATTCAATCTTGATCCAACTCCGTTGTTCCTTTTTCGAAAATATAGTGCCACCGTTACGTTAGACCGCTCTCTCACAAGTGATTGTGTTGACGTCGGACGGGCGAGTCCATTTGCTCGGAGGCAAGGTAGGTATGTCAACAACGTGTGCTATATATATATATATATATATATATAATTTTCTCTCACTCCTTCTCTCTCTCTCTCTCTCTCTCTCTCTCTCTCTCTCTCTCTCTCTCTCTCTCTCTCTCTCTCTCTCGCTGTGTGTGAGTGTAGCTTATGTCTTTTCGTCTGGATATTTATTAGGGTGTCGCGCAAAAGTCTTTCTATAGCCAAGATCGGGTAAATACTTATTTCTTTTCGACAACAGGCTTCAATAGACTCTGCTGTCATTTTCTCGTCTTCTAAAATTACTGTTACGAAACGTGCTCATTGTGAGTTGGAACCTCATGTCAAGTGATCATATCAGTCATCTTGGTATTAGATTCCAACTCACAATGAACACGTTTTTCAACAATAATTTGTGAAGATCAGAAGGTGACAGCAAAGCCTGTTGGAACCAGATGTCGAAAATAAAAGTTCAAATGGTTCAAATGGCTCTAAGCACTATGGGACTTAACATCTGAGGTCATCAGTCCCTTACTTAAGCCTAACTAACCTAAGGACATCACACACATCCATCCCGAGGCAGGATTCGAACCTGCGACCGTAGCAGCCGCGTGGTTCCGGACTGAAGCACCTAGAACCGCTCGGTCACAAACGCCGGCAAATAAGTATTTATGCAATCTTGACTAGAGAAAGCTTTTTACAAAGTAAAACAGATCACTCCTCCTCATTTCTCAACATTAGAAATTCCAATCATGTCGTATAAAAACTTTACGTAAATCAGTCAAGAAGTTTTCGAGATTTTTTAGTAACTGCTCCAAACAACGACTTGTCCTCATATAGTAGTATAGATAAGGAAGCGGTTAGCTCAAATGGCTCTGAGCACTATGGGACTTAACATCACTCCCCTAGAACTTAGAACTACTTAAACCTAACTAACGTAAGGACATCACACAACACCCAGTCATCACGAGGCAGAGAAAATTCCTGAATCGGGAATCGAACCCGGGAAGCCGGGCGCGGGAAAAGCGGTTAGCCCTTCCATTTCAGACTTTCGTTGAAGTCGAGACAACGAGCCTACTGAGGCAGACAGCGAAGAAAGCTTTCGAAAACATTGTGCCAGAATTTTTGTGGTTTTTGTGGCCACTTGTTGATGTATAGTCTGTTGAGTTTCGTCTCCGAACCTGCAGTAGACGTTTGTACAATAATTTCTCAAACGTTTGGTCAGCACGGGTGGCTGGCATTATCACAAGTGCGCGACCAGCAACGGAGGGTGACGCTTTGACCATGCAGGCCACTTGGTGATAGTCCAGAAAAATTATTATACAAACGTCGGCTGACGATCCAGAGACGAAAGCTGACACGCATTATATGTTCTCTCGATTGCATACTCTGGGATCATAACTGTCACCAAAGACACTTGACCAGTCAAAATCTTCAGATCACACAGTTTCGCCCTAGATTTTCCGAAGACGGCCGTTTTTTCTCTTCCGGCTGGAGATTCCATGGCCTTTCCGGATAGTATATTAAAAAACTAGAAACCCGCCTCGATTGCGAAAAAAGCACCTAGTGTTAACCTAGGTTTGGGCGTAGATAACTACACCTTCTTCAGAACAATAAAACCCACAAGCGTCTAAGAAGGCCCTTGTCAATGATTAAAAGACCACCATAGCTATCCATTTGTAAACGAAAAAATGGGAAACACAAGCAGTACATATGCAGTTTATGGCGGGTCATGGCCCATCGGACATAGGCCGGTGCGAGGTGGAGGTTACACTATCAAGTTCAGTAACGGTTTAGACTTCGTACACATGTACTGTTTGTGTTTTCCTTTTTTTCGTTTATAAATGTATAGCTATGGGGTTCTTTTAATCATTGACAAAGGTCTTCTTAGGCACTTGCGGGGTTTATTGTTCTGCAGAAGGTGTAGTTATCTACGCCGAAACCTAGGTTAACACTAGGTGCTTTTTTCGAGATCGAGGCGGGTTTCTAGTTTTTTAATATATTAACCAACGATTGCTGACGCGCTGCGATGTTGGAGGGTCTTTCCGGATAGTCCTACCTGGCGTGGACAGATCATTTTTCAAAGGTGGCGCCACCGAACCCAAATCCGGCGCCCGGACCTTGCAAGTTGGTGGTAATTACACAGACGGAACTGAACTGTAAAGATTAAAAGAAGCCGACGGTTTGAGCAAAGTAATCTTTCTTTTTTTTTTTAGATTGACAGATTCGGAACGCGAGTAGGCACCATCGCGCCCAGGGCATATCACCCCAGAGTCAAGAATTTTAATTAGGAAATTAGAACTCACCCAATCGTCGAAGGCTTTGCCGAGCCAACTCTAATGGCTTGCCGTGTCGTTTGCTAAAGTTTTTCTCATTTTTATTTTATTTTTCCTCTCAGTGTATCGATGCCTGGCGCCAGTGAGGTTGGCGGTGTTTTCGGGCTCGTGGGGGGTGGGGGGGGGGGGGAGGGGGTGGAGACCCCCCACCCTCCCCACCTCGGCGTCGCTAATGATGTTGTTAACTGCTGCTCTGACCCGGGACTGAGTGACAAGCGCCACCTGATAAATGAAGCGCCCTCGCCTGGACTCCAGCGCCGTGTTTTTCCAGCCGCCGCCCGACTGCACTGGAGCGGTTTTTGCGGATTTCCCTGTGCAGCTATCTGGCTCTGTTTCGCTGCGGCTGTTGCGACAAGCGTCGATACGCGAAGGGTAGCGGGTAAGGCTAGGTCTGTCACAATAGGAGGGAAAAAATATGTTGATCGACCGACACTGGTATGCATTCGAATTACAACATAATGAAGGCGGCATGTGACAAACGTCGGAAATCGGCCAGTCGGTAGAGCACTTAACAGCGAAAGTCAAAGATCCCATGTTCGCGTCGACGTCCAGGGTTTTAATCGCTGAGAGTGATTCACATTTGCGCATACTGACAAGGAGACGGTACGACCGTGGGGTCGGGGATTTGTCCGAAATTTTGTGTGGTGAAAGAGGACCCCTAACACCTCACGTGGTTAAAATATTAGGATTCACTACCCGGAAAATTCCGAGAAAAAATGATCCAAAGTTTCTTAGGTGCTTTATGAGTATGAAATGTTAGTGTCTTGCCGAGCCGTTGTCTGGCCTAGATGGTACCCCAGCAGCATTATTATTTTTATTGTACCACGTCGCCGATTGTTTCATAGAACGCAGCTACGTTCGGGCCGATCTTCCACTCACCCGTCCTCCCCGTACTAAAGATTATTATCGTTTGTTGATGCTGTCCAACCCTTGCGACCCCATGGTGCTACATCATCCTGACATTAACTGGCGAACGGTTTGGGGGTGTGTGCATGCACCCTTTTTACCGTCGTCTGTGTCTGCACTCTGGTACGTTTCAGTCTATGGAAAATTCCCGATTACATCTACATCTACATCTACATGACTACTCTGCAATTCATATTTAAGTGCTTGGCAGACGGTTCATCGAACCACAATCATACTATCTCTCTACTATTCCACTCCCGAACAGCGAGCGGGAAAAACGAACACCTAAACCTTTCTGTTCGAGCTCTGATTTCTCTTATTTTATTTTGATGATCATTCCTACCTATGTAGGTTGGGCTCAACAAAATATTTTCGCATTCGGAAGAGAAAGTTGGTGATTGAAATTTCGTAAAAAAGTCTCGCCGCGACGAAAAACGTCTGTGCTGTAATGACTTCCATCCCAACTCGTGTATCATATCTGCCACACTCTCTCCCCTATAACGCGATAATACAAAACGAGCTGCCCTTCTTTGCACCCTCTCGATGTCCTCCCTCAATCCCACCTGGTAAGGATCCCACACCGCGCAGCAATATTCTAACAGAGGACGAACGAGTGTAGTGTAAGCTGTCTCTTTAGTGGACTTGTTGCATCTTCTAAGTGTCCTGCCAATGAAACGCAACCTTTGGTTCGCCTTCCCGACAATATTATCTATGTGGTCCTTCCAACTGAAGTTGTTCGTAATTTTAACGCCCAGGTACTTAGTTGAATTGACAGCCTTGAGAATTGTACTATTTATCGAGTAATCGAATTCCAACGGATTTCTTTTGGAACTCATGTGGATCATCTCACACTTTTCGTTATTTAGCGTCAACTGCCACCTGACACACCATACAGCAATCTTTTCTAAATCGCTTTGAAGCTGATACTGGTCTTCGGATGACCTTACTAGACGGTAAATTACAGCATCATCTGCGAACAGTCTAAGAGAACTGCTCAGATTGTCACCCAGGTCATTTATATAGATCAGGAACAGTAGAGATCCCAGGACGCTTCCCTGGGGAACACCTGATATCACTTCAGTTTTACTCGATGATTTGCCGTCTATTACTACGAACTGCGACCTTCCTGACAGGAAGTCACGAATCCAGTCGCACAACTGAGACGATACCCCTTAGCTCTGCAGCTTGATTAGAAGTCGCTTGTGAGGAACGGCGTCAAAAGCTTTCCGGAAATCTAGAAATACGGAATCAACTTGAGATCCCCTGTCGATAGCGGCCATCACTTCGTGCGAATAAAGAGCTAGCTGCGTTGCACAAGAGCGATGTTTTCTGAAGCCATGCTGATTACGTGTCAATAGATCGTTCCCTTCGAGGTGATTCATAATGTTTGAATACAGTATATGCTCCAAAACCCTACTGCAAACCGACGTCAATGATATAGGTCTGTAGTTAAATGGATTACTCCTACTACCCTTCTTGAACACTGGTGCGACCTGCGCAATTTTCCAATCTGTAGGTACAGAACTATCGGTGAGCGAACGATTGTATATGAGTGCTAAGTAGGGAGCTATAGTATCAGCGTAATCTGAAAGGAACCTAATCGGTATACAATCTGGACCTGAAGACTTGCCCGTATCAAGCGATTTGAGTTGCTTCGCAACCCCTAAGGTATCTACTTCTAAGAAACTCATGCTAGCAGATGTTCGTGTTTCAAATTCTGGAATATTCCATTTGTCTTCCCTGGTGAAAGAATTTCGGAAAACTGCGTTCAATAACTCCGCTTTAGCGGCACAGTCGTCGATAACAGTACCATCGGCACTGTGCAGCGAAGGTATTGACTGCGTCTTGCCGCTTGTGTAATAGTCGACTGTATCGCATGGGACTGGCTATCTCCCCACTCTGCCCTGACTGTCAGCTCTAAAACACCGACGAGCACCGTCTTACGTGCCCCCTGAAACAAAACGTTTGGCTCCTCATCCAACGAATCGTGGGCTTTTACCTCCGTGCCCCGCCAACGACGGTAATCTCAGATTTCTTGTTGTTGCCCCAGACATTTTACTACCCTCTTACTAAGCACCATACCCTCATCTGGTTTCGAGGACAGGCTTTAGAATACCTCTTTCAGAGTGGTCCGCATACAGTCCTTGACTTCTGGTACAAAGTTGTGAGCGCGCATAGCACCGACACCCGAAAACCATCTTACCGACAAACTTTTGCCGGTTATGTCCGCAGCGTCTTCCTTGACTCCCCTCAAAGTTGGGGTGTGCCATGCCTACCTGTCACATGATGCAACACCCTTATCCACGTTCTCATGCATCGACCGAAAACAAAAACAAATAAAAAAGGAAGAAGACAGAATATGTTATATTTTGTTGTATTTAATGTTTTAATATTTTTTGTTTAAGTAAGTCATTTGTATATTTTTAAATGGTACTTTGAAGAACTCTTGCATAGTGAATGTATATGCACTTTTAGTTTGTTCAATGTAGATTATTAAAAAAAAGGGAAGAAAACAGGATATGTTATATTTTGTTGTATTTAATGTTATTCTAATAATTTGTTTACCTTCCACTAATTTGTATATGTTTAACTGTTACCTTGAAGAACTGTTGCTTTGTGGGTATATACGTGTAAAAAAAATTTAACAAATAAATGGTTAGGGCTCGCACACTTACGCCAGAGGTCTCGGGTTCGATTCCTCCTCTGGCACTTTTTTCCCCTACTGTTTCATTTTCTTTTGATATTCGACCAATTATTCAAAAAGTTTCCCAAACCTACATTATTTTTAAAACATTATTTTAGCTCAAGAACGTAGTTTTTCATCCACTGAAAAATATTCGTGCTTGTTGTTCTACTTCGTTTTATGGGGTTTCAAGGTTTAAAGGGACTTTGTAAGAGTCCCCTTGGGATTATAGCGGTAATCTGCGCATAGGACTGTGGGCGAGCCGTGAGAAGTAAACGGCTGTTTGTTTTTCGATTTCGTGGTTAACAAACGTGCCTGTTTCAAATTTCAACGTGTTATTCCGATCCGAGATTAAACATGTCGACTGAAGAAGTTGCTGGCTCATCTGGAATAGGAGAAGGAATTCCTGAAGAGTCCATTCATAGCAATCTATCAAAATTAAGATTGAAGGACGCAGTGGTGTATTATGAAGAGCTGTTGACGGAAAATAATTTAATTGCACCGACATCTTCCGAAGAAATCTCTCGCGATGCTATGTTATTGGCCGGAGAACTTGATAATAATATTCTGGGGAGAATAAATATTTAGTTCTCATTGACTCTTGGGGAGGTCAAACGAATCCGGAGAGATATGATGCAATTTTTCAAGATGACGAAAATATGCCAAGTTGGTCTGTAAAAGCCATACCTCCAAAATGCACTTCTTTGGTGCAACCTTGTGATGTTTACTTTTACAGGCAAGTAAAAAATTTCATAAAGCGCTTGCAAAATTACAGCGCATTGTTACAGGAGAATCCTGAAATTAATTGCCTGGAAGATTGTATAAAAATTTATTCTATGATTATCAATAATCGCGACCAATATTCAGAGACATGATTCAGTATGCCTCAAAATTATCAGAAACTCATTAACATTTTCGTAAATGTTAATGGGGTATGTTTTTGTGCAGATTTATTGCAAACGCCCTGTGACTGTAAAAAATCCGCTTTTATATGTTGCTCAAGATGTCGCAAAAATTATTGCTTTGTTTGTTTTTACGATAATTACCACTGCGGTTCTTGTTTATAATTATTATATGTATAAAAACTGAATATTTCCCATTAGACTTTGTTATTCTGATAAAAAACCCAATGTTTCTCCTCATAGTTTACAATGAAAAATGGAAAACCGACCGCCATGAATTGTGTTGTAGGGCAAAAAGAAAATAATTTTTATTCAATAATGTAACTAATTTCTTAAACATAATGTAGGTTTGGGAAACTTTCTGAATAATTGGTGGAATAACAAAAGAAAATGAAACAGAAGAAAAAAGAGTGCCAGAGGATGAATCGAACCCGAGACCTCTGGCATAGGAGTCCGAGCCTTAAACATCTAAGACAGACGGCGGCTCGGCAATTCACCAACATTTTATACTCATAAGGCACCTAAGAAACTTTGGATCGATTTTTCCACGGATTTTCCGAGTAGTGCGTCCTAATATTTTAACCACTTGAGGTGTTAGGGGTCCTCTTTCACCACACAAAATTTCGGACAAATCCCCGACCCCACGGTACTGCCGTCTCCTTGTGAGCTACGAAAATTCATTCCGGAGACAATGTCCTAGAGTGTGGCTAAGCCATGTCCCCGCAATAGGTATGCATGCGACAGCATGTGTATCCAATAAAATAATACCAATCGCCGTTATTTAGGTTTTATTTTTATTCTTAGGCTACCAGATTCGTCGATACACTAAGTCATCTTCAGGCCTGCTTCAATCGAGTAACTTTCGTGTTGCAAGATACAGCAGCACTAATAACCGGTCTAGTAATGATTTTACGGGCATGAGTGGTCCTTGGACAGGCGTGCCCGTAAAATCGTTAAGAGACCGGCTACAGACTGGCTTCAGGAACACTGTTCTGGGTTTAAACACTTGTGCTGGCCACCAAACTCCCCAGGCATGAAAATTATCGAGCAAATCTGGGATGCCTTGCAACGCACTGTTCTGAAGAGATCTCCACCCCCTCGTTATCTAACGGATTCGTGGTGTCAGTCCCCTCCAGCACTACTTCAGACATTTGTCGAGTCCATGCCACGTCGTGTTGCGGCACTGCTGCGTGCTGGCGGGCCCGCTCAAAGATATCAGGCAGGCGTACCATTTTCTTTGGCTCTTCAGTGTGCAGTTTCCGAGAATTGAAACCTTTTCTCCACTTGGAAGAGTTGAAAATGGTAATGGAGACTTTCTCTTCAGTCTGTCTCAACCCGTGTTCCAAAAACTGCCGGGTGCCCACGGCCTTCGCGAAATTCTGCAGAGCTGTTAATATTTTGTGGCAACGGCCTTGCCGCAGTGGATACACCGGTTTCCGTGAGATCACCGAAGTTCAGCGTTGTCGGGCCTGGTCGGCACTTGGATGAGTGACCATCCAGGCCGCAATGCGCTGTTGCCATTTTTCGGGGTGCACTCAGGCTCGTGATGCCAATTGAGGAGCTTCTAGACCGATTAGTAGCGGCTTCGGTCAAGAATACCATCATAACGACCGGGAGAGCGGTGTGCTGACCCCACGCCCCTCCTATCCGCATCCTCCACCGAGGATGACACGGCGGTCGGATGGTCCCGGTAGGCCACTCGTGGCCTGAAGACGGAGTGTTTTTATTCATATATTGCACTGGAAACTCTAGAACTACAGCATAAATATACTTAACGTGATTCAGGCTATAACGTAAGCGTGTTGCCACCAGTTACGTTCTGCTACAGGCATGAGCGGACGTAACAGTATTAGAGCCTTTGCGCTAGGTGTCTGGAATACTTGATCCAAGACGAGCATCAAACGTCTGCGGCCATCTGTGAAGCTTTGTACTGCGAAAAGCCACGGTATATCCGGACAAATGCGATTACGAAACCCTCGCCAGGTCGCGTAAGCTGACAGTGAAAAATGCCGCAATCCATTAGCTCTTGCGGAAACGAGAGCAAACCACAGGTTTCACACCGAAAGGAGCCTCTACACGTGTTGTTCCTTGGCACGGGCGATACATAATTCATCGGTAATAATCAGCAACTGCTCCGTCCCCCAACCTGTTTGCTGCCGTCTTTTACACTATTATTTTTTTTTCCCGCTACGTTCGATTGAAATGTACTCAGCGGTGAAGGCGAAAGGCGATACCTAACGAAATAAAAAACGAGCTTGTTGCTAATGGGAAAGTGAGGAAGGGAATGCTTTCCTTTGTTATTGCATGTGTCGTTGGCAAGGCAACAAAAAATTCTCCAGGGGTTGCCATTGAGGGTAGCGGCTGTAGGTTACGCTGAGTATGTTAATCTTGTAGAAGGCGCTGTCGGTTTCGAAAGAAGAAACTGAAAATAATAGTAAGGCCGAACACTTGATTAAGTAGAGTATGACTGATGGATACAGCCATCGGAGCACAAATGTGGCCCAATTGCTCTCCTGTGTCAGCCTCTTCACCTCAGAGAAGAACTTTCAGCATACGTCCTCAATTATTTGCCTGATGTATTCCAATCTCAATCTTCATCCGCAGTTTTTACCGTTTACAGTCCAGAGACTGGTTTGATGCAACTCTCCATGCTACTCTATCCTGTGCAAGCTTCTTCATCTCCCAGAATTTACTGCAACCTACATGGTTCTGAATCTGCTTAGTGTATTCATTTCTTGGTCTCCCTTTCCGATTTTTACCCTCCACGCTGCCCTCATGTACTAATTTGATGATCCCTTGATGCCTCAGAAATTGACTCACCAACCCATCCCTTCTTCTAGTCAACTTGTGCCACAAATTTTTCTCCCCATTTCTTATCAATACCGCCTCATATAAATACTTTCTGAAACGACTTCCTGACAATTAAATCTATACTCGGTGTTAACAAATTTCTCTTCTTCAGAAACGCTTTCCTTGCCATTGCCAGTCTACATTTTATATCCACCCTTCTTCGACCATCATCATTTATTTTGCTCCCGAAATAGCAAAACTCATTTACTACTATAATAGTCTCATTTCCTAATTCAATTCCCTCAGCATAACCCGACTTAATTCGACTACATTCAATTATCCTCGTTTTGCTTTTGTTGATATTCATCTTATACCCTCCTATCAAGACACTGTCCATTCCGTTCAACTGCTCTTCCAAGTCCTTTGCTGTCTCTGACAGAATTACAATGTCATCGGCGAACCTCAAAATCTTTATTTCTTCTCTATGGATTTTAAAACCTGCTCCGAATTTTTCTTTTGTTTCCTGTACTGCTTGCTGAATATATACACCCCTGGAAATTGAAATAAGAACACCGTGAATTCATTGTCCCAGAAAGGGGAAACTTAATTGACACATTCCTGGGGTCAGATACATCACATGATCACACTGACAGAACCACAGGCACATAGACACAGGCAACAGAACATGCACAATGTCGGCACTAGTACAGTGTATATCCACCTTTCGCAGCAATGCAGGCTGCTATTCTCCCATGGAGACGATCGTAGAGATGCTGGATGTAGTCCTGTGGAACGGCTTGCCATGCTATTTCCACCTGGCACCTCAGTTGGACCAGCGTTCGTTCTGGACGTGTAGACCGCGTGAGACGACGCTTCATCCAGTCCCAAACATGCTCAATGGGGGACAGATCCGGAGATTTTGCTGGCCAGGGTAGTTGACTTACACCTTCTAGAGCACGTTGGGTGGCACGGGATACAAGCGGACGTGCATTGTCCTGTTGGAACAGCAAGTTCCCTTGCCGGTCTAGGAATGGTAGAACGATGGGTTCGATGACGGTTTGGATGTACCGTGCACTATTCAGTGTCCCCTCGACGATCACCAGAGGTGTACGGCCAGTGTAGGAGATCGCTCCCCACACCATGATGCCGGGTGTTGGCCCTGTGTGCCTCGGTCGTATGCAGTCCTGATTGTGGCGCTCACGTGCACGGCGCCAAACACGCATACGACCATCATTGGCACCAAGGCAGAAGCGACTCTCATCGCTGAAGACGACACGTCTCCATTCGTCCCTCCATTCACGCCTGTCGCGACACCACTGGAGGCGGGCTACACGATGTCGGGGCGTGAGCGGGTGACGGCCTAACGGTGTGCGGGACCATAGCCCAGCTTCATGGAGACGGTTGCGAATGGTCCTCGCCGATACCCCAGGAGCAACAGTGTCCCTAATTTGCTGGGAAGTGGCGGTGCGGTCCCCTACGGCACTGCGTAGGATCCTACGGTCTTGGCGTGCATCCGTGCGTCGCTGCGGTCCGGTCCCAGGTCGACGGGCACGTGCACCTTCCGCCGACCACTGGCGACAACATCGATGTACTGTGGAGACCTCACGCCCCACGTGTTGAGCAATTCGGCGGTAGGTCCACCCGGCCTACCGCATGCCCACTATACGCCCTCGCTCAAAGGCCGTCAACTGCACATACGGTTCACGTCCACGCTGTCGCGGCATGCTACCAGTATTAAAGACTGCGCTGGAGCTCCGTATGCCACGGCAAACTGGCTGACACTGACGGCGGCGGTGCTGAAATGCTGCGCAGCTAGCGCCATTCGACGGCCAACACCGCGGTTCCTGGTGTGTCCGCTGTGCCGTGCGTGTGATCATTGCCCTCTCGCAGTGTCCGGAGCAAGTATGGTGGGTCTGACACACCGGTGTCAATGTGTTCTTTTTTCCATTTCCAGGAGTGTAGATTGATTAGCATCGGGGAGAGGCTACAACCCTGTCTCACTCCCTTCCCAGCCGCTGCTTCCCATTCATGCCCCTCGATTCTTATAACTGCCATCTGGATACTGTACAAATTGTAAATAGCCTTTCGCTCCCTGTATTTTACCCCTGCCACCTTCACATTTAGAAAGCGAGTATTCCAGTCAACATTGTCAAAAGCTTTGTCTAAGTCTACAACTACTATAAACGTAGGTTTGCTTTTCCTTAATCTATTTTCTAAGATAAGTCGTAGGGTCAGTATTGCCTCACGTGTTCCAACAGTTCTACGGAATCCAAACTGTTCTTCCCCGACGTCGGCTTCTACCGGTTTTTCCATTCGTCTGTAGAGAATTCGCGTTAGTATTTTGCAGCTGTGACTTATTAAACTGAAAGTTCGGTTATTTTCACATCCGTCAACACCTGCTTTCTTTGGGATTGGAATTATTATATTCTTCTTGAAATCTGAGGGTATATCGCCTGTCTCATACATATTGCTCACCAGAGAAATTATTCTCTGATGTCGTAACACAAGCCCCCAATGTTCTCCACATATTCCTTTCGTCGTCAACTCTGTGGAGAACCTCCCCAATCCTTACCTTATCAGTCCACTTAATTTTCAACATTCTTGTGTAGCGCCACATCTCAAACGCTTAGATTCGCTTATGTTCCCGTTTTCCCAGGGTTCATGCCTCACTACCATACAACACTGTATTCCAAACTTACATTCTCAGAAATTTCTTCCTCAAATTAAGGTCTATTTTGATACTAGCAGATTTCTCTTGGCCAGCAATGCCCTATTTGCCAGAGCTAGTCTGCTTTTTTATGTCCTGCTTGCTCCGTCCACCACAGGTTATTTTGCTGCCTAGGTATCAGAGTTCCATAACTGCATGTACTTCGTAATCACCAATTCTGAAGTTAATATTCTCGCTGTTCTCATTTCTGCTATTTTTCATTACTTTCGCCTTTCCTCGATTTATTCTCAGTTCATATTCCGTATTCAATAGACTTTTCTTCAACACACCCTGTAGTTCTTCTTATTTTCAGTCCATGTTCCATACTCAATACAATTTTCATTTCATTCAACACACCCTGTAATTCTTCTTACTTTTCACTCAGGACATCAATGTCATCAGTGAATCTTAAACACCTTGAATTTTAAGCCCTCGTTTGAACCTTTATTTTATTTCTGCCAGTGCCTCTTTGATGTATAAATTGAACAATAGGGGCGAAAAGCTACATCCCCGTCTTGCACCCTTTCTAATCTGTGCATTTTGTTCTTGTTCTTCTCTTACTGTTCATCTTGGTTCTAATACATTTTGAATACTACTCGCCTTTTCTTATAGCTTACAGCTATTTTTCTCTGAATTTGGAAGTTTTACATTGTCGAAAGCTTTTTCAACGTCGACAGATCCTATGAATGTCTCCTGATTCTGTTCAGTCGTGCTCCCGTTATCAGCAGCAACTTCACAACTGCCTCTCTGGTGCCTTTACCTTTCCTATATCCAAAGCAATCGTCGCCTAACACATCCTGAATTTTGTTTTCCATTCTTTCGTATATTACTCTTCTCAGCGACTTGGATGCATGAGACGTTAAGTTTATTGTGCTGTATTCCTGCCACTTGTCGACGTTTGCAATTTTCGGAGTTCTGTGGATGACGTTTGTCCAAAAATCTGATGGTGTATCGGCAGTCTCATACACTGTACACAACGTGAATAGTCGTTTGTTACCATTTCTTCCAATGACATTAGGAATTCCTATGGAATGCTGTGTATTCCTTCTACCTAATTTGATCTTTAGTTGTCCAAAGCTCTTTTAATTTCTGACTCTAATACCAGATCCCCTATCTCTTCCCTGTCGACTCCTGTGTCTTTGTCAACCACTTCTAGCTCAAATGGTTCAAATGGCTCTGAGCACTATGGGACTTAACATCTGAGGTCATCAGTCCCTAGAACTTAGAACTACTTAAACCTAACTAACCTAAGGACATCACACACATCCATACCCGAGGCAGGATTCGAACCGACGACCGTGGCGGTCGCACGGTTCCAGACTGCAGCGCCTAGAACCGCTCGGCCACAGCGGCCGGCTCAATTCAAGTCCTCCCCCACATGCAAGCGTTCAGTGTATTCTTTCCACCTATTCGCTCTCTCCTCTTCATTTAACAATGGATTTACCATTGTACTCTTAAAGTTACCGCCGTTGCTTTTAATTTCACCAAAAGGTTCTTTTCAATTTTCTGTACGCAGAGTCAGTCCTTCTGACAGTAATTTCTTTTCCGATTTCTTCACATTTTTCATGCAGCTTCCCTGTGGTTCCTGCTTATTTCACTCTTACGTAATTTATATTGCTGTATTACTGAATTTCCCTGAACATTTTTATACTTCCTTCTCTGATCGCTCAACTGAAGTATTTATTTTGTTACATATTTGCTTAAAAAACAAACAACTAAATTAATTAAAATAAAAAACTATAAGAATATGTCATTCAGTTAAGTCTGTAGGTTACTGTGACCATTGTCACTGATGTTAAAATTCTGAAAATCCTTCGGTCTTGCTTTGATTTAATCAGAAGACAAAGCAACAGTGATCCTAGTCCCATGTTACCTTCACTGTAATCACTGAAACCAAGTTTTTAGTGTAGTAACTCTCACTGTTGTGAGATGTCGTCTGAGCCTCTAGCATACCCAAGAGATAGTACAGAGTATGTTAACTGTCAGCTATAGTGATAGATAACTTCCCTTTAAGATCACGCAAGTTAAGAGAAAATAATGGTGTGCAATGGAAAACGGCTTTTCTAATTAAATTATAAAGGTTGGCCCAATTAAGCATTTCAATATGAGTACTGGACCTCCCTCCCCCCCATGAACCATGGACCTTGCCGTTGGTGGGGAGGCTTGCGTGCCTCAGCGATACAGATGGCCGTACCATAGGTGCAATCACAACGGAGGGGTATCTGTTGAGAGGCCAGACAAACGTGTGGTTCCTGAAGAGGGGCAGCCTTTTCAGTAGTTGCAGGCAACAGTCTGAATGATTGACCGATCTGGCCTTACAACATTAACCAAAACGGCCTTGCTGTGCTGGTACTGCGAACGGCTGAAAGCAAGGGGAAACTACAGCCGTAATTTTTCCCGAGGACATGCAGCTTTACTGTATGATTAAATGATGATGGCGTCCTCTGGGGTAAAATACTCCGGAGGTAAAATAGTCCCCCATTCGGATCTCCGGGCGGGGACTACTCAAGAGGATGTCGTTATCAGCAGAAAGAAAACTGGCGTTCTACGGATCGGAGCGTGGAATGTCAGATCCCTTAATCGGGCAGGTAGGTTAGAAAATTTAAAAAGGGAAATGGATAGGTTAAACTTAGATATAGTGGGAATTAGTGAAGTTCGCTGGAAGGAGGAACAAGACTTCTGGTCAGGTGACTACAGAGTTATAAACACAAAATCAAATAGGGGTAATGCAGGAGTAGGTTTAATAATGAATAGGAAAATAGGAATGCGGGTAATCTACTACAAACAGCATAGTGAACGCATTATTGTGGTCAAGATAGATACGAAGCCCACGCCTACTACAGTAGTACAAGTTTATATTCCAACTAGCTCTGCAGATGACGAAGAAATGGAAGAAACGTATTATGAAATAAAAGAAATTATTCAGATAGTGAAGGGAGACGAAAATTTAATAGTCATGGGTGACTGGAACTCGAGTGTAGGAAAAGGGAGAGAAGGGAACACAGTAGGTGAATATGGATTGGGGCTAAGAAATGAATGAGGAAGCCGCCTAGTAGAATTTTGCACACAGCACAACTTAATCATAGCTAACACTTGGTTTAAGAATCATGAAAGAAGGTTGTATACTTGGAAGAAGTTTGGAGATACAAGAAGGTATCAGATAGATTATATAATGGTAAGACAGAGATTTAGGAACCAGGTTGTAAGA
The DNA here is from genome assembly GCF_023897955.1 of Schistocerca gregaria. NCBI lineage: Eukaryota > Metazoa > Arthropoda > Insecta > Orthoptera > Acrididae > Schistocerca > Schistocerca gregaria. The sequence goes on along the minus strand of NC_064929.1, from coordinate 158,240,121 downwards.
CATTTCCAGGGGCAGATGTGGACTCTGACCACAATCTATTGGTTATGACCTGTAGATTAAAACTGAAGAAACTGCAAAAAGGTGGGAAATTAAGGAGATGGGACCTGGATAAACTGAAAGAACCAGAGGTTGTACAGAGTTTCACGGAGAGCATAAGGGAACAATTGACAGGAATAGGGGAAAGAAATACAGTAGAAGAAGAATGAGTAGCTCTGAGGGATGAGGTAGTGAAGGCAGCAGAGGATAATGTAGGTAAAAAGACGAGGGCTGCTAGAAATCCTTGGGTAACAGAAGAAATACTGAATTTAACTGATGAAAGGAGAAAATATTAAAATGCAGTAAATGAAGCAGGAAAAAAGGAATACAAACGTCTCAAAAACGAGATCGACAGGAGGTGCAAAATGGCTAAGCAGGGATGGCTAGAGGACAAATGTAAGGATATAGAGGCATATCTCACTAGGGGTAAGATAGATCCTGCCTACAGGAAAATTAAAGAGACCTTTGAAGAAAAGAGAACCACTTGAATGAACATCAAGAGCTCAGATGGAAACCCAGTTCTAAGCAAAGAAGGGAAAGCAGAAAGTTGGAGGGAGTATATAGAGGGTCTATACAAGGGGACAATATTATGGAAATGGAAGAGGATGTGGATGAAGATGAAATGGGAGATACGATACTGCATGAAGAGTTTGACAGAGCACTGAAAGACCTGAGTCGAAACAAGGCCCCGGGAGTAGACAATATTCCATTAGAACTACTGATGGCTTTGGGAGAGCCAGCACTGACAAAACTCTACCATCTGGTGAGCAGGATCTATGAGATAGGCGAAATACTCTCAGACTTCAAGAAGAATGTAATAATTCCCATCCCAAAGAAAGCAGGTGCTGACAGACGTGAAAATTACCGAACAATTAGTTTAGTAAGTCACAGATGCAAAATACTAACGCTTATTCTCTACAGACGAATGGAAAAACTGGTAGAAGCCAACCTCAGGGAAGATCAGTTTGGATTCCATAGAAATATTGGAACACGTGAGGCAATACTGACCCTACGACTTATCTTAGAAGCTAGATTAAGGAAAGGCAAACGCACGTTTCTAGCATTTGTAGACTTAAAGAAAGCTTTTGACAATGTTGACTGGAATACTCTCTTTCAAATTGTGAAGGTGGCAGGGGTAAAATACAGGGAGCGAAAGGCTATTTACAATTTGTACAGAAACCAGATGGCAGTTATGAGAGTCGAGGGACATGAAATGGAAGCAGTGGTTGGGAAGGGAGTGAGACAGGGTGGTACACTCTCCCCGATGTTATTCAATCTGTCTATTGAGCAAGCAGTGAAGGAAACAAAAGAAAAATTCGGCGTAGGTATTACAGTCCATTGAGAAGAAATAAAAACTTTGAGGTTTGCCTATGACATTGTAAATCTCTCAGAGACAGCAAAGGACTTGGAAGAGCAGTTGAACGGAATGGACAGTGTCTTGAGAGGAGTATATAAGATGAACATCAACAAAAGCAAAACAAGGGTAATGGAATGTAGTCGAATTAAGTCGAGTGATGCTGAGGGAATCAGATTAGGAAATGAGACAAAGTAGCAAGGGAGTTTTGCTATTTGGGGAGCAAAATAACTGATGATGGTCGAAGTAGAGAGGATATAAAATGTAGACTGGCAATGACAAGGAAAGGGTTTCTGAAGAAGAGAAATTATTTAACATTGGGCATGGATTTAAGTGCCAGGAAGTCGTTTCTGAAAGTATTTGTATGGAGTGTAGCCATGTATGGAAGTGAAACATGATCGATAACTAGTATGGACAAGAAGAGAATAGAAGCTTTCGAAATGTCGTGCTACAGAAGAATGCTGAAGATTAGATGGGTAGATCACATAACTAATGAGGAGGTATTGAATATAATTGGGGAGAAGAGGAGTTTGTGGCACAACTTGACAAGATGAAGGGACCGGTTGGTAGGACATGTACTGAGGCGTAAAGGGATCACCAATTTAGTATTTGAGGGCAGCGTGGAGGGTAAAAATTGTAGAGGGAGACCAAGAGATGAGTACACTAAGCAGATTCACAAGGATGTAGGTTGCAGTAGGTACTGGGAGATGAAGAAGCTTGCACAGGATAGAGTAGCATGGAGATCTGCATCAAACCAGTTTCAGGACTGAAGACAACAACAACAACATGGCTACACCCCATACAAATACTTTCAGAAACGACTTCCTGACACTTAAATCTATACTCGATAAAAACAAATTCCTCTTCTTTAGAAACGCTTTCCTTCCCATTGCCAGTCTACTTTTTATATCCTCTCTACTTCGACCATCATCAGTTACTTTGCTCCCCAAATAGCAGAACTCCATTACTACTTTGCGTCCCATTTCCTAATCTAATTCCCCCAGCATCACCTGATTTAATTCGACTACATTCCATTATCAACATTTTACTTATGTTTCTGTTCATCTTGTATTGTCCTGTGAAGACACTGTCCATTCCGTTCAACTCTTCTTCCAAGTCCTTCGGTGTTTCTGACAGAATTACAATGTTATCGGCAAAACTCAAGGTTTTTATTTCTTCTCCCGAGATTGTAATTCCTACTAAACATTTTTGTTTTGTTCCTTTACTGCTTGCTCAATATACAGATTGAATGACATCGGGTAAAGGTTACAACCCTGCCTCACTCCCTTCTCAATCACTGCTTCCCCTCCACCCCCTCCTTCTCCCCACCGACTCTCATAAATGCCACGTGGTTTTCGTACAAATTGTAAATAGCCTTTCGCTCTCTGTATTTTATCCCTGCCACCCTCAGAATTTGAAAGACAGGGTTCTCCTTATAACAGGATGCGCCAGTCATTGGTCAGTTCTGCTCTGTTTCGTTGGTAGCGCACACTTCTCAGTTTGTATCTTGTTGACACTCTGGCTTTCAGTGGAAACATTTGTACGACCTATGCGGCTCTCCTAGTAACTTTCTCCTTTCACGAGCCAGCAAAAAGCTACATTACAAAAATTCTTTACTGTAACAAAGGGAAAAGATATAGAGTTAATTAGACAGGCTGTTATTGGGGTTTGTTATAATTGCAGCATTAGATATACGACGCTGCATTAGAAATGTGACTTGATTTATTAGCTGGGTCTACTTACTGGATTATAAAACAGGTTACCTGACACTTTTGGAAGACAGTACTGCTTTCACTCTTATAAAGGGTTATTTCCTGATACACTTCCAGAAATGTGGAGTTGATAAAACTATTCTAGCTGCAATTAATGGGCCAATTGGGTAAATAGTTAAAGAGGGGGAAATACATTATTGCTGTTGGACAGTATTGGTTGTTACCTGGGAGCTGTTTGTGTTTTCGCTCACTGCGGCCTGGTGTTTACTTCAGTGATAGCGGGTGGCCATGAAGAAAGAACAGTGTAACCATGATCTCTGCTGAAATTGTACTCATTCTTCGATATCACCTTTTATTTCGCCCATGTTGGGTATCATAGCAACTTGTGCTTGCTATTCGATCGAAGATTTTCAGAGGAATCCGCGACCAGCCAAAAATTCTTTGGAAATTAACACAGTATAGATTTATATATCAACATAACAAATCTACAGCTGCGTCTACATGGCTCTTCTAAGATATTTTAAATGTTGCTATGAACTATGATACTGTAAAGACGTGAGAAAATTTGTGCACACTCCAATGTTTTCTAATAGACAGCCAGCAGCGGAGGTCGAGCGGTTCTAGGCGCTTCAGTCCGGAACCACGCGGCTGCTACGGTCGCAGGTTCGAATCCTGCCTCGGGCATGGATGTGTGTGATGTCCTTAGGTTAGTTAGGTTTAAGTAGTTCTACGTTCTAGGGGACTGATGACCTCAGATGTTAAGTCCCAAGGTGCTAAGAGCCATTTGAACCATTTGAGAGGGTATCTGATTAAGAAATCACAATGAAGTAAACTCTTTCGAAGCAGGTCAGTGCGACCTACCGTTCGGTATACCAGAGATGTTTAATAGATTTAGAAGGCTGTTGCTTAGCAGAACCCTACAAATGTCTATCTTAGTGTGCGACTCTTTTAGGAAGGAATGAAGCAAGTTCAGGGTTTAACGCCCCATCGCTATCAAGGTAATTAGAGACGGAGTAGAGTCTCGGAACAGAATGAGATTTTCACTCTGCAGCTCAAATACGTTGATATTGTTAATTTGAATGTGTACACACAAGCATTGATTCTAATGTATGTAATATGATTTTATTTCTTCTAGTGCTCCATGTTGTTACTATAAGTCTAGTCATGAACTAATCATATTTTGTGCTGCTGTATTGTTTACATTTTAAAAATACTGACTTGTTCCGTATCCTTGCAACTTAATTACTATCGGTATCACTGGAACTTCCTGGCAGATTAAAACTGTGTGCCGGACCGAGACTCGAACTCGGGTCCTTTACCTTTCGCGGGCAAGTGCTCTACCAACTGAGCTACTCAAGCACGACTCACGCCCCGTCCTCACAGCTTTACTTCTGCTAGTACCTCGTCTCCTACCTTCCAAACTTTACAGAAGCTCTCCTGCTAACCTTGCAGAACTAACACTCCTGAAAGAAAGGATATTGCGCAGACATGGCTTAGCCACAGCCTGGGGGATGTTTCCAAAATGAGATTTTCACTCTGCAGCGGAGTGTGCGCTGATATGAAACTTCCTGGCAGATTAAAACTGTGTGCCTGGCCGAGACTCGAACTCGGAACCTTTGCCTCTCGCGGGCAGAGGTAGAGCACTTGCCCTCGAAAGGCAAAAGTTCCGAGTTCGAGTCTCGGTCCGGCACACAATTTTAATCTGCCAGGAAGTTTCAGTCTCGGAACATTTCAAGGATGGCGAACGCAAACGGTCGTGCCCTTTGAAAGGAACCACCCCGCCATTTGCCTGTGGCGATTTAGGGCAATCACGGAAAATCTAAATCTGGATGCCCGAACGCGGGTTTGAAGCGTCGCCCTCCCGAATGCGAGTCCAGTGTGCTAACCACTACACCACGTTGCTCGGTGAGTCTTGTTGGTCGGTTTCTTCGTTTATATGGAGAACTGTGGGGAATTTCGCTGGATTATTAAAGGCAAGAGTAATGTATCGAAAACAGAGTTGGCGATTATGTTCCATGGCAGGGCGGCGATACTGCGAGATAGCTTTGCGTCCGCTCGCCGCTTCCGGGCTGTCGGTATTGCTTACACACGCGACAAAGCCGTCATTAGACGGGCATTACGCCGCCAGTGGAGATTACCATGTGGACAGAGGCGGGAGTAATTTTTTGATCAATAGGCCATTAGTGGTAATTTCTGATGCCGGCAGCAGGCGAGAACCGCGGTTAATGTACGCCTTGTCGCACATTACCTGCGGCGTTGTTAAAATTTCAGGGCGGCGGCGAATTCACGGGCCACGTTTTGTAGAGTGCACTACGATTAACAAGATTGCGCACTATGTAAAAGATCAAGCTGTCAGAATCAGAGTGTTGCTAACAACTTCGGAAAATCGAGGACGGGTAGAGACAGTCCCCTAACAATTTCGTACAACTACAAGTTCCTTTCTATAAATACATCATCAACATCCATACTCCGCAAGCCACCTGACGGTGTGTGGCGGAGGGTACCTTGAGTACCTCTATCAGTTCTCCCTTCTGTTCCAGTCTGGTATTGTACGTGGAAATAAAGTTTGTCGGTATGCCTCTGTGTGGGCTCTAATCTCTGATTTTATCCTCGTGGTCTCTTCGCGAGATACACGCAGGAGGGAGCAATATACTGCTTGACTCCTCAGTGAAGGTATGTTCTCGAAACTTCAACAAAAGCCCGTACCGAGCTACTGAGCGTCTCTCTTGCAGAGTCTTCCACTGGAGTTTGTATATCACCTCGGTAACGCTTTCGCGATTATTAAATGATCCTGTAACGAAGCGCGCTGCTCTCCGTTGGAACTTCTCTATCGCTTCTATCAATGCCATCTGGTATGGATCCCACACCGGTGAGGAATATTGAAGCAGTGAGCGAACAAGTGTAGTGTAACCTACTTCCTTTGTTTTCGGACTGCATTTCCTTAGAATTCTTCCAATGAATCTGTCTGGCATCTGCTTTACTGACGATTAATTTTATATGGTCATTCTATTTTTAATCACTCCTAATGCCTACTCCATCAAGGGATCACAAATTTAGCATTGGAGGGCAGCGTGGAGGGTAAAAATCGTAGAGGGAGACCGAGAGATGAGTACACTAAGCAGATTCAGAAGGATGTAGGTTGCAGTAGGTACTGGGAGATGAAGCAGCTTGCACAGGATAGAGTAGCATGGAGAGCTGCATCAAACCAGTCTCAGGACTGAAGACAAGACAACAACGACAACAATGCCTACTCCCAGACAGTTTATGGAATTAACTGCCTCCAGTTGCTGACCTGCTATACTGTAGCTAAATAATAAAGGATCTTTCTTTCTATGTACATTACACTAGTCTACATTGAGATTAAATTGCCATTCCCTGCACCATGCGTCAATTCGCTGCAGATCCTCCTGCATTTCAGTACAGTTTTCCATTGTTACAACCTCTCGATATGCTACAGCATCATCCGCAAAAATCCTCAGTGAACTTCCGATGTCATCCACCAGGTCATATATTGGGAATAGCGACGGTCCTACGACAGTCCCCTGCGGCACACCTGAAATCACTCTTACTTCAGAAGACTTTTCTCCACTGAGAATGACATGCTGCGTTCTGTTATCTAGGAACTCTTCAGTCCAATCACACAAATCGTCTGGTAGTCCATATGCTCTTACTTTGTTCATTAAACGACTGTGGGGAACTGTACCAAACGCCTTGCGGAAGTCAAGAAACACGGCATCCACCTGGGAACCCGTGTCTATGGCCCTCTGAGTCTCGTGGACGAATATCGCGATCTGGGTTTCACACGATCGTCTTTTTCGAAACCCATGCCGATTCCTACAGATTTCTGGTCGAGAGAAAAGTCATTATACTCGAAAATACGTGTTCTAAAATTTTACAACTGATAACCGTTAATGATGTATAAAAGAAACGAAACTTCTGCAAAGTTTGTGCTTCTTTGTTTTTTCTGTAGTGTCCTAGAATTATCATCAGTTGGGCTCGACACGGCGAACAGGATCTGGGAATCAGTGAAACAAGATGGCGGCACTCTTGCAGGTTTGCACCAACGTGGGGCAACAAACTGTGATTATGTTTCTGTTGTTTTTCAGGATAAAATTCCGTTATCAAAGGCAAATACATCTTTTATTGTGCTTTGCGCGTTTCGACAAATTCGTGGAGATAAGAAGATATTACAGAAATTTAGTATAAGTGCTGTAAGGTGTCAGGCAAATCCAACACCTTACATGAAAACCCTGACATGATAAGCATATCCAGTAGTATGTCACATAGCTCGGAATAAATCGTGACATTAAATTAACCAAAGTAATACGAGTAACGAGTGAGCAAATGGAATACCACAGACTAACACAAGAATGCCTAAATGCATGTCGTACCTCCCCACCGTGAGGCAGACGCAGTTCCGAGGGGAGAAACGAGGACAGAAGCCGAGAGCAGAACCGTGTTAAGCTAGGAAAGAGAGGGGCTGGGCACCCACGCCGTGAGCCTACCTGTACAACTATACAACCAGCACGTTTTAGCGTCAGGCTTTTTCGCGTCTCAGGTATGTCAAGGACAACCCCCAGCCCATGTTAAAAGCTAGAGCCCTCCAGAAAAGCAGTATAGATCTTACGATAACACAAAAAGGGCCGCTACCACCCGCAAGTTTTAGCGTGAGACTTTTTCGCGTGTCTGTTACATTAGGATCACTCCCCAGCCCATGTTAAAAGATAGAGCCCTCCAGAAGAGCAGTATAGATCTCACGATAACGCTAAAAGGACCACACTAGCTGCAGGTTTTAGCGTGAGACTTTTTAGCGTCTCTGTTACGTTGCAAACTTTAAAAATATTGCCCCACCACGAAAAGTATAACGTTTCCCAATGGATAGACAGAATTTTTGTAGGCGGAGCGTAAGGTTAACATTGAGACCCTGATTGGTCAGATAAAAACACAGCCAGATAGCTTTTTTAAACTAACTTCGGTAAATTGTAGTAAGGAGAAGTTCGAGAGTAGAGTTGCTTCCGAGATGGCGATGTGAGCGGAGCTGTGCCGCCGGCCGCTGCCGCCCTGACGCTGCTTAGACACCGACAAGGTAATGAACGGACGCGATGCCGCATTTTTGAGCGCATAAGGCTTCACTCAGAACTGCAGAAGTCTCATCTGTTACACCCCCTTTTTGCGTAATACTAGTGTCGATCGTTAATTAAAACTCGTGGTGTTCACATTTGCCACTTGAAGTAAAGATCTGAAACGCGATGATTTTTCTATTTTATAGTTATTGAGAAGCCACATCAGCCACTGTAATTTACGACAAGTTAGATAAGTTATTAAAGATAATTGAGGGTCACTGTAGACCATTTTGATAGTTTTCTCTTTTGTGAAACTTAAATTGAACCTAGATTATAGATGTGATATGGCATAGGTCATCCTTCGATCGATTGTAGAACTTGGAAACCCATTTAGGGAATATTCGTTCACATTTTTGTTGAACGCTGTTGGTTTTTACCATCCTGTATTAAAACATTTCCTTTTATCAATAGTGCAATTTATAAACGATGTTTTGTGATTAGAATAAATTTCCAATGGTAAACTTAACTGCTTTTTCGACGTTATTTTACCAGCTAACTAAAAATAGGAAAGCCTTGAACCCTTTCCACTATATTTAGTTAGAATTAAGATTCTTTTACAGGGAGTGCAGTGGAGCTGACGCTGAGATCATTTAGTATTTGGTTATATCATCGCTAGGCTCACTGAACTCTTCTGAATTCTACATGTCATGTGTGGTCTGGCGTCTCCTTAACAGCAACAGGTCCCAGGTTCAAACTAGTTCCCTAAAAAACACGCTCAGAGCGTCGTTGCGCGAAAGTGGTTGGGAGACACGATATAGTACAAACAGACACCACCATGAATATTTAGAGTGCATTGATGTCAGTATCTTTTTCAAAGAAGCATAATGCCATGGTATGTCCAGAACTGTACATATCGTATGTGATTATTTTAAGGCCGGCCGGGGTGTCCGAGCGGTTCTAGGCTCTACAGTCTTGTACGATCCGAAATTTAGTGAGATCAATGTGAACTACATGTTTCTTCGAGCCGTATTGTCGGATATGAGTTCGGTGCGTTGAGGAACAGATCGCCTCAACACAGCGTTGATTTTGTTGTAGCTTTCATCTTTCTGTGTACGTCATGAATAGACCTATTTTTATAAGGTAGGTGCAAACATAATCTTTTGTTTGTAGGTGAAGTTACAGGTTGTTTGTTTTAACTTGGGACAAATAAATCTCCTTAAAATGACGCATCGTACGAAAAAGTGAAAAGTTGATATTAGTAAAGAGGGCATATGTCTATGCTACAGTTGGCCACCTCCTAACCTTCCCTTCTGAGTGAGCGCGATCAACCTGGTATTTTCAAGTGGAAACCTTCCCCCAGTCTCCATTTTTATTATACCAAGAACCGACGGAACAGTCAGTCAATGTAAGTGTAGTTATGTTTATTTTTCTCAATTTCCCTTCCTTAAATCAGATACAAACATCCTCCAGGATGTATTTGTTTAAATAATTTTGTATCTTACTACTATTGTAAAGTATGTATGTAGAACAGTAAACGGATCCTAGTCAAGGCTCGACATAAGTTACGTACCAAGAATAATGGAGATGCAACCCTTGTGCGCTAATTCTGCCTAAGCCACGTCACAAGGACAGGTATAAATGTAAAAATTACAGGGTTGCCACCAGCCCAAGCCCTTCTTAACAATTAAGAAAAGACCGAACTGTAAATTATCAGTTCAATTAAATTAAGAATTTAATTAAGAAATGCATTTATTTTAAAAACCCTAACAAGATGAACAGCATTGTTGTCGTATATCAATGAGCTTGTTTAATTAAATTGATTTTCCTTCCCATTTTTGTTCATCACAAGCAAGCAGATTAAATTTAAAAAAATCGCTGAATAAAAAATTAATTTGAAATCTGGCATTAGTGAGAAAGATAAAGGACGCAGAGTTTATCTTTTACGTAGAACATTTACTTCGTTACTGAATTTGATGCACATCGTATGAATACACTTGTCTGGTGCCTGTATGAAAAATTTAACTAAATAATTGGCTAAAAATAGTAGAATAGTGCAATTAAAAAACTAAAAACACACAAAATGGAAGTGGAAGACAATAATTCAGTCATGTCATCTACATACCCACGACAGAATAGTTCAGAGAGATACCTATCACCATTACGCTCATGCAGTAGCTTGGAAAGAGGTTTATCCGATTCGAAAGGGTGTGTGTGTGTGTGTGTGTGTGTGTGTGTGTGTGTGTGTGTGTGTGTGTGAAATCTTATGGGACTTAACAGCTAACTTCATCAGTCCCTAAGCTTACACACTACTTAACCTAAATTATCATAAGGCCAAACACACATACCCATGCCTGAGGGAGGACTCGAACCTCCGCCGGGACCAGCGGCACAGTCCATGACTGCAGCGCCTCTGACCGCTCGGCTAATCCCGCACGGCTTTTAAAAAATGGTTCAAATGGCTCTGAGCACTATGGGACTTAACAGCTATGGTCATCAGTCCCCTAGAACTTAGAACTACTTAAACCTAACTAAGGCCAGCGCACAACACCCAGTCATCACGAGGCAGAGAAAATCCCTGACGCCGGGAATCGAACCCGGGAACCCGGGCGTGGGAAGCGAGAACGCTACCGCACGACCACGAGCTTCGGACGATTCGCAAGGTTTGTATAGTAGATATACGACATGGAATCCGCGCCTGCCGCTTACGAACGGCCGAAGTTCAGCACGTGGTAAACTTGATTACGAGTTAACTGTTCAGAAATTAGACAGTAAGCCAGGCACAGATATTAAGAAATTTTAATGGTGTAATAGCAGAATGACTTTGCCATCACGAAATAAAATTAACTCGGCAAGGCAGAAACCCTCTCTAGGAGCTACGAACTGTACTCATCAACCGCTAGCTGCAGAGTGTCCTTCCTCCACCGAGCTTCGCCTAACTACCGGTGCAACGGAAGCTACCAGAGGGGTAGAATTCCGCCACCAACCTGACAGACAAACCAACCTCAGACTAAAAGGGGTAAACTGCTCTGTCCAAGTACTGGGATCCTAAGTTGGTCATCCTGTGCTACCCTCCAAACGAGAAGCAAACATCACCTGCTCCTAGCAGACGACAACCAACTCAGCGTCCCCCACAAAAGAAACCCGAAACCACTCGAAAAAACACTCATTCAGTCACATTTACGCACACATAGGGCAGGGTGAAGGGAAAAACGTAATAAATACAGGTCATGATTTACTACGGAACACAACAAAAAATTAAACAAATATTATTTAATGAGCCTTACTTTGATTGCTCTGCCTTCCTGGGAGAGTTAATAAATTAAGCCGCAATCAGTCGGTGGACAGAATAGGATGCACAGAATGCAGTTAGACAGTCGTCTATGAAACGATTACACAGAGACGTTTCACAATAACTAAAATGTAAATAACTAAAAGTAGTACAATTTAGGCAAAGTGCCCCAAGAATACACCGCGCATCCATTTGATGGAGATGATGTGTTCTGTTCCATTGACGTCCAGTGGCACTTTATCGCATACTGTTCGACAGATAGCTATTCTGTAAACCATAGACACTTTTGCGAAACATATAGCAAAAACGGCCGTCATTCCGCAGTCGGGCTTGGTATGGTGTTGGTTGGCTTCAGCAACTCCCCCCCCCCCCCCCCCCCCCACACCCCTCAGCAACCCGCAGTCCGCAACGCGTCGGAGAGGGGGCGTTCCCTACGGTGGAAACAAATGACTACCGCGGGTATTAAGCAGCGCGCCGGCGAGCTGTCACGTAATGGATACTTCGGTTTCCCGGTAGGGACGCCGGAAAGTAAAACGCGAAAGGACGGCGCCGGGGCGAACCGAAGAGGAACAAAAAAATTGGGGAAGAGGCGGACAGGGCACCTTCGACATTTTCTACTTAACGATCTGCACGCCTTTGTCCGGCGCCGTAGTGCGAGTACAGCAAGCAACAAACAGCTCATGACACAAGCACAAACTATATGACGTTAGTACGTAATAATGCACGAAATAAAGCTTACATGAAAATGGTAATAAGAAAGTTTCACATACATCTACATATACATCTACATCTATATCCATACTCCGCAAGCCACCTCACGGTGTGTGGCGGAGGGTACCCTGAGTACCTCTATGGGTTCTCCCTTTTATTCCATTCTCGTATTGTTCGTGGAAAAAAAGGATTGTCGGTATGCTTCTGAGTGGGCTTTAATCTCTCTGATTTTATCCGCATGGTCTCTTCGCGAGATATACGTAGGAGGGAGCAATATACTGCTTGACTCTTCGGTGAAGGTATGTTCTCGAAACTTTAACAAAAGCCCGTACCGAGCTACTGAGCGTCTCTCCTGCAGAGTCTTCCACTGCAGTTTACCTATCGTATCCGTAACGCTTTCGCGATTACTAAATGATCCTGTAACGAAGCGCGCTGCTCTCCGTTGGATCTTCTGTATCTCTTCTGTCAACCCTACCTGGTACGGATCCCACACTGTTGAGCAGTATTCAAGCAGTGAGCGAACAAGCGTACTGTAACCTACTTCCTTTGTTGTCGGATTGCATTTCCTTAGGATTCTTCCAATGACTCTGTCTGGCATCTTCTTTACCGACAATCAACTTTATATGATCATTCCATTTTAAATCACTCCTAATGCGTACTCCCAGATAATTTATGGAATTAACTGCTTCCAGTTGCTGACCTGCTATTTTGTAGCTAAATGATAAAGGATCTATCTTTCTGTGTATTCGCATCACATTACACTTGTCTACATTGAGATTGAATTGCCATTCCCTGCACCATGCGTCAATTCGCTGCAGATCCTCCTGCATTTCAGTACAATTTTTCATTGTTGCAACCTCTCGATACACCACAGCATGATCTGCAAAAAGCCTCAGTCAACTTCCGATGTCATCCACCAGGTCATTTATGTATATTGTGAATAGCAACGGTCCTATGACACTCCCCTGCGGGACACCTGAAATCACACTTACTTCAGAAGACTTCTCTCCATTGAGAATGACATGCTGCGTTCTGTTATCTAGTAACTCCTCATCCAATCACACAATTGCTCTGATAGTCCGTATGCTCTTACTTTGTTCGGATAAAGTCCCAAATAATTAATGTAGAGTAATGGAAATTTCGGAAATAAATCGTTCCGCAACTCGTGGTCTTGCGGTAGCGTTCTCGCTTCCTGCCCACGGGGTCCCGGGTTCGATTCCCGGCGGGGTTAGGGATTTTCCCTGTCTCGAGATGACTGGGTCTTGTTGTGTTGTCTTCATTATAACCCCTATGACGGTCGGAGGAAGGCAATGGCAAACCACCTCCGCTAAGACCTTGCCTAGTTGGCGGTGCGGGTCTCTCGCATCGTTCCCTACATTCCTCGGTGTATGGGTCCTCATCAACATCTCATCTCATTTGTCAAGGTAGCATATTGTGCGATTAACGTTGCAAGTTTACATGCTAATGTAAGGGCGCAAAAATGTGAAATGCTGGTACATTAGTATCGGGTGTAACCGCCAGAATGTTCAATGCAGACATGCACACATAATGTCGTACAGATATTGGATCTCAGTCTGTGGGATGCAGTTCCATGTCTGTTGCACTTGGTCTGTAATAAATCGGCGGTTAATGCTGGTCATGAATGACGCTAGAGTTTCCATTCGATGATGCTCTACACGTCCTCTATTGGAGATAGATCTGGTGATCGAATAGACCAATGGAACATGTCGACATCCTGTAGAGCAAGTCGGGTTACGACAGCGCGATATGGGCGGGCGTTATCCTGTAGGAATACCCTTCTCCCCCCCGCCCACACGCAATGCTGTTCATTAGTGGCAGTGCAACAGGTTGAACCGCCACACTGACGACCAGATTTGCAGTCAGGGTGCGTGGGATAACGACTAGAGTGCTCCTACTGCCATTCAAAATCGGACTCCACACCACAACCCCTCTGTAGGTTCAGTCAGTCTAGCACGCCGATAGGTTGGTTACAGACCTTCAACTGTACTCCTTCTAAACAACACACAACCATCACTGGCATCGTGGCAGAACCAGCTTTCATCAGAAAACACAACAGACTTCAAACGTGCCACCCAGTGAGCTTCGCTTGACACCACTGGAGTCGCAAATGGAGGTGGTTTAGCACTCCGTCTTCAGGCCACAAGTGGTCAATCGGGACCATCCGACCGCCGTGTCATCCTCAGTAGAGGATGCGGATAGGAGGGGCGTTAGGACAGCACACCGCTCTCCCTGTCGTTAAGATGGTATTCTTTGACCGGAGCCGCTACTATTTGGTCAAGTAGCTCCTCAATTGGCATCGCGAGGCTGAGTGCACCCCGAAAAATGGCAACAGCGTTTGACGCTCCGGATGGTCACCCATCCAAGTGCCGGCCACGCCCGACAGCGCTTGACTTCGGTGATCTGACGGGAACCGGTGTATCCACTGCGGCAACGCCGTTGCCATACGTGGTTTGGGGGTCAATGGAATGCACGCTACAGGGCATCTAGCTCTGAAATGTCCTTGAAGTAACCATATGTAACAGTTCGTTGAGTGAGTGTGGTGCCAACTGCTGCTCAGATTGCTGTCACAGGCGCAGTACGATAAACCAGAGCCTTACGCCGAACACGATGGTCTTCTCTCTTGGTAGTGCCACGTGCCCGGACGTCTTATTGCAATTGTACATTCTGGTGTAGCCATGTATGGAAGTGAAACTTGGACGATTACTAGTTTGGACAAGAAGAGAATAGAAGCTTTCGAAATGTGGTGCTACAGAAGAATACTGAAGATAAGGTGGATAGATCACGTAACTAATGAGGAGGTATTGAATAGGATTGGGGAGAAGAGAAGTTTGTGGCACAACTTGACTAGAAGAAGGGATCGGTTGGTAGGACATGTTTTGAGGCATCAAGGGATCACAAATTTAGCATTGGAGGGCAGCGTGGAGGGTAAAAATCGTAGAGGGAGACCGAGAGATGAGTACACTAAGCAGATTCAGAAGGATGTAGGTTGCAGTAGGTACTGGGAGATGAAGCAGCTTGCACAGGATATAGTAGCATGGAGAGCTGCATCAAACCAGTCTCAGGACTGAAAACAACGACAACAACATTCTGGTGCCCACCGCTGCCATCAGTCATGTACAGTGGCTACATCACTGCCAAGTCTTTCTGTGCCGCGTGGGTTAGCTGCAGTCATGGACTGTGCGGCTGTTCCCGGCGGAGGTTCGAGTCCTCCCTCGGGCAAGGGTGTGTGTGTTTGTCCTTAGGATACTTTAGGTTATGTAGTGTGTAAGCTAAGGGACTGATGACCTTAGCTGTTAAGTCTCATAATATTTCACACATTTTTTTAAAGTCTTTCTGTAATATCGTGGAAGCAACATCCATGTTCTTTGAGCCCTTCACACGACAACGTTCAAATTAAGTGAGCTGTGGATTATGGCGTCAATGTCGCCTTAAGGCGCTCTTCACTCACATCAAATCACTACGTCCAATCTCAGAGGTAACTAACGCTGACAGTTACATCGCGTCTTTAAAACAAACTTGATTTAGATCCTCTTACTGGCGCCGCTAGCATCATTCTTATGCTACTGGAGCGCAGTTTAAGTAGAGAGCTTTCACATGCAGGAACACCCCTGCCAACTTTCGTTTATCTCGCAAAACTCCTTCTTGGTGTTATGATTTTTTTTCCGTCAGTGAGTCATTCTACGAATCCGCTATCATTATCACTATTGTGAAAAAAATAGTCACTTTGACAAAACATCGTGACTGCTGTTGCTATTTTTTAAGAGTCACGTATCTTAAGGCGTTATGGACACAGTCATTCTCTGAACCCCCTGTGGGTTCGGGGGTAAGAATAGGCCCACGGTATTCCTGCCTGTCGTAAGAGGCGACTAAAAGGAGTCTCAAACCGAGCCGATTGGGGAAGGGCGCCTTACAAGGAGCGATGTGTCCATCATGCATTACCATCTCTAGCCAGGTTTGTCGTCATCGCTTAGCAGTCCCGCTCACCTACCATCTCTTGGGCGTGGATTTGTTCTTGGGTGCAGTTTATTGCAGTCTGCTATGCTGTGTCGCTTTATGCGCCAATGACGATATTGGACTACATCACCTGAAATCCAGCACGGTAGCCAGTCCGTTGTGGTGGGGCCGCCATGTACCCTGTTGGTTGTAGCCCCCTGACTACACAGGGATCGCTCTGCTGATGCCAGCGCCGTTAACTCCCCACGTATGCCAAGGAGTAGATGCCTATCTCCTTGGAGCATTGGGTCTCCCGGCAATGGCCATCCTGCCAGGTGGTCGTTGCTGAGGCTGGGTGGCGCCCGTGGGGAGGGCCCTTGGTCGGAGTAGGTGGCATCAGGGCGGATGACCCGCAATGAAGCGCGGTACATCATCTCTTGCTGGCGGCCAGCCGCCAGCAGTCTCTAAGCGTTCCAGGGCTCAATACAACGCAACTACATATGACCCCAAATCGTTCCCCTCCCTGGCTACACCATGGGAGGACCGAAAAACTAAGGATGCCAGCGAACCATACTCGCCCCGCTACCTGGTGTGTACGAGAGCTGATGGTGAATCCTTTACATCCATGAAGCCTCAGTTCTTCGTCGAGCACTTAGAGGACAAGTTCGGGGAAGTGGAGGGCTTGTCCAAAATGCGCTCGGGCTCAGTTTTGATCAAATCGGCGTCCTCCGCCCAGTCCCGCCGGTTACTCGATTGTAACAAGCTGGGGGATGTTCCGGTTACAATCACGCCCCATAAGAGTCTTAATATGGTCCAGGGCATAATATTCCATCGGGACCTTTTATTGCAGTCCGATGTCGAGCTTCGCGCCAATTTAGAGCGGCGAGGTGTTCACTTCGTCCGGCGCGTCCATCGTGGTCCAAGGGATTAGCAGGTTGCCACCGCTGCCTTCATCTTGGCCTTCGAGGGTGATACTTTACCTGAGAAGGTCAAGGTGATGGTCTATCGTTGTGACGTCAAGCCGTATATCCCTCCCCCGATGCGGTGCTTTAAGTGCTGGAAGTTCGGGCATATGCCTTGCCGCTGTACTTCCAGCCTCACATGTCGAGATTGTGGATGCCCATCACATCCCAATACTCCATGTGCTCCGCCTCCCATCTGTGTAAACTGCGGAGAGCACCACTCGCCTTGCTCGCCGGACTGCAGGATCTTCCAGAAAGAGCGCAAAACCATGGAGTATAAGACCCTGGACCGCCTGACATACACTGAGGCCAGGCAGAAGTTCGAACGCCTCCATCCTGTTCGAATGACTGCCTCTTACGCCGCGGCTACTACTGTTATGGCCCCATTAGCTCTCCCTCAGACTGCCACCTCTCAGAGCCGGAATGCTACACCTGCCCCCTTGATGGTGGGGGGCACTTCACTCCCTGCTGCTCCTGCACTACCTGCCTCAGGAGCAGCAACCCCCCAACCATCGGGGACATCAGTCCCCACTTCTAAGCTGGGGAAGCCTCAAACTTCCCCGGCTCAAATAGCACGGAAAGGGTCCCTTGGGTCCCTTCCTTCCCAGGTTTCCGCCTCTGGGAAGGGTGACGTCAGCCAATGGAAGAAAAGCAGACCAGCGGCTGGTCGCATTGCTTCCCGCTCCTCCTCCGTCCCAGAGACTGGCTCGCTGGAGCCCTCCCAGCCAAGAAGACCTCTAAGGCCAAGGACCACGCGGTGGCATCCACCCCACTGCTCCCTACAGGCTCTGCGTCCGAGGATAAGGTGGAGATCCGGGCGTCCGCTGAGGACCTGGATCTCGCCGGACCCTCAGACGCCATGGAAGCAGATTGTACTGGTCCTCCATCGGTGGCAGCAGGTGACCCAGTGGCGTGATCTGCCTCCTCGGCCCCTTCACGCCTTTTTCGGTCATGGACAAAGCGATACTCCAGTGGAACTGCAGCGCTTTTTTCCACCACCTTGCTGAGCTTCGCCAACTCATCAGCAGTCACCCTTTCCTCTGCATTGCCCTACAGGAAACTTGGTTTCCGGCAATGCGGACCCCTGCCCTACGTGGGTATTGGGGTTATTATAAGAACCGGGCAGCTTATGTGAGGGTATCTGGTGGAGTCTGCGTCTAAACTCTGTCTACAGCGAATGTGTACCTCTTCACACACCTTTAGAGGCTGTCGCTGTAAGGATGTGGACGCCTCAGCCTATTACTGTCTGCAGTTTGTATCTTCTGCCAGATGGTGATGTCTCGCGTCATGTGTTGGCTGCATTGATAGCACAACTGCCTCCTCCTTTTGTGTTACTGGGCGACTTTAACGCCCATAACCCCCTGTGGGGTAGCGCCGCGATTACTGGCCGGGGTAGAGAAGTCGAGACTCTTCTCTCGCAGCTTGACCTCTGCCTCTTAAACACGGGAGAGCCGACACATTTCAGCGTAGTCCATGGCACATTTTCAGCCATTGACCTTTCTATATGAAGCCCCGGACTTTCACCATCCATCCACTGGAGTGTCCATGACGACTTATGTGGTAGTGACCATTTCCCCATCTTTCTGTCACTACCACAGCGTCACTCTTCTGAACGCCCCTCCAGATGGGCTCTGAATAAGGCTGATTGGGGCTTGTTCTCCTCTCTCGCCACTATCGCACCTCCTTCCCCTGACACCATTGATGCGGTGGTTCAGTCGGTCACCACCGGCATCGTTTCTGCGGCGGCATCTGCGATTCCCTGTTCATCCGGGTCCCCTCGGTGGAGGACTGTGCCTTGGTGGGCGCCCGAGATCGCAGAGGCGATTAGAGATCGCCGGCGGGCTCTTCAACGCCATAAGCGGCACCCGTCCTTGGAGAACCTCATCGTTTTTAAACAGCTCCGTGCCCGTGCCCGTGCCCGACGCCTTATTCGCCAACGGAAGCAGGAGTGCTGGGAACGGTATGTTTCCACCATTGGCGTGCGTACCTCTGCATCGCAGGTTTGGACTAAGATTAGGCGACTCCATGGCTATCGGCCGCCTGTCTCTGTCCCTGGGCTTTCGCTGAATGGAGTGGTGTGTACTGACTCCGACACGATTGCGGACCGGTTAGCAGCGCATTTTGCTCAGTGTTCCGCATCTACGAATTACCCACTGGCCTTCCGCTCCCGGAAGGAGCGGTTGGAAAGTTGGAGGCTTTCCTTTCACACGCGCCACGCGGAGTAGTACAATGCTCCTTTCAGCGACTGGGAATTCCAGAGTGCACTATCTGCTTGCCCTGATACGGCTCCTGGGCCAGACCGCATCCACAGCCAGATGCTGAAACACCTCTCTGCGAATTGCCAGCGACGCCTCCTAGATGTTTTCAACCGCATCTGGGTTGAGGGTGTGTTCCCGTCTCAATGGCGAGAAAGCATCGTCCTCCCCGTGTTGAAACCTGGCAAGAACCCGCTGGAGGTGGACAGCTACCGCCCCATAAGCCTCACCAACGTTCTTTGCAAGTTGCTAGAACGTATGTGAGCCGGAGGTTGAGTTGGCTCCTCGAGTCTCGAGGCCTTCTGGCTCCGTCTCAGGGTGGGTTCCGTAAAGGCCGCTCTGCCGTCGATAATCTGGTCTCCCTAGAGTCTGCCGTCCGTACAGTCTTTGCATGCCGCCAACATCTGGTTGCCGTCTTCTTCGACATGCGGAAGGCGTACGATACGACTTGGCGATATCACATCCTGGCCACACTTCATGGGTGGGGTCTTAGGGGCCCGCTCCCTTTTTTTTATTCAGAATTTTCTGTCGTATCGTTCCTTCCGCGTGCAAGTTGCTGCGTCCCATAGTTCCTCCCGGGTCCAGGAGAACGGGGTCCCACAGGGGTCTGTCCTCAGTGTCTCCCTGTTTTTAATTGCGATCAATGGGCTCGCTGAGGCGGTGGGATCGTCCGTCGCAGCTTCGTTGTATGCAGACGACTTCTGCCTCTACTACAGCTCCGCTGGCATTGCAGTTGCTGAGCGCCAGCTGCAGGGCGCTATCCGCAAGGCGCAGTCGTGGGCTGTAGCGCACGGCTTCCAGTTTTCGGCCGCTAAGACCTGCGTTATGCATTTCTGCCGGCGTCGCACGGTTCACCCTGAGCCACGCCTTTACCTTGACGGTGAACCTCTTGCTGTGGTAGAGACGCATCGGTTCTTGGGACTGGTATTTGATGCCCGGTTGACTTGACTGCCTCATATTAGGCAGCTTAAACAAACATGCTGGCCGCATTTAAACGCCTTAGCCACACCGGATGGGGTGCCGATCGGTCCACCCTTCTCCGGCTGTATCAAGCGCTGATCCAGTCCCGCCTTGATTATGGGTGTGTGGCTTACGGTTCGGCATCGCCATCAGCGTTGCAATTGCTGGATCCCATCCATCACTGCGGGATCCGACTCGCCACAGGAGCATTTCGGACAAGCCCTGTTGACAGCTTACTTGTGGAGGCTGGTGTTCCTCCATTGCGGATCCGGCGCGACCGACTTCTGGCCGCTTATGCTGCCCACGTTTGTAGCTTGCCAGGGCATCCCAACTACCGTCTCCTGTTCCCGCACTCGATCGTCCATCTTCCAGACAGGCGGCCCCGGTCAGGGTGTACGATCGCGGTTCGCATCCGGGCTCTACTGTGTGGGATTGAGTTTTTTCCTCTCCCGCCTGTTTTCCGGGCCAATCTCCGTCTGCCCCCTTGGTGTGTGCGCCGACCGTGCATTCGGCTGGATTTGGCACAGGGTCCGAAAGACTCGGTCCCTCCTCTGGCCCTCCGCCGCCGCTTTGTTTCTCTCCTTGCCGAGTTTCCCGGATCTGCCGTGGCCTATACAGACGGTTCGATGGTCTCTGCTCGCACTGGTTACGCTCTTACTCCAGAGGATCATTGTGAGTAACGGTCGCTGGCACCCGGGAACAGTGTATACACTGCCGAGTTGGTTGCCATCTATCGCGCCCTAGAGTATATCCGCTCCCGCTCAGGTGAGTCCTTTGTCATCTGTAGTGACTCCCTGAGTGGTTTACGAGCTCTTGACCAGTGCTTTCCTCGTTCCCGTCTGGTGATGGCCATCCACGAGTCGCTCCATGCTCTTGCCCGTTGCGGCCGCTCCGTGGTCTTTGTTTGGACCCCAGGTCATGTCGGCATCCCGGGCAATGAGCGGGTTGACACGCTGGCTAAACAGGCAGTGAGTTCACCGGCTCTGGAACTCGGCCTTATGGAGTGTGATCTCCTGTCGCTTTTGCGCCAGAAAGTGCTTGGTGCCTGGGGTGACGAGTGGCGCACCCTGCCCACGCCCAACAAACTTCGGGCGGTGAAGGAGACGACCGGTGTGTGGCGCTCCTCCATGCGGGCCTCTCGGAAGGACTCTGTCGTCCTCTGCCGGCTGCGCGTTGGCCACACGTGGCTGACGCACGGCCATTTGTTGCGCCGGGAGGACCCACCGCTATGTCGCTGCGGGGCAGCTCTGACGGTGGTCCACATTTTGGTGGACTGCCCGCTTTTAACAGGACTCAGGCAGACGTTTGCGCTGCCTGATACCCTCCCTGCCCTTTTATGTGATGACGTTGCTATGGCGGACCTCGTGTTGAGTTTTATTCGGGCAGGGGTTTTTATCGTATGATTTGAGTGTTTGTCCTTTTATTTCCTGTATTGACTTGGGCCTTTGGCCTGTGGTTTTAAACAGTGGGTTTTAATGTCATTTGGTGGTTGGCTTTTCCTTATTTTCATGGTCGGCCAACCACCTTCACACTCGGTGTGATTTTAGTTCCGTTTGTCTGGTTTTTGTCTGTCTTTCTTGTATTGTGTCGTCCCTTGTCTCAGTTCTCTGTTTTTAACGACTGACAGTTTTTATTTCGTGTGATTTTATCGTGGAACAAGGGACCGATGACCTTAGCAGTCTGGTCCCTTCAATCCCACACCCAACCAACCAACCAACCAACCAACCATTCTCTGAAATATTCTAGAAGAAATGGACATCTTCGTTCACGGCAGAAGACAACTATAGCACCTGCTTAACGAACAGAATGATGTCAAAATTTTCGTTAATATTCGCGGAGAACAGCGGTCTTGTAAACTACATAAAATTAGTAAAAACCAGTCTAGATTGTAATGATCATTTTATTTAAAATGATCGGTTTCGGCCTAGTCTTGAGCTATCTTCAGAATAGCAGAGCAAACCTCAAAATTCTGCATACTATTCCAGAATGTTTACTCCTGAACACTCTGAAAGAATTAGAAATCTCTGTGTATTTAAAAAATTGTTCGTTAACTCTGTTGTATGAACAGGCACGTTTCCGGAAAAAGCTTTCTTTGAATCATTTGAACACATCATTTAAATAGATTACTGTTTTCCTGTTTTACCTTAATTAACTAAAATTCGTAACAGTCAGATACATATAATTATGTTGTTGTGGATTTCTTAACCAACGTTAGACATGAGTGAATATTAACTGCTCATACGCTATCTCATCACCAGATTTTATACGTTGACGTATTTTCTCGAGAAATAATGGTTTATGAGCATCCCACTACATTGCTTTTTTGTGAAAATAATAGTTCTGCATTAAACAATATGACTAGCATTCCAGTTTTATGATAATCATATTTTATTCGCTGACATAATTTCACCACAAGAAACAGTTTATTGGGGGTCTAAGTACTATTGCTCTTTAGTAAAACTTGTCTGTATTACGAGTATGACTAGCTTTTTGTTGGCAGCTTGTTGTTGTTGTTGTTGTGGTCTTCAGTCATGAGACTGGTTTGATGCTGCTCTCCATGCCACTCTATCCTGTGCAAGCTTCTTCATCTCCCAGTACCCACTGCAACCTACATCCTTCTGAACCTGCTTAGTGTATTCATCTCTTGGTCTCCCTCTACAATTTTTAAGCTCCAAGCTGCCCTCAAATACTAAATTAGTGAGCCCTTGATGCCTCAGAACATGTCCTACCAACCGGTCCCTTCATCTTGTCAAGTTGTGCCACAAACTTCTCTTCTCCCTAATTCTATTCAATACCTCCTCATTAGTTATGTGATCTACCCATCTAATCTTCAGCATTCTTCTGTAGCACGACATTTCGAAAGCTTCTATTCTCTTGTTGTCCAAACTAGTTATCGTTCATGTTTCACTTCGATACATGGCTACACTCCATACAAATACTTTCAGAAACGACTTCTTGACACTTAAATCCATGCCCGATGTTAAATAATTTCTCTTCTTCAGAAACGCTTTCCTTGCCATTGCCAGTCTACATTTTATATCTTCTCTACTTCGACCATCATCAGTTTTTTGCTTCCCAAATAGCAAAAATTATTATATTCTTCTTGAAATCTGAGGGTATTTCGCCTGTCTCATACATCTTACTCACCAGATGGTTGAGTTTTGTCGTGACTGGCTCTCCCAAGGCCGTCTGTAGTTCTAATGGAATGTTGTCTACTCCCGGGGCCTTGATTCGACTCAGGTCTTTCAGTGCCCCATCAAACTTTTCACGCAGTATCTTATCTTCCATTTCCTCTTCATCTACATCTTCTTCCATTTCCATAATATTGTCCTCAAGTGCATCGCCCTCTAATACTCCTTCCACCTTTCTGCTTTCCCTTCTTTGCTTAGAACTGGGTTTCCATCTGAGCTCTTGATGTTCATACAAGTGGTTCTCTTATCTCCAAAGGTCTCTCTAATTTTCCTGTAGGCAGTATCTATCTTACCCCCTAGTGAGATAAGCCTCTACATCCTTACATTTGTCCTCTAGCCATCCCTGCTTAGCCATTTTGCACTTCCTGCCGATCTCGTTTTTGAGACGTTTGTATTCCTTTTTGCCTGCTTCATTTACTGCATTTTTATATTTTCTCCTTTCATCAATTAAATTCAATAGTCTTTTTACCTACTTGATCCTCTGCTGCCTTCACTACCTCATCTCTCAAAACTAGCCATTCTTCCTCTACAGTATTTCTTATCGTCCATTCCTGTCAGTTGTTCCCTTATGCTCTCCCTGAAACTCTGTAAACCCTCTGGTTAGGCAGTTTATCCAAATTCCATCTCCTTAAATTCCCACCTTTTTGCAGTTTCTTCAGTTTTAATCTACAGTTCATAACCAATAGATTGTGGTCAGGGTCCATATCTGCCCCTTGAAATGACTTACAATTTAAAACCTGCTTCCTAAATCTCTGTCTTGCCATTATATAATCTATCTGAAACCTGTCAGTATCTCCAGGCTTCTTCCATGTATACAACCTTCTTTTATGATTCTTGAACCAAGTGTTCGCTATGATTAAGTTATGCTCTGTGCAAAATTCTACCAGGCGGCTTCCTCTTTCATTTCTGAGCCCCAATCCATATTCACCTACTACGTTTCCTTCTCTCCCTTTTCATACTACCGAATTGCAGTCACTCATAACTATTAAATTTTCGTCTCGCTTCACTATCTGAATAATTTCTTTTATTTCATCATACATTTCTTCAATTTCTTCGTCATCTGCAGAGCTGGTTGGCATATAAACTTGTACTACTGTAGTAGGCGTGGGCTTCGTGTCTATCTTAGTCACAATAATGCGTTCACTATGCTGTTTGTAATAGCTTACCTGCACTCCTATTTTTTGTATTCATTATTAAACAGACTCCTACATTACCCCTTTTTGATTTTGTATTTATAACCCTGTATTCGCCTGACCAAAAGTCTTAATCCTCCTGCTAGCGAACTTTACTAATTCCTACTGTGTCTAACTTTAACCTATTCATATCCCTTTTTAAATTTTCTAACCTACATGCCCGCAGCTTATAGAAGAAAAATTGTACTGGCGTGACGTCAGAAGACACCATCCTGAGTATCTTTGACATCTGCGTTCGAATGCAGTCGTTATGGTAATGGAAGGCGTCCATGATCTACATGTTTCTTATTTGCTGGCCCCCTTAGTATGACGTCTCCAAGACAGCGGCGTCCGTGAATAGCAAGTTCAACCCAGGAGGTTGCGCCAATGCTCTACTAAATTTCGTATTATTCAGAAGACAGTGTAATTACTGTGTAATAACCTTAAATGAAAATTATTTTACACACATCCATTTGTTTATTCTGTACGTACATTCTACTGATTGAACAGCCTCTGCTATGGATATATTATACTCGTTAAATAAATTATTTACACCAGATGGTACTACAAGAAATAAGATAACTAATTTTAAATTATCTTGTTACAGTTACTCACTATATTTGATAATCTGGTCTGGCCTATATGCACTACTATTTTATAAGTATTCACTTCTGGATGAACTGTATGTTCAGATGATACGTAATTTATGTAAATTGTTCGTCATTGGCTGATGTTGACGTCATGCAGCACAAACACGCCCTCACCAGGTCTATATAACGCAGTGCTGCCCAGCCGACAACAGCAGTTTCAGAGACAGAGAGACCGAGCGATGTGGCGCAGTTATTAGCGCATTAGACTCTCATTCGGGAGGACGACTTTTCAGACCCGCGTCTGGCCATCCTGATTTAGGTTTTCCGTCATTTCCCTACATCTCTTCATGCAAATTCCGAGCTGGTTTTCTTTGAATGGGAACGGCCAATTTCCTTTCCTAATCCGAGCTTGTGCTCTGCCTCTAATGACCTCGTTGTCGCCGGGAATTTGAAACAGCAATCTCCTCCTCGGCAACAGAGGTCTGCAGGGTGTTCTGGACATTGCCAACTTCATGTGAGGGGTAACGACTCTTCGATTTTAATAACTACTTAATTTTAAGTCACTGACTTGTTTATGTAACTACCACCACTTCTTTCTTTCACAGTACTGTTCTGAAGATGGTCTACGACTAACGGTCTTTCTAAATAAAATGTTGTTGTTGTTGATGTGGTCTTCAGTCCAGAGACTGGTTTGATGCAGCACTCCATGCTACTCTATCCTGTGCAAGCTGCTTCATCTCCCAGTACCTACTGCAACCTGCATCCTTCTGAATCTGCTTAGTGCATTCATCTCTTGGTCTCCCTCAAAGCTGCCCTCCAATACTAAACTGGTGATCCCTTGATGCCTCAGAATGTGTCCTAACAACCGATCCCTTCTTCTTATCAAGTTGTGCCATCAACTCTTCTCCTCCCCAATTCTATTCAATACCGCCTCATTAGTTATGTGCTCCCCATCTTCTTCTTCAGCATTCTTCTATAGAACCACATTTCGGAAGTTTCTATTCTCTTCTTGTCTAAACTTTTTTTCGTCCATGTTTCACTTCCATACATGGCTACACTCCATACAAATACTTTCAGAAACGACTTCCTGACACTTAACTCTGTACTCAATGTTAACAAATTTCTCTTTTTCAGAAACGCTTTCCTTGCCATTGTCAGTCTACATTTATATCCTCTCTACTTCGACCGTCATCAGTTATTTTCCTCCCCAAATAACAACTCATTTACTACTTTAAGCGTCTCATTTCCTAGTCTAATTTCCGCAGCATCGCCCGATTTAATTCGACTACATTCCATTAGCCTCGTTTTGCTTGTGTTCATCTTATATCCTCCTTTGAAGACACTGTCCATTCATTTCAGCTGCTCTTCCAGGTCTTTTGCTGCCCCTGACAGAATTACAATGTCATCGAACCTAAAAGTTTTTATTTCTTCTCCGTTGATTTTAATTCCTACTCAGAATGTTTATTTCGTTTCCTTTACTGCTTGCTCAATATACAGATTGAATAACATCGGGAATAGGCTACAACCCTGTCTCACACCCCCTTCCCAACCACTGCTTCCCTTTCATGCCCTTCGATTCTTATAATTGCCATCTGGTTTCTGTATGAATTGTAAATAGCCTTTCGCTCCCTGTATTTTACCCCTGCCACCTTTAGAATTTGAAAGAGAATATTCCAGTCAACATTGTCAAGAGCTTTCCCTAAGCCTACAAATGCTAGAAACGTAGGTTTGCCTTTCCTTCTATTTTCTAAGATAAGTCGTAGGGTCGGCATTGCCTCGCGTGTTCCAACATTTCTATGGAATGCAAACTGATCTTCCCCGAGGTCTGCATCTACCAGTTTTTCCATTCGTCTGTAAAGAATTCGTGTTAGTATTTTGCCGCCGTGGCTTGTTAAACTGGTAGTTCGGTATTTTCACATCTGTCAACACCTGCTTTCTTTGGGATTAGAATTATTATATTCTTCTTGAAGTCTGAGGTTATTTCGCCTGTCTCATACATCTTGCTCACCAGATGGTAGAGTTTTGTCAGGACTGGCTCTCCCAAGGCTGTCAGTAGTTCTAATGGAATGTTGTCTACTCCGGGGGCCTTGTTTCGACTCAGGTCTTTCAGTGCTCTGACAAACTCTTCACGCAGTATCATATCTTAAATAAAATAACCACTTCAATCTACACCGTTTTTCACTAATTTTTAGAATGGTTTCAGATTAAATTGTTACTTTGACATCTTCCAGAACTCATTATTGTAGTACTGCGTCGAGAGTGACGGGTTGCGCCGAGTACAGAGTAGCACAAATTGTTCTTCCAGCCTGCCTGACCCTGTCACCGCCGCAATCATTAAAACAGCCCAACCTGCTGCAACGGAGACACAAGATGCGTAAATTCAGAAGGGGAGAAAGGAAAGGAAAGCAAAGGAAAGGGAGGGGATCACTGCTGTCAGCTACATCGGGACGTTACGCGGAATCAGTGACCACGATTGAAAATGTGTACCGGATCGGGATTCGAACCCGTGATCTCCTGCTTACGGAGGCAGCTGTGCTAACCAGTGCGCCATCCTGTGACAGCGTTCATCGCTTCTGCGCATAATATCACGGTAGTCCTCTGGGCTGACCAACATTCCCACCGAGCGCCACGTATCTGCAGTCGCTGCTCATTTCCTCCATGCTCGCTACACTGAGATTCCAACAGGTGGTCAGACGTATTTGTGCATCCTGAAGCATCCCCGACTCTCTTGTGGTTCCCTTTTTAGGTAACCCACGTCGAAGTCTGTTTGTAGATGCGTATCGTCGGTAGGTTTTCCGGCTTTACGTCCCGGCGTGACAGCGACGACTCTCCGATGACGTCAGGGCCTTGTGTTTTGCTATTACTGAGAGTCTTGGAAATAACGCTTTTATTTAGTAATTTTTCCGACTAAAACTATCTCCTTTTATGATTAAGACAGCCCGCGCCACCATTCGGAGGGAGTGGGGACGTCGAAGAGTCACAAAAGTTCATACTAAGCAGTCCGTAAAAAAATTAAACGTTCACTTCAGTTAGCGTGCTAGTTAATGCCTACGCTTTCTGACTTACTGCTGAATAGCTTTGGTTCCGTAAAACCTTCACTGATTAGTACTAGGTAAATGAAATATCTACAACACTCTTGTATTTCACTTTCACTCTATATTCAAGGATTAAGATGGTGATGGATGATGGTCTATTTAAAAAGTTCCTAGCCTGGAGGAATCTAAATAGTCCGCAAATGCAGATATGCACGCGCTCTACGTCCAGATTCGCAACTAACGGAACACGACACTTTCACAAGTCCACACGTTAATATCTGAATACCGGTACCTCTGAATTCACTGGTACAAGCAGATAATTTGAGTTTCTGTCGTCTATACTCCCGTAAAGTTCCAATCTAGTACTAAAATCCTAAAATCCCCTTAATACTCCGTTGCTACCAACAGTCAGAGATCGTACACTACTTCAGTTTCAATCTCTGTAATATTCTAACAGTTTGTCGTGAATCTTAACACGATAAAATCCAATCTAATTATTGTCTCGTTGACTGACACGGGTTCCCCGCCCTTTAACGTAACAATCAAGGGAAAAAAGGCGGCAATAATGACGATCAGGCCTTTTTATAGGTTTTTCATCACTAGAGTTTAATGTCACTGCCTTCTTCATGACGGAGCTTCCGTGGCTTTGCTGTACTTAGACGTTAAACTACTTGCTGACATACTATAATTTTGATCTGAAATTACCGAACTCTGATTCTACACTATTTTTCCCTTCTAAAAATTCTATTCTTAATTTTAAATTATTCTTTCTATAGCTTTCATCACTAAACTGAACCTAGATGTTACAATCCGCACTGAAGAAAGGGATCCGTTGCCAATTTAGGTGTTTCAGTTACATGAACGCGTGGTATCCTTTCTTTCGGACGTGTCCGAAAGAACGTCCGCCACGCATTCATACAAAAGGAGACACGAGAATACGTGTGTACTTGAGACATAGTGGTTAACAAAAGGCGAGTTCGGGTTTGTGCAAGCGCAGCAAGATTCACGGGACCCGTTCAGCCGGAAAGACCTGACAAAAAGGTTAAGCTGTCAGTCCAGACTGAGTAGTCAGGTGTTGGTTTGCGTAGGTAGTTTCACAGCGGCTCAGTAACCACAGCTGTGGGAGCAGCAAAATGAACAAACCAAACTTGAAGGAGAGTGAGGAGAAATTAAGAATCGGGGAATACACTACTGGCCATTAAAATTGCTGCTCCACGAAGATGACGTGCTACAGACGCGAAATTTAACCGACACGAAGAAGATGCAGTCATATGCATATGATTAGCTTTTCAGAGCATTCACACAAGATTGTCGCCGGTGGCGACACCTACAATGTGCTGACATGAGGAAAGTTTCCAACCGATTTCCCATAGACAAACAGCATTTGACTGGCGTGTAAGGAGGAGAAATGCGTACCATCACGTTTGCGACTTTGATAAAGGTCGCATTGTAGCCTATCGCGATTGCGGTTAATCGTATCGCGACACTGCAGCTCGCGTTGGTCGACATCCAATGACTCTTAGCAGAATATGGAATCGGTGGGTTCAGGAGAGTAATACGGAACGCCGTGTTGGATCCCAACGGCCTCGTATCACTAACAGCCGAGATGACAGGCATCTTATCCGCATGGCTGTAACGGATCGTACATCCACGTCTCGATCCCTGAGTCAACAGATGCGGACGTTTGCAAGACAGCAACCATCTGCACGAACAGTTCGACGACGTTTGCAGCAGCATGGACTGTCAGCTCAGACACCATAGCTCCGGTTTCCCTTGACGCGGCATCACAGACAAAGCGCCTGCCACGGTGTACTCAACGACGAACCTGGGTGCACTAATGGCAAAACGTCATTTTTTCGAATGAATCCAGCGTTTACAGCATCATGATGGTCGCATCCGCATTGGAAGCGTGTATACGTCATCGCCATACTGGCGTACCACCCGGCGTGATGGTATGGGGTGCCATTGGTTACACGTCTCGGTCACCTCTTGTTTGCATTGACGGCACTTTGAACAGTGGACGTTACATTTCAGATGTGTTACGACCCGTGGCTCTACCCTTCATTCGATCCCTGCAAAGCCCTACATTTCAGCAGGATAACGCACGACCGCATGTTGCAGGTTTTCTGGATACAGAAAATGTTCGACTGCT
Organism: Schistocerca gregaria; assembly: GCF_023897955.1. NCBI lineage: Eukaryota > Metazoa > Arthropoda > Insecta > Orthoptera > Acrididae > Schistocerca > Schistocerca gregaria. Next base: position 158,209,685 of record NC_064929.1, on the reverse strand, counting down.
GCCCTGGCCAGCACATTCTCTAGATCTCTCACCAATTAAAAACGTCTGGTCAATGGTGGCCGAGCAATTGGCTCGTCTCAGTACGTCAGTCACTACTCTTGATGAACTGTGGTATCTGTTGAAGTTGCATCGGCAGCTGTACCTGTACACGCCATCCAAGCTCTGTTTGACTCAATACCCAGGCGTATCAACGCCGTTATTACGGCCAGACGTGGTTGTTCTGGGTACTGATTTCTGAGGATCTATGCACCTAAATTCCGTGAAAATGTAATCACATATCAGTTATATTATAATATTTTTACGCAATGAATAATTGTTTATCTTCTCCATTTCTTCTTGGTGTAGTAATTTTAATGGTCATAGTGTATATAAGGGTCACCAAACGGAACCGAAGCCAAATGTGAAAATTTTGTCGTCTGTTTACGAGGTTGTTTCAAATAAATGGGTAGGTGTCTTGCAATGCAATTTGGGCAGAAAGTCACACAGAACTCATTCTGGAATCTCGAGTATGTTTCATGTTCTTAAATTTGAACAACAGTTTTTCACCCCATAAATATTTTGAAAGAAGACACATAGTAGCTGACAAGTGTGTTAAAATGTGTGCTAAGGACTTGAGGCAGTTTATCAGTGTGTAGGCTTTCCTGAACAGGAAAGAAATATGGCTCAGTCTATATTAAAAACCATATGATGGTGGTGTGCTACGCTTTCAGATATGTACCTCTTAGGTTAGCATCTTATGAAAACTGTATGTTTGCATTTGGAAAATTTAGTACTATTTTGGTCACTTAAAACGAATTCAGGAAGCTGAAATTAAAACTCATATAACTGTCGACCGCTGTCGCCCAGCGGTTCTACGTCCAGAACCGTGCTGCTCCTCCGGTAGCAGGTTGAATCCTGCCACGGGCATGGATGTGTGTGATGTTCTTATATTAGTTAGGTTTAAGTAGCTCTAAGTCTAGGGGACTGATGACCTCAGGTGGTAAGTTCCATTGAGTTCAGAGCCATTTGAACCATTTGAACGTGCATACGTATCGTCCAGTTTGTGCGGTAAAAATTGTCACAAGTAAACCTAACAGCCGCGACATAGCGACGATATGAAAATCTACATAGCAGATAACAATTTGCCCATTTTATTTGGACTGTTGAGCTCCGTGGCCGTGGATAATATTTTACTATAAACATACATAGCAGACCTTTTATAATAAATGAAAAGCGCTAATTTTCTTTTGTTCTACCATATTCCTTTTATCGTGTTAACCAACATTCGGCTTGCAGGGCTATCTTCAGACATTTGCTTATTATTGTCGCCAAAGAAGTTACAATGTTTGTTAAGGACATTCGAAAAGAAGTTACACACTTCGATTGAAGGAGAAATGTACAGTGACATCTTTGACAGTGTGATAGTAAAGCAATGCAAAAAGTTGAATAGTAAATAAATACTAAAGGGAATAAGCAGGAAAAATTTCAATACAAAACTGGAACAGCAATCCAAAATAACAGTTTAAACTAGTGAACAAACGCAATAAAATAAAATAAATATTTGACAAGGATACTTTAGGAGGTATAAAACATGGAGAGTGATGCATAAACCGCCGCGCGGGATTAGCTGAGCGGTTAAAGGCGCTGCAGTCACGGGCTGTGCGGCTGCTCTCGGCGGAGGTTCAAGTCCTCTCTCGAGCATGGGTGTGTGTGTTTGGCCTTAATTTAGGTTAAATAGTGTGTAAGCTTAGGGACTTATGACTTTAGCACTTGAGTCCCATAAGATTTCACACAAATTTGTACATTTTTGATGCACAAACCAATTGAAAGGAACAATTATCAGTGTAACTACAGAATACATGAGGAATGTTAGCAATATCAATAAGAGAAAGAAAAATCAATAAAGGAAAACGGAGGCAACATGCAGTTAATGCCATCTTTCAGAGTGTGGTAATATTGCATTTTAAAAAGAAAAAGTTGAGCAATATACCAACATAACGTAGGAAAAAGGAAAACATTGAGACTATACTTAAAATTGTGCCTATGTAACGGTTTTCATTAAATAACTGAAACAAATAAAATAAAAATAGTACTTGATGAGTCAATTTCAAGCGGTATTAAACATGGAAAGTAATAAAAGGACCGCCGGCCAGTGTGACCGAGCGGTTCTAGGCGCTTCAGTCTGGAACTGCGCTGCTGATACGGTTGTAGGTTCGAATCCTGCCTCGGGCATGGATGTATGTGATCTCCTTAGGATAGTTAGGTTTAAGTAGTTCTACGTTCTAGGGGACTGATGACCACAGCTGTTAAGTCCCATAGTGCTCAGGGCCATTTTAATAAAAGCACCAGTTAAAGGAAGACATCAGTTGTAACTATTGTCTATATGGAAAATGTAGATAATTCCAACTAAATAAAAGAACTCGATGAATACAGGACGATGGGGGAATATTTAGGAAGTCAATGTGGGAAGTAATGAAAACACAGAGGATTAAGATTAGATCTGGACTGTTTCCAGCAGGTTGAGATTTTGCCCTTTGTTTGAATGGGATCCTGGCTGGCATCTGTGGCCCCCACTCAGTACATACTCAGCTGATGTGGAGTCAGAATTCTCCACCCTCCAGCTCTTTTTATAATGTTTTTATCCTCCTTGTAGGTGCTGTGTTTTTTTTAATAAACTTCTCATGTTTCACATCCTCATTTAACAAAAAGGAGAGGCGTTGTAGGAGATGTTATGCTGTCAGCGAAGGCAGTCCCGTTGAGCATCTGTTGCCGTAGCCCATTAACGGCAAAATTCGCCGCACTGTCGTACTAGATACGTTCGTCCTGCGTCTCACATTTATTTCTGCGTCTATCTCACACAAAGTTGCTTGTCTGTCAGCACCGACAACTCAACCCTTACGCCGCTGCTCTTGGTCGTTAAATGAAGGCCGTCGAGCATTGCATTGTCCATGGTGAGGGGTAATGCCTGAAATTCAGTGTTCTCGGCACGCTCTTGGATCTATGAATTTTGAATTCTGTAATGATGTCCCACACGTTGAGCTCCAACGACCCTTCCGAGTTCAACGCCCCTTAATTCGCGTCGTGCGACCATAGTCACCCCGCAAACCTCTTCACATGAATGATTTGGGGACAAATGACAACTCCATTCTTTCATTCTTTGCGTATGCGATACTACCGTCACTTCCTTAGGTGCATATCACCTTAGTCTGGTCGCTTAATTACACTAGTGGCCATTAAAACTGCTACACCGAGAAGAAATGCAGATGGTAAACGGGTATTCATTGGACGAATATATTATACTGGAACTGACATGTGATTATTTTCACGCATTTTGGGTGCATAGATCCTGAAAAATCAGTACCCAGAACAACCACCACTGGCCGTAATAACGGCCATCATACGCCTGGGCATTGAGTCAAACAGAGCTTGGATGGCGTGTACAGGTACAGCTCCCCATGGAGCTTCAACACGATACCACAGTTCATCAAGAGTAGTGACTGGCATATTGTGACGAGCCAGTTGCTCGGCCACCATTGACCAGACGTTTTCAATTGGTGAGAGATCTGGAGAATGCGCTGGCCAGGGCAGCAGTCGAACATTTTCTGTATCCAGAAAGGCCCGTACAGGACCTCAACATGCGGTCGTGCATTATCCTGCTGAAATGTAGGGTTTCGCAGGGATGTAATGAAAGGTAGAGCCACGGGTTGTAACACATCTGAAATGTAACGTCCTCTGTTCAAAGTGCCGTCAAAGTGAACAAGAGGTAACCGAGACGTGTAACCAATGGCACCCCATACCACCACGCCGGGTGATACGCCAGTATGGCGATGACGAATACACGCTTCCAATGTGCGTTCACCACGATGCCACAAAACACGGATGCGACCATCATGCCGCTGTAAACAGAACCTGGATTCATCCGAAAAAATGACGTTTTGCCATTCGTGCACCCAGGCTCGTCGTTGAGTACACCATCGCAGGCTCTCCTGTCTGTGATGCAGCGTCAAGGGTAACCGCAGCCACGGTCTCCGAGCTGATAGTCCATACTGCTGCAAACGTCGTCGAACTGTTCGTGGAGATGGTTGTTGTCTTACAAACGTCCCCATCTGTTGACTCAGGGATCGATACGGGGCTGCACGATCCGTTACAGCCATGCGGATAAGATGCCTGTCATCTCGACTTCTAGTGATACGAGGCCTTTGGGATCCAGCACGGCGTTCCGTATTACCCACCTGAACCCACCGATTCCATATTCTGCTAAGCGTCATTGGACCTCGACCAATGCGAGCAGCAATGTCGCGAAACGATAAACCGCAATCGCGATAGCCTACAATCCGACCTTTATCAAAGTCGGAAACGTGATGGTACCCATTTCTCCTCCTTACACGAGACATCACAACAACGTTTCACCAGGCAACGTCGGTCCACTGATGTTATGAGAACTCGGTTGGAAACGTTCCTCATGTCAGCACGTTGTAGGTGTCGCCACTGGCGCCAACCTATTGTGAATGCTCTGAAAAGCTAATCATTTGCATATCACAGCATCTTATTCCCGTCTTCGCGTCTGTAGCACGTCATCTTCGTGGTGTAGCAATTTTAATGGCCAGTAGCGTAAGTTTTAGCAACTCGACTACGGTCACAAGTTTTAGGAAAGTAGTTCCCAATACCACTTGTATATTGTCCTGTTTTTACACGTTCGTATTACAGTAACGCTTCTCCTCCAGACGCCCGCAGCAGACGGCTACTTCCACCCTCCAGACAGCCAGAAAGCAGCCGAAGGTCGCCAGGAATCCCAAATATCCGCTGCAGTAATAACGGAAGACAACAAGGGCCGCCGACCGCCTCTCGTGTTTTAAGTCGACTTTGACGCGCATTAATCATTCCGGAGCCCTCCAAAAGTCGTCGCGGCTTCCGAGCCAAACCTCCACCCCCCTCTTCCCCTTCCCCTTCCCCTCCCCCACTCACTACCGCCCCCACCGACCCCTGCTCCCTCTCGCAACAGCAGTGTTCTTTCCTTCCTAGAAAACTACTCTCCAAGTCTCTTCTTACGCGGCTTTATCTCCGTCCTTTCCTCGAGGACCTCTGCAGTCGCCTTCTCAAACTTTCTTCTCTGTCTCACTTACTCCACGTTTCCCGTCAAAGTCTCTCCCATCTTCCCCTCTCCGCCACCCTCCCCAAACTCTTTTGTCTGATGCAGCTCCAATCGCGGCGCTGGCTTCTTTCCTATTCGCGGCCAGAGCCCTATAGACCAAAAGCAGAAGTTGGGAGGCAGCTTAAAAGCATGACCTGCTGACTGTATTGAAAGGGTTGTCGCTTCAGAAGAGGAGCAGCATTGGAATGCTGAAGTTTTCCTGAAGAGAACTGGAAGGGTTGTTGATTGCTCGAGACATTGTGGTAAACATGACGTCACGATGCTGCTAAAAAGACATTAATTACTTCCTGCTTTCCATCGTAGTCTGCTTCAGAGACTAGTTTCTAGACAGCAGTACGGCCCAGATGAACACAGCAAGTGTTGCAAACTAATGCTGAAGCATCGATATTGAAGTGGAATTGATCATATAAAATTAATTGTTGGTAAGGCAGGTGCCAGGTTGAGATTCATTGGGAGAACCCTTAGAAAATGTAGTCCATCAACAAAGGAGGTGGCTTACAAAACACTCGTTAGACTTATACTTGAGTCAGTGTGGGATCGGTACCAGATCGGGTTGACAGAGGAGATAGAGAAGATCCTAAGAAGAGCGGTGCGTTTTGTTACAGGGTTATATGGTGGTGGTGGTGGTGGTGGTGGTGGTGGTGGTGGTGGTGGTGGTGGTGGCGGTGGTGGTGGTGGTGCTTAGTGTTTAAGGTCCCGTCGACAACGAGGTCATTAGAGACGGAGCGCAAGCTCGGGTTAGGGAAGGATTGGGAAGGAAATCGGCCGTGCCCTTTCAGAGGAACCATCCCGGCATTTGCCTGAAACGATTTAGGGAAATCACGGAAAACCTAAATCAGGATGGCTGGAGACGGGATTGAACCGTCGTCCTCCCGAATGCGAGTCCAGTGTGCTAGCCACAGGGTTATATGGTAAGCATGATAGCGTTACGGAGATGTTTAGCAAACTCAAGTGGCAGACTCTGCAAGAGAGGCGCTCTGCATCGCCGTGTTGCTTGCTGTCCAGATTTCGAGAGTGTGCATTTTTGGATGAGGTGTATCGAATATATTGCTTCCCCGTACCTATACCCCCCGAGAAGATCACGAATGTAAAATGAGAGAGATTCGAGTGCGCACAGAGGCTTTCCTGAAGTCGTTCTTCCCCGCGAACCATACACGACTGGAATAGGAAAGGGAGGTAATGAAGTGGCACGTAAAGTGCCCTCCGCCACACACCGTTGGGTGGCTTGCGGAGTATAAATGTAGATGTAGATGTAGATCCCAGCTCCAGTGCTGACGGAGTTTACGTACATAAATGGAAACACTGCCACTTATCTTGCTCATGATTGCTCATGATTGATCATTTGACACTGATGCCTACAAGGATACGTACGCTGAACTGATTTCATTGACACATATGATAACTTCACTAAGCAATCTGCCCCATATAGTGAGGGGAATCCAAAGAATGTATACCACAACGCGACTTTTCTATAGGCCTACAATGACTCACAAGAAGAAAGCGAAGGACCAAGAAGGGCAGATAGGTTATGTGATGTTATTTCAATCTTTACGGAGTCAAATTTACGAAGAACTTGGCAGGATTAGCCCAATCTGACCTGTGATTCACCTGGGAAGGGTGCAGCGTCCGTCCCGACCCATGCGACATCGGCAACCCGCATGACAGAACAGAGATGCGGGATGCATTCATCACAGCGAGTGAAACTAAAGCAGATGTTTACGGTACGGCCGAGGGCGCTGCTGGAAACAAAAACACAGCCTCGTGTCTCAGCCAACGGCCACCAGGGACCGCTACCTGAGCACTGCAGATCGATAGCACCGCCAGAAGTCATGATCAGCAAGTGGACTATTTGCCTACTCCACTCAGATGATCTAAAATAGTCCCAGAAGATCCATCCGGCAACGGACCTTATAAGCTGGCACACCACTGGCCACATGTCACCCAGACCAATAGGGATCTACCTTCCCGCCGCGACATCCACGCACCTCGTCTGTTGGCAGTCTCAGATCGTCATGAATGGTGGCTCCAGACCGTAACTCAAGAGTGTCGTGTAATGTTGTCCTGGCCTCCCAGGAAAGTTCCTTGATACTAGAAACGAGACAGCATTGACATACCAATTGGTCCCACACGATCCCTATTGGGGACCGATCTGGGGGTCTTGCTGGCTATGGAAGTACTCAGATTCTGCTGAGAGGTACCTACCATGTGTGGAAACACATTGTAGGTATCTTTCAGCACAGCATTCTCATGCTGAAAATTGTCACTCTGATAGTGTCACTCGAGAGATGACACATGGGGATGCAAGAGCTCTGCTTTTTACCATTGCGATGTCAGAGTTCTCTCAATCGCTATCAAATATGATATGAAGTGATATCAGATTGCCCTCCACACCACGGCGGCAGGAGTAGCACTGCTGTGACTCTGAAAAAAGTTGTAAGAATGAGACCTTTTCCCAGGTCACCACCCTATTCGCACACAATGGTCATGAGGGGTAGTGCAGAACCACAATTCATCCCTGAATACAATATGACATTACCTGACAACACCTCATGTTTCCCAGTCATGACATCAGTTCACCCACAACCATTTGCATTGTGGCGTTAAGAGTAGCCATCACACGGGACGGTAATTCCCCATCCAACTGCTAACAGTCTCTGACCGTCAGTGCAGGATAAATGTTGCAGGGAGTCCATTACTTGTTAGTGGACGATATGCTGAGATGTGAAGAGGTTTCAATGTGCTTCAACTCAGCACATTGACCCTCCATTGTGGTGGTCAGATATGGTGGACTGGAATCTTGACCTTGACGATGCCCACCCTCACGCTCTCATGCAGTCCAGCAGTGGGTCACTGTCACAATTGAATTTCACAAATCTGGATGTTGCACGATTCAACCAGCCAGCCCAGCCAAGTGGAGGCCCACAATGCAACTACCTTCAGATGCTGTCGGATGCCGATAACGCTGTCCCCTACGTCTCATCCCTATTTAACATCTGACACTCGTCACATCCCTCAAGGACCCTACCAAGCCTGGTAAGGACACTATACACAAACAACGCTAATGCTCTCTGGTGGCCTTTCTACCTGTCATATTTAATCATTCACATACCTTGTATGGTAGTGAAACATGGACTGTGGGAAAACCGGAACAGAAGAGAATCGAAGCATTTGAGATGTGGTGCTATAGACGAATGTTGAAAATTAGATGGAGTGATAAGGTAAGGAATGAGGAGGTTCTACGTAGAATCGGAGAGGAAAGGAATATGTGGAAAACACTGATAAGGAGAAGGGACAGGATGATAGGACATCTAAGACATGAGGGAATGACTTCCATGGTACTAGAGGGAGCTGTAGAGGGCAAAAACTGTAGAGGAAGACAGAGATTGGAATACGTCAAGCAAATAATTGAGGACGTAGGTTGCAAGTGCTACTCTGAGATGAAGGGGTTAGCACAGGAAAGGAATTCGTGGCGGGCCGCATCAAACCAGTCAGTAGACTGATGACCCAAAAAAAAAAAAAAAAAACTGCCAATGCCGTCCATCAATCAAGAACCTTGAGAAGGTGGGAAGGTGGGGGGCGGCATATACAGCTGTGCCATAGATGCTACCGCAACGGAAGGATATCTGTGGATATGCCAGACTAACCTGTGTTTCCTTAAGAGCTGCAATAGAACTTTCAATAGTTGTAGGGAAGAAGCTGGTTGACAGACAACTGACTGCAACATTAGCCAACAAGGCGTTGCTGTCCTGATACTGTGAACACCTGAAAGCAAGGGGAAACTATAGATGTTATTTTCTTACCAATGGCTCCAACTCTGCTTCATGGTCAAATGATGACGGCATCCTTTAGTGTAAAATCTTTTTCTTCCTCCTCCCACTCCAGCGGGATATCTACGGCTGGCTTCTCCGCCCCAAGTCGCCATCTTCTTCTGTCTTGACCTTCCTCAACGTTCATATTGCTCGCTTGCATTGCCTCCTCCGCTTCATTTTGCCACTTCCGTCGTGCGCGACATCTTTCCTTCCGCTGGGACGGTATCCATCGGAGTATTCCATTTCGTATCCTTTCTTGATTCTTCATAATCACATGGCCAAACCATGTCAGCTATTTTTGTGGGATTTCGTCGTAGATACGTGGATATCCTTATCCATTTTCACCCTTTGCCGGATTACGTCATTTCTTATACTATCCATCGTAGCACAGTTTCGTCTTAAGTAAGCCATTGCAGTGGCAAGCATTATTTTAACTAACGTCCCAGGCTTCTCCTCCATAGAAAACTACACTCGGGTCTACCGTTTTATACATTCCCTTCTTCATTGTTCTTATGTTTCTGTTCCACAGAACAAAATTCATTGCCGTTGTAACAGCTCGTTCTTTATTAATACTACTAGTGATTTCATCATTACTTTTAGTCTGTTTATTAAATAGTACCCTAAGCTATTTTCCCTTCTCCACACCTACAATTGCTTCTCCATTTACCTCCAAATTATTTAATTTTTCCATACCAACAGTTAAGTCCTCATACATTTTCGTGTTCATCTTCAGGTCAGCCTCATTGTATTTTTCTTTGAGCTTTCTTATCACATAGCTTAGATCATTTTCATCTTCTTGTAGTTTCCTCTATGACTCCCATAAGCTGGTGTTATCTATGCCAAGTCTACAGAACTGCTCCTAGGTATAGCTTTAAGAGGGTCGGTGGCAGCCCACATTGCTGCCGCAGACCTTTACTCACGTCGAATTATTTTGTCCAGCTATTCCCAACCCTTACCATCGCTGGGTTATTTTCATATAATTTCATAACAGTCTTTAGTAGTCTTTGATCCAACTTTATCTCTTTCAACTTTTACCATAGTTTGGTGGTGGGTACATTATCATATGCTTTCTACAAGTCAGTCAAAGCAACATGCGTCTCCAGTCCAACGTTTTGCGTTTTTCACTCGCTAGTTGCATTGTGAATAAGATATCCATTACCGATCTTCCTGCTCGGAATGCTGTTTGCTCTTCTTGCTTCTTCCGACTTGTTTCCTTCTGGTAAAATATTCCGGAGGTAAAATGGTCCCCTGTTGGAATCTCCAGACAGGGACTAATCTGGAGGATGTCATCATCAGGATAAACAAAACTACCATTCTACGGGTTATAGATTGAAATAGTAGATTTCTCAATTGATTACGTGCGATAGAGAATATAGAACTGATAATGGATAGGTTAATCTAAGATAGGATGGGAATAAACGAAGTGCAATGGAAGAAAGGACAGGACTTGTGATTAGGTCACTACAGGACTACTGGTATAAAATCAAATCGAGGTAATGTTAGAGCAAAGGTAATAATGGTTGGTTGGTTGGTTAGTTTGGTAAAATGACTAAACTGTATGGTCATCAGGTCCTTGCCTAATAATGAATAAGAACATAAGAATACGGGGAAGCTATTATGAACAGTATACTGCGCACATTCTCTGAGTCACATACCTACCACATTATACGCCTGCTATCTTTGCAAGTAATGAAATTCAAAGAATGTGTCACGGAGTAAAAGGAATTATTCAAATAGTTAAGGTGTGAAAAATTTAATTTTCATGGGTGACTGGAATTTGATAGTTGGAAAATGCGGAGAAGGGAAAATAGTAAGAGCTGATGGTACAGTTCCAAAGTGTCGCATACCCCACAAAGCCATGGACTCAAACTGTCAACAAGGCACTGTGCAAGCTGGTGAATAGTCTGGTATGTGTTGAAATGGAATGGACTGGGTTCTCTAGTCCAACTGTACCGATCATTGACTTGGAGACCATTTGCAGTTGTTCGTGGACTTCATGTTCCCAAACAGTATTGGTATTTTTGTAGTTGACAGTGCCCCATGACACTGATTACGAACAATTAGAGCAGATGGTTTGGCCATCCAGACAGCACGACATGAACATTTATGGGACATAATCGAGAATTCAGTTCGTACACAAACTCCGCATGGGCAACACGTTCGTAATTATGGACAGCTATAGATGTATCAAGGCTCAATATTTTTGATTGGGGCTTACAACGACATGTTCATTCGATACCACGTCGAATTAATACACTAAGCCGCGAGAAAGTAGGTCCGACACTTCTAGGAAGTGTCCCACGACAATTGGCACCTCATTGTATGTGTGTGCTACAGGAGAGGTTAGTCTCTATTTAATGCTTTGTCTATTACGCATGTCACTCTGCACCTTACTAGATCTGTTGGTCTATTTTAGTAAGGCTAGGCAACCGATTACATGAAGACCCTGTCGCTTTCGATTTTCTGTTTTTCGAAATAGCCGTCTGTGCAATAATTATTTATCAGGAGCTTATATATCGCAGGACCTTACCCAGTGTGTCTGTGTATTTTATTGGCTGTTGCCGTTGTTTGCTTACTCCTAAAATTAATCGATCGACTCTGATATTTTGATTATTTAAACTGTGTGCGGTTTGATGCAAGTGTTCCTTTTAAATTCACCTCTCCACTTAAACAATTTTACGCATCACTCCCTAGAAGCGTCATTTTGTAGGATTTCAGACTAGTATTTCTTTGGCCATTGTGCCGAAAAGTTTGCTGCATATTTCTTACGGCTTTCTTGCACTTATGGCGATTTCCAGTCAAACCTTAAAGCGACTTCATCAGTTGTAAGACTTGTTTGCATGGCCACCGGCCGTTAATCCAGTACATGTTCTTATTCGTTTTAATATTGCCAAAGTTCAGTGTATGTAAAATTTTGTAACACCCTTAAAATTTTGTTTTGACTTCATCATGGCTAGTAATTGTTGCTGGACCGTGAGGTGTTAGTTCTAATTCGCAAGTACAATTATTGGTTTCAGCTGTTATGTTCTTAATCTGTATTTGTTCTTTGCATTCTCACTCCGACTGATTACCTCATTGTCGTAGGCATCTATCACTGGACCTGAAGTCATTATCACAGATGCGAACAATAAATTCGTCCTGCACTGTAATATCTTTTCAGCTGCTTGTACTGTGCCCATCAGTAACTTGAACTATTTGGATTGCCCATGAGACATACCCTTTATCAGACCTTAATCTAATTTTGCAGTTTCTAATATTTGTCAATTGTTTTTGTCTTAAATTTTCAGTCCATTACCAATGGCATAGGCTGATTAACTATTTAGTAGCAACTTCTGAATACTTAGGTTATTCGACTTTTGTGATTTGATTGGCCTCTATTTGTAAATAGTCGATTGTCAGTTGCACCTCTGCTATTTAATATTTTAAGTTAATCTGACTCACTGTGGAAGATACTTGTCATTTGGCCTTATTTGGTTGTCCATAATCTTTAACTCCTTGCGAAGAAAAACTTGTGCAGCAAATATTTAAAATTGTCAATTTTTTGTTGTCATCTTCTTATTTGTGTGTTACTCAATGACCGTCTTTAACAAACTGTTCTCAGAATATGCTCATTTGTTGTCCTAGTACGTTTTCACTCGCCACCCAGCTCACTACCGCTTCAAACTGGTTGTTGAAAGCTCCAAAGGGAATATTAGAGAAGGACTGATTGTAAGAGAGGGACAGTAATACAGCATAAGACTCAGAAGTTGAGTCCCATAGTGCTCAGAGCCATTTACCCCGGTCACGATGAATGACCACCCTGTATACTAACGGGGATAGGTGAGAAATGTGTGCCACTACCGGGACTCCAACCCGGGATCTCCTGCTTACATGGCAGACGTTCTATCCATCTGAGCCACCGAGAACACAATGCGACTGCAGGGATTATCTCGCGCACGCCTCTCGCGAGACCCACATTCTCACCTTATGTCCATACACTACATTCGTAGTGTCCCTACGCAACACACTCATTACTCGTGGAAAACATTCTTACCAAGTCCCGTAAGAGTTCGAGTAATATGTGTGCACCAGCACAGAAGGTCATGGCCGGTATTGCCAGAACTATATACTTATAACAGGTACCATATCCATATAAGTACACTACTGGCCATTAAAAGTGCTACACCAAGAAGAAATACAAATGATAGACGGGCATTCATATTACAAATATATTATACTAGAATTGACAGGTGATTACATTTTTACGCAATTTGAGTGCATATATCCTGAAAAATCAGTACCCAGAACAACCACCACTGGCCGTAATAACGGCCTTGACACGCCTGGGCATTGAGTCAAACACAGCTTGGGTGGCGTGTACAGGTACAGGTGCCCTTGCAGCTTCAACACGATACCACAGTTCATCATGAGTAGTGACTGGCGTATTGTGACGAGCCAGTAGCTCGGCCACCATTGACCAGACGTTTTCAATTGTTGAGATTTCTGGAAAATGTGCTGCCCAGAGCAGCAGTTGAACATTTCCTGTATCCAGAAAGGTCCGTACACCACCTGCAACATACGGTCGTGCATTATCCTGCTGAAATGTAGAGTTTCGCACGGATCAAATGAAGGGTAGAGCCACGGGTCGTAACACATCTGAAATGTAACGTCTGCTGTTCAACGTGAGGTCTATGCGAATAAGAGGTGACCGAGACGTGTAACCAATGGTACCGCATACCATCACGTCGGGTGATACGCCAGTATGGCGATGACGAATACACGCTTCCAATGTGCGCTCACCACGGTGCCACCAAACACGGATGCGACCATCATGCCGCTGTAAACAGAACCTGGATTCATCCGATAAAATGACGTTTTGCCATTCGTGCACCCAGGTTCATCGTCGAGTACACCATCGCAGGCGCTCCTGTCTGTGATGCAGCGTCAAGGGTAACCGCAGCCATGGTCTCCAGCTGATAGTCCATGCTGCTGCAAGCGTCGCCGAACTGTTCGTTGTCTTGCAAACGTCCCCATCTGTTGACTCAAGGTTCGAGACGTGGCTGCACGATCTGTTACAGCCACGAGGATAAGATGCCTGTCACCTCGACTGCTGGTGATACGAGGCCGTTGGGATCCAGCACGGCATTCCGTATTACCCTCCTGAACCCACCAATTCCATATTCTGCTAACAGTCATTGGATCTCGACCAACGCGAGCAGCAATGTCGCGATACGATAAACTGCAATGGCGATAGGTTACAGTCCGGAAACGTGATGGTACGCATTTCTCCTCCTTACACGAGGCATCACAACAACGTTTCACCAGGCAACGCCGGTCAACTGCTGTTTGTGTATGAGAAATCGGTTGGAAACTTTCCTCATATCAACAAGTTGTCGGTGTTGCCACCGGCGCCAACCTTGTATGGATGCTCTGAAAAGCTAATCATTTGCATATCACAGCATCTTCTTCCTGTCGGTTAAAATTCGCGTCTGTAGCACGCCATCTTCGTGGTGTAGCAATTTTAATGGCCAGTAGTATGTAACAATAGCTGCACGGGAGGTTCGCATAGCACGATAGACGAGCTGCATTCACTAGCGGACTCGGAGGCCGTCTCGCGGGCGAGTAGCACCGCCCCTGAGAGTAGAGCGGAGACGCACAGCCGGAGTAGGGAGTAGCCGCATTCCGCGAGCGCCGCGGCGCGCGTCTGAGGCCGGCGACCGCGAATAGCGCCGGCGGGGGGGGGGGGGGGGGGGGGCGGCAGAGGCGCCGGCCGATCAATCACCGGGGCGGCGCGGCACACATTAGCCGCATGCCTGGCTCCCAATGCCACTGTCTGCACGCCGCCCACGCTGATGGATGGCGCCACGGCCGCCTGTCGATAGCGGCCCGATCTGGGCGCGAACCCGGCACCACGGGCCTCCAGCACCGAGCCACCCGTGTGCCGTCCGCTCCCGCCGTGAAAGTTGTCCGTCATATTTGCGACTATACACACGACGGTGAGTCAAATGAAAACAAATTTGTATCAACAAGTCGAAGTTTCGCGCCGTTATCCTGTAAGTTGGTAAGCGTGCTACAAACAGCGTGCAGAATGGCCTGTAGGTGGCAGCATAGTTCAGATGCACACATACCGGCGCAGTATGTGGTCTTACGTAAAATCGGTAAGCGGGTCGAAGGCTTCCGTCCAGTCACTCTCACTGATCAGTCTGGCGTGGCAACGGGAGACAGCGAACCGAAAGCTGAAATTTTAAGTTTAGCATTTGAGAAATCTTCCACGCACGAGGATCATACAAATATACCGCCGTTTGAGTCTCGTACAGATTCCCGTGTGGAGGACTTAGTGATAGACATCCCTGGGATCGTGGAGCAGCTGAATGTGTTGAAAGTAAGTAAATCTCCAGGTCCTGATGGGATTCCAATTCGGTTTTACACAGAGTACTCTACCGCACTGACTCCTCACTTACCTTGCATTTATCGCGAATCTCTTGCCCAACGTAAAGTCCCGAGCGACTGGAAAAAAGCGCAGGTTACCCTTGTATATAAGAAGGGCAGAACGACGGATCTTCAAAATTACAAACTAACAACCTTAACATCGGTTTGTTGCAGGATTCTCGAGCATATTCTGAGTTCGAATATAATGAATTTCCTTGAGACAGAGAAGTTGCTGTCCATGCATCAGCACGGCTTTGGAAAGCTTCGCTCCTGCGAAAGGCAACTCGCCCTTTTTTCACTTGATATCTTGCAAACTATGGATGAAGGGTATCATACGGATGCCATATTCCTTGACTTCTGGAAAGCGTTTGACTCGGTGCCCCACTGCAGACTCCTAACTAAGGTATGACGAGCATATGGGATTGGTTGCCAAGTATGTGAGTGGCTCGAAGACTTCTTAAATAATAGAACCCAGTACGTTGTCCTCGATGGTGAGTGTTCATCGGAGGTGAGGGTACCATCTGGAGTGCCCCTGGGAAGTGTGACAGGTCCGCTGTTGTTTTCTATCTACATAAATGATCTTTTGGATAGGGTGGATAGCAATGTGCGGCTGTTTGCTGATGATGCTGTGGTTCACGGGAAGGTGTCGTCATTGAGTGACTGTAGGAGGATACAAGATGACTTGGACAGTATTTGTAATTGGTGTAAAGAATGGCAGCTAACTCTAAATATAGATAAATGTAAATTAATGCAGATGAATAGGAAAAAGAATCCCGTAATGTTTGAATACTCCATTAGTAGTGTAGTGCTTCACACAGTCACGTCGATTAAATATTTGGGCGTAACATTGTATACCGATATGAAGTGGACAAGCATGTAATGGCAGTTGTGGGGGAGGCGGATAGTCGTCTTCGGTTCATTTGTAGAATTTTGGGAAGATGTGCTTCATCTGTAAAGGAGACCGCTTATAAAACACTAATACGACCTATTCTTAAGTGCTGCTCGAGCGTTTGGGATCCCTATCAGGTCGGATTGAGGGAGGACATAGAAGCAATTCAGAGGCGGGATTCTAGATTTGTTACTGGTAGGTTTGACCATCACGCGAGTGTTACGGAAATGCTTCAGGAACTCGGGTGGGCGTCTCTAGAGGAAAGGAGGCGTTCTTTTCGTGAATCGCTACTGAGGAAATTTAGAGAACCAGCATTTGAGGCTGGCTGCAGTACAATTTTACTGCCGCCAACTTACATTTCGCGGAAAGACCACAAAAATAAGATAAGAGAGATTAGGGCTCGTACAGAGGCACATAGGCAGTCATTTTTCCCTCGTTCTGTTTGGGAGTGGAACAGGGAGAGAAGATGCTAGTTGTTGTACTAGGTACCCTCCACCACGCACAGTATGGTGGATTGTGGAGTATGTATGTAGATGTAAGTTGGTAAGCGCGCTACAAACAGCGTGCAGAATGGCCTGTAGGTGGCAGCACAGTGCAGATGCACACATACCGTCGCAGTGTCAGTATGGCCGCCCCACTTGCGATTTGCACCAGCGAAGAACAGCGTTCTGTTATTCGGTTTTGGCGTAGTGAAGGTGTGAAACCTATTGAAATTCATCGACGAAAGAAGGTTCAGTACGGTGATGCATGTTTGTCACAGCAGCAAGTCTACGAATGGAGTAGGAAGTTCGCAAATGGTGTGACTTCAGTGGAAGATGCTCCTCGTCCAGGTCAGGCACAACGAGTTGTGACTCCACAGAACATTGCAGCAGTTGAAGCCATAGTGAAGGGAAACCGCCGAGTGACACTGAATGACATTGCAGCATGTTTACAGTCATGGGTCAGCACACCACGTTGTGCATGATGTGCTCCAGTTTCACAAAGTGTCTGCAAGATGGGTGCCACGGCATCTGAATCCTGAAACGAGAGAACGACGTGTTGATGCTTGTGAAGAACTACTTCGGCTCTTTGAACGAGAAGGTCATGGTTTCCTTGCAAGAATCGTTACTGGGGACGATACCTGGGTTCACTTCCAACAACCGGAAACGAAGATAGCGAGCAAGGAATGGCGCCATTCCTCATCACCAAAACCAAAGAAGTTTCAAACAGAACCATCAGCAGGGAATTTTATGCTGTCTTTCGGGGCGAAAAAGGCGTCATTTTGGAGGATTACATGCCTAGAGGGACCACTGTCACCAGTGCATCATACACAGATCTCCTAAAAAATCATCTGCGGCCTGCAGTCAAATCAAAGCGATGTGGATTGTTGTCAGTAGGTGTCCTTCTGCAACATGACAATGCAAGGCCCCATACTGCCCGTACAATTTTTTGCAACAATCACAGACCTGAATTTTGAGTGCCTTTCTCATCCACCATCTCACGAGACCTTTCACCAAGTGATTTCTATATGTTTGGACCACTCAGAGATGCAATGGGAGGAACCAAGCTCCGTTCTGATGTAGTGGTATGCCACGCGGTGCATGAGTGGTTGTGCAGACTACCAAAAGAATTTTTTCTAAAGGAATTTATGCACTTTGTAAGCGCTGGAGGACTTGCATTGAGAGTGGGAGAGATTATGTTAAAAATGGATACAGCTTTGTACCACTTCTGCACAATAAATAATATTTTAAAAAATATTTAAGGTTTTCGTTTGACTCACCCTCGTAGTTTACAGATCTTCCAAGTAGTAAAAATACAGGTATTAAAGTGAGTAAAACTGTTGCTTAGTTGGTAGGTTGATTTGGAGCAGGGGACCAAACAGCGATGTCATTGTTCCCATCGGATTAGGGGAGAATGAGGGAAGAACTCGGCTGTATCCTTTCAAAGGAATCATCCATGCATTTGCCTGAAGCGATTTAGGGAAAGCACGGTAAACTTAAATCAGTAGGACCGTACGCGTGTTTGAAACCGTTGTCCGACCGAATTCCGGTCCAGAATAAAACTAACGAACATACAGGGTGAAAATTAATGAAACCGACAAAGTACAGGCACGGATTCCTGACAGGAAATGGAAGAGAAGAGCTCTTATGAATGCGTCCGGAAACGCATCCATCGTTTCCACGGTATCTGGCGCTGACGAATAAAAGTTCTGTCAACGTACCTTGTGTTCCTTGTGTGTTGCAGGCTGTGTGATTAACGCAGTGTACTGTAAGCAGCAGAATGGTTCGGGATGCACGTTGGAAACACGCTGAGATGTTGAAACTTCCTGGCAGATTAAAACTGTGTGCCGGACCTTTGCCTGAAGTTTCATATCAGCGCACACGCCGCTGCAGAGTGAAAATCTCATTCTGGACGCTGAGATGATGTGTGTACGGCGAAGTAGACGCAAAGGGTTTGAGAGGCAGCTTTGCTCTAGTAAAACAAATATCCTCAAAAACACCAACCAAGTCGCTCAATATTTCAAGCCCTTGAAACGTCACTGTGAAGTCGTTTCATAAGACGCTTCTCGAAATCGGTACAGCCTATTCATTTTACTACTTGATTTTAGCTCAATTCATGAACTCTTCCAGAAAGACTGAGCACTCATATAAGGCCTATTGAATATTATATATGTGTTTTAATGTGGGGTTTCGGTTTTGTTTTGTGGGAAACGCTGAGCTGGTCATAGTCTGCTGGGAGCAGACGATGTTGCTTCTCATTCGAAGGACGACACAGGATGACCAACTTTGGTTTCCAGTACCTGAACAGAGAGGTTTACCCATCTTAATCGAAGGCTGTGTCGAAGGCTGTGTGAGGCTGGTGACGGAGGGCTACCCCTCTGGTAGCTTCCGCTGCACGAGGAGCTAAGTAATCTGGAAAGAGAAAGGGCACTCTTCGGTGAACGCTTGGTGAGTACGGATCGTAGCTCTTAAGAGGGGTTTCAGGTGATAGAAATCAGGTTGAGTTAGGAGGGGGGAGGAGGATCTTGGTGTGTAACGTTCCGTCGACAACGAGGTCATTAGAGATGGAGCGCAAGCTCGGGTGAGGGAAGGGTGGGGAAGGAAATCGGCCGTGCCCTTTCAAAGGAACCATCCCGGCATTTGCCTGAAGTGATTTAGGGACATCACGGAAAACCTAAATGAGGATGGCCGGAGGCGGGATTCGACCGTCGTCCTCCCGAATGCGAGTCCAGTGTGCTAACCACTGCGCCACCTCGCTCGGTAATCAGGTTGAGTTAGGACTTACTTATGTTTAACTGGTGAAATATTTAAGAACTTCAGCTTAACTGAAGCGTGTGAAGCGAGTTTTTTTTTAATGATTTTTACCTTATATTTTGTGGAAATAGTTTTTCGTGTCGATTTTGTGCCACGTGTCAGGTAATCAATGACCCTTCTGGTTCACCACGGCACCGCAATAGGCTTTATCTTAACAGTTTTCTTGTTTAATGAGCTACAATTTCTGAGGGAATATCTGTTCTTTCGTTCGTTTTCTACGAAGCAGGACAACAGCTTGAGTCAGAATGCACCACGTGCTCTCTAGTTCGGCCGTTTGCAAGCAGGAGACGCAGTTAGTACTTTGAATAATTATCGCACAAGTGCATGGGTTAAACCTCTGTCCAGAATAGAGCATGCGTCGCATCGTAATACAAATCTCACTTAGTTTTTTTTTAATTGTATTGATGCAAAGGAGATGATAGTATCATTGTCTCCCACCCCTGTTTTCTGTGTTTCTTCTTGCTGTAGCTAAATTGTGCTCTGTTTCATTCTCACGTAATTCTTACTTCAATATTTCTAGTCAGGCACCGGTTATGTGTAGTTAGGATGTGCAACCAAATATTTACTTACAATAAATAATTTACGTGAAAGATAAATTCTGTCTTGTCGATCAGATTTCTATGCCTGAATTAATCAAGTTGCTTCATTCACGACATTGAGTGCTATTTACATGGCTGCTTAAAGAAATTTGCGTACTTGTAATTAAATTATTAAAGTAATTAAACTAATAATTTTCCAGCCCCGTTTTTTTTTTAAATGGCTAGGAAGGGCTTGGACGGGTGGCGAGCCTCAATATCTGAATTTTTATCATTATTTGTGTGAGAGAAGCAGCTAGAAATGGCAGATAACGTATATGGTTCGATGAGCAACGTCGTAAACATAGTAATACGTTATACCCTGTTTAGACGCTTGTGCCGTCATGTGTCCTTTCAGACAGTCGAACGTGCATGAAGGTAGCGGAATGTGTGTGCACAAAATTTGGAGGACCAGGTTCTACAGGATATTGAGATGAACCCTAGTACAAACTCCAGGCAAGTGGCCCGCCAACATGGTGTAAGCCAAAGTACGATTACGTGTATCCTGCATGAAAGCCGCTACTAGGACTATGATCTGCAATGAGTGCAAGGGTAATTGAGCTGTTGTAGGTTTCAGTCCTCTGCTGGAGGCCAGACTGTACTGTTTAGTTGACATGGTTGCTGTTGTTTGTATTCTTCTTGTGTGACTGGCGCCTCTTGGTTTCGCAAGCGTTGCCTGTCTGCTAGTGGCAGAAGCGGCGTTTTCGGTATGTAGTAACTGTGGCCCTCTCATTAGGGTGACGTCGTAGATGAAGATGAAATGGGAGATAGGATACTGCGTGAAGAGTAAGACAGAGCACTGAAAGACCTGAGTCGAAACACGGCCCCCGGAGTAGACAACATTCCATTAGAATTACTGACAGCCTTGGGAGAGCCAGTGCTGACAAAACTCTACCATCTGGTGAGCAAGATGTATGAGACAGGCGAAATACCCCCAGACTTCAAGAAGAATATAATAATTCCAATCCCAAAGAAAGCAGGTGTTGACATATGTGAAAATTACTGAACAATCAGTTTAATAAGTCACAGCTGTAAAATACTAACGCGAATTCTTTACAGACGAATGGAAAAACTGGTAGAAGCTGACCTTGGGGAAGATCAGTTTGGATTCCGTAGAAATGTTGGAACACGTGAGGCAATACTCACCCTACGAAAGGAAAGGCAAACCTACGTTTCTAGCATTTGTAGACTTAGAGAAAGCTTTTGACAATGTTCAACGGGAATACTCTCTTTCAAATTCTGAAGGTGGCAGGGGTAAAATACAGGGAGCGAAACGCTATTTACAATTTGTACAGAAACCAGATGGCAGTCATAAGAGTCGAGGGGCATGAAATGGAAGTAGTGGTTGGGAAGGGAATGAGACAGGGTTGTACACTCTCCCCGATGTTATTCAATCTGTCTACTGAGCAAGCAGTGAAGGAAACAAAAGAAAAATTCGGCATAGGTATTAAAGTCCATTGAGAAGAAATAAAAACTTTGAGGTTTGCCGATGACATTGTAATCCTGTCAGGACTTGGAAGAGCAGTAGAACGGAATGGACAGTGTCTTGAAAGGAGGGTATAAGATGAACATCAACAAAATCAAAACGAGGATAATGGAGTGTAGTCGAATTAAGTGAGCTGATGCTGAGGGAATTGGATTAGGAAATGAGACACTTAAAGTAGTAAAAGAGTTTTGCTATTTGGGGAGCAAAATAGCTGATGATGGTCGAATAGAGAAGATATAATATGTAGACTGGCAATGGCAAGGAAAGCGTTTCTGAAGAAGAGAAATTTGTTAACATCGAGTATAGATTTAAATATCAGGAAGTCGTTTCTGAAATTATTTGTATGGAGTGGAGCGATGTATGGGAGTGAAACGTGGACGATAACTAGTTTGTACAAGAAGAGAATAGAAGTTTTCGAAATATAGTGCTACAGAAGAATGCTGAAGATTAGATGGGTAGAACACGTAACTAATGAGGAGGTATTGAGTAGAATTAGGGAGAAGAGGAGCTTGTGGCACAACTTGACTAGAAGAAGGGATCGGTTGGTAGGACATGTTCTGAGACATCGGGGGATCACCAATTTAGTATTGGAGGGCAGCGTGCAGGGTAAAAATCGTAGAGGGAGACAAAGAGATGAGTACACTAAGCAGATTCAGAAGGATGTTGGCTGCAGTAGGTACTGGGAGATGAAGAAGCTTGCACAGGATAGAGTAGCATGGAGAGCTGCATCAAACCAGTCTCACGACTGAAGTCCACAACAACAACAATGTTGTTCTTCCCGGTCGTGTACGCGGACAGTTTGGTTGGGGACTATGGAGGAGCCAAGAGGGCAGTTCGAGATCACGCCGGGACATCTGGCAGCACGCATGAACTGCCGTGTGGAAGGGCTGTGGTCGCGAGGGCACACGACCTACTTGTCAGCCGGATCCAACAAGCTTTACGTTGAGTGGGTTTTAATCCTAGCAGTGAAACCTCCACGATTGTGAGATCTCACGATCCTCCAGTGACTTGGGTTCGTGTTGCTGCTCTCAGCGTCGCCGAGACGAGGAGTGCTTCGGCAAGAAGGATCTAATTAGCTTTCCTCGACTTCTCGTTACTAATTGCTGCATTCTATCTGTTACCTTTTGTTAAGTTCAACCAGCAGTAGTTTTCCAGCTCAATGGCCGCTAACGCCCCAGTGACCTGCCCTGAAGGTTAGCGTATGTAACGACAGTGTACCTTTCCTCGTCTTGCCGCTGCTGTCCAGTAAGGCGTGTAGTTTTGACGCCTTGATTTTTAGGTCGGTTGGTGTTTCTTCTACTCTGGTAGTAGTGGTTCCTTTCTCCCTTCAGACCCTCGAAACACAACATTCTGAGGACGTGGTGCTGCCCGCCTGTTCCGGCTTTGGCGTGGTGTTCCATCGTTGCATTGGTTATCGGATGTTAGGTAGCTTCAGCAGATTGTCATCAGTCATTCGTTAGACCGCCACTAGTGTGAGTTACCATCTTGTAAAGTGAATGCAACTCTTGGCTACCTTTCTTATCGCTCGCGAAAGTGATTTTGGCCTGACCTACTCAGAGGTCGATTCCTGGAGAACTGTCTGTGACTAGCCCATGTGGTTTATTATCGTGTTATTGTTTTCTTCCGCTACGGTCGCAGGTTCGAATCCTACCTCGGGCATGGATGTGTGTTTTGTCCTTAGGTTAGTTAGGTTTAAGTAGTTCTAAGTTCTAGGGGACTGATGACCTCAGATGTTAAGTCCCATAGTGCTCAGAGCCATTTGAACCATTTGTGGTTTCTGCATGACGGAGCACGGAATTCCTCTCCTGTGTTATCCTTTTCATCTCAGAGTAGCACTTGCAACCTACGTCCTCAACTATTTGCTGGATGTATTCCAATCTCTTGTCTTCCTCTAGAGTTTTTGTCCTCTACAGCTTCCTCTAGTACCATGGAAGTCATTCCCTGATGTCTTAACAGATTTCCTATCATCCTACCCCTTGTCCTTCTCAACGCTTTTCACATATTCCTTTCCTCTCCGATTCTGAGCAGGACCTCCTCATTCATTACCTGATGAGTCCACCTAATTTTCAACATTCGTCTGTAGCACAACATCTCAAATGCTTCGATTCTCTTCTTCTTCGGTTTCCCCACAGGCCATGTTTGAGTACCACACAATGTTGTACTCCAGACATACATTCTCAGAAATTTCTTCCTGAAATTAAGTCCTATGTTTGATACTAATAGACTTCTCTTGGTCAGGAATACCCTTTTTGCTAGTGCTAGTCAGCTTTTTTATGTCCTCCATGCCGTCTCCGTCACTGGTTACTTTGCTGCCTAGGTAGTAGAATTTCGTAACTTCATCTACTTCGTGGCCATCAATCCTGATGTTAAGTTTCTCGCTGTTTTCATTTCTGCTACTTGTCGTTACTTACGTCTTTCTTAGGTTTACTCTCAATCTCTATTCTGTATTCATTAGACTGATCATTCCATTCAGCAAGTCATGTAACCCTTCTTCACTTTCACTCAGAATAGCAATGTCATTAGCGAATCGTATCATTGATATCCTTTCACCTTGAATTTTAATTCCACTCCTGAGCAATTCTTTTATCTCCGTCATTGTTTCTCGGTGTATAGATTTAACCATATCCCTCTCTTACACCCTTTTTAATCAGAGCACCTCGTCTTTCGTCTTCCACTCTTATTATTCTCTCTTGGCTCTTGTACTATTGTATATTTACTTATAGCGTATCCCTATTTTTGTCAGAATGTCTAACATCTTGCACCAATTTTACATTGTGGTACGCTTTTTCCAGGTCAACAAATCTCATGAACGTGTCTTGATTTTTCTTTAGTCTTGCTCTGTAAGTAGGCTGTTTAGGTTTTTATGTTGATAAAGCCACGTAGTGCTCTGTATTAAAATCGCTGACTGCGCTGTGAGCAGTCTGTGGCTGGTTGGACTCATTGTTGGAATATTCGCTTGTGTAGTATTGGGCAGTTGGAAGTGAACAGCGCGTAGCGTTGCGCAGTTGGAGGTGAGCCGGCAGCAGTGGTGGATGTGGGGACAGAGATGGCAGAGTTTTGAGAGCAGACGATCTGGACGTGTGTCCGCCAGAAAAAGGAAATTTGTAAGACTGGATATCATGAGTTGATATATAAATATGATGACTTTGGAACATTATTAAGGTAAATACATTGTTCGTTCTCAATCAAAATCTTTGATTTGCTAACTGTGCCTAGCAGTAGTTAGTGCCTTCAGTAGTTAGAATCTTTTATTTAGCTGGCAGTATTGGCGCTCGCTGTATTGCAGTAGTTCGAGTAACGAAGATTTTTGTAGGGGTAGGTGATTCATGAAAGGTATAGGTTATTGTTAGTCAGGGCCATTCTTTTGTAGGGATTATTGGAAGTCATATTGCGTTGCGCTAAAATATTGTGTGTTAGTTTAGTGATGTTCAGAATAAGTAAAGAGAAAACTGAGTACGTTGAGCTTTACTCAGCTGTTTCTCTATCAAATAACGTAAGAGTTTTTCCAGCACTGTCATTCTTATTTTTGAAAGGGGAAGTTTCAGGTTCAGTTATCAACAGCAACGTCACAATTGCCTCTCTGGTACTTTACCGTACCTATAGCCAAACTGATAGTTATCTAGCCGTTCCTCAATTTGCTTAAAACTAGTAAATTGAGAAGTTCTATAGCTTATGATTTTATGTTGTAACACTCCTCCGTGTACATCAGGTTAAATTTTTAAAATTTGTTAACGACAATTTCTAATCTCAAATGGTCCAAATGGCTCTAAGCACTACGGGAGTTAACAGCTGAGGTTCTGTCACCTAGACTTAGAACTACTTAAAGCTAACTGACCTAAGGATATCACACACATCCATGCCCGAGGCAGGATTCGAACCTGCGACCGTAGCAGCAGCGCGGTTCCGGACTGAAGCGCCCAGAACCGCTCGGCCACAGCGGCCGGCTTCTAATCTCAATGTAAATAACATATTAACAGCTCACTGCATAAGTTACTTTCAGCCAATTTGGTATTAGTTACAGTGCAGGTTTAGCTGCTCTAATCACACAATAGTTACTTTACTTAGTTAATTTCACCCAGGGATGGCCAAGAATTCGGCTAGCGGGCCGCGCCTTGTCGCGAAGGCTCTGGCTGTCACACTTTTTCCCATCGCTACGCCACGCAGTCTGAGCGTGAAGAGGGATAAACTGCAGACGCGCCGCATTTAAATGGTAATACACTCGCACTGCATACGACTAGATTTTAGATTTCATATTTCTCAACAACACAGGTAATAAACGTAACAAAGTTTCTTTTTTATATAATTTTTATCGGGTACAAACTCTCGGCATACGGACAGATTCACACAGTCTGACAGATTTTCGCATTTATGTTGCCACGTAATCGTGACTTATTCAGTTTCATAATCGAAATACATATATATTGATAGAAATATTGTAGCATTTTTGTAGCCTCGTTATGGAGATGGAAACTTTGAGGAAAGCAATGTGGACGTCCTGGATAGTGTTAAAGTGATTTGTCTTTAAAACGGGACTTACGTCTCGCAAATCAGTCAGTTGCATCTGCACACGTATAGGGGCGCTTTCAACTGAAACAGCGAACGGTCTCGGAACCAGATGTAAGATCGGCAACGTTCTCAAAACGTGTAGGAAACTGAACTTGTAATTCCTTCAAGGCTGTAATGAATTCTTCAAACCTCGCGTTTTCTTTAACGCCAGTGAGTTTAAGGAGCTGGACTGTGTTTGTCAGAATGTGTCCCTTCTAAAATGCGATCTTCTCTTTAAATGCTTCGCCAACAAAAGAGAAAGAAGCTGTTTGTCTTCTTTGAGTGTCCTGCTCTGGGCAGTATGGAGTGAAGTCCACTTAAAATACGAGGTCAGCAGTCCATTCCGGAGGTTCAAATTTTTGTTCTTACGCTCATAAATTGAACAATAGCGAGCTATAAGTCGAAAAATCGTTCTAGTCGCTCATCTTGACTTGACTATCGTACTTTGCAGTAATATATAAGGTCACCAAAGTTTTCTTTCAGTTCCATCGAAAATTGTAGCAACTGACAGCGGAATAATGCGTGCATCTTCATAAAATTTACTGATCGTATCACCAGTTTCTTCATGTGCTACATCTCTGCAAATTTATCACAAAGTGCTTTCTGAAGAAGAGAAAAATGAATCCCGTCTGTCGATCCATGTAAATTTCTTCTCTTTTATTGTAAGGTGGCTATAATTTCGCACCTTACAAGTACTCATCTACAGACTTTACCGTGATCTACAACCACATTAGTTATTATTTGATAGGTAGCACATCGTATATATGAATACTTAAAGGAAACGGGAATTGTCACATACGCCTTGTAAATAATTGTTAACGCTTATTGCATGAAAGGTGATGGAGTTTCTTTATTATCATACTAGTAGAGGTTGTAACGACCGTGGAAGTGAAACGGCAGACAGAATTCAAGCCCTGGGTGGAAGGCCCACACAGGTGCGTTGGTCCTGCTTAAACCCAGGAAATAGCAAGGTGGACGTCGTAGCACCTAAGCGCTGGAGCACAGTAAAGTCGCTACCGGCCAGTCTTGTAGCCGAACCGGAAGGATTATACTTCGGAAACTACGAAAATCTTGGCCGCAGGTGAGAGGAACAAAGAAACGGCATCACGGAAACCACGCAGGCTGGGTTATTTCCAAGGATATTCAGTCAGAAGCGTACCATTGTACGAGTATAGGTTTTTCCTCGCAAACTTACCGCGTTTGACGGCAAAAGACTAAAATATAGTTGTTCGGCTTTTGGAAGAATCTGTAGAGAGGGAAAATATTCCATGCTTTCGGGAATATGATACGTTTTTGGAATTACGATGGTGGTGGGGGGGGGGGGGGGGCGAGCCTTACTGGGAGGCCAGCGATGGAGAGTAATAGTCTTCCGTTGTGAGCGCCCGTGTGTGACGGTCGCTCGGTATCAGCTTTCGTTGGTACAGACGGACTTGCTGTCTTTGCTCTCAGGAGATTTTATAGTTAGAACGGTTAGGCACTCTACTGTTGCGAACCTATGCGATTCTGGACTTCACTTTCGGGTTGGAAGTGGTCGTTGAGTACCCAGCGTTCAGTAATTGAGAGCACTTCCTCTGCCTATACTTACGTTGAGACGTTATCTGAACTCCGACCTTGTGGCTGGAAGTTGGCGTTTCTCGTCAGTAGAACACAGAGAGGAGAAGACAGTGTTAGCGTATAGTAGTCAGAAGACCGACTTCTGCCATCCTAGTGTTTGAAAGAGTTTATTTGTGTCTGGAGTTGTTCCAGCGTCGTAGACGAGTACAAGTACCATCACTTCGAGGCAAACGACTGTG
Source organism: Schistocerca gregaria (assembly GCF_023897955.1). NCBI lineage: Eukaryota > Metazoa > Arthropoda > Insecta > Orthoptera > Acrididae > Schistocerca > Schistocerca gregaria. The sequence continues at coordinate 158,181,756 of NC_064929.1, read as the reverse complement.
TACATACGGTGATATCACAAATTGCTTCGTATTATTAAGCTTAACATCTATCACCACGTTAGTTTATTTTTACTGAGGTTTCACACCACAGTAGTTCATCTTTGAAAGTAGTGTCTCCTAGTGTTTGGAACGTAGATGACGTCAGTCATTTCGCCTTATTGATATTGGGCCGTGCACTCATAAGGGGCAGAGTTGGGCAATTGATTAGTAATTTTACGTAGGGAATGTAAACTTTGTAATATAAAGGTTTTTTTAATCTACAATAAATATATAAGCAGGAACAACATTATTGATTTAGTAGGATTAGTTACCTTTATCATTCATTTATGTTTAGATTGTAATTCATAGAATTAAGAGATTCTAAGATCTGCTTCAGGGGGTAGTCAGACAGGGTCAGATCTTCATTTTAGCGTTTATTATTTTCCGTTGCGCACATTCATTCTACACCCGCCTGTAGTAGCATCTTGCAACATGGCCAACAAAATCTTTATATTCTTTCCGCATGCTACTGTAATGTCGTTCCATAGCAAATTTTTAGTACCTGTCGCTTATGCGATTGCATAGTATGTACTGCGAATTCTGCTATCATGATCGAAGCTGGAGAAACTAATTAAAATTTGTGCCATGGCCAGGACTTGAACTCAGCTCTTCTGAATACAAGACAGATGTGATAACCATTGGACCAACCAATTCCCCCCAAGATACTCCGAACATATTTTTGGAGGGAATGGACTGGGCCGGCTTGAGTGGCCGAGTGGTTCTAGGCGCTACAGTCTAGCGCCGCGCGACCGCTACGGTCGCAGGTTCGAATCCTGCCTCTGGCATGCATGTGTGTGATGTTATAGGTTAGTTAGGTCTAAATAGTTGTAAGTTCTAGGGGACTGATGACCTCAGATGTTAAGTCCCATAGTGCTCAGAGCTATTTGAGCCACTTTTGAATGAACTAGTGAGGGCTGAGGCGGTTGAAAAGGCAGCGGTCGAAACCAGAGGCGAAGTGGGAGACACTGCAATCAACAGAAGTGGAAGGCTTTTTTTTTTTTTTGTAATTTCGACTATTTCTATGAAATTATGTAGACCAGACATCATCCACATATAAAAAAACAAAGACCGGATAAAAGAAAAGAAAAATAAATAAAATCTGCTCATCTATCTGAGTTCTCCTCTCTGAGGAGGCCTGGGGTAGAATCGATCAATTAAAAATATGTGCTGGACCAAGACTCGAACTTGAAAACTTCGACTATCGCAAACAGGTGTTCAAAAAAGGTTCAAATGGCTCTGAGCACTATGGGACTTAACATCTGAGGTCATCAGTCCCCTAGAACTTAGAACTACTTAAACCTAACTAACCTAAGGACATCACACACATCCATGCCCGAGGCAGGATTCGAACCTGCGACCGTAGCAACAAGTGTTCCACGAACCACATTCAGCTGGATGGACTAACTAGGTCGAATGTCCTCCCTAACACAAATTTCAATTCGCTCCTTCAGCGTATTTTCCCCTGCTTAAACAATCAGTATTGCTAATGCTATCCGGTACTGGAACAACACCTTTGTACGTAATAGGGGTATCCTGCCTGTACCTCAGGTGTAGATGTCCTTATAGATATGATCTAATTAAATTTTCCTTGAGACCTGTTAGTCTCAGCTTTATCTACGATAATTACAGAAGCTGAAGAAATGAATTACAATTTGTGCCATAGCTGGGACATGAACCCAGGTCTCTGCAAACACAAACTTCAATTCGTGCTGTCAGCCTGTTGAAATTTGCGATAGAGAGGGCACTGACCTAGGATAATCGATATGCATCTGTGTTATCTATCCTGCGAGGGTGGTGTAATGACTAGCATGTTTGGCTAATAAGCAACAGACGAGGGTTCAAGTCCAAACCCTTCCATAAATTTAAATTCATTTCTTCAGATTCTGTCATTATTGTAGATAAAGCTGAGACGCATATCTCTGAAGAAAAAATTATTTACATACTGAGAATTCTCGGCAACGGATATCCCGGTTCCTGTGAGATCACCGAAGTTAAACGCTGTCGGATGTGGTCAGCACTTGGATAGGTGATCATCCACGCCGCCATTTTTCGGGGTGCACTCTGCCTCGTGATGCCAATTGAGGAGCTACTCGACCCAATAGTCAAGAATACCATCTTACGACCGGGAGAGCGGTGTGCTGACCCCACGCCCCTCCTATCCGCATCCTCAACTGAGGATGACACGGCGGTCGGATGGTCCCGGTAGGCCACTCGTGGCCTGAAGACGGAGTGCGGAGAGTACTGAGAATTCTCATTCCTGTCTACTATCAGTCCCACTCATTTTCAAAGACTTGCGGCGATACATTGCTAGACTGACTTTTTTTGTGCAAACAGCCACTGCAACTATGGACGTTCTCCATATCGGCAAGAAACAGCCAAGGCTAAAAAGTGCTGACACCACGATTGCGCCGAACTTAATAGGGTAGTGACGACCGACAATTCCCGCACCGCCATACCAGATGAAATGTCGCACTGTTCCGAGTACTTCCGAGGGTGACCGAGCAAAGCCGAGGGACAGGTCGAGTCTCTGCCCGCCTGCGGCTTCTCACATCGTGCGTGTGTGTGCAGTTTGGGTCGCCGTGGCCTGCCGTGATTTAATCGATCGTGTACTACAGGCAGCTGAGTTTAATGTTTCGCGCTGTCGGCGTAACCCTTGATAACGTTGTCTATAGCGCCCTCGCAGGCCGATGGTCAGTCAGTTAAACTCTCGCGACTGGTACGCGACGCTGCGCCAACTCGTGGGCGTCAGTGGGACGCGGCAGCCTTCGCAACCGTTTCCATCAACTAACGAGGCGTAGCGGGGTTCTCACCACAGCACCGGGAATCAGTAAGTCCAATTCTGTATGTTTATGCTCGATGCAGTACTAATCCTTATCTCACAAGGAGAGGCTACTCAGCGGTGGGATCGACTTTTTGAAACTATCTATACGGTCACGAAGGTCAAGACCCCATGTATCGCACACTGCAGCTGTTTACCCTGGTGGGACTTCGTCTGCAACTAATTGACGAAAAAAAATTCTGAATTTTGTGTGACACGTAACGGCGTTGAAAAGGTTGCTGCGAAACGTGCTGTCGTGCCGTGTAACGAAACAGAAAACTGTCTCGCATGCAGGAGGTTGCCGGTTCGAATCTCGTCAGACAAAGAAATTTTTCAAAAACATTTAGCGAAATGAGTTTGTCAATCATTTTTACACAATTAATTTATTTAAATGAAATGTTTTAATTCTATTCCTTTGTCGCGTAATTTCAATCATAATACCCAATTTTTCATTTGCTCTAATTTTTCTTCCTATCACTCTTTCTCATTTGAAACCTTTGTTCATTGTTTTTAATTAATTTTATATATTGATTTCGATTTAATTTCTTTTATCAGCCTGGTTTTTCTCCCACATTGTGCGTTAATTATATCTATTTCTAATTTTGCGTGAATTTCGTTGTTTTAAACGTGTCTATGATGATTACTGTGCAAAAAGAACTGCATACTTGGTAACAAATACAATTTCTTCGTCCCATTCCACAACGATATATTTTAAGGCTCACCAGCCGTTTGACCATCTTCTTCTGTGCAGATGCATGTACAGTGCCCTAACTCTTACGGGAATCGGCAGTAAAGCCGCGAATAACTACTTTGATGGCCCGAGGCACTATGAATATAGTGCGGGACACAATCTGCGAATGTGGGTCTCACTGGAGGCGTGTCAGAGATACGTCCCTGGAGTCGCCCTCTGTGATAAACTGAATGAAGGAATCAACGATCAACTTAAACAGATGTCATTTGTCGTCCGCCCAGACCAAACGAAACGAACAATATAAAAAAAATGGACAGAGCGTCTGCCATGTAAGCAGGAGATCCCAGGTTCGAGTCCCGGTCGGGGCACACATTTTCGCCCGTCCCCGTTGACTTATATCAACGCCTGTATGGAGCTAAGGGTAGTCATTTCATTGTAATTTCATTATAAATAATTTAGTCTTTCGCTTTTAAGTGATAGATCAGAATTATTAAGTAATTGAATATCACAATATTTATTTTATTTATTAATCGTGTCGAAGACACCACTTTTACAAAATCAATAAGATTGCAATTAGTAGAAAACATAAAGCATTACAGTACATAGTAGAGGGAGACGTGAAGATTAAAAAAAGTAAAATACAAAAACACAGAAAACAATGTTCATTTAAAAGAGCTGGCATGATTGTGTCTGGGATTACAATCCTTATATCCTAAGCGAAGCCCAGTACGTTGCCGCTTGTACGGCGTTGTCATCTGATGTTAGTAGGTCCCGTATCGTGCAATGTTCGCACAATTTCCTGCAGTAAAAATTTCTTTGTTCCTTTACAGACACAATCACATGTTTACGACACAGTCATAACCGGTTTCGCCCATACAGTCTCCATCTTCAGATGCCAAAGGCGACATGCACTGAACACAGGTTCATGAGTTGTCAACGCATGAACCTGTGTTCAGTGCATGCCGCCTTTAGCATCTGAAGATGGAGACTGTATGGCCGAAACCGGTTATGACTGTGTCGTAAACATGTGATTGATTCTTTTGTAAATATTTTTTGTTTCTTTATAGACACAATCACGCACTTCATAGACAAAATTGTTTTTCCAAAATTACCTGCAGACTAGTAGGTGTTTTGGGTCTTGCAGTTCTCCACATTCTCAGAGCTCGTCTGTACTGATACAGTCCCATTTCTTCAAGTTTACTTTGCATCGTGGTACACCCGGTCTCAATCTTGTCAAGACTTTCCGGATCGTGTGTGGAAATTTGAAGCCGGCTGTAGGTTCTTCCCTGGAACTATTCCCTGGTCTTCCTGGTTCCGTGTTTTAGGCGGTAAAGGGATTGAATCAGTTATTTGTAGAAAATGTTTCCTTGATTTAAGTCTTTTATGTTGGTTGTAGTGTCCAAACATTGGAGGCCTTGGATATGTTTGTTTATCTTTAAATGCGAACAATTTAGGTTAGGCTTTACCGTGACCGTTATTGAATTAAATGAAACGACAAGGCTACTATTAGCAGTCACTGTTTATTTATACCCACGACGCGTTTCAAATTTTAAACCACCATCATCAGGTGGATTTTCGTTTGCTAATGACATTTGTGTGTTGTGTTACGATTTTTTGAGGAACTTCTGGCACTGTCTAGTGGAGATACAAAACCATGTTCTGAAATACTGGTTTGCTTCTGCACTAGACAGTGCCAGAAGTTCCTCCAAAAAATCGTAACACAACACACACACAACTGTCATATTAGCAAATGCAAATCCACCTGATGATAGAGGTATAAACCTTTGAAACGCGTCGTGGAGATCAATAAACAGTGACTGGTAACAGTAAACTTGTTGTTTTCATTTAATTTCTTGTTTATGTTTATCAATTTCTGCAGCTTTTCTCCTTCTGATGTGTGGAGGGGCTACGCCCCTGAGTTGGTAGGCTGGTTTGTGGGAGTTGGCCGGAGGCAGCCTGTTATGGTGCGCGCTGTCTCATTAAGAGCTGTACTTACTTGTTTTGCACGGGTGGATTTTTGCCATAGAGGTACAGAGTACTACGCAGGGCAGAAACATAACGCTAGAGCTGACGTACAGAGAACTGTGTGTTGTGCTCCAGATCTACCATTCTTAAGCTTGCGGGTGATGTTCCTAGCACTCACTTCCATCTTTGTGTCCAAACAGCGAAGGTGACAGCGCGGTCGAGTTCGACTCCAAATTTTGGTGTGTCGTAGTGAGAGACGAGCTGTACCCTCCAGGGTATGGTGAGTTCTCTCCTTGCCTCTCTTGCGCAGGTGAAAAGTGCAGACTTGGGTTTTTGCTGGGTTTGGCTTGAGGTGGTTGCCGTCGTAGTAGTCAGCTAGATTTTCAAGCACTGTTGTCACTTTTGTTTCCACCTCTTCAAATGTTTTGTCTTGAGCATCATCTACATCTAAGTTTATACTCCGAAAGTCACCCAACGGTGTGTGGCGGAGGGCACTTTACGTGCCACCCTTTCCTGTTCCATTCGCGTATGGTTCGCGGGAAGAACGATTGCCGGAAAGCCTCCGTGCGCGCTCGAATCTCTCTAATTTTACATTCGTGGTCACCTCGGGAGGTATAAGTACGGGAAAGCAATCTATTCGATACCTCATCCAGAAACGCACCCTCTCGAAACCTGGACAGCAAGCTCCACAGCGATGCAGAGCGCCTCTCTTGCAGAGTCTGCCACTTGAGTTTGCTAAACATCTCCGTAACGCTATCAGGCTTACCAAATAACCCTGTGACGAAACGCGCCGCTCTTCTTTTGATCTTCTCTATCTCCTCCGTCAACCCGACCTGGTACGGATCCCACACTAATGAGCAATACTCAAGTATAGGTCGAACGAGTGTTTTGTTGATAGACTACATTTTCTAAGGACTCTCCCAATGAATCTCAACCTGGTACCCGCCTTACCAACAATTAATCTGCGTAGATGGAGCGAGCATCTGTACTAATCGGCTACTTATTGGAGTAGATGGTGTATATCACTGAGGCAAGGACGCTGCCTTGTAGTAGTCCATATGTTATAATAGATAAATATAATCAAATACATAGTCACAAAAATTTCGACTGAAAAAAAAGATATAAGGAAAAAAATGAAAGAAACTGCAAATTTCAGATAGTGATTAAAATAATGTGGCAAAGGAATAGAAATAAAAAAATTACCTTTAAACAAATTAATTGTATAAAATTAATGATCGAAGTAATTTCGTTAAAGATTTGGAAATACGAGATTCGAACCCACACCCTTCTGCATGTTAAGCCGTTGCCATGTTTCCAGAATGAGATTTTCACTCTGCAGCGGAGTGTGCGCTGATATGAAACTTCCTGGCAGATTAAAACTGTGTGCCCGACCGAGACTCGAACTCGGGACCTTTGCCTTTCGCGGGCAAGTGCTCTACCATCTGAGCTACCGAAGCACGACTCACGCCCGGTACTCACAGCTTTACTTCCGCCATGTTCATTATACGAAGCAATAAGAGTGCGTAATGCAACTTCTGTAACGCTACTACCACGCAAAATTCCGAATTTATTTTTTTGTCAATCGCTTGCAAACGAGGGCCCACAAGAGTGAATGGCTCCAGTGTGATACCTAGGATCTCCACCTACATACAGGTAGTTTCAAAACGTCGGTCGCACCGCAGGCACCTCTCCTTGTAAGTCGCGGCTAGCACATTAACCGTTGCAGTTACCATCCTGCGGAAGATGTCTTACTATAGGACCACTCACGTTACCTGTATGAGACATTTACATGTTAAGACAGTAATGCTCTTCATTCCACAGGGCATATTTTAACGGCTCTTCTTCTTGATGATTTGGTTTGATTTGTACTTGGCCTCGGCTAAAACTCGGCGACAGTCGCTACAGTGTTAATCGTTATCAAGTTACGAAGACGACGTTACGCAAAATAAGTGCTAAACCGAAATGTCGACGTGCGAGAGATACTTAATTCACCAAGAATCGTAATTAATCGTTCTTAATCGATGTTCAACTGATCAATGATGAAATATTAATGATAAAACCAATACAGTCACATCCACAACAAATTCCCTACAAGCTGGTCGTAATTTTAAGTATCTAAGAAATCGTAACGGAGGGCTTGTTATTTGAGTCAAAGATTCTACACCAGCGCCGAGCGCTACGTCAAATATTATCGCTGCGCCTAATTATTACTCGGGAGTTTCATGTCAATAATTTGATGGAATTTCACAGAAGCACGACTTGGCACGAGAGGGTGTTTTATGGCACAATATCAGTCACCTCCTAACCGAGCCTTGAGAAGGAAACTTTGCCAGGTTTTGGGGGGATTTAAATTATATGCTTCGGACCTATCACTGAAGTTCCATAAACCACTGGCTATTATGAATGAAAATTGTCTATCAGTGTTCGTTGCCTAAATCACTGTCTAAGTAATGTTTAGTCCAGTTATCTAGTTAAAAGTTAACTTTATTCTAGTAGGTAAAAGTCCTCCGAATTCTAATGCCGTGACATTTGAAGTCAGAAGATCGTATTATTGCGTCATCATAGATCGCAATTATTCAATCTCAAAAACAATCTAAGCCAGCATACATGTACGCGCATTCAAATATATGACCTGCTTCGGCTAATTCTCGTAACGCAGTGACAATGAGTTGAATTATACTTAGTCATTACTCACGATTTCCGAAGAGTACTCTCACGGAGTATTCTTTGGGATCGTTGGTTGTACTTTGCGAATGTTAATTTATGCTAATTTTGCGATTTATTATGATTTTGATTTTAATTTTACTGAAATTTAATCTTTCTTTCGTAGATTGCTAAATCGTCAACTCTTAGATTCCTGATTTAATTACTTGTTATTGTCTTAATAATAGTGATAAATGGCACTTCGTTCGCTTATTCACTTTTCTTGGAATTTGGGACTTGGGGGGGGAGGGGGAGAGGGAATCTTTGGGGTATTGGAAGCTAATTTTTGATTTTTATTTCTCGTCCGAGGAAGTGGCATTACAACCTTCACGGTCGATATTCGGCGGTACTGGATTGAAGGTTAGTTTAATTAATTTTCATCTGAATAAGCCGTACGTCTGTAGCTCAACGTAGTTAAATTTTATCACACCTGTAGAGATTCCTGTCTGTATGACACACACCAAAGGTTGTAGAGCAAGTTTTGATTATTGCAAGTGCCGAGAATATCTCGGGACGTCGCTCATGATTACATCTTGTCAATCGTAAACTACGATAGCTAAATGTAACAGCAATGTAATTAAGTCCGCAAAACACTCGTATACATCGTGAACTGCCTACAACTTGTGCTGCAAATATTGCGGAAGTGGGAAGTGCTATTGGTGTGTAGTTTTCACAGAATGGATCGGTAGTAAAGGTCTCGTATTGTCAGCCAATCAACAGATTGTAGTGCCGTGTGACGAGGGCCTCCCGTCGGGTAGACCGCTCGCCTGGTCCAAGTCTTTCGATTTGACGCCACTTCGGCGACCTGCGTGTCGATGGGGATGAAATGATGATGATTAGGACAACACAACACCCAGTCCCTGAGCGGAAAAAAATCTCCAACCCAGCCGGGAATCGCACCCGGGCCTTTACGTATTACATTCTGTCGCGCTGAACTCAGCTACCAAGGGCGGACGCAGATTGCAGTAACACTTAGAAACTGTATTTTTTGTGGAAACATTATTTTGTAGACTAAACAATACTTATTGACATTAACAAATTAAAAGAGGGGTAAATCTGAATGTCGGGATGTGTTTGTTGCAGCATTCTAGTGCGAGTCGCTTACGAGATACCGTATTTTAAAAAGTTCCCTCACCGACACTTGAACAATACCTGTGGTAGCACGCGGTAAATAACGAGACAAGTGTGTACACTAGTTCGTGGATTCAGAGTAGTAACGAGACAATTGACCATCACATATTGTGTTAGACATGGCCACCGGCAGTGGCAATACCGGTACATGCTTACAGTCTCGTACGGAACGACTTCAGTACACTTGCTGGCATTTCAGAGGAGATGTCCGAGCAGGCTGCAGTAATACGTCGTTGCATACAATCGGGTGTAGTTGGTACGTCCTTGTAGACAGCGTATTTCAGCTTTCTCCACAGAAAAGTCTTCATGCATCAAATCCAGGGAACGGGCTGGCTAATGTACAGGTTCTCTGTGTCCAATCCAACAATTTGAAAATAAGATATACTTTAGTACTTTGTGCACTATGAGCTGTACAGCCATCATTTCGGTACCACGGGTTCCTAGTCTGCAGAGGAAAGACATCTGGGATTACAGAAGCGCCCGATTCCACCCGTCTGCTTTGACCCAAGACGTCATCAGTATGTCGGCAATGGCCGATCTCAGCGTCTCCAATATGGGGCCTATGATGTCACTACATACGGCAATAAACACGAAAATACATATAAATAAGACAATGTCTCCTCCAAAAAATACATTTTTAATTTTTTATTTATTTATTAGTACTAGTTCCATAAATCATGAATGCGACACTTCGTAATGATGTGGAACGTGTCAGGTTAATAAAAGGTGTCTGTACAAGATATTGCATTACACAAAATGTTACATGATACTTAATATTTTTAATTTTTTTTGGTTGGGGGGAGGGGGGAATTACCCATTTGCTATATCCAAAAATTCATCTAATGAGTAGGAGGAGTTGCCATTCAGAAATTCTTTTAATTTCTTTTTAAATGCTATATGGCTATCTGTCAAACTAACGGGACAACTGTGCGAAACTGGGAATTTTAGTGTGGTGACGAGATAAATGTAACAGTGAAAACAACACGCTATCATCCGAAAACACGTAAGATGATGAACAAAAAAAACCAAAACTACAGCATTCAGCTCCACCCACACAAGATGATGAGCAAGAATAAAAACAAAAATTACAGCTTTCAGCTACATCAACAAAATCCACAGGAATCGGACACTTCCCTTGACCTATGTAGTCCAGCGCAACTGTCTCATATCCACACCCAACAGAAGCGGCACAATAAATTACACATCTTAACGCATCACAAACAAGCAACCAGTAACACCTAACGAAATCGCCAAAGACATAAACAAAAAAAATTAATAGTTAACTCACTGAAAAATTTTCCAATCCTTGCGTCCCAAACCACAAACACTGCCAACGATACATACACCCAAAACCAAAGCTCACATGAACCCGATAAAACACTTAACACCACAGGGCACCATTAAACACACCAAGACGACATCTACAAACACAAACGACTCAGCCGGCCGGGGTGGCCGAGCGGTTCTAGGCGCTACAGTCTGGAAGCGCGCGACCGCTACGGTCGCAGGTTCGAATCCTGCCTCAGGAATGGTTGTGTGTGATGTCCTTATGACCTCAGAAGTTAAGTCCCATACCCATTTGAACCATTTTTTGTTACCTATTAATCCACTGGAAGAGGACAATATTTAAATTGGTCACACTCTCTGCCAATGACATTTGTTCAGTACTATCTGAGTATACGGCATTGCCCAGGTATGTATTTATTTCAGTTCTATTAGTCCATCTTTTACTTGCTCCTCTCTGTGCCCACTTCCTCTGCCCCCCCCCTCCACTCTATCCATCTCATTCTTCTTCTCCTCCTCCTCCCCCTCTCTGCACATTCCCACCACCCCCACTCTGTCCTCCTCCTCCTGCCCCTTCTCTGTCCATCTGCTATCCTCCTCTCTTCCCCCTATCTCTGTCCACCTCCTCCTCTTTCTAAATCGCCCTCCTTTTCCACCCTCTCCCTATTCATCTCTTCTACCCTTTCTCTGTCATCTCCTCCTCCTCCTCCTCCTCCTCCTCCTCCTCCCATCTCTGCCTGTCTGCGCCTACACTTACATATATCCTGAACTGTGTGTCGTAAAACAATATAATGTAGCAGCTACAAGCGGCAGCATCGCAGGACACTGTTAAGCGTGATGCGAATAATTAATAGCACCGAAAGAATAAATGTAAACGCCATGAGGTCATGCCTGATGAACACCGAAAACGTAGTAAGGGATATACACTACTGGCCATTAAAATTGCTACACCACGAAGATGACGTGCAACAGACGCGAAATTTAATCGACAGGAAGAAGATGCTTTGATATGAAAATGATTAGCTTTTCGGAAAATTCACACAAGGTTGGCGCCGGTGGCGACACCTACAACGTGGTGACATGAAACTTTCCAACCGATTTCTCATACACAAACAGCAGTTGACCGGCGTTGCCTGGTGATGCCTCGTGTAAGGAGCAGAAATGCATACCATCACGTTTCCGTCTTTTATAAAGGTCGGATTGTAGCCTATCGCGATTGCGGTTTATCGTATAGCGACATTGCTTCTCGCGTTGGTTGACATCCAATGACTGTTAGCAGAATATAGAATCGGTAGGTTCAGGAGGGTAATACGTAACGCCGTGCTGGATCCCAACGGCCTCGTATCACTAGCAGTCGAGATGACAGGCATCTTATCTGCATGGCTGTAACGGATCGTGCAGCCACGTCTCGATCCCTGAGTCAACAGATGGAGACGCTTGCAAGACAACAACCATCTGCACGAACAGTTCGACGACGTTTGCAGCAGCGTGGACTATCACGTCGGAGACCGTGACTGCGGTTACCCTTGACGCTGCAGTACAGACAGGAGCGCCTGCGATGGTGTACTCGACGACAAACCTGGATGCACGAATTGCAAAACGTCATTTTTTCGGATGAATCAAGTTTCTGTTTACAGCATTATGATGGTCGCATCCGTGTTTGGCGACATCGCGGTGAACGCACATTGGAAGCGTGTATACGTCATCGCCATACTGGCGTGCCACCCGGTGTGATGGTATGGGGTGCCATTGGTTCCACGTCTCGGTCACCTCTTTTTTGCATTGACTGCACTTTGAATAGTGGACGTTACATGTCAGATGTGTTACGACCCGTGGCTCTACCTTTCATTCGATCCCTGCGAAACCCCACATTTCCACAGCATCATGGACGACCGCATGTTGCAGGTCCTGTATGGGACTTTCTGGATTCAGAAAATGTTCGACTGCTGCCCTGGCCAGCACATTCTCCAGATCTCTCACCAAGTGGAAACGTCTGGTCAATGGTGGCCGAGCAACTGGCTCGTCACAGTACGCCAGTCACAACTCTTGATGAACTGTGGTATCGTGTTGGAGCTGCATGGGCAGCTGTACCTGTACACGCCATCCAAGAACTGTTTGACTCAATGCCCAGGCGTATCAACGCCGTTATTACAGCCAGAGATGGTTGTTCTGCTCACTGATTTCTCAGCATCTATGCACCTAAATTGCTTAAAAATGTAATCTCATGTCAGTTCTAGTATAATATATTTGTCCAATGAATACCCATTTATCATCTGCATTTCTTATTGGTGTAGCAATTTTTAATTCCCAGTAGTGTTCTTTCTTCCTGTCGTCACTTTTTGGGTTAGCCAGCGAGAAAATATTTCTTAAGAGTTTCACATTATGCTGTAAGTTTCTCGCATCGCACTACGTCTTCTCCTCCTCCAATCCTGGATAGCGCACACAGTAGCTACACATTGTGCAACGTGTACATTATGCAACAAATTGTTTGTGGAGTTATGGAATAAACACACTGAAGATTATACACTCCTGGAAATTGAAATAAGAACACCGTGAATTCATTGTCCCAGGAAGGGGAAACTTTATTGACACATTCCTGGGGTCAGATACATCACATGATCACACTGACAGAACCACAGGCACATAGACACAGGCAACAGAGCATGCACAATGTCGGCACTAGTACAGTGTATATCCACCTTTCGCTGCAATGCAGGCTGCTAGTCTCCCATGGAGACGATCGTAGAGATGCTGGATGTAGTCCTGTGGAACGGCTTGCCATGCCATTTCCACCTGGCGCCTCAGTTGGATTAGCGTTCGTGCTGGACGTGCAGACCGCGTGAGACGACGCTTCATCCAGTCCCAAACATGCTCAATGGGGAACAGATCCGGAGATCTTGCTGTCCAGGGTAGTTGACTTACACCTTCTAGAGCACGTTGGGTAGCACAGGATACATGCAGACGTGCATTGTCCTGTTGGAACAGCAAGTTCCCTTGCCGGTCTAGGAATGGTAGAACGATGGGTTCGATGACGGTTTGGATGTACCGTGCACTATTCAGTGTCCCCTCGACGATCACCAGAGGTGTACGGCCAGTGTAGGAGATCGCTCCCCACACCATGATGCCGGGTGTTGGCCCTGTGTGCCTCGGTCGTATGCAGTCCTGATTGTGGCGCTCACCTGCACGGCGCCAAACACGCATACGACCATCAATGGGACCAAGGCAGAAGCGACTCTCATCGCTGAAGACGACACGTCTCCATTCGTCCCTCCATTCACGCCTGTCGCGACAGCACTGGAGGCGGGCTGCACGATGTTGGGGCGTGAGCGGAAGACGGCCTAACGGTGTGCGGGACCGTAGCCCAGCTTCATGGAGACGGTTGCGAATGGTCCTCGCCGATACCCCAGGAGCAACAGTGTCCCTAATTTGCTGGGAAGTGGCGGTGCGGTCCCCTACGGCACTGCGTAGGATCCTACGGTCTTGGCGTGCATCCGTGCGTCGCTGCGGTCCGGTCCCAGGTCGACGGGCACGTGCACCTTCCGCCGACCACTGGCGACAACATCGATGTACTGTGGAGACCTCACGCCCCCCGTGTTGAGCAATTCGGCGGTACGTCCACCCGGCCTCCCGCATGCCCACTATACCCCCTCGCTCAAAGTCCGTCAACTGCACATACGGTTCACGTCCACGCTGTCGCGTCATGCTACCAGTGTTAAAGACTGCGATGGAGCTCCGTATGCCACGGCAAACTGGCTGACACTGACGGCGGCGGTGCAAAAATGCTGCGCAGATAGCGCCATTCGACGGCCAACACCGCCTTCCTGGTGTGTCCGCTGTGCCGTGCGTGGGATCATTGCTTGTACAGCCCTCTCGCAGTGTCCGGAGTAAGTATGGTGGGTCTGACACACCGGTGTCAATGTGTTCTTTTTTCCATTTCCAGGAGTGTATAAGCATTTCATTCATTACTTTGCTACGTATCACTCAGTACGTATCAACCAAGAAAAACCGAGCGAGGTGGCGCAGTGTCTAGCACACTAGACTTGCATTCGGGAGGACGACGGTTCAATCCCGCGTCCGGCCATCCTGATTTAGGCTTTCCGTGATTTCCCTAAATCCCTTCAGGCAAATGCCCGGATGGTTCTTCTGAAAAGGCACGGCCGACTTCCTTCCCCCTCCTTCCCTAATCCGATGAGACCGATGACCTCGATGTCTGGTCTCCTCCCCCAAAACAACAACAACCAAGAAAAGTATTTTGATAGAAAAAGATGAAGTGCAAAAGTTAAAAAAAAAAAAATTTTTCTTAGAATAAATATTTCCCCTAATTCGCGTAATGCTCTTCAGATCCATAAGTAACTTGTACTACACACTTTCTAAAGTGGCAAATGTTCTTCCTCAGAGTTCATTCTATCTCCATAACAAATTTCATCGAAATTGGTTTTGTGGGTTAGTGACAATAAATTTAAACGTCATATATGATGCGACTGTTTTTCACGCATCTCGGTATTTAGGACGTCGTGTATCATGAACTACGAGTTGTACACATGTGTAATGTTGCATGTACACTCAGTGGTATGTGTGAGCACTGTCTGCAAAAGTGTCGCAAATACATTTCGTAGTAAAGAAGTAATAAATAAAAGCATCATGTCTGTTGCGAAAAAGAAAAACATAAATGTATTAAGAGCGAAACTTTTTTCCTTTCATCATTACGTAAGAGGGGGGGGGGGGGGGGGGGAGGGCGTAAACGAGAACTAGTTTCAAAAATGGCTCTGAGCACTATGGGACTTAACATCTGAGGTCATCAGTCCCCTAGAACTTAGAACTACTTAAACCTAACTAAACTAAGGACATCACACACATCCATGCCCTAGGCAGGATTCGAACCTGCGACAGCAGTAGCAATCTCGCGTTTCCAGACTGTAGCGCCTAGAACCACTCGGCCACTTCAGCCGGCGGACTAGCTTCGTAAAGATTTGAAATTTCATGTATAATTTTTTGCAAGTCACTAAGTGCTATAATTCTCAAATAGTGTACGGATAAAAACTGAATATCCACGTGTCGCGACCTACCCTTCTTTTTCGCCTCTACTCCCACCTCTTTGATAGGTACCTCCAGAGCAATTCTTTCCAGCTAGTACGTGGTAAGTGTATAAAGTTTGGTTGAAATCGGTCCAGTGGTTTAGGCGGAAATGTGCAAGTAAACATACATACATTTTTGTATTATGTATGAATATTTTTTCCGTGTTCCAGTATAGCATATACGAAGTCACTAGCTACGCCGAAGTCACCAGTAAAAACCACTCCAAAACCTATCTAGCCGTTCTGGAGATTAGTGTATTCAAATACAAGCGCGACTGTTTTACAGATTCGTTATTAATATAGATACTGCAGCTCGTATAGATGTTGTTTTGTTTCAGTTACTCACATGTTAAAACTGTGTATCTCGTCTTTCTGAGCACTATTGTATGCTCCATCAGTTACACGTCTTCTCATGCAAAGTGCATTATGATTAATGTTTCACATAAATCGACTTCCTATTATTACACGCATTGCAAATCTACCCTATACAGGCCATATTCTAGAAATTCTGCCGTCAAATCACCTCACTAGTAAATTTATGGGCCCAAAACAAAGTATTTGAGAAGGGATTTTTCATTCAGGCTATATTTCGGACTCGATTGTATATGTAATCCTGTTTATAAAACCTGCCAGGGAGTTCAGAAACGGTGCGAATGGAAGCGAAGTTAAACAGTGAGACTTGCAGACAATTCACCATGTTCACCACCACTCGCTTGTCTCCGAGAACAAACGTTTAGACCAGTGGGAACGGGAGAGAATTCCAGGTAGCGAGCACAGTCTACGGACGCTGAGTTACGGTTTTTTGTTACTAATAAATGGCATGTAACATACTGTATTAGTGAGAGGTGACTGTAGGTTTGCGGTCCTCGCCACTGAAGCATTAGCTACAGTCCGCGAAATCACTCAGAATGTGAGATCGACTTTTGTAGTAGCCTGGGCGGGGTTGATGATAGTTGGAACTGTCCCTGGTGGAGAGCTAATAATTACTGCATATCAGTTTAAAATTTCGAAGCTCCGGGTTAAATGCACTCGCGCTCTCGGCAACACATGGCAAATTTAAGTACCTTGCCGACTACCTTTTCGCTTACATACTGGTCTTCCGTCTCGACCCAAGACGCAGCCGAGCGTTTGTGATCTGTGTGTCGGGCAAGGCTGATAGTGTGGCACAACAAGTTGGTTACGAGGTACTTATTTCCCGTGGACCCCGTTTCCTGTCCAATTAGCGGGCAGGTAGAACTTAACGGGGATGCCGTTTGGACTGGAATGAAATTTGTCACTGTTCTGGCAGCCCTCTGAGTGTTGAACGTGATAAAGTGCGTAGACACTAATGTATGTTCTGCTATCTCTAATACTTTGTAACATCATTAGGACTAAATAATAATGTTAAGTCATTCTTTGGACACTTAGAAAATAATTATGCTGGTAGATGATACGTGTTTGGCTGTGGACCTAAGCATTAAGTTGGATAAGTCTATTGGGGCTGTAGCTCGATCTCATGAACCAGCATCTTATCTTAATTGTACCGTGGAATCAGATTTTCATTGTAAGCAGCCACTAATGTCTTCTGGCGCGTTAAAATTGTGGCCATTGGCTGCGGAAGTAAGTTAATGTACGGCCAGTGAGTTTTCGCCAAGCGTTTGTTTGGGAAGGTGTTGTCTCATCCTTTCCTTTAGAGATTGTAAACATATTTCACCTAGAACGTTTTCGACAAATATGTGTTTTATATTACATGATTTCCGTGTACCATTATTGCCAACGTGGTCGTGACTGGCAAGTTTATCAAAAGAGGCATGTACTTGAAACCTGAAATGTAGACGTAGCTCTTTAACCCTGTATTTGTTTTTCAAGTTCAGTACCAAAGTGATACTAGGGAAATACTGGTTTATATTGCCTTACGACTCCACGCTTCTCGTTGAGAGCTAACATGCCAAAGACGTTCGGGCTCACATGTGGTTCCTCTTTGTCGAAATGTCTTGGCTCAAACTCCTATAGGGGGTGTACCGGACGTGTCGCATTACACGTCCTGAACTAGACCGTTGTGACCGTTTGGTTAAGGGGAGGTTTACTAACTTTTGGTTAAAAATATCGATTTTTTAAATTCCATTTTTGGATCCACAAAAGTCTTTAGCATCCGCCCCTGAAACGGTTTTTGCGAATACGGAACGGAAATGTTTGTTATTCGCGGTTGAACAAAAAAATGCACCTGCCTGAAATTGGCATTTTTCTTTCGGAGGACGAGTTATTGTACCGGTGCTTGGGAGGAAACACACAAAATTCAAATGAAAGTTAGAACGCCTGTATTTGGAAGTTAGACCCCAAACATTTTGCATTCTGGTGCCAACACTGTGGATATTGCGACTTTCCTGGCAGTGGGCAGCTCCAACGGAGGTTATACAGCAATTCTGAAGACCATGACAATTGCGGACGTCACCCTGGGACTCTATTCGACGCAGTTCGCCAAGCATTCAGACGACCACCGGATTCAAGAGGCCGAAAACCACTTGTTACTGCTCTGTAGCAGCGCAGGATGGCCCAGATCGAGCAGAATGCCCTCTATGAGGAAGACGGACTAGTTTATGGACACGGAATAGCAGAATGAACGTACGTTGCATAATATTGCATTTATATGTAGTCAGAACTTCTATGGCGTTTTTCTCGACTATTTTTTATCGCGCGGTATGGTAACTTCAAATCTACTGAACCGATTGGCATGATTCTTTGTTTCCGACGAAGCTAACTAAACTGTCTAGGAGCTGAACCACTTTTATTCCGATCCATCGACTACAAATATCTTTACTTGGCCGACGAAGTCGAAAAATCGATGAAGAAGCCCTATTTTTTTTCGAACTGCCGCCATTTTTTCTTATGGTCCAAATAAGTTAAGCGAGGTTTAACTCCAAAAAGACTCTTACATGATTCGCTAACGTCGACTCAATTTTGATTTCAGAGTAGCCGGCTGACCTGTGACATACCGCGCGTGAAGGTCTACACCGAAATTTTGTTTCGTTCCGACGGCACTTCCACCTTTGTTCTTCGACATTACCGGTAGAAAAAATTCCAGTTTGTAGAGGATATATCAATAAATATTTTGACCAAATTTGATATTGATATCTTTAACACATCCCCGAGAAAAAAATTCTCAAAGATCATGATTTTTTTTTCGGGCCAAAAATAGTATACCTCCCCTTAAATAGTCTGGCTGATGGCAAGTTTGAGAAATACAGAGTTAATATAACATAGTTAGTAATAATAACATAGGGAACTAAATTAACGACCCATAAATGATGTATACCACACAGCTGAGATTTGGTTATAATAATGTTTATTCAGAAAGCAAACTAATAGCGAAAGTGGTTGTACTTAGAGTTACTGTTACACACGGGCGCATATCCATTGGACACAGTTCGATCATTCACAATCTCATCGCATATTAAAAGTTCGATACTCCACCTTGTTATCTACGCGAAAAGTTAGTTCGCACGAGGCGCGCGGCTGCTCACCGCTCAGAGATTAAGTTCTACAAACGGAGCGAGGTGGCGCAGTGGACTCGCATTCGGGAGGACGACGGTTCAATCCCGTCTCCGGCCATCCTGATTTAGGTTTTCCGTGATTTCCCTAAATCGCTTCAGGCAAATGCCGGGATGGTTCCTTTGAAAGGGCACGGCCGATTTCCTTCCCAATCCTTCCATAACCCGAGCTTGCGCTCCGTCTCTAATGACCTCGTTGTCGACGGGACGTTAAACACTAACCACCACCACCACCACCACTACTAAGTCCCACGATACCACACAACGCGAAATTTTCTGTGTCACTTGCTAGCAACCTAAAGACCGACTGTCCGCTTTCGCGCCTCCCCCAGTACTGTCCCCTCTGCGTTTCCCCGCGCGCCGAACATACTAGCTCAACTGACTAGGGCAGTTCCCTTTCTTGAAGCCGTCCATCTGATTGGCTACAGCTTATTGTACATTATTTTACATTTAACATATTTAAAAAATCAAAATTTGGCCACTTTCACGTTCTAAGTAAATCGACAATAATACCCATTGCGTAATAAACGACAAATTCTGTCACATGAGACAAATACAGTTTCCTTCTTATCTTTGAATGCCATGGCCAGTAGCCTTGCACCAATGTACTTTCTGATACATAAATAAAGAACGAAAGTGATTATTATGCACTAAACTTTACAATAAATATTCTGTTACCTAATGATTCAACGTTTTGTGTGGAGGAAATGATGATCTGATGCTTAACTGAAAATACTGATAATTTAAATTTACTATATCTTTTAAACAAATCAAGCTGCAGAGTCGATATTTACAACATTTGTCAGTTAAATGATGCGCTTCTACAGGGTGTTTCAAAAATGACCGGTATAGTTGAAACGGCAATAAAAACTAAACGAGCAGCGATAGAAATACACCGTTTGTTGCAATATGCTTGGGACAACAGTACATTTTCAGGTGGACAAACTTTCGACATTACAGTAGTTACAATTTTCAACAACAGATGGCGCTGCAAGTGACGTGAAAGATATAGAAGACAACGCAGTCTGTGGGTGCGCCATTCTGTACGTCGTCTTTCTACTGTAAGCGTGTGCTATTCACAACGTGCAAGTGTGCTGTGGACAACATGGTTTATTCCTTAGATCAGAGGATTTTTCTGGTGTTGGAATTCCACCGCCTAGAACACAGTGTTGTTGCAACAAGACGACGTTTTCAACGGAGGTTTAATGTAACCAAAGGACCGAAAAGCGATACAATAAAGGATCTGTTTGAAAAATTTCAACGAACTGGGAACATGACGGATGAATGTGCTGGAAAGGTAGGGCAACCACGTACCGCAACAACAGAGGGCAACGCGCAGCTAGTGCAGCAGGTGATCCGACAGCGGCCTCAGGTTTCCGTTCGCCGTGTTGCAGCTGCGGTCCAAATGACGCCAACGTCCACGTATCGTCTCATGCGCCACAGTTTACACCTCTATCCATACAAAATTCAAACGCGGCAACCCCTCAGCGCCGCTACCATTGCGGCACGAGAGACATTCGCTAACGATATAGTGCACAGGATTGATGACGGCGATATGCATGTGGGCAGCATTTGGTTTACTGACGAAGCTTATTTTTACCTGGACGGCTTCGTCAATAAACAGAACTGGCGCATATGGGGAACCGAAAAGCCCCATGTTGCAGTCCCATCGCCCTGCATTCTCAAAAAGTACTGGTCTGGGCCGCCATTTCTTCCAAAGGAATCATTGGCCCATTTTTCAGATCCGAAACGATTACTGCACCACGCTATCTGGACATTCTTCGTGAATTTGTGGCGGTACAAACTGCCTTAGGCGACACTGCGAACACCTCGTGGTTTATGCAAGATGGCGCCCGGCCACATCGCACGGCCGACGTCTTTAATTTCCTGAATGAATATTTCGATGACCGTGTGATTGCTTTGGGCTATCCGAAACATACAGGAGCGGCGTGGATTGGCCTCCCTATTCGCCAGACATGAACCCCTGTGACTTCTTTCTGTGGGGACACTTGAAAGACCAGGTGTACCGTCAGAATCCAGAAACAATTGAACAGCTGAAGCAGTACATCTCATCTGCATGTGAAGCCATTCCGCCAGACACGTTGTCAAAGGTTTCGGGTAATTTCATTCAGAGACTACGTCATATTATTGCTACGCATGGTGGATATGTAGGAAATATCGTACTATAGAGTTTCCCAGACCGCAGCGCCATCTGTTGTTGACAATTGTAACTACTGTAATTTCGAAGGAATGTCTGCCTGAAAATGTACTGTTGTCTCAAGCATATTGCAACAAACGGTGTATTTCTATCGCTGCTCGTATAGTTTTTATTGCCGTTTCAAATATACCGGTCGTTTTTGAAATACCCTGTATATGAAACGTCGATCGTTAAGATCGAACAAAGCGTTCAGATTTTAGCATTCAGGTCTTTGTCACAAAACTTGTTAATTTCACTTTAACAGTAAATCCTAAACTATTTCAGATATGATGAATATTCAAGTTCTATTGCGATCACCATGACATTTTATGGAGGATGGCAGATTAAAATTACTGTGGTTTGATTCCCTCCACAACTACAGAATTAAACAGTTTTCATAAATGTTTCCCCTAAGGGCCGATTTTAAGTCCGACGTATTTAACACTGCTACTTCTAATTGGCCACAAAATCCTTCTACTGGGTTTCCGTATGAGGTAGGTTGTCGTCTGTCTCTAGCACACTACAGTACTTGGGCCTCAATAGACAATAGACGCCTGTGACTTCCCGCATCTCGTGGTGAATCTGCGCCCTTTGTGGCACGCGGTCCTGGACGCCAGGGTTCGTTTCACAGTTCCTTTAGGCTGACTCTTCCGGCTATGTATTTAAACGAGAGCGAAGTGCTCGTTAAGTCACATAGTTTGCACTGGAAAACCACACTGTACAAATAAACACAACTGTATTGCACGGCAACATGATTCATTTGAGGTGGAGACAAAGACGATTGTATTTAAAGTGCTGTTGCAGAGCAGAGTAGATCATCTTTTGAGTAGGTAACATTTCCATTCTCAGGCCGATAAGGAGCAGTTACTTTTGGTGTGTCTTGGGCTACAGCACATGTATTCATTTCCTCAATTCGTCATAACATCAAAGTTGAATATTTGGATTAGCTTACTAAATTGAGTAAAGTTTCACTGTACTGATGGTAACATGTACAAGTGCAGATATTTCTAGGTGGTACTTTAATATGTGGCCCACATTTGTGTGCTGATATTTGCCCTCAGCATCGAACAGTCTTCCCACAAACACGTCACAAACTTTACGATCTGATGTGTTCTGTACTGCACCTGTCAGTATAGGCTAACACTTTTGCACCCACACGTCCACACTTCAACACCTCACCTGCTGCCCAGGGGAAAATTAGCATTAATGGCCTGCTCTTGCAACATGTACTTGAAGGTAATAACCAACCTAAAAACATAATACTGCTAACAGTTATAATTGCTAGTCCGAAAAAGAAGTAAATAGTGATGTAATGTTGTTCAGTACATTTCCCCAGTCACGAACAGAAATACCTGCACTTGCACCCATTACAGCCCGTATAGCTACAATGCAAAACGTCCATTTTCATGAGTCATTATTTTGCATCTTCAACTCACTGTTTTTGAGGAATTAAGCCAAATGATGCAGCAAAAATCAGTTTAGGTGCCTGAATTTATACTTCACGGTGAAATGCGTAAAGGTAGTGCTCCGGTCACTGAATTGTAGTTCTAGCTCTCCTTGGCATTATTCCAAAATTTTGAACAGGTCCAGGCTGAGTCTTATCACTGGATTCTCATTAAAATTGAGGAGGAAGGTTAAAAATAGAGCAATAATTACTGAGACAGTATTTACACTCTAGTTATTTAGCAACTAGTGAAATTTCCGTTAGCGATTAGTACACATTTCAACTGATGCTGTACCTTAGAGGAGGAGACACATATATCTTGTAATCTGACTTGTTCCACATCATATCGATAAAATAATCGGGAAAATGATCTACGGAACATGACATAACTAAAACTAAACATAGCGATCAGTCGCAGTCCCACTTCCATATGTGATTTCAGCTATGAATAGCTGTCTGCAGTGCATTTGAGTCGTCATCCAAAAAACTAACTGCACTACGTGTCACATCTTACTGGTATGTAAACAAAAGGAAACTCCTTCTGCCTATACACCCATAAGATCATATAGTGACATGTACTGTCGTGAGGTTGCTGCATTGTAAATCAAATGCACTGAAATCAGATACGCGAGAGTAATAAAGTCTAATGGGACTACAACTGATTGCTGTGTGCCTCTCCTTACTTACTGTCTACACTCGCTGTGCGCGACAGATCCTTAAAGAGTTTTTGATGCCTCGTGTGGCATACGCTAAGAACTTCACGGATTTTATTGAAATTTGTCAGTTTGGTCTGTATGGTCAATGACATATACGTATGAAGTGACGCTATAAAATAATGACACTTACTCTGTCACAGAGTAAGTACGCATGCGCCACAGATAAACGACCAATTGAGTGAAGCATGAAACCACCTCAGTCGAACGCAGCATCTTTAATGTCTGTTTAAAAATCAGTGTGGCCGTATCCTTCGTTTGTTCAAAATGGTTCAAATGACACTAAGCACTATGGGACTTAACATCTCAGGTCATCAGTCCCCTATACTTAAATCTACTTCGAACGAATACATATTGGAAAGGGTCGCATGCTCTCTAAGTCTGTTCGCACATAATACGGTTGTCTATAACAAAGTAGCAACACCAGATGATAGTATCGATTTGCAGAATGATCTCGAGAATATTGATGAATGGCTCTGGCAGTTGACCCTGCACGTAAGTAAATGTAGCATATTACGCATACAGGAAAAGATATCCGCTACTGTATATCTACACTACTGATGACAAACCTCTGGAAACAGTATCTGCCGTAAAATATCTAGGAGTAACTTCCGGACAGATCTGAAGTCACATGACCACATAAGATAAAAAGTGGGAAAAGCAGATTCATAGGAATAATCACAAGGAAATGTAACTCATCCACGAAGGAAATGGCGTATAAGGCGCTTGTTCGACCCGTTCTTGAGTATTGTTCATATATCTGGCATCGCTACCAGATAGGATTGATAGTAGATATAGAGAAGATCCAACGAAGAGCCCTCACGGTATCGTTTAGTCGGCTCGAGACCGTAACGGAGATGTTCATCAAACTCCGTTGGCACACGTTACAAGAGAGGCAATGTGAATCACAGAGAGATTTACTATTGAAATTTCGAGAGAGCGCTTTCCGGGAAGATTCTGACAACATATTACTTCCCCGTACATGTTGTTGTTGTGGTCTTCAGTCCTGAGACTGGTTTGATGCAGCTTTCCATGCTACTCTATCTTGTGCAAGCTTCATCATCTCCCAGTACCTACTGCAACCTACATCCCTCTGAATCTGCTTAGTGTATTCATCTCTTGGTCTCCCTCTACGATTTTTACCCTCCACGCTGCCCTCTAATGCTAAATTTGTGATCCCTCGATGCCTCAGAACATGTCCTACCAACCGATCCCTTCTTCTAGTCAAGTTGTGCCACTAATTTCTCTTCTCTCCAGTTTTATTCAATGCCTCCTCATTAGTTATGTGGTCTGCCCATCTAAGCTTCAGCATTCTTCTGTAACACCACATTTCGAAAGCTTCTATTCTCTTCCTGTGCAAACTATTTATCGTCCCCGTTTCACTTCCATACATGGCTACACTCCATACAAATACTTTCAGAAACGACTTCCTGACACTTAAATATATACTCGGTGTTAACAAATTTCTCTTCTTCAGAAACGCTTTCCTTGCCATTGCCAGTCTACATTTTATATCCTCTCTACTTTGACCATCATCAATTATTTTGCTCCCCAAATAGCAAAACTCTTTTACTACTTTAATTGTCTCATTTCCTAATCTAATTCCCTCGACTTAATCCGACTACATTCCATTACCCTCGTTTTGCTTTTGTTGATGTTCATCTTATATCCTCCTTTCAAGACAACGTTCAACTGCTCTTCCAAGTCCTTTGCTGTTTCTGACAGAATTACAATGTCATCGGCGAACCTAAACATTTTTATTTCTTCTCAATGGACTTTAATACCTACGCCGAATTTTTCTTTTGTTTCCTTCACTGCTTGCTCAGTAGACAGATTGAATAACATCGGGGAGAGTGTACAACCCTGTCTCACTCCGTTCCCAACCACTACTTCCATTTCATGTCCCTCGACTCTTATAACTGCCATCTGGTTTCTGTACAAATTCTAAATACCCTTTCGCTCCCTGTATTTTACCCCTGCCACCTTCAGAATTTGAAAGAGAGTATTCCCGTTGAACATTGTCAAAAGCTTTCTCTAAGTCTACAAATGCTAGAAACATAGGTTTGCCCTTCCTTAATCTAGCTTCTAAGATAAGTCGTAGGGTCAGTATTGCCTCACGTGTTCCAACATTTCTACGGAATCCAAACTGATCCTCCCCGAGGTCCGCATCTACCAGTTTTTCCATTCGTCTGTAAAGAATTCGCGTTAGTATTTTGCAGCTGTGACTTATTAAACTGATAGTTTGGTAATTTTCACATCTGTCAACACCTGCTTTCTTTGGGATTGGAATTATTATATTCTTCTTGAAGTCTGAGGGTATTTCGCCTGTCTCATACATCTTGGTCACCAGATAGTAGAGTTTTGTCAGGACTGGCTCTTCCAAGGCCGTCAGTTGTTCCAATGGAATGTTGTCTACTCCCGGGGCCTTGTTTCGACTCAGGTCTTTCAGTGCTCTGTCAAAATCTTCACGCAGTATCATATCTCACCTTCATCTACATCCTCTTCCATTTCCATAACATTGTCCTCAAGTACATCGCCCTTGTATAGACCCTCTATATACTCCTTCCACCTTTTTGCTTTTCGTGCTTTGCTTAGAACTGGGTTTCCATCTGAGCTCTTGATATTCATACAAGTGGTTTTCTTATCTCCAAAGGTCATTTCATTTTCCTGTAAGCAGTATCTATCTTACCCTAGTGAGATAAGCCTCTACATCCTTACATTTTGTCCTCTAGCCTTCCCTGCTTAGCCATTTTGCACTTCCTGTCGATCTCATTTTTGAGACGTTTGTATTCCCTTTTACCTGCTTCATTTACTGCATTTTTATATTTTCTCCTCTCATCAACTAAATTCAATATTTGTTCGGTTACCCAAGGATTTCTACTAGCCCTCGTCTTTTTACCTACTTTATCCTCTGCTGCCTTCACTACTCCATCCCTCAAAGCTACCCATTCCTCTTCTACCGTATTTCTTTCCCCCATTCCTGTCAATTGCTCCCTTGTGCTCTCCCTGAAACTCTGTACAACCTCTGGTTCTTTCAGTTTCTCCAGGTCCTATCTCCTTAAATTCCCACCTTCTTGCAGTTTCTTCAGTTTTAATCTACAGGTTATAACCAATAGATTGTGGTCAGAGTCCACATCTGCCCCTGGAAACGTCTTACAATTTAAAACCTGGTTCCTAAATCTCTGTCTTAACATTATATAATCTATCTGAAACCTATCAGTATCTCCAGGCTTCTTCCATGTATACAGCCTTCTTTTATGGTTCTTCATGTAATGACTACGAGGAGAAAATTCGGGAAATTAGAGCAAATACAGAGGCTTACAGACAGTCATTCTTCCCATGTGGTATTCGCGAGTGGAACAGTGTTGGAAGGCTCAGTTATTGGTAAGAAAGTATCCTCCGTCACACACCATTGGGCGGCTCCTGTAGTATAATTCAAATGTGCAAAAAAATAAGTTAAAGCTGAGACTCTTCGCCTAACCAATCATCTGTCGAAACTGTAATCAGTCAAACCAAAATGTTTTTTCCTTACCTCTTTCAGAGCGTTAAATTGACAATGAATCGAAAATCTTCAATTCGCACGAAATATTACATGTTTCGGGAATAACTCGCTTGACTTCATACTTTCGCGACTTCAGGCGCGATAATTTAATTTCGCTCGAAAATCGGAATCTTCAGTTAAATGAAGAGCACGTTCTGAACACCTACTGCAATTCGTAATTATCTCGGTGAGATGGCGGCAATGCTGGCTGTGCAAACTTCGCCCAATCCCGTTATTTCGGTTTATACAAAAATTGATGTAGGTTGCAGTAGGCACAGGGTAGAGTAGCATGGAGAGCTGCATCAAACCAGTCTCAGGACTGAAGACCACAACAACAACAAAAACACCCATTTTGCACTACGCAATCTATTAATAACTGAAGAGAGATTAACGTTAAGAAATAATAAAACGAAACTGATTACTGGTATAAAACAGGTAATTAATCGCGTCAGTACGTTTACAGCGACGCAGACATTTTAATAAACCAAGGCCAGGAGAAGGAAAGGTGAAGACGGAAGTATCAGAAGAAAGATTTCGGACAAATTGTATAAAGATTGTCCTGTCACTAACTCTGTTCCTCCTAAGTTTAACAGATAACATCTTTATGATTGTTCCTTTTGAACCCTTAAGTTCTTTTATTATTTTAGATAACGTATCTTACAGTCTGATTGTTAAAAGGAAATAAATTTCATTTAAACAACAAAGTAAAGAAAAAATGGTATTCTGTCCTTATGGTAGTAGGAGGCGTTAAAATATAAGTAGACCTCGTACCAAAGGTGTAAGAAAGTGAAAAGTTAAGAAAAACATCATAATTCCCATAACTCGATATGAGAGGATACTGAAACCTCCCAACGTCTTTTCACCATTCCTGAACTTTTTTTTCCTTCACTCTTTGTTCTATGTATAAGTGGAACAGTTAAATAGAAAAATTGCGTCGTTGCCTTACGCTCTATTTTATCTGAGCACTTGAGTCTTGATCTTGCTATATTGATTGGGCATTGTACAATACGTATACTATGAATCCTGTGAAACTGGTATTTCGTAAATCTTGCGTAAGGTACTAAGTGCCACACTAGAGCTTTCGTGCCTCTTCTTCCTTCGTTACGCTCAGTTGAAAAGAGTGCTTCAACTTGTTAGCTCGCTCTGAGTGTTCCCTGTTCATCTTCTCTTCCCAAAATCTCTTCATGAATTCTCTATGTTCTTTGTTGGGTTCGTCTGTCCATCGTTTTCCCGTTCTGTTTAGCTTTTTCTGCGAGTGTATGATTTCCAGTCAGTGTTCCAAAGGCTTTGCTTCCTCTGATAGTGTCTTATGTGGCGTTCATTTCTCGTAAGTCTTATTTAATTTCTTCTAACAAAATGATTTTTACCTTCTTCTGAAATTGATAAAGTAGTAGTCTCTCAGTTAGACGTTCTGCAGATGGGACCATAGGACTTGAAGTGACATCTACGTACTGCGTCTTCTTTACTTCTGTGTATACGTCTTTACTTACTGTTTTAATCAATATGCTATGTATGTTAAAGGGGCCATAAATGTTTCCGAGAATTTATCGCTCTGCCACTCAAATTTCACTAATTTCTGAGTGACCACCCAGGGATGCACTTTCTGAGGCATATAACGCTGCAGCGAAAACAACTGTTTTGCAATGCCGAGATTTCACATTGCGAAATATCACAGTGTATATCTGTATTATCCGATACGCTTTCTCGTCTGTGGTGGCTCTTTCCAAATTGGTTTTACTGGCTAGTCGCGGTGGTACTAAGATTTCTGTAAGGTATTTAAAAGAAGACACATGTGAGGTTGTTCCATATTTCGCTTGTAGTGGGGATATTCCGACTCAATGTTGAAATGTGTGTGAAATCTCATGGGACTTAACTGCTGAGGTCATCAGTCCCCAAGGTTACACACTACTTAACCTAAATTATCCTAAGAACAAACACAAACACACACACACACACACACACACACACACACACACACACACACACACACGCCGGAGGGAGGACTCGAACCTCCGCCAGGACCAGCCGCACAAACCATGACTGCAGCGCCATAGACCGCTCGGCTAATCCCGCGCGGCGATATTCCGAGACTTGGATGTTATCATTCCGTGAAACGAGTGTTCTCATATGACATTTGGAGACGTGCCATTCCAACTATTAATGACTAAATAAATTTTTCATTGCGCGAAACTGGTGGTGGTCCTCCGTGTTACATAATTCTAAACAGTGGCGGACTTCTATATTTATGAGTTAAGCAGTGTAAAAGGAAGAGTGGAGAGATGGGAAGATATGGTGTTTAGGATGTGAGAAACGACCGATGGAGCTGTGAAACCTTCGCCAGATGAAGTTGCCGATTGTAGCTGCGTTTGCTGATGCTCGACTAGTGCTCCCAGAAGTGGAGGCCAAATAAAAAAAGCGTCATTTTGAGCGGCGACTGGCGCTGCGCACCATCCCAATCGTTTAGTCCGCAGGCGATCATCAGATCCGCAGATCCACCGACAAAGGGAGGGCGAGACAGGCGGATACGCCGGCGGACGCACAGCGGCGAGGCTGCGCGGGCAGAATACCGGCGGTGGTTGTCGCGCCTGAGTTGTCGTCATCCGGCCCCAAACGGCCACTTCTGAGTGCGTACTGCCCGTGGGACACGGAGGTAAGCGGGCGTCCGCGCTGCGATCGATTTCCTACCGAGCTGTGATGACGAAAGCTCTCGCCCCTAGAATGAGGCGGTGTAGGCAGACCGCAGCGCTCAATGCATACGAGAGCTAGGCGTCAAACTTCAGTTATCAATGTATACAGACTGCCTACCCCCATGAACCATGGACCTTGCCGCTGGTGGGGAGGCTTGCGTGCCTCAGTGATACAGATAGGCGTACCGTAGGTGCAACCACAACGGAGGGGTATCTGTTGAGAGGCCAGACAAACGTGTGGCTCCTGAAGAGGGGCAGCAGCCTTTTCTGTAGTTGCAAAGGCAACAGTCTGGATGATTGACTGATCTGGCCTTGTAACACTAACCGAAACGGCCTTGCTGTGCTTGTACTGCCAACGGCTGAAGCAACGGGAACCTACAGCCGTAATTTTTCCCGAGGGCATGCAGCTTTGCTGTATGGTTAAACGATGATGGCGTCCTCTTGGGTAAAATATTCCGGAGGTAAAATAGTCCCCCATTCGGATCTCCGGGCGGGGACTACTCAGTAGGACGTCGTTATCAGGAGAAAGAAAACTGGCGTTCTACGGATCGGAGCGTGGAATGTCTGATTCCTGTGTCGGGCAGGTAGGTTAGAAAACTTAAAAAGGGAAATGGATAGGTTAATTTTATATATAGTGGGAATTAGTGAAGTTCGGTGGCAGGAGGAACAAGACTTCTGCTCAGGTGAATACAGGGTTATAAATACAGGGTTATAAATACAAAATCGAATAGGGGTAATGCAAGGAGTAGGTTTAATAAAGAATAGAACAATAGGACTGTGGGTAAGCTACTACAAACAGCATAGTGAACGCATTATTGTGGCGAAGATAGACACGAAGCCCAAGCCTACCACGGTAGTACAAGTTTATATGCGAACCAGCTCCGCAGATGACGAAGAGATCGATAAAATTCCATTCTGCAGATCAAATAATCCTTCTTCACTTTCACTCAGAATAGCAATGTCATCAGCGAATCGTATCAATGATATCCTTTCATCTTGAATTTTAATTCCGCTCCTGAACCATTCTTTTATTTCCATCATTGCTTCTCGGTGTACAGATTGAATCATAGCCATCTCTTACACCATTTTTAATCCGAGCACCTCGTTTTTCGTCTTCCACTCTCATTACTGGCTCTTGGCTCTTGTACTATTGTATATTTCCCGTCTGCCCCTATAGCGTATCCCCATTTTTCTCAAAATTTCTAACGTCTTGCACCATTTTACATTATGAGACGCTTTTTCCAGGTCGACAAATCCTGTGAACGTGTCTTGATTTTTCTTTAGTCTTGCTTCCATTATCAACCGCAACGTCATAATTGACCCTCTGGTACTTTACCTTAACTAAAGCCAAACTGATAGTTATCTAGGTCTTCCTTAACTTTCTTAAAACCAGTAAATTCGGGGCTTTTATGTTGCAACACTCCTCCATGTTCATCATGTAAAATTTTTAAAATTTGTTAACGACAATTTCTTATCTCAATGTAAATAACATATTAACAGCTCACTGCATAAGTTACTTTCAGCCAATTTGGTATCAGTTACAGTGCAGATTTAGTTGCTGTAATCACACTATAGTTACTTTTCTTGGATAATTCCATCCAGGGATGGCCAAGAATTTGGCTCGCTGGCCGCGCCTTGTCGCGAAGGCTCTGGCTCTCACGCTTTACCCCACCTCTACGCCACGCAGTCTGAGCGTGAAGAGGGATAAAAAGGTTCAGATCTGTGTGAAATCTTATTGGACTTAGCTTACACTCTACTTAACCTAAATTATCTCAAGGACAAACACACACACACACACACACACACACACACACACACATATGCCCCAGGGAGGAATTGAACCCCCTCCGGGACCAACCTCATAGTCCATGACTGCAGCGCCTGAGACCGCTCGGCTAACCCCGAGGGGTGAAGAGGGATAAACTGCAAAGGCGCCTATTTTAAATGGAAATACACTCGCACTGCATACGACTTTATTTTATATTTCATATTTCTCAATGGCACAGGTAATAAACAAAACAAATTTTCCGTTTTATTTAATTACTTTTTTGGCGCGCTGAAGATCTATAATTTTTATCGGGTACAAACGCTCGGCATACGGACAGACGCACACAGTCTGTCAGATTTTCGGACTTAGGTTGACATGTAATCGTGACTTACTCTGCTTCATAATCGAAATACACATATATTAATAGATATGTTGTGGCACTTTTGCTACATCATTGTTGTTGTTGTGGTCTTCAGTGCAGAGACTGGTATGATCCAGCTCTCCATGCTACTCTCTCCTATCCAAGCGTCTTCATCTCCCAGGTCCTACTGCAACCTACATCCTTCTGAATGTGCTTAGTGTATTCATCTCTTGGTCTCCCTCTACGATTTTTACCCTCCACGCTGCCCTCCGTCACTAAACTGGTGATCCCTTGATGCCTCAGAACATGTCCTACCAACCGATCCCTTCTTCTGGTCAAATTGTGCAACAAACTCCTCTTCTCCCCAATCCTATTCAAGACTTCTTCATTAGTTATGTGATCTACCCATCTAATCTTCAGCACTCTTCTGTAGCACCACATTTCGAAAGCTTCTATTCTCTTCTTGTCCCAACTATTTATCGTCCACGTTTCACTTCCATACATGGCTAAACTCCATACAAATACTTTCAGAAATGATTTCCTAACACTTAAATCACTACCCTATGTTAACAAACTTCTCTTTCTCAGGTACGCCTTCCTTGCCATTGTCAGTCTACATTTTATATCCTCTCTACTTCGACCATCATCAGTTATTTTGCTCCCTAAATAGCAAATCACATCTACTACTTCAAGTGTCTCATTTCCTAATCTAATTCTCTCAGCATCACTCGATTTAATTCGACTACATTCCATTACCCTCGTTTTGTTTTTGTTGATATTCATCTTACAACCTCCTTTCAAGATAATGTCCATTCCGTTCAACTGCTCTTCCAGGTCCTTTGCTGTACCTGACAGAATTACAATGTCATTGTTGAACTTCAAAGCTTTTGTTTCTTCTCCATGGATTTTAATTCCTACAACGAACTTTTCTTTAGTTTCCTTTACTGCTTGCTCAATATACAGATTGAATAACATCGGCGATAGGCTACAACCCTGTCTCACTCCCTTCCCAACCACTGCTTCCCTTTCATGCCCCTCAACGCATATAACTGTCATGTGGTTTCTGTATAAATTGTAAATAGCCTTTCGCTCCCTGTATTTTACCCCTGCCACCTTCAGAATGTGAAAGAGAGCATTGCAGTCAACACTGTCAAAAGCTTTCTCTGAGTCTACAAATGCTAGAAGCGTAGGTTTGCATTTCCTTAATCTAAGATGTCATAGGGTCAGTATTGCCCCACGTGTTCCAATATTTCTGCAAACTGATCTTCCTCGAGGTCGGATTCTACCAGTTTTTCCATTCGTCAGTAAAGAATTCATGTTAGTATTTTGATGCCGTGACTTATTAAACTGATAGTTCGGTAATTTTCACATCTGTCAACACCTGCTTTCCTTGGGATTGGAATTATTATATTCTTCTGGATTCTGAGGGTATTTCGTCTGTCTCTTACATCTTGCTGACCAGATGGTAGAGTTTTGTCATGACTGGCTCTCCCAAGGCTGTCAGTAGTTCTAAGGAATGTTGTTTACACCTGGGGCCTTGTTTCGACTTAGGTATTTGAGTGCTCTGTCAAACTCTTCACGCAGTATCCTATCTCCCATTTCATTTTCATCTACATCGTCTTCCATTTCCATAATATTGTCGCTCTTGTATAGACCCTCTATATACTCCTTCCACCTTTCTGATTTCACTTCTTTGCGTAGGGCTGGGTTTCAATCTGAGCTCTTGATATTCATGCAAGTGGTTCTCTTTTCTCTAAGGGTCTCTTTAATTTTCCTGTAGGCAGTATCTATCTTACCCCTAGTGATATATGCCTCTACATACTTACATTTGTCGTCTAGCCATCCCTGATTAGGCATTTGCACTTCATGTCGATCTCATTTTGAGACGTATATGTTTCTTTTTGCCTGCATTTTTATAATTTCTCCTTTCATCAATTAAATTCAATATATCCTCTGTTGCCCAAGGACTTGTACCAGACCTCGTCTTATTACCTACTTGATCCTCTGCTGCCGTCACTAATTCATCTCTCAAAGCTACCCATTCTTCTTCTACTGTATTTCTTTCCCCCATTTCTGTCAGTCGTTCCCTAATGCTCTCCCCGAAACTCTTTCTTACTATTGTATAATCTATCTGAAACCTTCCCGTATCTCCAGGCCTCGTTCATGTATACAACCTGCTCTCATGATTCTTGAAACAAGTGTTAGCTATGATTAAGTTAAGCTCTGTGCAATATTCTACCAGGAGGCTTCCTCTTTCATTCCTTACCCCCATTCCATATTCGCCTACTAATTTCCCTTCTCATCCTTTTGCTACTATCGCATTCCCGTCACCCATGACTATTACATTTTCGTCTCCCTTTACTATCTGATAATATCTTTTATCTCATCATACATTTTATCGATCTCTTCGTCATCTGCGGAGCTGGTTCGCATATAAACTTGTACTACCGTGGTAGGCTTGGGCTTCGTGTCTATCTTGGCCACAATAATGCGTTCACTATGCTGTTTGTAGTAGCTTACCCACAGTCCTATTGTTTTATTCTTTATTAAACCTACTCCTTGCATTACCCCTATTCGATTTTGTATTTATAACCCTGTATTTATAACCCTGTATTCAACTGAGCAGAAGTCTTGTTCCTCCTGCCACCGAACTTCACTAATTCCCACTATATATAAAATTAACCTATCCATTTCCCTTTTTAAGTTTTCTAACCTACCTGCCCGACACAGGAATCAGACATTCCACGCTCCGATTCGTAGCACGCCAGTTTTCTTTCTCCTGATAACGACGTCCTACTGAGTAGTCCCCGCCCGGAGATCCGAATGGGGGACTATTTTACCTCCGGAATATTTTACCCAAGAGACGCCATCATCGTTTAACCATACAGTAA
Source organism: Schistocerca gregaria (assembly GCF_023897955.1). NCBI lineage: Eukaryota > Metazoa > Arthropoda > Insecta > Orthoptera > Acrididae > Schistocerca > Schistocerca gregaria. The sequence continues at coordinate 158,146,921 of NC_064929.1, read as the reverse complement.
AGGTGTATCCCCTCCGCAAAAGTTACGGCTGTAGTTTCCCCTTGCTTTCAGCCATTCGCAGTACCAGCACAGTAAGGCCGTTTTGGATTGTTGCCCCTGCAACTACTGAAAAGGCTGCTGCCCCTCTTCAGGAACCACATGTTTGTCTGGCCTGTCAACAGATACCCCTCCGTTGTGGTTGCACCTACGGTACGGCTATCCGTATCGTTGAGGCACCCAAACCTCCCCACCAACGGCAAGGTCCATGGTTCATGGGCTAACTGAGGAAAGCAATGTGGGCGCCCTAGACATTGTTGATGTTATAGGGATTTGTCTTTAAAGCGGGACTTATATAGCTCATCAGTCAGTTACATCTGCACACCTACTGGGGCGCTTTCAACTGAAACAGCGAAATGTCTGGAATCAGATATAAGATTGGCAATGTCCTCAAAACGTGTAGGAAACCAAACTTGTAATTCCTTCAAGGCTGTAATGAATTCTCCAAACCTCGCGTTTTCTTTAAAGCCAGTGAGTCTAAGGAGCTGGACTTTGTTTGACAAAATGTGTCCCTTCTAAAACGCGGTCTTCTCTTTAAATGCATCCCCAACCAAAGAGAAAGAAGCTGTTTGTCTTCTTTGAGTGTCCTGCTCTGGGCCGTATGTAGTCAAGTTCACTTAAAATGCGAGGTCGGCAGTCCAGAGATTTAAATTTTCGTTCTTATACTCATTTTTCCTTCATAAATTCAACAATAGCGAGCTATAAGTCGAAAAATTGTTCTAGTCGCGCCTCTTGACTTGCCCAACGTACTTTGCAGTAATATATAAAGTCACCATACTCTTCGTTCAGTTCAATCGAAAATTGTGGCAACTGATAGCGGAATAATGCGTGCGTCATCATAAATTTTGCTGCTCGTATCACCAGTTTCTTCATGTGCTCCATGCCGGCAAATTTAGCACAAAGTGCATTATGATGTAGAGAAAAATGAATCCCGTCTGCCGATCCTTGTAAATTTTCTCTCTTCCATTGCCAACTAAACCTTTATATTCTTTCCGGGTGGTATTGTAAGGTCGTTTCACATCAAACTTTTAGTACCTGTCGCTTATGCGATTGCATAATGGGTACTGAGAATTCTGCGATCATGATAGAGGCTGAAGAAATGAATTAAAATTTGTGCCACGGCCAGGACTTGAACCCAGCTCTTCTGCACAAAAGACAGATGTGTTAACCATTGGACTAACCTTGTTTCCCCCAGATACTCCGAACATTTTTTGGGAAGGAATGGACTGGTGAGGGCTCAGGGGGCAGAACAGGCAGCGATCGAATCCCGAGGCAAAGTGGGTAACAAAGGAATCAACAGGAGTGGAACGCTATTATTGTTTGTTTACTTTTATTTTTGTTGTAATTTTGACTATTACTATGAAATTTTATAGAACAGACATCATCCAGATATAAAAAAAAACAAAGACCGGGTAAAACAAAAGAAAAATAAATAGATACCGCACATCTACGGGGAGCTATCCTATCGGAGGAGGCTTGTGGTAGAATCGATCGCCACGCGGGACTAGCCGAGCGGTCTTGGGCGCTGCAGTCATGGACTGTGCGGCTGGTCCCGGCGGAGGTTCGAGTCCTCCCTCGGGCATGCGTGTGTGTGTTTGTCCTTAGGATAATTTAGGTTGAGTAGTGTGTAAGCTTAGGGACTGATGACCTTAGCAGTTAAGTCCCATAACATTTCACACAGATTTGACTTTTTTTTAATCGATCAATTAAAACTATGTGCTGGACCAAAACTCGAACTATCGCAAACAAGTGTTCAAAAAATGGTTCAAATGGCTCTGAGCGCTATGGGACTTAACATCTGAGGCCATCAGTCCCCTAGAACTTCGAACTACTTAAACCTAACTAACCTAAGGACATCACACACATCCATGCCCGCGGCAGCATTCGAACCTTCGACCGTAGCAACAAGTGTTCCACCAACCACATTCAGCTACCCAGGTCGAATGTCCTCCCTAATACAAATTTCAATTCGCGCCTTCAGCCTATTTTTCGCTTCTTAAATCGTCAGCATTGCTAATCCTCTCCGGTGTTGGAACAACACCCCAGTTGGGGAAATCCTGCGTGCACCTCAGGTGTAGGTATCCTTATAGACCTGTTAGTCTCAACTTTATCTACGATAATGACAGAAGCTGAAGAAATGAATTACAATTTGTGCCATAGCTGGGACATGAACCCAGGTCTGCTGCAAACACAAACTTCAATTCGTGCCGTCAGCCTGTTTAAATTTGCGATAGAGAGGGCACTGACCTAGGATAATCGATATGCATCTGTGTTATCTATCCTGCGAGGGTGGTGTAATGACTAGCATGTTTGCCTAATAAGTAACAGACGAGGGTTCAAGTCCAAACCCTTCCATAAATTTAAATTCATTTCTTCAGATTCTGTCATTATTGTAGATAAAGCTGAGACGCATATCTCTGAAGAAAAAATTATTTACATACTGAGAATTCTCGGCAACGGATATCCCGGTTCCTGTGAGATCACCGAAGTTAAACGCTGTCGGATGTGGTCAGCACTTGGATAGGTGATCATCCAGGCCGCCATTTTTCGGGGTGCACTCTGCCTTGTGATGCCAATTGAGGAGCTACACGACCCAATAGTACCGGCTTCGGTCAAGGATACCATCTTACGATCGGGAGAGCGGTGTGCTGACTCCACGCCCCTCCTATCTGCATCCTCAATTGAGGATGACACGGCGGTCGGATGGTCCCGGTAGGCCACTCGTGGCCTGAAGACGGAGTGCGGAGAGTACTGAGAATTCTCATTCCTGTCTGCTATCAGTCCCACTCATTTTCAAAGACTTGCGACGATACATTGCTAGACTGACTTTTTTTGTGCAAACAGCCACTGCAACTACGGACGTCCTCCACATCGCCAAGAAACAGCCAAGGCTAAAAAGTGCTGACACCACGATTGCGCCGAACTTAATAGGGTAGTGACGACCGACAATTCCCGCACCGCCATACCAGATGAAATGTCGCACTGTTCCGAGTACTTCCGAGGGTGACCGAGCAAAGCCGAGGGACAGGTCGAGTCTCTGCCCGCCTGCGGCTTCTCACATCGTGCGTGTGTGTGCAGTTTGGGTCGCCGTGGCCTGCCGTGATTTAATCGATCGTGTACTACAGGCAACCGAGTTTAATGTTTCGCGCTGTCGGCGTAACCCTTCATAACGTTGTCTATAGCGCCCTCGCAGACCGATGGTCAGTCAGTTAAACTCTCGCGACTGGTACGCGACGCTGCGCCAACTCGTGGGCGTCAGTGTGACGCGGCAGCCTTCGCAACCGTTTCCATCAACTAACGAGGCGTAGCGGGGTTCTCACCACAGCACCGGGAATCAGTAAGTCCAATTCTGTATGTTTATGCTCGATGCAGTACTAATCCTTATCTCACAAGGAGAGGTTACTCAGCGGTGGGATCGACTTTTTGAAACTATCTATACGGTCACGAAGGTCAAGACCCCATGTATCGCACACTGCAGCTGTTTACCCTGGTGAGACTTCGTCTGCAACTAATTGACGAAAAAAAATTCTGAATTTTGTGTGACACGTACCGGCGTTGAAAAGGTTGCTGCGCAACGTGCTGTCGTGCCGTGTAACGAAACAGAAAACTGTCTCGCGTGCAGGAGGTTGCCGGTTCGAATCTCGTCAGACAAAGAAATTTTTCAAAAACATTTAGCGAAATGAGTTTGTCAATCATTTTTACACAATTAATTTATTTAAATGAAATGTTTTAATTCTATTGCTTTGCCGCGTAATTTCAATCATAATACCCAATTTTTCATTTGCTCTCATTTTTCTTCCCCTGTATCACTCATTCTCATTTGAAACCTGTGTTCATTGTTTTTAATTAATTTAATGTATTGATTTCGATTTAATTTCTTTTATCAGCCTGGTTTTTCTTCCACATTGTGTGTTAATTATATCTATTACTCATTTTGCTTCAATTTCGTTGTTTTAAACGTGTCTATGACGATTACTGTGAAAAAGAACTGCATACTTGATAACAAATACAATTTCTTCGTACCATTCCACAACTATATATTTTAAGGCTCACCAGCCGTTTGACCATCTTCTTCTGTGCAGATGCACATACAGTGCCCTAACTCTTACGGGAATCGGCAGTAAAGCCGCGAATAACTACTTTAATGGCCCGGGGCACTATGTATCTCAATGTAGACAAGTGTAATGTGCTGCGAATACATAGAAAGATAGGTCCCTTATCATTTAGCTACAAAATAGCAGGTCAGCAACTGGAAGCAGTTAATTCCATAAATTATCTGGGAGTACGCATTAGGAGTGATTTATAATGGAATGATCATATAAAGTTGATCGTCGGTAAAGCAGATGCCAGACTGAGATTAATTGGAAGAATCCTAAGGAAATGCAATCCGACAACAAACGAAGTAGGTTACAGTACGCTTGTTCGCCCAGTGCTTGAATACTGCTCAGCAGTGTGGGATCCGCACCAGGTAGGGTTGATAGAAGAGATAGAGAAGATCCAACGGAGAGCAGCGCGCTTCGTTACAGGATCATTTAGTAATTGCGAAAGCGTTACGGATACGATAGATAAACTCCAGTGGAAGACTCTGCAGGAGAGACGGTCAGTAGCTCGGTACGGGCTTTTGTTAAAGTTTCGAGAATATACCTTCACCGAAGAGTCAAGCAGTATATTGCTCCCTCCTACGTATATCTCGCGAAGAGACCATGAGGATAAAATCAGAGAGATTAGAGCCCACACAGAAGCATACCGACAATCCTTCTTTCCACGTACGATACGAGACTGGAATAGAAGGGAGAACCGGTAGAGGTACTCAGGGTACCCTCCGCCACACACCGTCAGGTGGCCTGCGGAGTATGGATGTAGATGTAGATGTAGAATATAGTGCGGGACAATAATCTGCGAATGTGGGTCTCACGGGAGGCGTGTCATAGATACGTCCCTGCAGTCGCACTAACTTTGTATCCTCGATGGCTCAGATGGCGCCGGCACGGTAGCTCAGCGTGTTAGGACAGAGGGCCGATTGCCCTCTGTGATAAACTGAATGAAGGAATCAACGATCAACTTAAACAGATGTCATTTGTCGTCCGCCCAGACCAAACCAAACGAACAATAAAAAAAAAAGATGGACAGAGCGTCTGCCATGTAAGCAGGAGATCCCGGGTTCGAGTCCCGGTCGGGGCACACATTTTCGCCCGTCCCTGTTGACTTATATCAACGCCTGTATGCAGCTAAGGGTAGTCATTTCATTGTAATTTCATTATAAATAATTTAGTCTTTCGCTTTTAAGTGATAGATCAGAATTATTAAGTAATTGAATATGACAATATTTATTTTATTTATTAATCGTGTCGAAGACACCACTTTTACAAAATCAATAAGATTGCAATCAGTAGAAAACATAAAGCATTACAGTACATGGTAGTGGGAGACGTGAAGATTAAAAAAAGTAAAATACAAAAACACAGAAAACAATGTTCATTTAAAACAGCTGGCATGATTGTGTCTGGGATTACAATCCTTATATCCCATGCGAAGCCCAGTACGTTGCCGCTTCTACGGCGTTGTCATCTGATGTTAGTAGGTCCCGTATCGTGCAATGTTCGCACAATTTCCTGCAGTAAAAATTTCTTTGTTCCTTTATAGACACAATCACATGTTTACGACACAGTCATAACCGGTTTCGGCCATACAGTCTCCATCTTCAGATGCTAAAGGCGACATGCACTGAACACAGGTTCATGAGTTGCCTTTAGCATCTGAAGATGGAGACTGTATGGCCGAAACCGGTTATGACTGTGCCGTAAAAATGTGATTGATTTTTTTGTAAATATTTTTTGTTTCTTTATAGACACAATCACGCACTTAATAGACAAAATTGTTTTTCCAAAATTACCTGCAGACTAGTAGGTGTTTTGGGTCTTGCAGTTCTCCACATTCTCAGAGCTCGTCTGTACTGATACAGTCCCATTTCAAGTTTACTTTGCATCGTGGTACACCCGGTCTCAATCTTGTCAAGACTTTCCGGATCGTGTGTGGAAATTTGAAGCCAGCTGTAGGTTCTTCCCTGGAACTATTCCCTGGTCTTCCTGGTTCCGAGTTTCACCACAGCTCTTCTCATCGTGTTTTAGGCGGTAAATGGATTGAATCAGATATTTGTAGAAAATTTTTCCTTGATTTAAGTCTTTTAGGTTGGGTGTAGTGTCCAAACATTGGAGGCCTTGGATATGTTTGTTTATCTTTAAATGCGAACAATTTAGGTTAGGCTTTACCGTGACCGTTATTGAATTAAATGAAACGACGAGGTTACTATTAGCAGTCTCTGTTTATTTATACCCACGACGCGTTTCAAATTTTAAACCACCATCATTATTGTGGATTTTCGTTTGCTAATGACATTTGTGTGTTGTGTTACGATTTTTTGAGGAACTTCTGACACTGTCTAGTGGAGATACAAAACCATGTTCTGAAATACCGTTTTGCTTCTGCACTAGACAGTGCCAGAAGTTCCTCCAAAAAATCGTAACACACACACACACACACACAACTGTCATATTAGCAAATGCAAATCCACCTGATGATAGAGGTTTAAACGTTTGAAACGCGTCATGGAGATCAATAAACAGTGACTGGTAACAGTAAACTTGTTGTTTTCATTTAATTTGTTGTTTATGTTTATCGATTTCTGCAGCTTTTCTCCTTCCGATGTCTGGAGGGGCTACGCCCCTGAGTTGGTAGGCTGGTTTGTGGGAGTTGGCCGGAGGCAGCCTGTTATGGTGCGCGCTGTCTCATTAAGAGCTGTACTTACTTGTTTTGCACGGGTGGATTTTTGCCATAGAGGTACAGAGTACTACGCAGGGCAGAAACATAACGCTACAGCTGACGTACAGAGAACTGTGGGTTGTGCTCCAGATCTACCATTCTTAAGCTTGCGGGTGATGTTCCTAGCAGTCACTTCCATCTTTGTGTCCAAACAGCGAAGGTGAGAGCGCGGTCGAGTTCGACTCCAAATTTTGGTGTGTCGCAGTGAGAGACGAGCTGTACCCTCCAGGTTATGGTGAGTTCTCTCCTTGCCTCTCTACTGCGCAGGTGAAAAGCGCAGACTTGGGTTTTTGCTGGGTTTGGCTTGAGGTGGTTGCCGTCGTAGTAGTCAGCTAGATTTTCAAGCACTGTTGTCACTTTTGTTTCCACCTCTTCAAATGTTTTGTCTTGAGCATCATCTACATCTAAGTTTATACTCCGCAAGCCACCCAACGGTGTGTGGCGGAGGGCACTTTACGTGCCACCCTTTCCTGTTCCATTCGCGTATGGTTCGCGGGAAGAACGATTGCCGGAAAGCCTCCGTGCGCGCTCGAATCTCTCTAATTTTACATTTGTGATCACCTCGGGAGGTATAAGTACGGGAAAGCAATGTATTCGATACCTCATCCAGAAAAGCACCCTCTCGAAACCTTGCGAGCAACCTACACCGCGATGCAGAGCGCCTCTCTCGCAGAGTCTGCCACCTGAGTTTGCTAAACATCTCCGTAACGCTATCACGCTTACCAAATAACCCTGTGACGAAACGCGCCGCTCTTCTTTTGATCTTCTCTATCTCCTCCGTCAACCCGACCTGGTACGGATCCCACACTGATGAGCAATACTCAAGTATAGGTCGAACGAGTGTTTTGAAAGCCACCTTCTTTGTTGATAGACTACATTTTCTAAGGACTCTCCCAATGAATCTCAACCTGGTACCCGCCTTACCAACAATTAATCTGCGTAGATGGAGCGAGCATCTGTACTAATCGGCTACTCATTGGAGTAGATGGTGTATATCACTGAGGCAAGGACGCTGCCTTGTAGTAGTCCATGTGTTATAATAGATAAATATAATCAAATAGATAGTCACAAAAATTTCGACTGAAGAAAAAAGATATAAGGAAAAAAATGAAAGAAACTGCAAATTTCAGATAGTGATTAAAATAATGTGGCAAAGAAATAGAAATAAAAAATTACCTTTAAACAAATTAATTGTATAAAATTAATGATCGAAGTAATTTCGTTAAAGATTTGGAAATACGAGATTCGAACCCACACCCTTCTGCATGTTAAGCCGTTGCCATGTTTCCAGAATGAGATTTTCACTCTGCAGCGGAGTGTGCGCTGATATGAAACTTCCTGGCAGATTAAAACTGTGTGCCCGACCGAGACTCGAACTCGGGACCTTCGCCTTTCGCGGGCAAGTGCTCTACCATCTGAGCTACCGAAGCACGACTCACGCCCGGTACTCACAACTTTACTTCCGCCATGTTCATTATACGAAGCAATAAGAGTGCGTAATGCAACTTCTGTAACGCTACTACCACGCAAAATTCCGAATTTATTTTTTCGTCAATCGCTTGCAAACGAGGGCCCACAAGAGTGAATGGCTCCAGTGTGATACCTAGGATCTCAACCTACATACAGGTAGTTTCAAAACGTCGGTCGCACCGCAGGCACCTCTCCTTGTAAGTCACGGCTAGCACATTAACCGTTGCAGTTACCATCCTACGGAAGATGTCTTACTATAGGACCACTCACGTTACCTGTATGAGACATTTACATGTTAAGACAGTAATGCTCTTCATTCCACAGGGCATATTTTAACGGCTCTTCTTCTTGATGATTTGGTTTGATTTGTACTTGGCCTCGGCTAAAACTCGGCGACAGTCGCTACAGTGTTAATCGTTATCAAGTTACGAAGACGACGTTACGCAAAATAACAGTGCTGAACCGAAATGTCGGCGTGCGAGAGATACTTAATTCACCAAGAATCGTAATTAATCGTTCTTAATCGATGTTCAACTGATCAATGATGAAATATTAATGATAAAACCAATAGAGTCACATCCACAACAAATTCCCTACAAGCTGGTCGTAATTTTAAGTATCTAAGAAATCGTAACGGAGGGCTTGTTATTTGAGTCAAAGATTCTACACCAGCGCCGAGCGCTACGTCAAATATTATCGCTGCGCCTAATTATTACTCGGGAGTTTCATGTCAATAATTTGATGGAATTTCACAGAAGCACGACTTGGCACGAGAGGGTGTTTTATGGCACAATATCAGTCACCTCCTAACCGAGCCTTGAGAAGGAAACTTTGCCAGGTTTTGGGGGGATTTAAATTATATGCTTCGGACCTATCACTGAAGTTCCATAAACCACTGGCTATTATGAATGAAAATTGTCTATCAGTGTTCGTTGCCTAAATCACTGTCTAAGTAACGTTTAGTCCAGTTATCTAGTTAAAAGTTCACTTTATTCTAGTAGGTAAAAGTCCTCCGAATTCTAATGCCGTGACATTTGACGTCAGAAGATCGTATTATTGCGTCATTATAGATCGCAATTATTCAATCTCAAAAACAATCTAAGCGCGCCTACGTGTACGCGCATTCAAATATATGACCTGCTTCGGCTAATTCTCGTAACGCAGTGACAATGAGTTGAATTATACTTAGTCATTACTCACGATTTCCGAAGAGTACTCTCACGGAGTATTCTTTGGGATCGTTGGTTGTACTTTGCGAATGTTAATTTATGCTAATTTTGCGATTTATTATGATTTTGATTTTAATTTTACTGAAATTTAATCTTTCTTTCGTAGATTGCTAAATCGTCAACTCTTAGATTCCTGATTTAATTACTTGTTATTGTCTTAATAATAGTGATAAATGGCACTTCGTTCGCTTATTCACTTTTCTTGGAATTTGGGACTTGGGGGGGAGGGGGAGAGGGAATCTTTGGGGTATTGGAAGCTAATTTTTGATTTTTATTTCTCGTCCGAGGAAGTGGCATTACAACCTTCACGGTCGATATTCGGCGGTACTGGATTGAAGGTTAGTTTAATTTTCATCTGAATAAGCCGTACGTCTGTAGCTCAACGTAGTTAAATTTTATCACACCTGTAGAGATTCCTGTCTGTATGACACACACCAAAGGTTGTAGAGCAAGTTTTGATTATTGCAAGTGCCGAGAATATCTCGGGACGTCGCTCATGATTACATCTTGTCAATCGTAAACTACGATAGCTAAATGTAACAGCAATGTAATTAAGTCCGGAAAACACTCGTATACATCGTGAACTGCCTACAACTTGCGCTGCAAATATTGCGGAAGTGGGAAGTGCTAGTGGTGTGTAGTTTTCACAGAATGGATCGGTAGTAAAGGTCTCGTATTGTCAGCCAATCAACAGATTGTAGTGCCGTGTGACGAAGGCCTCCCGTCGGGTTGACCGCTCGCCTGGTGCAAGTCTTTCGATTTGACGCCACTTTGGCGACCTGCGTGTCGATGGGGATGAAATGATGATGATTAGGACAACACAACACCCAGCCCCTGAGCGGAAAAAAATCTCCAACCCAGCCGGGAATCGCACTCGGGCCTTTACGTATTACATTCTGTCGCGCTGAACTCAGCTACCAAGGGCGGACGCAGATTGCAGTAACACTTAGAAACTGTATTTTTTGTGGAAACATTATTTTGTAGACTAAACAATACCTATTGACATTAACAAATTAAAAGAGGGGTAAATCTGAATGTCGGGATGTGTTTGTTGCAGCATTCTAGTGCGAGTCGCTTACGAGATACCGTATTTTAAAAAGTTCCCTCACCGACACTTGAACAATACCTGTGGTAGCACGCGCTAAATAACGAGACAAGTGTGTACACTAGTTCGTGGATTCAGAGTAGTAACGAGACAATTGGCCATCACATATTGTGTTAGACATGGCCACCGGCAGTGGCAATACCGGTACATGCTTACAGTCTCGTACGGAACGACTTCAGTACACGTGCTGGCATTTCGGAGGAGATGTCCGAGCAGGCTGCAGTAATACGTCGTTGCATACAATCGGGTGTAGTTGGTACGTCCTTGTAGACAGCGTCTTTCAGCTTTCTCCACAGAAAAGTCTTCATGCATCAAATCCAGGGAATGTGCTGGCTAATGTACAGGTTCTCTGTGTCCAATCCAACAATTTGAAAATAAGATATACTTTAGTACTTTGTGCACTATGGGCTGTACAGCCATCATTTCGGTACCACAGATTCCTCCTAGTCTGCAGAGGAACGACATCTGGGATTACAGGAGCGCCCGATTCCACCCGTCTGCTTTGACCCAAGACGTCATCAGTATGTCGGCAATAGCCGATCTCAGCGTCTCCAATATGGGGCCTATGATGTCACTACATACGGCAATAAACACGAAAATACATATAAATAAGACAATGTCTCCCCCCAAAAATACATTTTTAATTTTTTATTTATTTATTAGTACTAGTTCCATAAACCATGAATGCGACACTTCGTAATGATGTGGAACGTGTCAGGTTAATAAAAGGTGTCTGTACAAGATATTGCATTACACAAAATGTTAAATGATACTTAATATTTTTAATTTTTTTTTGGTTGGGGGGGGGGGGGGGAATTACCCATTTGCTATATCCAAAAATTCATCTAATGAGGAGGAGGAGTTGCCATTCAGAAATTCTTTTAATTTCTTTTTAAATGCTATATGGCTATCTGTCAAACTAACGGGACAACTGTGCGAAACTGGGAATTTTAGTGTGGTGACGAGATAAATGTAACAGTAAAAACAACACGCCATCATCCGAAAACACATAAGATGATGAACAAAAAAAACCAAAACTACAGCATTCAGCTCCATCCACACAAGATGATGAGCAAGAATAAAAACAAAAATTACATCTTTCAGTTACATCAACAAAATCTACAGTAATCGGACACTTCCCTTGACCTATGTAGTCCAGCGCAACGTTCTCATATCCACACCCAGCAACAGAAGCGGCACAATAAATTACACATCTTAACGCATCACAAACAAGCAACCAGTAACACTTAACGAAATCGCCAAAGACATAAACAAAAAAAAAATTAATAGATAACTTACTGAAAATCTTCCAATCCTTACGTGCCAAGCCACAAACACTGCCAACGATACACACACCCAAAACCAAAGCTCACATGAACCCGATAAAACACTTAACACCATAGGTCACCATTAAACACACCAAGACGACATCTACAAACACAAACAACTCAGCCGGCCGGGGTGGCCGAGCGGTTCTAGGTGCTACAGTCTGGAAGCGCGCGACCGCTACGGTCGCAGGTTCGAATCCTGCCTCAGGAATGGTTGTGTGTGATGTCCTTATGACCTCAGAAGTTAAGTCCCATAGCCATTTGAACCATTTTTTGTTACCTATTAATCCACTGGAAGAGGACAATATTTAAATTGGTCACACTCCCTGCCAATGACGTTTGTTCAGTACTATCTGAGTATACGGCATTGCCCAGGTATGTATTTCTTTCAGTTCTATTAGTCCATATTTTCCTTGCTCCTCTCTCTGCCCACTTCCTCTGCCCCCCCTCCACTCTATCCATCTCATTCTTCTTCTTCTACTCCTCCTCCCCCTCTCTGCACATTCCCACCACCCCCACTGTCCTTCTCCTCCTGCCCCTTCTCTGTCCATCTGCTATCCTCCTCTCTTCCCCCTATCTCTGTCCACCTCCTCCTCTTCCTAAATCGCCCTCCTTTTCCACCCTCTCCCTATTCATCTCTTCTTCCCTTTCTCTGTCATCTCCTCCTCCTCCTCCTCCTCCTCCCATCTCTGCCTGTCGGCGCCTACACTTACATATATCCTGAACTGTGTGTCGTAAAACGATATAATTTAGCAGGTACAAGCGGCAGCATCGCAGGACACTGTTTGTTAAGCGTGATGCGAATAATTAATAGCACCGAAAGAATAAATGTAAACGCCATGAGGTCATGCCTGATGAACACTGAAAACGTAGTAAGCGATATACACTACTGGCCATTAAAATTGCTACACCACGAAGATGACGTGCAACAGACGCGAAATTTAATCGACAGGAAGAAGATGCTGTGATATGAAAATTATTAGCTTTTCGGAAAATTCACACAAGGTTGGCGCCGGTGGCGACACCTACAACGTGGTGACATGAAACTTTCCAACCGATTTCTCATACACAAACAGCAGTTGACCGGCGTTGCCTGGTGATGCCTCGTGTAAGGAGCAGAAATGCATACCATCACGTTTCCGTCTTTGATAAAGGTCGGATTTTAGCCTATCGCGATTGCGGTTTATCGTATAGCGACATTGCTGCTCCCGTTGGTTGACATCCAATGACTGTTAGCAGAATATAGAATCGGTAGGTTCAGGAGGGTAATACGAAACGCCGTGCTGGATCCCAACGCCCTCGTATCACTAGCAGTCGAGATGACAGGCATCTTACCCGCATGGCTGTAACGGATCGTGCACCCACGTCTCGATCCCTGAGTCAACAGATGGGGACGCTTGCAAGACAACAACCATCTGCACGATCAGTTCGACGACGTTTGCAGCAGCATGGACTATCAGCTCGAAGACCATGGCTGCGGTTACCCTTGACGCTGCAGTACAGACAGGAGCGCCTGCGATGGTGTACTCGACGACAAACCTGGATGCAAGAATAGCAAAACGTCATTTTTTCGGATGAATCAAGTTTCTGTTTACAGCATCATGATGGTCGCATTCGTGTTTGGCGACATCGCGGTGAACGCACATTGGAAGCGTGTATACGTCATCGCCATACTGGCGTGCCACCCGGTGTGATGGTATGGGGTGCCATTGGTTACACGTCTCGGTCACCTCTTGTTTGCATTGACGCCACTTTGAATAGCGGACGTTACATGTCAGATGTGTTACCACCCGTGGCTCTACCTTTCATTCGATCCCCGCGAAACCCCACATTTCAACAGCATAATGGACGACCGCATGTTGCAGGTCCTGGATACAGAAAATCTTTGACTGCTGCCCTGGTCAGCACATTCTCCAGATCTCTCACCAATTGAAAACGTCTGGTCAATGGTGGCCGAGCAACTCACTCGTCACAGTACGTCAGTCACTACTCTTGCTGAACTGTGGTATCGTGTTGAAGCTGCATGGTCGGCTGTACCTGTACACGCCATCCAAGCTCTGCTTGCCTCAATGCCCAGGCGTATCAACGCCGTTATTACGGCCAGAGGTGGTTGTTCTGGTCACTGATTTCTCAGCATCTATGCACCCAAATTGCTTAAAAATGTAATCTCATGTCAGTTCTAGTATAATATATTTGTCCAATGAATACCCATTTATCATCTACATTTCTTCTTGGTGTAGCAATTTTTAATTCCCAGTAGTGTTCTTTCTTCCTGTCGTCATTTTTTGGGTTAGCCAGCGAGAAAATATTTCTTAAGAGTTTCACATTATGCTTAAAGTTTCTCGCTTCGCAATACGTCTTCCCCTCCTCAAATCCTGGATAGCGCACACAGTAGCTACACATTGTGCAACGTGTACATTATGCAACAAATTGTTTGTGGAGTTATGGAATAAACACACTGAAGATTATATAAGCATTTCATTCCTTACTTTGCTACGTATCACGCAGTACGTATCAACCAAGAAAAACCGAGCGAGGTGGCGCAGTGTCTAGCACACTAGACTTGCATTCGGGAGGACGACGGTTCAATCCCGCGTCCGGCCATCCTGATTTAGGCTTCCCGTGATTTCCCTAAATCCCTTCAGGCAAATGCCGGGATGGTTCCTCTGAAAAGGCACGGCCGACTTCCTTCCCCGTCCTTCCCTAATGACTCGCATTCGGGAGGACGACGGTTCAATCCCGTCTCCGGCCATCCTGATTTAGGTTTTCCGTGATTTCAATAAATCGTTTCAGGCCAATGCCGGGATGGTTCCTTTGAAAGGGCACGGCCGATTTCCTTCCCAATCCTTCCCTAACCAGAGCTTGCGCTCCGTCTCTAATGACGTCGTTTTCCACGGGACGTTAAACACTAACCACCACCACCACCACCACCACCACCACCACCACCACTAAGTCCCACGATACCACACAACGCGAAATTTTCTGTGTCACTTGCTAGACCGACTGTCCGCTTTCGCGCCTCCGCCAGTACTGTCCCCTCTGCGTTTCCCCGCGCGCCGAACATACTCGCTCAACTGACTAGGGCAGTTCCCTTTCTTGAAGCCGTCCATCTAATTGGCTACAGCTTATTGTACATTATTGTACATTATTTTACATTTAACATATTTAAATAATCAAAATTTGGCCACTTTCACGTTCTAAGTAAATCGACAATAATACCCATTGCGTAATAAACGACAAATTCTGTCACATGAGACAAATACAGTTTCCTTCTTATCTTTGAATGCCATGGCCAGTAGCCTTGCACCAATATACTTTCTGATACATAAATAAATAACGAAAGTGATTATTATGCACTAAACTTTACAATAAATATTCTGTTACCTAATGATTCAATGTTTTGTGTGGAGGAAATGATGATCTGATGCTTAACTGAAAATACTGATAATTTAAGTTTACTATATCTTTTAAACAAATCAAGCTGCAGAGTCGATATTTACAACATTTGTCAGTTAAATGATGCGCTTCTACAGGGTGTTTCAAAAATGACCGGTATATTTGAAACGGCAATAAAAACTAAACGAGCAGCGATAGAAATACACCGTTTGTTGCAATATGCTTGGGACAACAGTACATTTTCAGGCGGACAAACTTTCGACATTACAGTAGTTACAATTTTCAACAACAGATGGCGCTGCAAGTGACGTGAAAGATATAGAAGACAACTCAGTCTGTGGGTGCGCCATTCTGTACGTCGTCTTTCTACTGTAAGCGTGTGCTATTCACAACGTGCAAGTGTGCTGTGGACAACATGGTTTATTCCTTAGATCAGAGGATTTTTCTGGTGTTGGAATTCCACCGCCTAGAACACAGTGTTGTTGCAACAAGACGACGTTTTCAACGGAGGTTTAATGTAACCAAAGGACCGAAAAGCGATACAATAAAGGATCTGTTTGAAAAATTTCAACGAACTGGGAACATGACGGATGAACGTGCTGGAAAGGTAGGGCGACCACGTACCGCAACCACAGAGGGCAACGCGCAGCTAGTGCAGCAGGTGATCCGACAGCGGCCTCAGGTTTCCGTTCGCCGTGTTGCAGCTGCGGTCCAAATGACGCCAACGTCCACGTATCGTCTCATGCGCCAGAGTTTACACCTCTATCCATACAAAATTCAAACGCGGCAACCCCTCAGCGCCGCTACCATTGGGGCACGAGAGACATTTGCTAACGATATAGTGCACAGGATTGATGACGGCGATATGCATGTGGGCAGCATTTGGTTTACTGACGAAGCTTATTTTTACCTGGACGGCTTCGTCAATAAACAGAACTGGCGCATATGGGAAACCGAAAAGCCCCATGTTGCAGTCCCATCGCCCTGCATCCTCAAAAAGTACTGGTCTGGGCCGCCATTTCTTCCAAAGGAATCATTGGCCCATTTTTCAGATCCGAAACGATTACTGCCCCACGCTATCTGGACATTCTTCGTGAATTTGTGGCGGTACAAACTGCCTCAGGCGACACTGCGAACACCTCGTGGTTTATGCAAGATGGTGCCCGGCCACATCGCACGGCCGACGTCTTTAATTTCCTGAATGAATATTTCGATGATCGTGTGATTGCTTTGGGCTATCCGTAACATACAGGAGGAGGCGTGGATTGGCCTCCCTATTCGCCAGACATGAACCCCTGTGACTTCTTTCTGTGGGGACACTTGAAAGACCATGTGCACCGCCAGAATCCAGAAACAATTGAACAGCTGAAGCAGTACATCTCATCTGCATGTGAAGCCATTCCGCCAGACACGTTGTCAAAGGTTTCGGGTAATTTCATTCAGAGACTACGCCATATTATTGCTACGCATGGTGGATATGTGGGAAATATCGTACTATAGAGTTTCCCAGACCGCAGCGCCATCTGTTGTTGACAATTGTAACTACTGTAATTTCGAAGGAATGTCTGCCTGAAAATGTACTGTTGTCTCAAGCATATTGCAACAAACGGTGTATTTCTATCGCTGCTCGTATAGTTTTTATTGCCGTTTCAAATATACCGGTCATTTTTGAAACATCCTGTATATGAAACGTCGATCGTTAAGATAGAACAAAGCGTTCAGATTTTAGCATTCAGGTCTTTGTCACAAAACTTGTTAATATCACTCCAACAGTAAATCCTAAACTATTTCAGATATGATGAATATTCAAGTTCTATTGCGATCACCATGGCATTTTATGGAGGATGGCAGATTAAAATTACTGTGGTTTGATTCCCTCCACAACTACAGAATTAAACAGTTTTCATAAATGTTTCCCGTAAGGGCCGACTTTAAGTCCGACGTATTTAACACTGCTACTTCTCATTGGCCACAAAATCCTTCTACTGGGTTTCCGCATGAGGTAGGTTGTCGTCTGTCTCTAGCACACTACAGTACTTGGGCCTCAGTAGACAATAGACAATAGACGCCTGTGGCTTCCCGCATCTCGTGGTGAATCTGCGCCCTTTGTGGCACGCGGTCCTGGACGCCAGAGTTCGTTTCACAGTTCCTGTAGGTTGACTCTTCCGGCTATGTATTTAAACGAGAGCGAAGTGCTCATTAAGTTATAGTTTACACTGGAAAACCACACTGTACAAATAAACACAACTGTATTGCACGGCAGCATGGTTTATTTGAGGTGGAGACACAGACGATTGTATTTAAAGTGCTGTTGCAGAGCAGAGTAGATCATCTTTTGAGTAGGTAACATTTCCATTCTCAGGCCGATGAGGAGCAGTTGCTTTTGGTGTGTCTTGGGCTACAGCACATGTATTCAGTTCCTCAATTCGTCATAACATCAAAGTTGAATATTTGGATTAGCTTACTAAACTGAGTAAAGTTTCACTGTACTGATGGTAACATGTACAAGTGCAGATATTTCTAGGTGGTACTTTAATATGTGGCCCACTTTAGTGTGCTGATATTTGTCCTCAGCATCGAACAGTGTTCCCACAAACACGTCACAAACTTTACGATCTGATGTGTTCTGTACTGCACCTGTCAGTATAGGCTAACACTTTTGCACCCACACGTCCACACTTCAACAACTCACCTGCTGCCCAGAGGAAAATTAGCATTAATGGCCTACTCTTGCAACATGTACTTGAAGGTTACAACCAACCTAAAAACATAATACTGCTAACAGTTATAATTGCTAGTCCGAAAAAGAAGTAAATAGTGATGTAATGTTGTTCAGTACATTTCCCCAGTCACGAACAGAAATACCTGCACTTGTACCCATTACAGCCCGTATAGCTACAATGCAAAACGTCCATTTTCATGAGTCATTATTTTGCATCTTCAACTCACTGTTTTTGATGAATTAAGCCAAATGATGCAGCAAAAATCAGTTTAGGTGCCTGAATTTATACTTCACGGTGAAATGCGTGAAGGTAGTGCTCCGGTCACTGAATTGTAGTTCTAGCTCTCCTTGGCATTATTCCAAAATTTTGAACAGGTCCAGGCTGAGTCTTATCACTGGATTCTCATTAAAATTGAGGAGGAAGGTTAAAAATAGAGCAATAATTACTGAGACAGTATTTACACTCTAGTTATTTAGCAACTAGTGAAATTTCCGTTAGCGATTAGTACACATTTCAACTGATGCTGTACCTTAGAGGAGGAGACACATATATCTTGTAATCTGACATGTTCCACATCATATCGATAAAATAATCGGGAAAATGATCTACGGAACATGACATAACTAAAACTAAACATAGCGATCAGTCGCAGTCCCACTTCCATATGTGATTTCAGCTATGAATAGCTGTCTGCAGTGCATTTGAGTCATAATCCAAAAAACTAACTGCAGTACATGTCACATCTTACTGGTATGTAAACAAAAGGAAACTCCTTCTGCCTATACACCCATAAGATCATATAGTGACATGTACTGTCGTGAGGTTGCTGCATTGTAAATCAAATGCACTGAAATCAGATACGCGAGAGTAATAAAGTCTAATGGGACTACAACTGATTGCTGTGTGCCTCTCCTTACTTACGGTCTACACTCGCTGTGCGTGACAGATCCTTAAAGAGTTTTTGATGCCTCGTGTGGCACACGCTAAGAACTTCACGGATTTTATTGAAATTTGTCAGTTTGGTCTGTATGGTCAATGAAATATACGTATGAAGTGTCGCTATAAAATAATGACACTTACTCTGTCACAGAGTAAGTACGCATGCGCCACAGATAAACGACCAATTGAGTGAAGCATGAAACCACCTCAGTCGAACGCAGCATCTTTAATGTCTGTTTAAAAATCAGTGTGGCCGTATCCTTCGTTTGTTCAAAATGGTTCAAATGACACTAAGCACTATGGGACTTAACATCTCAGATCATCAGTCCCCTATACTTAAAACTACTTCGAACGAATACATATTGGAAAGGGTCGGATGCTCTCTAAGTCTGTTCGCACATAATACGTTTGTCTATAACAAAGTAGCAACACCAGATGATAGTATCGATTTGCAGAATGATCTCGAGAATACTGATGAATGGCTCTGGAAGTTGACCCTGCACGTAAGTAAATGTAGCATATTACGCATACAGGAAAAGATATCCGCTACTGTATATCTACACTACTGATGACAAAGCTCTGGAAACAGTATCTGCCGTAAAATATCTAGGAGTAACTTCCGGACAGACCTGAAGTCACATGACCACATAAGATAAAAAGTGGGAAAAGCAGATTCATAGGAATAATCACAAGGAAATGTAACTCATCCACGAAGGAAATGGCGTATAAGGCGCTTGTTCGACCCGTTCTTGAGTATTGTTCATATATCTGGCATCGCTACTAGATAGGATTGATAGTAGATATAGAGAAGATCCAACGAAGAGCCCTCACGGTATCGTATAGTCGGCTCGAGACCGTAACGGAGATGTTCATCAAACTCCGTTAGCACACATTACAAATGGCATTGTGCATCACAGAGAGATTTACTATTGAAATTTCGAGAGAGCGCTTTCCGGGAAGATTCGGACAACATATTACTTCCCCCTACATGTTGTTGTTGTGGTCTTCAGTCCTGAGACTGGTTTGATGCAGCTTTCCATGCTACTCTATCTTGTGCAAGCTTCATCATCTCCCAGTACCTACTGCAACCTACATCCTTCTGAATCTGCTTAGTGTACTCATCTCTTGGTCTCCCTCTACGATTTTTACCCTCTACGCTGCCCTCCAATACTAAATTGGTGATCCCTCGATGCCTCAGAACATGTCCTACCAACCGATCCCTTCTTCTGGTCAAGTTGTGCCACTAATTTCTCTTCTCTCCAGTTTTATTCAATGCCTCCTCATTAGTTATGTGGTCTACCCATCTAAGCTTCAGCATTCTTCTGTAGCACCACATTTCGAAAGCTTCTATTCTCTTCTTGTCTAAACTATTTATAGTCCCCGTTTCACTTCCATACATGGCTACACTCCATACAAATACGTTCAGAAACGACTTCCTGACACTTAAATATATACTCGGTGTTAACAAATTTCTCTTCTTCACAAACGCTTTCCTTGCCATTGCCAGTCTACATTTCATATCCTCTCTACTTTGACCATCATCAATTATTTTGCTCCCCAAATAGCAAAACTCATTTACTACTGTAAGTGTCTCATTTCCTAATCTAATTCCCTCAGCATCACACGACTTAATACGACTACATTCCATTATCCTCGTTTTGCTTTTGTTGATGTTCATCTTATATCCTCCTTTCAAGACAACGTTCAGCTGCTCTTCCAAGTCCTTCGCTGTCTCTGACAGAATTACAATGTCATCGGCGAACCTAAACATTTTTATTTCTTCTCCATGGATTTTAATACCGACTCCGAATTTTTCTTTTGTTTCCTTTATTGCTTGCTCAATATACAGATTGAATAACATCGGGGAGAGACTACATTCCTGTCTCACTCCCTTCCCAATCACTGCTTCCCTTTCATGTCCATCGACTCTTACAACTGTCATCTGGTTTCTGTACAAATTGTAAATAGCCTTTCGCTCCTTTTACCCCTGCTACCTTCAGAATTTGAAAGAGAGTATTCCAATCAACACCGTCAAAAGCTTTCTCTAAGTCTACAAATGCTAGAAACGTAGGTTTGCCCTTCCTTAATCTAGCTTCTAAGATAAGTCATAGGGTCAGTATTGCCTCACGTGTTCCAACATTTCTACGGAATCCAAACTGAGGTCGGCTTCTACCAGTTTTTCCATTCGGCTGTAAAGAATTCGTGTTAGTATTTTGCAGCTGTGACTTATTAAACTGATAGTTTGGTAATTTTCACATCTGTCAACACCTGCTTTCTTTGGGATTGGAATTATTATATTCTTCTTGAAGTCTGGGGGTATTTCGCCTGTCTCATACATCTTGCTCACCAGATGGTAGAGTTCTGTCAGGACTGGCTCTCCCAAGGCCGTCAGTAGTTCCAATGGAATGTTGTCTATTCCGGGGGCCTTGTTTCGACTCAGGTCTTTCAGTGCTCTGTCAAACTCTTCACGCAGTATCGTATCTCCTATTTCATCTTCATCTACATCCTCTTCCATGTCCATAATATTGTCCTCAAGTACATCGCCCTTGTATAGACCCTCTATGTACTCCTTCCACCTTCCTGCTTTCCCTTCTTTGCTTAGAACTGGGTTTCCATCTGAGCTCTTGATATTCATACAAGTGGTTCTCTTATCTCCAAAGGTCTCTCTAATTTTCCTGTAAGCAGTATCTATCTTAGCCTAGTAAGATAAGCCTCTACATCCTTAAATTTGTCCTCTAGCCATCCCTGCTTAGCCATTTTAAACTTCCTGTCCATCTCATTTTTGAGACGTTTGTATTCCTTTTTGCCTGGTTCATTTACTGCATTTTTATATTTTCTCCTCTCATCAATTAAATTCAATATTTCTTCTGTTACTCTAGGATTTCTACTAGCCCTCGTCTTTTTACCTACTTTATCCTCTGCTGCCTTCACTACTCCATCCCTCAAAGCTACCCATTCTTCTTCTACCGTATTTCTTTCCCCCATTCCTGTAAATTGCTCCATTATGCTCTCCCTGGAAGTCTGTACAACCTATGGTTCTTTTAGTTTATCCAGGTCCCATCTCCTTAAATTCCCACCTTCTTGCAGTTTCTTCAGTTTTAATCTACAGGTTATAACCAATAGATTGTGGTCAGAGTCCACATCTGCCCCTGGAAATGTCTTACAATTTAAAACCTGGTTCCTAAATCTGTCTTACCATTATATAATTTATCTGAAACCTATCAGTATTTCCAGGCTTCTTCCATGTATACAGCCTTCTTTTATGGTTCTTCATGTAATGACTACGAGAAGAAAATTCTAGAAATTAGAGCAAATACAGAGGCTTACAGACGGTCATTCTTCCCATGTGGTATTCGCGAGTGGAACAGTGCTGGAAGGCTCATTTATTGGTACGAAAGTATCCTCCGTCTCACACCATTGGGCGGCTCCTGTAGTATAATTCAAATGTGCAAAAAAAATAAGTTAAAGCTGTGACTCTACGCCTAACCAATCATCTGTCGAAACTGTAATCAGTCAAACCAAAATGTTTTTTCCTTACCTCTTTCAGAGCGTTAAATTGACAATGAATCGAAAATCTTCAATTCGCACGAAATATTACATGTTTCGGGAATAACTCGCTTGACTTCATACTTTCACGACTTCAGGCGCGATAATTTAATTTCGCTCGAAAATCGGAATCTTCAGTGAAATGAAGAGCACGTTCTGAACACCTACTGCAATTCGTAATTATCTCGGTGAGATGGCGGCAATGCTGGCTGTGCAAACTTCGCCCAAGCCCGTTATTTCGGTTTATACAAAAATGGATGTAGGTTGCAGTAGGCACAGGGTAGAGTAGCATGGAGAGCTGCATCAAACCAGTCTCAGGACCGAAGACCACAACAACAACAAAAACACCCATTTTGCACTACGCAATCTATTAATAACTGAAGAGAGATTAACGTTAAGAAATAATAAAACGAAACTGATTACTGGTATAAAACAGGTAATTAATCGCGTCAGTACGTTTACAGCGACGCAGACATTTTAACAAACCAAGGCCAGGAGAAGGAAAGGTGAAGACGGAAGTATCAGCTGAAAGATTTCGGACAAATTGTATAAAGATTGTCCTGTCACTAACTCTGTTCCTCCTAAGTTTAACAGATAACATCTTTATGATTGTTCCTTTTGAACCCTTAAGTTCTTTTATTATTTTAGATAACGTATCTTACAGTCTGATTGTTAAAAGGAAATAAATTTCATTTAAACAAGAAAGTAAAGAAAAAATGGTATTCTGTCCTTATGGTAGTAGGAGGAGTTAAAATATAAGTAGACCTCGTACCAAAGGTGTAAGAAAGTGAAAAGTTAAGAAAAACATCATAATTCCCATAACTCGATATGAGAGGATACTGAAACCTCCCAACGTCTTTTCGCCATTCCTGAACTTTTTTTTTCCTTCCCTCTTTGTTCTATGTATAAGTGGAACAGTTAAATAGAAAAATTGCGTCGTTGCCTTACGCTCTATTTTATCTGAGCACTTGAGTCTTGATCTTGCTATATTGATTGGGCATTGTACAATATGTATACAATGAATCCTGTGAAACTGGTATTTCGTAAATCTTGCGTAAGGTACGAAGTGCCACACTAGAGCTTTCGTGCCTTTTCTTCCTTCGTTACGCTCAGTTAAAAAGAGTGCTTCAACTTGTTAGCTCGCTCTGAGTGTTCCCTGTTCATCTTCTCTTCCCAAAATCTCTTCATGAATTCTCTGTTCTTTGTTGGGTTCGTCTGTCCACCGTTTTCCAGTTCTGTTTAGCTTTTTCTGCGAGTTTTGATTCCCAGTCAGTGTTCCAAAGGCTTTGCTTCCTCTGATAGTGTCTTATGTGGCGTTCATTTCTCCTAAGTCTTCTTTAATTTCTTCTAACAAAATGATTTTTACCTTCTTCTGAAATTGATAAAGTAGTAGTCTCTCAGTTAGACGTTCTGCAGATGGGACCATAGGACTTGAAGTGACATCTACGTACTGCATCTTCTTTACTTCTGTGTATACGACTTTACTTACTGTTTTAATCAATATGCTATTTATGTTAAAGGGGCCATAAATGTTTCCTAGAATTTATCGCTCTGCCACTCAAATTTCACTAATTTCTGAGTGACCACCCAGAGATGCACTTTCTGAGGCATATAACGCTGCAGCGAAAACAACTGTTTTGCAATGCCGAGATTTCACATTGCGAAATATCACAGTGTATATCTGTATTATCCGATACGCTTTCTCGTCTGTGGTGGCTCTTTCCAAATAGGTTTTACTGGCTAGTCGCGGTGGTACTAAGATTTCTGTAAGGTATTTAAAAGAAGACACATGTGAGGTTGTTCCATATTTCGCTTGTAGTGGGGATATTCCGACTCAATGTTGAAATGTGTGTGAAATCTCATGGGACTTAACTGCTGAGGTCATCAGTCCGCAAGGTTACACACTACTTAAAGTAAATTTTCCTAAGGACAAAAACACAAACGCACGCGCACACACACACACGCGCCGGAGGGAGGACTCGAACCTCCGCCAGGACCAGCCGCACAAACCATGACTGCAGCGCCACAGACCGCTCGGCTAATCCCGCGCGGCGATATTCCGAGACTTGGATGTTATCATTCCGTGAAACGAGTGTTCTCATATGACATTTGGAGACGTGCCATTCCAACTATTAATGACTAAATAAATTTTTCATTGCGCGAAACTGGTGGTGGTCCTCCGTGTTACATAATTCTAAACAGTGGCGGACTTCTATATTTATGAGTTAAGCAGTGTAAAAGGAAGAGTGGAGAGATGGGAAGATATGGTGTTTAGGATGTGAGAAACGACCGATGGAGCTGTGAAACCTTCGCCAGATGAAGTTGCCGATTGTAGCTGCGTTTGCTGATGCTCGACTAGTGCTCCCAGAAGTGGAGGCCAAATAAAAAAAAGCATCATTTTGAGCGGCGACTGGCGCTCCGCACCATCCCAATCGTTTAGTCCGCAGGCGATCATCAGATCCGCAGATCCACCGACAAAGGGAGGGCGAGACAGGCGGATACGCCGGCGGACGCACAGCGGCGAGGCTGCGCGGGCAGAATACCGGCGGTGGTTGTCGCGCCTGAGGTGTCGTCATCCGGCCCGAAACGGCCACTTCTGAGTGCGTACTGCCCGTGGGACACGGAGGTAAGCGGCCGTCCGCGGTACGGTCGATTTCCTACCGAGCTGTGATGACGAAAGAGCTCGCCCCTAGAATGAGGCGGTGTAGGCAGACCGCAGCGCTCAATGCATGCGAGAGCTAGGCGTCAAACTTCAGTTATCAATGTATACAGACTGCCTACCCCCATGAACCATGGACCTTGCCGCTGGTGGGGAGGCTTGCGTGCCTCAGCGATACAGATAGGCGTACCGTAGATGCAACCACAACGGAGGGGTATCTGTTGAGAGGCCAGACAAACGTGTGGCTCCTGAAGAGGGGCAGCAGCCTTTTCTGTAGTTGCAGGGGCAACAGTCTGGATGATTGACTGATCTGTCCTTGTAACACTAACCGAAACGGCCTTCCTGTGCTTGTACTGCCAACGGCTGAAGCAACGGGAACCTACAGCCGTAATTTTTCCCGAGGGCATGCAGCTTTACTGTATGGTTAAACGATGATGGCGTCCTCTTGGGTAAAATATTCCGCAGGTAAAATAGTCCCCCATTCGGATCTCCGGGCGGGGACTACTCAGTAGGTCGTCGTAATCAGGAGAAAGAAAACTGGCGTTCTACGGATCGGAGCGTGGAATGTCAGATCCCTTAATCGGGTGGTTCTAGGCGCTCAGTCCGGAACCGCGCGACTGCTACGGTCGCAGGTTCGAATCCTGCCTCGGGCATGGATGTGTGTGATGTCTTTAGGTTAGTTAGGTTTAAGTAGTTCTAAGTTCTAGGGGACTGATGACCACAGCAGTTAAGTCCCATGGTTCTCAGAGCCATTTGAACCTTAATCGGGCAGGTAGGTTAGAAAATTTAAAAAGGGAAATGGATAGGTTAAAGTTAGATATAGTGGGAATTAGTGAATTTCGGTGGCAGGAGGAACAAGACTTTTGGTCAGGTGAATACAGGGTTATAAATACAAAATAAAATGGGGGTAATGTAGGAGTTGGTTTAATAATGAATGAAAAAAATGGAGTTCGGGTAAGCTACTACCAACAGCATAGTGAACGCATTATTGTGGCCAAGATAGACACGAAGCCCATGCCTACTACAGTAGTACAAGTTTATATGCCAACTAACTTTGCAGATATCTTAGAAAATAGATTAAGGAAAGTCAAACCTGCATTTATAGCATTTGTAGACTTAGAGAAAGCGTTTGACAATGTTGACTGGAATACTCTCTTTCAAATTCTGAAGGTGGCAGGGGTAAAATACGGGGAACGAAAGGCTATTTATAATTTGTACAGAAACCAGATGGCAGTTATACGAGTCGAGGGGCATGAAAGCGAAGCAGTGTTTGGGAAGGGAATGAGACAGGGTTGTAGCCTGTCCCCGAAGTTATTCAATCTGTATACTGAGCAAGCAGTGAAGTAAACAAAAGAAAAATTCGGAGTAGGTATTAAAATTCATGGAGAAGAAATAAAAACTTTGAGGTTCGCCGATGACATTGTAATTCTGTCAGAGACAGCAAAGGCCTTGGCAGAGTAATTGAACGGAATGGACAGTGTATTGAAAGGAGGTTATAAGATTTTTGGACAAAAAGAGAATAGAAGCTTTCGAAATGTGGTGCTACAGAAGAATGATGAAGATTAGATGGGTAGATCACATAACTAACGAGGAGGTATTGAATAGAATTGGAGAGAAGAGGAATTTGTGGCACAACTTGACACGAAGGGACCGGTTGGTAGGACATGTTCTGAGGCATCAAGAGATCACAAATTTAGCATTGGAGGGCAGCGTGGAGGGTAAAAGTCATAGAGGGAGACCAAGAGATGAATACACTAAGCAGATTCAGAAGGATGTAGGTTGCAGTAAGTACTGGGAGATGAAGCTAGCACAGGACAGAGTTGCATGGAGAGCTGCATCAAACCAGTCTCAGGACTGAAGACCACAACAACAACAACAATTACTTTAGCTTCCGTACATACGTAACTGATTTTTAAGAAGTTACCTGGAACAATATAGTTTCAGTTGATTAAAGCACCTATACGGGGGTTTCAGGCAGGGTCCTCTATTTCGTTTGATGTTTAGGTACTAATCCAATACAGTCAGAAATCCTCCACAGTGTTATTCAACTTTATGGGGAATACCGGGTGGGCTGAGGCGCGAATGGGAATTTGCATTCAGGAAGGAGGCATGCCAGCGAGGTAATTGCCGTTGTGCAAAGCAACAGTACCATGATTGCATAGTGGTTAGCACGTCTGCCTAGGAAACAGGAGGCCTTGGTTCTAACCGTGGCCTTGGTACAAATTTTCATACATCGCTTCAGTCTGCATATATGCAACTAAAAAACTAACACCTTCCGAACAGGCCATGAAGGCCCAACGGTACCGACCGGCCATCCTCAGCCCATAGACGTCACTGGATGCGAATGTGGAGGGGCATGTGGTCAGCACACCGCTCTCCCAGCTGTATGTCAGTATATTCTTTTTAAATTTTTTAAATTCTTTAGACACTCTAGTAAGACAAACCTCTGCTTCTCTTAACCATAGGATAAACATTGAAAAAAGCTCAGTGATACTTGTTTTCAAACTTGTTAAAATTCAGTGAGTGTAACAGACACTTTGGTCAGTGCTCACTTCAAATTAATATACTATTTACTCATCTTGGAACCACGAAAATATTGGAAACATACGATACAATAAAATGCAATGACAATGATTAAATCACTATAACAACACGAGGCTTAACAAAATGTAATGTAGTTGCCTATGACTCAATGTCACTCAACAGAATCAAGTTGCCACAGCCCACTGCAAGCCCGGTGTTGCTAACAGCAGAAACTCCCCAGTTGCGAGCAAACGACATCAAATCATTACAAACATTTACTGGACCTATACTGACCATTCAGACACCCCACTAAGTTAAACAGATTTATTTACATAATCTGAAAACAACAATTAGTTCGTGGAAAGCAAGAGTCTTACAACTAATAGCCTTCACAAGCAGCAAGTCACAAAATAACTACAATGGCAGCATTAATGAAGATTACCTAACTCTCAAAGTCACTCATCATATTAATTGCATGACTGTCTCCATCATCATATAATTTTAAGACCTTTATATAAACCTGTATATACATATGTATACAGAATTAAATTAAACCCCTCAAAAGAGCAGCAAATTCTTAAGTCATCTTAATTTAACCAGTGAGAACCTATCTTAAACATATTTCATAAATTTCTTTGTCCCTATGGCGACAAAATAATAAAAGGTTTCAGACTCAGATTACTTTACTCACACACAATGCCATGTCCAACCAACAATGTAAAATTCAGAAAGATTGTTGCTAGATGAGGACAATATTAGGTAGCCCAGAATAAGTCAAGTCCTTGATACTGCCATGGCCACTGGAGGAAGTTATATTGAGCGGATAATTTGTCGCCTTCTAATACACCAGTAACTAAAGCCAACAAAATATCAGGTATCTTTAAACTCAGCGGAAGTATACGAGATATGAATGTACAAGTTAAAGTAACAAACCAGTCCTTTGCTGCCCACAGTTATGGCATTGTATTACTCGTGTAAGCGAGTCCGATAATCTTAATCTCCGCCTCAGTCCACATCTATAAGATATCTCTTTTTGGAGATCAAGCCACAATCAGAGTAAGCAGTGGCATATCACCATATCCAAACCAGTGCCATCTGCCAGAGAGCTACTTTCAATGCATTAGCAGGTGAACTATGGCCATATGTGTCTTGCCACACCAGTCTCCACCAATCGACTCCTTTCTGCCTCATAACTTCTCTCCTTTACGACTCGCAACCAGTGCCAGTCATTGAAGCAATAACTTGCAGATTTTCCTTACATCAGCACACCAGTGAGATGGTCTGATACTTGATGATTCGTCGTTTAGACTTGTTTCACCATGCTGGATGCATATGCACTACCCGGGCACTGTGTCATACATTACCATACCCTTTCACCAATTATGTGTTGTTCTAGAAAGCATATTATCACACCACACTATATCAGTGGATTTTATCGAGCAGTATGAAACGGGGGAATTTATGTATCTACCAGCAGTGCAGGCATGTACGTGAAGACAAATCAAAAAAATTAATTACGTAACTTAATTTTTCGTGTTCGTCATTATAACTTTATAAATACCATTCATAAACTCTCCACGTGGATATTTGCTGTTTTGATTTTTCCAGTTTATTTTCAAAGCCCATTTGACAGATATGATGTTAAATTCTGGAATGAATTTATCACTCTGCAGTAGTGTGCACTGATACAAAATTTTCAGGCAAGATCAGAAAGGTAGAGAATTTGACTGATATATATATATAGTTCAAAAAATTTTTGGGTCTACTTCTATTCTTTATATACGAGCTGTGTTAGAAAAGTAAGTAGACAGATTTTTTTATCTGCCATCTTATTATTTTTTTAAAACAACAGTGTTGTTCCTTACAAAGTATTTCCCTTCGGCAACTATACACTGGTGGTGTCGTTGTTCCCAGTCTTGGTAGCAGCGCTGAAAGGCTGTAGCTTGTAGGGTGTTTAAAATGTCTGTTACACTCTTTTGACTCCCAAAATGAGATACTTTTCAGACATTTTTCAGTCTCGCGATGAGAAAAAAATCACAAGGTGAATATGAAGGGGTGTGTGAGGCTGTGGAACACCAGGAATGCCTTTTGAGGTCAAAAATTCAGTGATGAAAGTGATCGTAGCATGGGGCATTATCATGATACAAAATCCACTTGTCTGCAGTGGTGTGTCACCCTTTTCCTGAGCCTTCCAAGAACGTATTTGTAAAACACTTGGTTGACATTTCGTCCTGGCCGAACAAATTCTTTATTCACGATGCTCTTACTGTCAAAAAAGCTAATCAGCATTGTTTGGATTATTGATTTGCTCGTTCGAGGGTTTGTTTCTGTCGAGGAGATGTCTCAATGCTCCACTCCTCACTTTGGCGCTTTGACTCAGAATCGTACTCAAGAATCCAGGATTCTTCACCTGCAATCACACGACTGAACGATTCGTGCTTATCGGCAATCTTGTCAAGATGATCAACGCAAACGTTTCTTCTATTGTCCTTCTGCTCCATTGTGGCACAAACCTTTCGCATGTACGAAACTTCGGACAAAACTTGATATACAATGAAAGTGTTTAACAGGTCACCGATCGTTGTTATTGCTAAACATCGGTCTGATCTCACAGGACCACGCACATGTTCGACGTTTTCGTCGGTTTTTTAAGTTGAAGGTCTTTCTGAGGAAGGTACGTCTTCATCGTGTTCTCAGCCTTCCGAGAATTATTTACAATTATTTGTGCCAGCGAAAAGCTTGTGCTCTTGACAAGGATTACTCTCCATAGACCTGCTTCAGCATTTCAGATGTCACACTCACGGATCCCCCTAGTTTAAAACAAAACTCGATGGCTTTAATTTCACTGTTCCACTTTCGTAACACAAGAACACCACCATCGGTGGCGCTCTCAAAAATTTAGGTGGTCGCTGTATGGAGCTGAACGTAGAACTGAGTATGTGAAAGGAATGGACACACCAGTCTACACAAGTAGAACAACACAGAGTTGCCAGAACACTCGCAGTGTTTCAGTGCCATTATTTTTCACACACACCTTGCATGCTGTGCAGCGGTGTACCGTAGGTCTCTATACGAGCGTAGCGTTCCAAAGGATATTCGTCCACGAGACTCGGGGGCCATGGACACTGGTTCCCAGGTAGTTGCCGTGGTTTCCTTACTTCCGCAAGGCGTTCGATACAGTTCCCCATAGTCGTTTAATGAACAAAGTAAGAGCACACGGACTATCAGACCTATTGTGTGATTGGATTGAAGAGTTCCTAGATAACTGAACGGAGCATCTCATTCTCGATGGAGAGAAGTCTTCCGAAGTAAGAGTGATTTCAGGTGTGCCGCAGGGGAGTGCCATAGGACCGTTGCTATTCACAATATACATAAATGACCTTACGGATGACATCGGAAGTTCACTGAGGCTTTTTGCGGATGATGCTGTGGTGTATAGAGGGGTTGTAACAATGGAAAATTATACTGAGATGCAGGAGGATCTGCAACGAATTGACGCATGGTGCAGGGAATGGCAATTGAATCTCAATGTAGACAAGTGTAATGTGCTGCGAATACATAGAAAGAAAGATCCCTTATCATTTATCTACAATATAGCAGGTCAGCAACTGGAAGCAGTTAATTCCATAAATTATCTGGGAGTAGGCATTAGGAGTGATTTAAAATGGAATGGTCATATAAAGTTGATTGTCGGTAAAGATGATGCCAGACTGAGATTCATTGGAAGAATCCTAAGGAAATGCAATCCGAAAACGAAGTAGGTTACAGTACGCTTGTTCGCCCACTGCTTGAATACTGCTCAGCAATGTGGGATCCGTACCAGATAGGGTTGAAAGAAGAGAGAGAGAGAGAAGATCCAACGGAGAGCAGCGCGCTTCGTTACAGAATGATTTAGTAATCGCGAAAGCGTTACGGAGATGCTAGATAAACTCCAGTGGAAGACTCTGCAGGAGAGACGCTCAGTAGCTCGGTAAGGACATTTGTTGAAGTTTCGAGAACATACCTTCACGGAGGAGTCAAGCAGTACATTGCTCCCTCCTACGTACATCTCGCGAAGAGACCATGTGGATAAAATAAGAGAGATTAGAGGCCACACAGAGGCATACGGACAATCCTTCTTTCCACAAACAATACGAGACTGGAAGAGAAGGGAGAATAGATGTACATAGACGTAGATGTATGCGAGTGTATATATATATATATATATATATATATATATATATATATATATAAAACCCTGAACTGGAAGCAGTAAATTATTGTGATTCTCAACCAGTTAAGGTGAGCTTACGTTCGCTCTCCGTATAATTGTTAATCTTGAAAACAAACGTAAAAACCTTCTGTTACATTCAACAGGTTTCCGCTCAGTAATTTCTTGCGGAACAATTTTCTGGGGTAAATCATAATATGAAAAGAAGGTATTTATTTCATAAGAGAGAGCAGTAAGAATAATATCAGCTCACTTCAAGGAGTTTGGTGATCTAACTGCCTAGCGAGTGACATTCGCCGTAAATAATTCCTCACGATTTGAGAACAGTGATGTCCATACTTACAACACTATAGGGACAAATTACTTTGGCCCATTGTTAAGGATGTCAAGTGGCTCAGAAAAAATTCTATCCACATGTACATGATTACTCAGCAATTCACAGTTAAGTGCTTGGAAGAGGGTTCATCGAACCACAATCATACTATCTCTCTACCATTCCACTCCCGAACAGCACGCGGGAAAAACGAACACCTAAACCTTTCTGTTTCTGCTCTGATTTATTTTATTTTGATGATCATTCCTACCTATGTCGGTTGGGCTCAACAAAATATTTTCGCATTCGGAAGAGAAAGTTGGTGACTGAAATTTCGTAAATAGATCTCGGCGCGACGAAAAACGTCGTTGCTTTAATGACTTCCATCCCAACTCGAGTACCATATCTGCCGCACTCTCTCCCCTATTACGTGATAATACAAAACGGGCTGCCCTTTTTTGCACTCTTTCGATGTCCTCCGTCAATCCCACCTGGTGAGGATCCCACACCGCACAGCAATATTGTAACAGAGGACGAACGAGTGTAGTGTAAGCTGCCTCTTTAGTGGACTTGTTGCTTCTTCTAAGTGTCCTGCCAATGAAACGCAACCTTTGGCTCGCCTTCCCGACAATATTATCTATGTGGTTCTTCCAACTGAAGTTGTTCGTAATTTTAACACCCAGGTACTTAGTTGAATTGACAGCCTTGAGAATTTTACTATTTATCGAGTAATCGTATTCCAACGGATTTCTTTTGGAACTCATATGGATCACCTCACACTTTTCGTTATTTAGCGTCAACTGCCACCTGCCACACCATACAGAAATCTTTTCTAAATCGCTTTGCAACTGATATTGGTCTTCGGGTGACCTTTCTAGACGGTAAATTACAGCATCATCTGCGAACAACCTAAGAGAACTGCTCAGATTGTCACCTTGGTCATTTATATAGATCAGGAACAGCAGAGGTCCGTGGACGCTTCCCTGGGGAACACCTGATAATACTTCAGTTTTACTCGATGATTTGCCGTCTATTACTACGAACTGCGACCTTCCCGACAGGAAATCACGAATTCAGTCGCACAACTGATACGATACCCCGTAGGCCCGCAGCTTGATTAGGAGTCCATTGTGAGGAACGGTGTCAAAAGCTTTCCGGAAATCTAGAAATACGGAATCAACTTGAGATCCCCTGTCGATAGCGGCCATTACTTTGTGCGAATAAAGAGCTAGCTGCGTTGCACAAGAACGATGTTTTCTGAAACCATGCTGATTACGTTTCAATAGATCGTTCCCTTCGAGGAGATTCATAATGTTTGAATACAGCATATGCTCCAAAACCCTACTGCAAACCGAAGTCAGTGATGTAGGTCTGTAGTTCGATGGATTACTCCTACTACCCTTCTTAAGCACTGGTGCGACCTGCGCAATTTTCCAACCTGTAGGTGAGCGAGCGGTCGTATATGATTGCTTAATCTGAAAGGAACCTAATTGGTATACAATCTGAACCTGAAAACTTGCCCGCATCAAGCGCAACAAAATTTTTTGATCATTTGCATGGCATAGCGGAGCAAGTTTTAAATTTAATTTAAAATCATTTCTCCTGGGCAGCTCCTTCTATTCCGTAGACGAATTTCTACTTGAAAACTAGTAGCCAGTAGGTGAGGAAAAAAATCGCTTAGATGATCTATGGAAAATGTAATTGACTGACTAGCTCCTGGCCAAGCTGCCATTGACATCGCGACTCTGGCTAGCATGGCTGCTCTGTTGTCGTGAAAGAGTTGACGAGAGGGGGGGTATGACATTACAATTATATATTAATACCTTCAGCTGCTGACGGGCGTTGATATACAGGGTGGTCCATTGATAGTGACCGGGCCAAATATCTGAAGAAATAAGCATGAAACGAAAAAACTACAAAGAACGATACTCGTCTAGCTTGAAGGGGGAAACCAGATGGCACTATGGCTGGCCCGCTAGATGGGGCTGCCATACGTCAAACGGAAATCAACTGCGTTTATTTAAAAAAATAGGAACCCCCATTTTATTACATATTCGTGTAGTACGTAAAGAAATATGAACGTTTTAGTTGGACCACTTCTTTCGCTTTGTGATAGATGGCGCTGTAACAGTCAAAAACGTATAAGTACGTGGTATCACGTAATATTCCGCCAGTGTGGACGATATTTGCTTCGTGATACATTACCTCTGTTAAAATGGACCGTTTACCAATTGCGGAAAACGTCGATATAGTGTTGATGTATGGCTATTATGATCAAAATGCCTAACAGGCGTCTGCAATGTATGCTGCTCGGTATCCTGGACATCATCCAAGTGTCCTGATAGTTACATTATTTATGTAAACAGGAAGTGTTCAGCCACATGTGAAACGTCAACCACGACCTGCAACAAATGATGATGCCCAAGAAGGTGTTTTAGCTGTTGTCGCGGCTAATCCGCGCATTAGTATCAGAAAAACTGCGCGAGAATCGGGAATATCAAAAACGTCGGTGTTGTGAATGCTACATCAACATCGATTGCACCCGTACCATATTTCTATGCACCAGGAATTGCATAGCGACGAGTTTGAAGGTCGTATACAGTTCTGCCACTAGGCGCAAGAGAAATTACGGGCCGATGACAGATTTTTTTCACGCGTTCTATTTAGCGACGAAGCGTCATTCACCAACAGCGGTAACGTAAACCGGCATAATATGCACTATTGGGCAACGGAAAATCCACGATGGCTGCGACAAGTGGAACATCAGCGACCTTGGCGGATTAATGTATGGTGCGGCATTATGGGAGGAAGGATAATTGGCCATTTTATCGATGACAATCTAAATGGTGCAATGTATGCTGATTTACTACGTAATGTTCTACCGAGGTTACTACAAGATGTTTCACTGCATGACAGAATGGCGATGTACTTCAAACATAATGGATGTCCGGCACATAGCTCGCGTGCGGTTGAAGCGGTATTGAATAGCATATTTCATGGCAGGTGTATTGGTCGTCGAAGTACCATACCATGGCCCGCACGTTCACCGGATCTGACGTCGCCGGATTTCTTTCTGTGGGGAAAGTTGAAGGATAGTTGCCATCGTGATCCACCGACAACGCCTGACGACATGCGTCAGCGCATTGTCAATGCATGTGCCAACATTACGGAAGGCGAACTACTCCCTGTTGAGAGGACTGTCGTTACACGTGTTTGCCAAGTGCGCTGAGGTTGACGGACCTAATTTTGAGCATTTATTGCATTAATGTCGTATTTACAGGTAATCACGCTATAACCGCAAGCGTTCTCAGAAATAAGTTCACAAAGGTACGTGTATCACATTGGAACAACCGAAGTAAAATGTTCAATCGTACCTACGTTCTGTATTTTAATTTAAAAAACCTGCCTGTTACCAACTGTTCGTCTAAAATTGAGCTATATTTTTGTGACTATTACAGCGCCATCTATCACAAAGCGAAAAAAGTGGTCCAACAAAATCATTCATAATTCTTTACGTAATAAAAATGGGTGTTGCTACGTAAAGAAACGCAGTTGATATCCGTTTGACCTATGGTAGCGCCATCTAGCGGGCCAACCATAGCGCCATCTGGTTTCCTCCTTCGAGCTAGAAGAGTTTCGTTCTTTGTAGTTTCTTTTTTTTTCGTTTGACGCTTATTTCGTGAGATACTTGGTCCGGTCACGATCAATGGACCACTCTGTGCATCAACAGGGAAATGCGAAAATGTGTGCCCCGACCGAGACTTGGACTCTGGATCTCCTGCTCACATGGCAGACCGTCTAAGCATCTGAGCCACCGGGGGCACAGAGTGTGATTGAAGGGACTATCTCGCGCACGCCTCCCGCGAGACCCACGTTCTCACCTTTTATGTCCACACATTACATTTGTAGTGTCCCTACCAAACACACTCATTACTCGTGAAAGATATTCTTACCAAATCCCGTAAGAGTTCGGGTAATGTGTGCATTCGCACAGGAGGAGGAGGTCATGGCTGGTATTGCCAGAGCGATATACTTACATGGATATGGTGTCTGCCGTGTACGTAGGAGATCCCAGCTTCGAGTCCCGTTCGGGGCACACATTTTCACCTGTGCGAAAGAACAGACACCATATCCGTATAAGTATAGAGAGTGGAATGGCACTCTATTGTCAGTGATGAGAGTAGGTTATCTATGTGTGCGACTGATGGACATACACGTGTACGCCGTAGGCTCCATGAACTGATTATTCCAGAGTGCATTCGCCCACGACACAAAGGTCATACCACAGGCTTCAAGGTTTAGTGGACTATCAGTTACAACCCAACGAATATTTGGTGTTTATGTATGGTAAACTAACCAGTGTCCGCTACATTTCACAGGCCGCTCTCCCTGTATTAATGCCTTTTCTTCTGTTGGA
The DNA here is from genome assembly GCF_023897955.1 of Schistocerca gregaria. Taxonomy (NCBI): domain Eukaryota; kingdom Metazoa; phylum Arthropoda; class Insecta; order Orthoptera; family Acrididae; genus Schistocerca; species Schistocerca gregaria. The sequence continues at coordinate 158,110,208 of NC_064929.1, read as the reverse complement.
AAGTGCTGTCGTTTTTCATCATGACAATGCACGGCCACATACAGTTGCTGCGACGCACTCTGCTGTTTGTGCTATACAAGTGTCCTGCCCAACAAGATCATCAGCTCTCTTACCAATTTAACATGTATGGAATATCATGAAGCCAGAACTTTCTCTCCACAAACTTCAAGAACCACTGCCGAATTCCAACAAAAGGCGCAAGATGCTTGGGGGCAATTTACCTCGGAATTTCACTCGGCACTTTTATGATCGTTTGCATGCGAGAATAGACGTCTTTATGTCCGCCAGAGGATAGTACACTACGTATTCACTCGACTCTGTGAGCACCCTTTACTGTGACATGTGTGTTTCATTTCATCCGAAGCGATTAACATATATTGCAACAATGATGAAACTACCTGTCACCTCAACTGTCAATAAAACGACCTCGTTCTTGAGGGTGATACATTTTTTGGGAGTGTAGAATAGCACATCTTTCGTTTCGTGACGTCCACAACTTTATGTATTCGGACATTTAAAGCAGTTTCCCAATCACTGCATCAGTTTGAAATGACCCGACTGAATGTTCATGCACCGTTTTCCAAACAGTACTGCTTTATAGATAACCGTTTCAGCACCGTAAAGTCATAGTCGGCTGTTAACATTAACGTACAACACGAAGAGCAAGGGTCCCAAAAAACTTCCCTGTGGAACGCCTGAAGTTATTTCTGCATGTACAACCTAGATAACATACTACGTCCTCTCTACTACATAATCAACAATCCAGTCACAGGGCACTTTGAGAAATGTCATCTCTAGATGTTGTACGTTAGTGTGTGTGAGTGTGTGTGTGTGGGGGGGGGGGGGGGGGGGGGGAGTGAGAGGAGAGGCGTGGAATCATTGCACCTCCACTGAGCTGCAGCGTTAGACTTCCACTGGAAATTTTAGAGATCTCAGAACAGTTAAAACAGCGTTAAGTCCGGTCATATTTCCTAAATTTTCTACCCATCTCTCACCTAATACTAGCAAACTTAGATTCGATACCTTCAGTATATTTCTGGGGTACAGATGCAGATATTGTGATTACTGGTATCTTAATACGTCTGTGTTGGTTGTTTTTGTCATGTAATTCACTGCCTAACGTATTCTGAGTTGTACAACTTCGTGGACTACGCGCCCGTCAGTATAGAATAACTCTTTTCTGTCCACGCATCGACATTTCAGCACCTAATCTTCTGCCCAGGGGAAAATAAGAAATACGGGTTCGCTCTTGCCACTTCTACTTGGAGGTACAAACCAACCTAAAAACATACTACTACTAAAATCTATAGTTACTAGTCTACAAATGAAGTAAATACTGATGTAATATTTCAGTATGCTGTCCCCAGACGTCAGTATAAATATCTCGACTTTCACCCCTGACTCCCCATTACATTTCTACTTGTTCCGTAGCTCACTAATGTAAGATTTCCTAATTATGTGGAATGTGTCAGTTAAACATAAGAAATATTTTATTTTATTGTATTTTTTTTCTGCTGTACTTCTAAAAATTCGTCTATTGAGGAGTATGAGTTATCATTCAGAAGCCATTTGGTGAATGTCCAAAAATATTTGTGGGAGCCCAATTAACCCTATTCCGTGCCAAAGTCAGATTTAACTCAGAATAGTGAATATTATCCTTTCTTCTAGTGTTATAGGCATGCACTTTGCTATTGTTTTTGAATTGGGATAGGTTATTAGTAACAAAGTTCATAAGTGAATGTATATATTGCGCAAGTTAGGAAGGTTATATAAATATGTTGTCTTGGAGCTTACTCTCATGGCCAGGCAGCGCAGCGTCCAAGTACATCATATAAGCTATCCTATTCTGAATTTTTTTTTAAAAAAAAAGACTCTGAGCACTATGGGACTTAACATCTGAGGTCACCAGTCCTCTAGAACTTAGAGCTACTTAAACCTAATTAACCTAAGAACATCACACACATCCATGCCCGAGGCAGAATTCGAACCTGCGACCGTAGTGGTCGCGCGGTTCCATACTGAAGCGCCTTTTTCCGTTGAAGTAGCATCATAAAATTTGGGAATCGCAAAAAAACATTTGTGTGTTTTATAGAATTACAGATTGGCAGTTCTCTGATTTTTTTTCCTTTGCCTGTACTGTGAAACCTTGCTTCTTGCCGAATGTCATGATTCCAAGTCAACAGGAAGCACCTAACAGGTTTTGATGAGTGAGTTTTCGAGTATATAAGACATACATTGTCGTATCTTTTGTATGCATTAGAAGCTTAAAAATTTTACACCACCAAGGGGCTGTAGACCGTAATATGTGACATAAATTTGAACTTTACACGGCCACACCGGCCTGCTATTCTGAATTACAAGTTGATTTATGTATTTCAGACCGTAAATATTAATTACAAAAATACGCATGAATATTTGTGGAACGGAACTTGTTGATAATTTCGACACATTTAAATATGAGTAAAAAACTTAAGCGTCCGATCATTCCTGAGAAGGGATATCAAATGTTCTCGACACAAATTATGCCATGTCGACGGCAGAATCTTACTCAGCGATGAGAAATATGGATGTGAATGTTGTCCCGTCTCTGTGCTGCACCAATCCGGTTTATTCATGAATATTCCTAATGTCAGCCACTCACAGTCCTAGCACCGATTTTCTCACAATTTTAACCACGATCACCCGTCATGTACAGCAGTATATTTCATCGCGATGGAAACGCATTCGCTAGCAACTAATTCAGCGTCTTCTTAACGAGTATTTCCTGACGGTAAGGCACGAACAGTAACTTACTTCTGAGCGTGAACATAATGTGTATCCACTTGCATTCAGCTCTCAAATTAACCAAGGCGTTAGCAGTACTTCTTCGCTAGTGAGTTGTCAATGTAGAAAGCTTTTTAAACGATAATGGCTTAGACTATATTAAAGATATTTATTAAGTATACTGTCGCGTTGCTGGGAAACAAGTAAGAACTACACATTAGTGCAAAATTACGAGTATTTTGGTGTGTAAATAACGACTGTAAATGCGTGTTAATAAATATATACTGAAGGCAAATTACCAGATCAAATGGCCTATTATTTTCGCCCCTGTCAAGAAACCGGCTGCAATGGAAGACAGGGATATCGATTTCAGTTTGTTACGGACCCTTTACACGTCTCTATTAAATTACAGCTATCAAAAAAACAGCGAAGAGTTATTAATTTTGCCGAATGAACGAACTACGTATTTTGAAAAAATTTCGTTTGTACTTCCACTGTCAGACTACGTGTATCCATTTCTTATGGAAATTATACGTTGTCCGCGCGAAAGAAAAAGCTTATTGTTTTAATAATATTTTCTGAGATATGACTCACACACAGTCGTATGAACGATATCAAATTTCAAAGCAAAGAAACAAGAAATCATGCAAAGATATTAAAAACGAAAGTACGAGTAAAATGTCATTAGCTAAGAATGCGTGCGTGATATGAGAAAGTTTTGAAGTTTTCGCCTAAAACAAGTATGTATTGTAGACATAAATACCTTCATGATGTGAGCAAGTATAAATCCACTACTTACAAATTCTACGTGGTTCAAGCATGTGTCAAACGCACATTAAATGTAACTGACATTTTTTAAATATTCGTAATTCACCTTCAGTTTAATGCTGTGTATTAATCATGCATTAATACTAAAATCTTTAGGTAATAATATGAAACTGGCCATATGCGACTAGGACGTGCTGACTCAGGGTTCGTCCAAACGTTTATATCTTAGGAATCGAGAATCGTGACGCTTTCTGCCTGTTTCCGATATAGATACCAGCAAGATATTGATCCTGGGAATTCCAAGATCGTATCAAAATCTCTACAGTAGTTCCCAGACATACAAACAGATGAAAGCAGGGCGCTTCAGTTTGTGTATGTAGAAATATAAGATTTGGTAAAATATTATTATCTGTGTTTCCATGCAGTAATGTTTCTCTATTACCTATGTGTCTGATTATGAATGCTGGCATGTTCTAATGGCAAAATCATATTTTTGTGAAATATAATTAGAAATTAACAATTTAGAGATTTTTTATGTTGGTTATACTGTGAAACTTCGCTTCTTCCCACATTTTATGGTACTACGTCAACGGAAAGCGCCCTATAGGTTTTGTTGAGTAAGTTTGCCAGTATCAAAATATGACATAAATGGTCGAACAATCTGATTGGGCTGACTTGGAATCTTAAATTTTTGAAGCCGCCAAGGGACCACTGATTTTAGTATATGACATAAATTTGAGTTTTATACGCCGTCCAGTACACGAGAAAACATGGTCTTAACAGACCGATAACAAACAGGCAGGCCTGCCGGTGTGGCCGAGCGGTTCTAGGCGCTTCAGTCTGGAACCGCGGGACCGCTACGGCCGCAGGTTCCAATCCTGCCTCGGACATGGCTGTGTCTGATGTCCTTAGGTTGTTTAGGTTTAAGTAGTTGTAAGTTCTAGGTGACTGATGACCTCAGATGGTACGTCCCATAGTGCTCAGAGCCATTTGAACAAACACGCAGACGGAATGGCAAAAAATATTTGACTGTTCTATAGAATTACAAATTAGCAGTTGTTGGACTTTTTCCTTTACCTGTACTGTGAAAGCTTACTTCTTGCCGAATCTCATGATTCCAGTTCAACAACAAGTAGCTTACTGGTTTTGATCAGTGAGTTTTAGAGTTTCAAAGTTTTTGACACTAATTCTATTTATTGATTTCACGTAGAAGCTTAAATGTTTTATATCGGCAAGGAATCGTGAACTTAAGTATCTGACATAAATTTGAACTTGGCACGCCAACCTTTCCAGAAAAATAGAGGTATTGTCAGACACAGACAGATGGATAAAAAAATGATAAAGTTTTATTTTCATGTGACATAATTACAGCTTAACAGTTTTGATTTTTCCCTTTACTTGTACTGTGAAGCCTCACTAGTTGCCACATTTCGTGATTCTACGACAACAGGAAGTAACCTATAGGTTTTGATGAGAGAGTTTTAGAGTATATATGACATACATAGCCGTATCTTTTGTATGAATTAGAAGCTTAAAATTTTTACACCTCCGTGGGCTGTAGACCGTAATATTTGACATAAATTTGAACTTGACATGTCTACCCATTTTTGAGAAAAAAGGGGTCTAACACGAACTCGGGACCTCTGCCTTTCGCAAGTGCTCTACCTTCTGATCTACCGAAGCACGACTCACTCCACGTCCTCACAGCTTTACTTCCGCCAGTACCTCGTCTCCTACTTTCCAAACTTCACAGAAGCTCTCCCGCGAACCTTTCAGAACTAGCAATCCGAGCAGAAAGGATATTGCAGACATATGGCTTACCCACAGCCTGGGGGATGTTTCTAGAATGAGATTTTCACTCTGCACTCGGCCGTGCCCTTTCAAAGGAGCCATCCCGGCATTTGTCTGGAGCGATTTAGGGAAATCACGGAAAACCTAAATCAGGATGGCCGGACGCGGGATTGAACCGACGTCCTCCCGAATGCGAGTCCAGTGTCTAACCACTGCTCCACCTCGCTTGGTGGCACCAATGAACAGTGTATCACTGGAGATGAGTGGTTTGGCGTGTTGAATCACTGCACATGGTTTGGGTTTGGATAGTGCCTGGAGAACAGTACCTGCCATCATGTGTACTGCCAAAAGGGATGAGGCTGCGTTGACAGTACAGTGGTGCTTTTTGTGGATAGGGTCTGGTTCCCTTACTGAACGTAAGAAAACGCTATGAACACAGTTCACAGCTTTTTGTACTGTGCAAAGTAAAGGAACCGATTGGAGGCAATGGCTGTATCAGATGACAACATACCCTGTCATAAATCAAAATATGTGAGGCATTGGTCTGTGGATATTAACAGTCCTGGTCTGCCCAGGGTCCCGATGTGAACCCAGCGGAACACCTTTGGGATGAGTTGGAAACGTCAACTTCACTCCAGACTCCAGTGTCCAGCATTAGAAACTCCTGGTTTTGGCTGGTGAGTGAGAAAGAGCTGCAATACCTCCACAGAGATTGACACTTCACTGAAAGTATCCCAGGCAGAGGTCAAGCTGACACATAAACGACACTGGAACACAACCCTGTATTAACCCTAGCAAATACCAAGGTATTTTCCATAACACGCATTACCGCGGGAGGTGGAGGAGGGGGGGGGGGGGGTGGTGATATTTGCGTACATCAGAATTTAAAAAAAAATCGTTATTTAAATTATATTAACAACATACTTTTCATAGAGGTACTGATACATAAGTATGGTCCAGAATCTGAAAATACCCTCTAGCACACATGGTTATCAACGCACTTCCAACAACATGTACTAATGACTTCATGACGACATAAAAAAATTTAAAAATGCAAAATTCGTTCATCGTTGTTCACTTTTATTCTCAACATACACTGAAACGCGAAAGAAACTGGTATAGGCATAAGCATACAAATACAGATATATGTCAACAGGCAGGATACGCTCAGACAAGACAAGTGTCTGCCACAGTTCTTAGATTCCGTTACTGCTACTACTGCTGCCGAAGGCCCACTCACGTATCCATGATGACTGCACGACACAAAGGTTTACGCCTCACCTGGGCCTGTCAACATCGGCATTCGACTGTTGACTGGAAATATGTTGCCGGGTCGGACGAGTCTAATTTCAAATTGTACCTAGCAGATGGACGTGTATGGGTATGGAGAAAACCTCATGAACCTGTGGACTCAGCGGGGATCTGTTGAATCTGGTGGTTGCTCTAATAATGGTGTGGGGTGTCTGCAATTGGACTGATACAGGATCCCTGATACGTCTAGATACGACTGACAGGTGAAACGTACGGCAGCATCCTGTCTGATCACCTGAATCCATACATGTCCATTGTGCATACCAACGGATTTGGGCAATTACATCAGGGCACTGCGATACCGCTCACGTCCATAATTGCTACATAGTGGCTCCAGCAACTCTCTCCTGAGTTTACACACTTCCGCTGTCCCCCAAACTCCTCAGACATGAACATTATTGGGCACATCTTGGATACCTTGCAACGTGCTGTTCAGAACAGATCTCCACCCCTTAGTACTCTTACGGATTTATGGACAGCCCTACAGGATTCGTTGTGTCTCTTCCTTCCAGCACTACTTCAGTTAATCGACACCATGGCAGTTCTGCAATCTCGGACGGGAGGGGGGAAGGGGGGGGGGGGGTGCTACACGATATTAAATAGGTACAGTTTCTTTGGTTCTTCAGTCTACTTCTCAAAGAGATCTGATGTGTAAGTAGGGCCTCGTACCTCGAAATACTGAATATACGACATTCAGTGGGGACAGTGAAATCTGTTAATGAGACTTAAATTTTTAGTTAAGTTTAATTAAACATTAAATGACACACGGAATCTGATAGACTAATTAATTAGAAACAATAAATCTTGTTTTCAGAATTTTAAAATATAAGGTGACTGACAATATTACAATTTTTTTTTCTAAACGATGGCATAAAGATCCACCCCGTCCTGTTGGCATTGCGAGGATTGACGTCCAATAAGAGGTGTCTGGATAATTTTGTACAGATAGTATTTTTAGTTAGAATTTTTTTTCTTTTCTTTCTTATACTCATTCATTTGTCAATTTGCACAGCCATCAGTCATATTATACAATGAGCAATATTCTTTACAGTACATATTCACAAAATTTTCCTCACGTGTCCACAGTCTCTTCCATCTTCCAGGCTCTCAGGCTCTCTCTCTCTCTCTCTCTCTCTCTCTCTCTCTCTCTCTCTCTCTCACACACACACACACACACACACACACACACACACACACACACACACTCACTCACTCTTCTTTATCTCCCACTACTGGCGTACAGGGTAGACTTTTTTGATTAAAGGCTACACTATCTTATATCCACATCCTCTGTAACAACGAAGTTAGAGGGTAGTTTGAAGACCACAAAGTTAGCAGTCGACAGAGGCATTTCCAAAGCACACTAGGTAAGTCGACCGTTATTGGTTCCCATCGCTGGCAGGTGAACGAAACGTAGTTACTATCCTCGTACTCTACCAATTCACGGTTGATTGATTGTAAAACTGAAGTGATATCAGGTGTTCCCCAGGGAAGCGTCCTGGGACCTCTACTGTTCCTGATCTATATAAATGACCTGGGTGACAATCTGAGCAGTTCTCTTAGACTATTCGCAGATGATGCTGTAATTTACCGTCTAGTAAGGTCATCCGAAGACCAGTATCAGCTTCAAAGCGATTTAGAAAAGATTGCTGTATGGTGTGTCAGGTGGCAGTTGACGCTAAATAACGAAAAGTGTGAGATGATCCACATGAGTTCCAAAAGAACTCCGTTGGAATTCGATTACTCGATAAATAGTACAATTCTCAAGGCTGTCAATTCAGCTAAGTACCTGGGTGTTAAAATTACGAACAACTTCAGTTGGAAGGACCACATAGATAATATTGTCGGGAAGGCGAGCCAAAGGTTGCGTTTCATTGGCAGGACACTTAGCAAATGCAACAAGTCCACTAAAGAGACAGCTTACACTACACTCGTTCGTCCTCTGTTAGAATATTGCTGCGCGGTGTGGGATCCTTACCAGGTGGGATTGACGGAGGACATCGAAAGGGTGCAAAAAAGGGCAGCTCGTTTTGTATTATCGCGTTATAGGGGAGAGAGTGTGGCAGATATGATACACGAGTTGGGATGGAAGTCATTACAGCATAGACGTTTTTCGTCGCGGCGAGATCTATTTACGAAATTTCAGTCACCAACTTTCTCTTCCGAATGCGAAAATATTTTGTTGAGCCCAACCTACATAGGTAGGAATGATCATCAAAATAAAATAAGAGAAATCAGAGCTCGAACAGAAAGGTTTAGGTGTTCGTTTTTCCAGGTCGCTGTTCGGGAGTGGAATAGTAGAGAGATAGTATGATTGTGGTTCGATGAACCCTCTGCCAAGCACTTAAATGTGAATTGCAGAGTAGTCATGTAGATGTAGATGTAGATGTGTCAATACTTCTTGAATGCAACCCAAATGCAATCAGTTCGGTTGTCTGAAACGTTTGTGATTTAACTGTAGGCATACAATTGTAACGCATAATCTTTGTGATATAGCTCGATTAGTATACCTGCTGTATGAAGGTGCAAGGTGGACATAATTAAACTGGCTTAGAAAATATTTCTTGCGTCATTAGATAGGCAAACCAGCTTGCATCATCCAATCCTGAGGCAGGTGAAGTTGGGTCGCCTATCTAAGGTGCATGAAATATTTCCTGGGCCAGCTTTCTTTTTCTCATCCTTTATGAGTGTACATCGCTACTGTGATGTCCTCTGCCGGCGCTAGAGGTTTTTCGTTCACTATCTCATTTTCGTCTTAATGCTTCCTTCGATTGTATTCCAGAATCTGTGTACAGTACCTTGCCATATTTGACTGCCCATGGTAACCGTTCTTACGCTAGCATGTAAGGGGCTTCTGTCGGATTCCTTTCTTATAATGAAGGTAATATTGATTTAAAAGTTATTTAAGAGTGTCTGTAATCATGTGTGCGCCGCCGGCCGTTGTGGCCAGGCGGTTCTAGGCGTTTCAGTCCGGAACCGCGATGCTTCTACGGTCGCAGGTTCGAATCCTGCCTCGGGCATGGGTGTGTGTGATACCCTTAGGTTAGTTAGATTCAAGTGGTTCCAAGTTTTAGGGGACTGGTGACCTCAGATGTTAAGTCCCATAGTGCTCAGAGCCATTTGAACCATGAGTGCGCCTGTTCTACGTAAGCGTAATATTGTACACGTGGGGCACTGCAATAAAGGGCATAAATCAAAATCCCTGAGGTAAATTACGTTACTGGTATAGAAGTTCTGACTGATCAGTGCATTTCGCATCTGACTGCAGTAAAACATGTTCTGCTGCTATAAAACAACTGAATCAAAAATAGCAATTTCCAAGGAGTAAATGACTGTCACACATTCCTGCTAGGAATTAAAACTGTGAACTTTGGAAATTGATTGACAATGAAGTAATCTCCCTTTCACGACAGTTTCTTTTGTAAAGGAAATGGACTAATTAGAGGAAAATAGAATATATTTTGATAATAACACTACACTCAGGGCGCCTTTTAGTATTGGACTTCATATCACTCTTCGGAAATGTTGTTGATTAGTGGTGGCCGGTGATCATGTGCTAATGCGCTACAGCACACTGTAAATGTCTCACTATAATTATACCATCTCTCTTAGAATGCGAACCGAAAATCATTCCAAAATTTATGCCATTTCTTTTGGAATGCGTTTTGGCATACAAACTAACAGGTTTTTTATGTGCTCTCTCCACAATAAGTAGAAACCATGACAAGTGCTGAATTGATTTCAGCTGCACTACAATCCAGCTGTCTGTGTTCTACTGTGCATGGTCTGATGTGATGTCATCCCTGCCGGCACTGATATAGTTCAGATGGCTCTGAGCACTATGAGACCTAACTTCTGAGGTCATCAGTCCCCTAGAACTTAGAACTACTTAAACCTAACTAACCTAAGGACATCACACACACCCATGCCCGACGCAGGATTCGAACCTGCAACCGTAGCAGTCACGCGGTTGCAAACTGTAGTGCCTAGAACCGCTCGGCCACTCCGGCCGGCCCGCCATTGATGTGCTACAGTCCTTGCAGCACCACATCAGCACACACACGAATGGAAATAACACAGTCTTCCAATATCCCTATCATGGCATCTCAGCTCTAACTAAGCGACGAATAACAAGCAAGAACTGAAAGGCCAATCGAAAAGCAATATGTTTCACTCACATGTATGTTGGTAATCGTGAATTGAAGATTTATCACAAACACCTCAACCATTTTACAATTTCTTATAATTAAACGTCAGTTAATGATGCGTGGTAGTAAAAGCTTTCAAGAGACGCTATCATAAATAATAATATTGTTAAATATTTCATGTCTCCAATGAGGTGATGTGGCTAAAGCCGTCTAGATATGGAAGCAAAAGTAGTAGTTTCACGTCCTATCGTATGCTAATATTTTTTTCCCTCCTCATTTGTAACAGATTCTGGGAGCAGCAGTGACATTTACATTCTTCCTTCTCGCAAATATTTGGCGGTTTTATCCGAGTATGACCTGAAATCTGAAACTGTTTTTAGGCAGAAGCATTGAGAAGAATTTTGGAACCAACATTGAGGGTTTCGACTCCAAAATTATAAATTAATTCTGCAGCAGTTTCATCAGTGAGTGAGTACTAATTTTTATTTTAACATATTTTTGTGAATTTGTGGTCTGTTTATTTCTGTGCTTACGGCCGGGAGACCGGTGTGCTGACCACATGCCCTCCATATCCTTCCAAGGCCTGTTCGGACGGAGTTATTTCTGTGGCTTTGTAGCACGCTGGTAAAATTTTGCATGGTCCACCACTGTTAGTGGTAACTGTACTAGCCCTCACCTGGCACAACTGCAATCACGTCCGCGCATAGTGAATACATTGCAACGACTGGCTATGTACATTGCCACCTTTGTCTTTATTCTTGAGAAAACGACGGCTAGTTGTGGATTCCATTGTTTCTTGGCCTCAGACCATAGTCTCGTGTCTACACCGTACCTAAATCAGTCCCCTTGGTTGTTCATTCTCGGAAATAGGTAGCTGGGTGCCTGCCCGGACATCCTTCGTAGGTTATACGAGGTGCATTCAAGGCCTAATATTTTTCTAATTAACTACTCACCCGAAATCGATGAAACTGGCATTACTTCTCGAGGTAATCGCCCTGCAGACGTACACATTTTTCACAACGCTGACGCCATGATTCCATGACAGCGGCGAAGGCTTCTTTAGGAGTCTGTTTTAACCACTGGAAAATCGCTGAGGCAATAGCACCACGGCTGCTGAATGTGCGGCAACAGAGAGTATCTTTCATTGTTGGTCAAAGTCACTAGGGGCCAGGTCAGGTGAGTATGGAGCATGAGGAATCACTTCAAAGTTGTTATCACGACGAAACTGTTGCGTAACGTTAGCTCGATGTGCGGGTGCGTTGTCTTGGTAAAACAGCACACGCGCAGCCCTTCCCGGACGTTTTTGTTGGATGCACCTGTTACCGTAGTGCCCTTCGGAACGCAATGGTTAAGGATTACGCCCTCGCTGTCCCAGAACGTGGACACCATCATTTTTTCAGCACTGTTGGTTACCCGAAATTTTTTTGGTGGCGGTGAATTTGTGTGCTTCCATTGAGTTGACTAGCGCTTTGTTTCTGGATTGAAAAATGGCATCCACGTCTCATCCATTGTCACAACCGACGAAAAGAAAGTCCGATTCGTGCTGTCGTTGCGCGTCAACATTGCTTGGCAACATGCCACACGGACAGCCATGTGGTCGTCCGTCAGCATTCGTGGCACCCACCTGGATGACACTTTCCGCAGTTTCAGGTCGTCATGCAGGATTGTTTGCACAGAACCCACAGAAATGCCAACTCTGGAGGCGATCTGTCCAACAGTCATTCGGCGATCCCCCACAACAATTCTCTCCACTTTCTCGATCATGTCGTCAGACTGGCTTGTGCGAGCCCGAGGTTGTTTCGGTTTGTTGTCACACGATGTTCTGCCTTCATGAAGCTGCCGCACTCCTGAACGCACTTTTGACACATCCATAACTCCATCACCACTTGTCTCCTACAACTGTCGACGAATTTCAATTGGTTTCTCACCACGCAAATTCAGAAAACGAATGATTGCACGCTGTTCAAGTAAGGAAAACGTCGCCATTTTAAGTATTTAGAACAGTTCTCATTATCGCCGCTGCCGGTAAAATTCCATCTGCCTTACGGTGCTGCCATCTCTGGTACGTAAAGACAATGAACGCGGCCTCATTTTAAAACAATGCGCATGTTTCTATCTCTTTCCAGTCCGGAGGAAAAAAAATCGGAGGCCTAGAACTTGAATGCACCTCGTAGGGTGCACCAATCTCCACTGACAGCCTTTCAGAAGTTTTACAGGGATACATTCTGATTGTTTTGGTACAAGAGACACTCTATCTCTAGTTGCTCGGTACAGCACTCTGCACTCTGTCTTCAGGCCACAAGTGGCCCATCGGGAGCATCCGACCGCCGTGTCATCCTGAGACGAGGATGTGGATATGAGGGGCGTGTGGTCAGCACACCGCTCTCCCGGTCGTTACGGTGGTTTCCTTTGACCGGAGCCGCTACTATTCAGTCGAGTAGCTCCTCAATTGGCATCACGGGGCTGAGTGTATCCCGAAATATGGCAACAGCGCATGGTGGCCGGATGGTCACCCATACAACTGTTTGCCACGCCCGACAGCGCTTAAATTCGGTGATCTGACGGGAACCGATGTGTCCATTGCGGCAAGGGCGTTGTCTGCTCCTTACGGAGTAATAATTTAATTCTGATTTATTAGGTTTCTTACCTCAGTCAGACTTCTTTCTGTAAAAACACCTTCACGACAGTGAAGAAACGAGTAATATCCGATAACAATAACGTACAGCACACAACGCAGAGCAATGCGACAACCGTCAGATGAAACACGTTCACTTTTATCACGATGTGTTACGCGTGTGTTCTTCCACTTTATCCCATTCTATTCCGTCTGTTCAGACAGCGTACAGTACAGCAGATAACAAGTGCATAAGTTTAACGTTACAGGTATTGTTCAAAACTTTCAAAAACCATGATCAGGGCACAGCAACTCGTACCATGGACTATCGTACACGCCCAAGAAATCCAGGAGTTCGTCGTTTCATTCCCGCAGCTGCGATAATCCTATCAGTGAATTCCGTGAGGGCTGCAATCACCCCTACCGGTACACAATGTTTCCTCATCTGCAAGCGCATTATCCAGTATAGGGATTTTTGAAATAACAAAGGAACCCTGATATATAGGGTGCTCCATTGATCGTGACCGGGCCAAATATATCAAGAAAAAAGCGTCAAACGAAAAAAATACAAGCAACAAAACTCGTCTAACTTGAAGGGGGAAACGAGATGGCGCTATGGTTGGCCCGCTAAATGGCGCTGCCATAGGTCAAACGGACATCAACTGCGTTTTTTATAAATAGCAACCCCAACTTTTTATTACATATTCGTGTAGTACGGCTACGTAAAGAAATATGAATGTTTTAGTTGGACCACTTTTTCCGCTTTGTGATAGATGGCGTTGTAATAGTCACAAAGATATGGTTCGCAATTTTAGACAAACAGTTGGTAACAGGTAGGTTTTTTAAATTGAAATACAAAACGTAGGTACGTTTGTACATTTTATTTCGGTTGTTCCAAAGTGATACATGTACCATTTCTGAGAACGCATGCTGTTCCATCGTGATTGCATGTAAATACCACATTGCTCAAAATGCTCAAAATTATGTGCCTCATCTTCAATGTATTTGGCAATACGTGTAACGACATTCCTCTCAACACCGAGTAGTCTGCCTTCCGTAATGTTAGCACATGCATTGACAATGCGCTGACGCATGTTGTCAGGCGTTGTCTGTGGATCACGATAGCAAATATCCTTCAACTTTCCCCACAGAAAGAAATCCGGGAACGTCATATCCGGTGAATGTGCGGGCCATGGTATGGTGCTTCGACGACCAATGCACTTCTCATGAAATATGCTATTCAATACCGCTTCTGCCGCACCCGAGATATGTGCCGGACATGCATCATGTTTGAAGTACATCGCCATTCTGTCATGCAGTGAAACACCATACATTGCACCATTTAGATTGCCATCGATAAAACGGCGGCCAAATATCCTTCCTCCCAAAATTGCCGCACCATACATTAACCCACCAACATCGCTGATGTTCCACTTTTCGCAACCATCGTGGATTTTCCGTTGCTCAATAGTGCATATTATGCCGGTTTACGTTACCGCTGTTGGTGAATGACACTTAGTCGCTAAATAGAACGCGTGGAAAAAATCTGACATTGTCCCGTAATTTTTCTTGTGCCCAGTGGCAGAACTGTACACGACGTTCAAAGTCGTCGCCATGCAATTCCTGGTGCATGGAAATATGGTGCAATCAATGTTGATGTAGCATTCACAACACCGATCCTTTTGAAATTCACGATTCTCGCGCAATTTGTCTGCTTCTGATGTGCGGAATAGCAGCGACAGCAGCTAAAACACCTACTTGGGCATTATCATTTATTGACGCTTCACACGTGGCTGAACACTCCCTGTTTCCTTGAATAACGTAACTATCCAGCGAACCGTCCGGATACTTGGATGATGTCGTCCAGGATACCGAGCAGGATACATAGCACACGCCCGTTGGGCATTTTGATCACAATAGCCATACATCAACACGATAACGACGTTTTCCGCAATTGGCAAACGGTAACACGGCGGAATGTTACGTGATACCACGTACTTACACGTTTGCGAGTATTACAGCGCCATCTATCACAAAGCGAAAGTGGCCCAACTGAAACATTCATATTTCTTTACGCACTACATGAATGTGTAATAAAATGGGGGTTCTTATTTTAAAAAAAAGAAAAAAAAGCGGTCGATATCCGTTTGACCTATGGCAGGCCAACCATAGCGCCATCTCTGGTTCCTCTCTTCTAGCTGGACATGTTTCTTTCTTTGTAGTTTTTTCGTTTGACGCTTATTTTTTGAGATATTTGGCCCGTATGCGGTAAAACTATGTTTAGGAAAGTTCCAAAAGTTAATCTGGTGTTTACCATTGGGTCACAGCGCTGCACCCGTCGTTTCACCGTATCCCACAAATTTTCGATTAAGTCTGGTGATCTGGCGGGCCAGAAAAAAAGGCTGAGATCCTCTGACACCAGGATGGCGTGTGTTTGTGCAGCAATATATGGTCGTGCAGAGCCCTGCTGATAAATGCCGTCTGGGGTATCGTGCATGGAGGGTATGGCTGCAGGTCGCAGGACGTCATTCACGTAGGTGACACTGGTCACAGTGCCCTGGACACACACAAACTGCGATTTGTTGTTGTACCCATTATCACCCTAGACCACGGGCTGCCAACAAAATTTTCTCGGGGTCTTCCTCATCGAGCTTGATTGGTACCTTGTCATATCACAGCATCAAGTAACTAAAAAAGCCAAATTAAGAGTCTGTTTATACGTTTTTTTGTTTTTGGTACTTAGAAAAAATATTGACATATTCATTATTGAAAAAATACAGAGCTTAAAACTTTTCAATTTAGCCATCATTGTTACTGTTAAATTTTTGATCATTTCTCAAAATCTTTGTCTTCAAATCTGGGTGTTTAGTATAACAAACTCCTTTAAAAAATAAAAAAATGAGTATGAACTGAAAATGACAGGAAAAAATTAAAACTCAGTGTATTGGTCTTTCAAGTGTACTACACTTGGGATTGCATTGAGTAGACATCTGTGGAATATAGGAAAACACTAATTTCATTCAAGGTATTATTTATTGAAAAAAATAGTTACAACAGGGTACTCCGTCAGTATGCAGCTAGTTTTAATTTTCAGTTCTTAATGAGATCAATCTGACCCTTGAGTCCATTATTTCTAAAATATTAGGTTCCAAACTTCAAACTTTCACTCTGAAATCCGACCGCATGTCGATCCCATTCCTATATTTGTTTTTCATGAAACACATGGAAGAAAATGTTTGCTCACACCGATATGTGGTAGAAAATGGAAGGATCTTTTTCCTTGCGTGCTGATGCCCAGAGGTCTGTAATCTTATCATCGATGAAAACGTTTAGCATGCTACCACACCTGGACAGATCCACAAGTTGATCTTGCTCTTCTAGAGTGAGGCCTTGGATTCTGTCTATTTCTTCACAGCTGAAGGGATTTCGAATCCATCTGTCGTCAGGGTCAGGTTCAGGGAAATACTCTCTACAAGTGGTGGCTAGGTTGTGCAGATGCTCGGCTACACTGATCTTGATCTGGTCAGGCAAACTCTCCTCTGATGACTCAAAGAATTGTTTTAAAGTAGAAAAATTAGTGACTATTTTTCTATCCTTGACGCCCAGATCTGAGACATTTTGACCATAACAGTAATCTTATCCTTAACTTTGAACATATTTACATGTTTTCCTTGTAAACTCAAGTTCAACACAGTCAAGTGCTCAAACACATCAGCTAAGTACGCAACTGAGCAAAGCGAAGAGACGTTAGTGAGAAAATTCGCGTACTTTTTGTCAAGAAGGAGGACACGAACCTCGTCTCTAAGTTCAAAAAACCTTGACTAGATCCTACCTCGAGAAAGCCAACTTACTTCCGTGTGAGTATAAAGTTGCTCATGCTGACTGCCGATTTCTTTACACAACAAAGATAATAATGTGGATTGCAGATGTCGAGTTTTAATGTAGTTGACGACTTGAAATACTTCGTTAAGTATATTTTGCAAAGTTTCAGGCAAATCTTTTGGCTACTAAGGCTTCACGATGGATACAACAGTGAGTTCATTTCACATCAGGGGCTACTGCTTCGATACGAGCTAGAAGCCCTGTTTTTTTTCCCCAGCCATTGACCTTGCTCCATCCGTCGACAAGCCTACACATTTTCTCCAGGTGACATCGTGTTCATTGAGATAATTATTTAATGCAGTAAAAATATCGTCTGCTGTTGTATGCAGTAGCTCGCATGAGAAAAGACACCATCACTAATCAACAATGTTTAATGGTATGTATTCAACATGGGAATAATCTGTTTTACATCGTAGTCCTGTAGAAGGCTAGATAGTTAGCCGCAACTAGTACTCATTCGAAATAAAGATGATTTCATGTGCGATCTTGACTTCATGGGTTTTCAGTCTCTAACATAAATAAAAGATTTGCAACAGATCACGTATCTCCGGGGAGACAGTGTCGAGAAACTTGATAAAATTCTCAACCTCACTTTTCAAACAGATGCTCTTCCAGTCGCGAAGTATTTTGACATTGGTGCGAATGGTTGGCCAATGCAGACTTGCACTAAATTTAGCACTGTGTGTACTGAAAAATAAAAAGAATACAACTCGCTGGTCCAGGAAATGGCTAAATTTAAGACATTTTTAAGTATACCCATAAAAATCTGCTAGAGTAAACAGTACACTAAGAACCCGATGATTACGTCAAATTCCTCGGAACAGACAGCCAAAGCTTTAATAACTAAGTTACTTCGCCATCACATTGACAAAGAAGCCACACGTATGTGAAATTTTTAATCACTTCTTCTCATGACAGTTCTTTAAAATATCATAACCTGGAAACACATACATCGGCCGTAGAAGAATCTGTCCCGCTTGTATGATGTGCGTAGAGTATTTATTTCCTTCTTAATCCCTTTCTTCGTAATGTATGACTGGAAAAGACGCAACAACTTTTGGCTTTTTCTATTGTTATTTTGTTTTTGTCATTGATCGCAGTTTCCATAGTTGTGGAAACCCATAATACAATGACACCAACTATGAGATGTTGGTGACATAGTGGAGAAAATGAATGCCCTTCACCCAAAAATTAGATTTACTGTTGAGCACGAAAATAAAGGAGCCGTCAACTATCTCAAGGTTGCAAGAGAAGCAGGATGGCTCGAACACGTAGGAGCGAACCGTACCGTCAAACCAGTGAATTTGAAAGAGGGCGCATTTCTGGTATGAGAGAATGTGATGCATCCATCCGGGAAATTGCAGCGCATGTGGGACGAAGTGTTTCTGCAGTGCAACGTGTGTATTCAGAATGGTCCACGGAAGGCCATGGATCACAACAAGATTGGTCAGGTCGCACCACCCAGACCATACCACGAGAAGATGGACCCCTCATCCGAGCTGAATTGCAGGACAGATCTGTCTCCGCCACGGCTCCGGCGCAAGAGCGGAACAGTGTAACACATCGTACACTGTCAGGGGTTTCAGTCCGCAGCTGTTTACCACGGCATGGGTTAGGTGCCCGTCGTCGACTTCTCCGCCTACCTTTGACGAATGCGCAGAAACATACTAGACGGCAGTGGTGTACGGAACGACGTCTCTGAGGACAGGAATAGCATCAGATGGTTCCAGGTTCTGTTTGTTTGAAAATGATGGCAGCATATTGGTTCGCCGCAGACAGGGGAAGCTGCGTCACAGTGACTGCATTTGCACAAGACACAGCGCAAACTCAAGGCCTAATGGTATACACCAGGGGTCCGCGAGCTATGCCAGAGGGGTCCGCAAGATGCTATTAGAATAAAAAACATGTAAATGCATTTCGTATGATAACAGATTTTTTTTTTGTTTTGGCCGCTCCCTGCTTGAGCAGAGCTTTAGAGAACGCTAACTTCCACGTCTAGCGTCTTCTTAGCGCCAACTGACACTAGCACACTCTAGCACAAAACTAGATTTAGATAGAGGCAAGTAGTTCTGCTGTGTGCTGTTAGACTGCGGGCGCTCCCTCTTTGCAGCTGACAACTGACAGTCACATTACACAGAAACTCGCATTTCAGACGATTAATGGCCATTGTTAATTTAGTGCCAGTGCTTTCACAGACCCTTTTGTTTACATATTCAATATTCTACATTAAAACAGTAGTGTTTGTAAGGCGTTGTTTTTCGCGGAAGCTACAGTTCGCGTAGTTCAAAATGGATCGTTGGTTAAAAAGTGGTTAGTTAAAACGAGAAAGGCCTACAGATGAAGAGGAAGATAATGCTTTTGATGTTCAAGCAAGTACGTCAGTGACTCTCGAACCGGAGTTGTCAGTGTCCATTGAACCTAAATCGTCGGCGTCCCTTGACCCTAACCCTTCCAAGATCAGTGTCATGGAAAAATTAGAAAATATAACTCTGATTTCCTGGAAATCGGGTTTACGTTCACTGGACCACAGCAACAGCAAAAACTCAATGTGTAATTTGCTATGAAAGCCTTTCGAATGAATGTATGAAACCACCAAAACTCTGGTGCCATCTTGAAACAAAGCACCCAGAGTACAAAAGAAGTCATCAGATTTTTTCAAAAATGAATTAGGAGAGTTGAAAACATCTCGTAAAACAATTACCAAACACTGTGGTGCAAATGTAAATGAAAATACAACCCTTCCGTCTTACGAGGTGGCTCAGCTTGTTGCTAAACGTGGGAGAAACCAGACAATTGCTGAGGAACTTATACTACCAACAGCAGTAATACTTTGCAAGAGAATGTTGGGTGATGCAGCTGCTAAGGTAATAGGAACTGTCCCTCTCTCAAATAATACTGTTCAGAGACGAATTACTGATATGGCAGTTATCATCGAAGAAACATTGCTGGCTAGACTTTGCATGAGTGACATGTACACTCCACAATTGGATGAAAGCAGAGACATACAAAAAAAGGTATAATGTTTGTTTTCGCACGATTCTTAAAATCTTTTGTGTCCAATATAATTGTACGATGGTGATAAAACTAAAGGGTTATGTTCTTGCAGATCACGAAGGAAACTCCCCATCGTATTGCCCTACGATTCAGTGGTAAGATGGACACAGATGAAGCACGAAAACAGGAAGGAGGTGCACTGAACGCAAGGTAGAAACAGTGATCGGTCCAAGGCCAAGTGCAATATAGAGCAGCCAGAAATAGCAGCGGCGTCGTGGTTTTATGTTGTCACGATGTTGGACTACCACGTTGGAGAGCCGTGTTCAAATCTCTCTCGTGCGATTTCCTTTTTTCTTTTTTCTTTTTTTTTTTCGCTGTTGGCTGTATTCACATTTGTGTCTGTGGCTTGGTGTAACGTTCGTTTGCAACAGTGAGGTATAAAGTAGGGACCTATAAATAAAAGTTGATTCTGCACACTACCCTATTAGCAGCCGAAAAGAAGTGGCTTTCGTACGGGAACCGCAAACGTTTGGTGACAAGTCAACCGAATCCTCCATCGGAAAAAGATTCTGGTGTGTCATACACAGCATTATTGACAGTCCGTGTGTCGTATGATAGGAATCTTTTACCGACCCACTTAATTTGTACGCCTGCTGAGTGAGTGAGATATGCCTCCTTGCCCGATTTAGGTGTTCGTATGAATGTGATCACAGCAAAGGACTTGGAAGAGCAGTTGAACGGAATGGACAGTGTCTTGAAAGGAGGATATAAGATAAAATCAACAAAAGCAAAACGAGTATAATGGAATGTAGTCGAATTAAGTCGGGTGATGCTGAGGGAATTAGATTAGGAAATGAGACGTTTAAAGTAGTAAAGGAGTTTCGCTATTTGGGGAGCAAAATAACTGATGATAGTCGAACTAGAGAGGATATAAAATGTAGACTGGCAATGGCAAGGAAAGCGTTTCTGAAGAAGAGCAATTTGTTAGCATCGAGTATAGATTTAAGTGTCTGGAAGTCGTTTTTGAAAGTATTTGTATGGAGTGTAGCCACGTGTGGAAGTGAAACATAGACGGTAAGTAGTTTGGACAAGAAGAGAATAGAAGCTTTCGAAATGTGGTGCTACAGGAGAATGCTGAAGATTAGATGGGTAGATCACATAACTAATGAGGAGGTATTGAATAGAACTGGGGAGAAGAGGAGTTGGTGGCACAACTAGACAAGAAGAAGAGATCGGTTGGTAGGACATAATGTGAGGCATCAAGGGATAACCAGTTTAGTATTGGAGGGCAGCGTGGAGGGTAAACATAGTAGAGGGAGACCTAGAGATGAATACACTAAGCAGATTCAGAAGGATGTAGGTTGCAGTAAGTACTGGGTGATGGAGAAGCTTGCACAGGATAGAGTAGCATGGACAGCTGCATCAAACCAGTCTCAGGACTAAAGACAACAACAACAACAACAACAACAATAACATATTTCACACCCGTTTATTTCTCGTTTGTTATTTCTGTGAGACGTCTATGTGTGATCTGACCTGTTCTCACTGTTCATTACGCTTACTTGCCAAGGTAACGTGTTCCTACCACATGACTGATATTCTAGAACCAATGCATAGTGAGACACTGCCAAGACTACAGAAAGAGAAAAAAACATTTCAACGACCGGACTGACAGTTCACAATACTGTGAAAATGAACAAAAATAAGTGGCACGAGGGAGTTTAGAACACGACTCGTCTGTTTCACAGACCACCACCATGACAACTTAACTTCCACGCCGTGGATGTTGATATACGCTCAATATTGCACTTGCTGAGCTTGGACCGTTCGCTCTCCTCATTTTGCTTTTTTTCCACATTTCAGTACACCTTCTTCCTGTTTTCGTACTTGATCTGTGTTCAATTTTTGAGGGATTACCCACTGGGCCGTTTCACCACTAAATCTGAGGGGGGTGGGATGTGGAATTTCCCTTGTCAGTAAATGACACAATCAGTATTTACATCATTTCATGATCGTGTCACTTGCTGAACTGCAACGACATAACCCTATCGTTTTATCACCATCGTACAATTACACTGAATACGAACGATGAAAAGCTATATATGGTCATGTCATGTATGGATGTTGTCATTTTAAGAAAGATTTTAACTATATGTGAAGCCTGAATGACACCGACATCAACTAACGACGATGCATGGAGTGTATTTTGTAATTATTTCTTGTATATACTTTCGAACTCCACTACAATATTATGCACATTCTGTAAGCACTTGTATTTTGCTAACATCGGAAAAAATCTGTTACGTATCTTAGGTCTGAAGATAGGATTGTTAACAGAGACTAGCAATTAGGCCAAGTGAATAAGACTTCATGTGCGATCTTGGGTTTTCGATCCCTAACGTAAACAAAAAGGCCGAGAATTTTTGTTGGTCCATGGACGGGTAGAACACGGCGAGTGTGACTAACAAATTTGATCGTGTATGGGATATTTCATCTTCGCAGACTTTCAAAGTGTCTCGGGAATTGAGCTAGTAGATGGTGTCGGAAGTTCCATGCGGCTTTTCGCGGATGATGCTGTAGTATACAGAGAAGTTGCAGCATTAGAAAATTGCAGTGAAATGCAGGAAGATCTGCAGCGGATAGGTACTTGGTGCAGGGAGTGGCAACGGACCCTTAACATAGACAAATGTAATGTATTGCGAATACATAGAAAGAAGGATCCTTTATCGTATGATCATATGATAGCGGAACAAACACTGGTAGCGGTTACTTCTGTAAAATATCTGGGAGCATGCGTACGGAACGACTTGAAGTGGAATGATCATATAAAATTTATTGTTGGTAAGGCGAGTGACAGGTTGTACCCTCCCCACAAAATACCAAGTGTAACTTCCCAACAAAATAAAATAGTGTAACCTCCCCACTAAATAAAATAATATGAATAATATTCTCATTTAGTGTAACCTCAAAACAGAAAAATTCCTAAACTTCTCGACAGTAAAAAAAATATAATTATGTCGTTCATATTCAGTATAACCTACCAACAGGAAAATTTCGTAACGTATCAATAATAAAATGTGACTAATCTCTCGATAAAAAATGTGGGTCACTTATAACCTTTCAATAATTGACAATCAATTTAACCTGGTAAATTTTGGACGTCAGCAATGCTGCGTCATGGCCCTGATACATCATTCTGAATAAACTCAAAAATCTTACCTTAATTAGATCGCCGGATAACGCGTATATATCTGCTTCTATAAGAAATTTTCCTGGCACAGCTAAGTGCAATGCTGGCCTATAGATTTGTCTTATATAAAAGGAAAGAACTGATTTTTCTTTTCAATAATCGGGATGGTCAAGGATTAGAGAAATTAGTGAATTCTTTAAATTTAGATGAATGTCAAAAGATACTTTTAATGAGAAATATTATTATTAACAGATTTTTTAAACATTTACATGGGATTTGATGTAACAATACTACATATGCGCGAGGCTGCTTTTACCTTATCCTACAACGCTCAGGCTCCGCCATCGCTGCACACGACCGGCCCAGCCAACACGATACACCAGACTGCTCGCTAGCAATAACTTATAACTTACTCCTACTAACACACAGTTCTTACTGGAGTCAACACTGCTCTTTGGTCTCAAATTCTCTTACAGCTTACATATCGCAGGCAGCGCTTGAGCAATACATCGAAATTACATCAACTCGAGTTCGCTAGCAACAAATTCTTTAATTATGGACCTCTTACAAGGTTGAGATTCATTGGGGAGAGTCCTCAGAAAATGTAGTCCATCAACAAAGGAGGTGGCTTACAAAACACTCGTTCGACCTATACTTGAGTATTGCTCATCAGTGTGGGATCCGTACCAGGTCGAGTTGACAGAGGTGATAGAGAAGATCCAAAGAAGAGCGGCGCGTTTCGTCACAGGGTTATTTGGTAAGCGTGATAGCGTTACGGAGGTTTTTAGCAAACTCAGGTGGCTGACTGTGCAAGAGAGGCGCTCTGCATCGCGGTGTAGCTTGCTGTCCAGGTTTCGAGAGGGTGCGTTTCTGGATGAGGTATCGCATACAATACTTCCCCGTACTTATACCTGCCCTCCGCCACACACCGTTGGGTGGCTTGCGGAGTATAAATATAGATGTAGAATCGGAATTCTGTGTTGACATCGGGGTTCTTGCCAGTTTAGCGATGTCCTCCGAACCTGAGGCGAGGACTGCCCCCGCCGTTCTTCCGCCTCCTCCCACCAGCGCCGCAGCCGCCGCCATTGCTGGCAGCGACCGCATGATCGCCACTCCTCCTGCGGCTGCGTGCAGAATACCAAGAGCCGAGCGCCGCGACACTAGAGGGGGTTCGCCTGGGGCCTGGATTGTCTGCGGCCGCGAGTTTCTACCCGGCCTGTGCGCCGTGCGTCTCAATTGCAACCGCACTGACGTCACCGCACACTGCTCTCAAAATAGTGACTACGTATCGCGCAGGCCTCGAGGTATACAGTCTACGTGGGAGGTCCTGGTGTATAGTGGATGCTAGATGTTGTTTATTTGGGCACGCCCGGGTAGCTGTGCTTGTTAGAGCCGCTTCTGCCACGGGGAGTTGCGTCTGCTCAGGGTCAGATCTGCCGGGAGGATTGACGACGAGGGTCGATATGACACTGTACCTCAACTGTGAGGTGGCAGTATGTGGGAGGGACAGCGTAATGAATTATCTGATTGCGTCACGCCTCCTTAGTTTCCATACCCGCCACTTAGTTTCCCTTAGTACACATACTGGCATGCTTATCAAACAGAATGCAGAAGGTTTTGCTGAATAATTCAAACAATGTCGGAGAAGCAAGTAATTTTAGCGATGGGTGGAAAAAAATTCAAAAAGTGTGTACCACAGGGCTCAATTTTTGGTCCACTCGTGTTCCTTTTATGTGCGAATGAGCTTCCACTTAACATTCTACAAACGAAATTAATATTTTTTGCAGATGATATTACTTTTACTTCTTTTTATTTTACATGTGACAAGGGCCTTGTAATGTCTCTTGCAGTGGTCTCTCCTCGATATTTTTAGAAATTATATAACTCAGTACATATCCCGAAATATCTCTTCTTATCTTACGATTCCTAAACTTTAGTATACGATGATTATCAATGCAAAATAGTTTCAAACCCTATTATTCCTTGGAGCGTCCATTTACTCCATGGAATAGCTTCTCTGCTATCTATGTTTTCTCTTATGAAAAGCCGTGAAAGAAGGAAGATGTGTATGGATGTATTGTTGAGCTAGTCTCCTCTTGATGAGATTCTGTATGAGAAGGAATTTAATACATGAACTAAACTAAAGTAAGTTTGTTCGCGTATTATTTAACTGATTACTATTGGCAGTGTCTGTTTACTACGCTGTGTTGCACGGGATCAGGGGGAACGTCTGATTTACAACGGACGAACCTGCCGTTTTGTATGCTCAAGTTTATTACTTCCTAAAAATAGGCTAACACGGTCTTACCAGCAGATATACGGTCTTCCCATGTGATCACCGAACGTTAATAGTTATTTACAAACGTTTTCAGGAGATCGACTGATAATTTTCGTCGCACCGAGACTTCGAAATCGCTTCACTGCCTTATGGAATTTAAGTCAAGCTCAATTTAATCAGGATAGAACAGTATTGAACTGTGTGAATGTGCTAAGCCTGCTTTGTGAATGAAATTTCCCTTAATCTACGCATGTTTTTACTATCCTGATCACTGAAGCTAAATCAGGACGGTGTGAGAGAGGATTTTTAAATTTTATATCCCATAAAAAAATATTATAGCCTTATTGACCATACGCCTGATCTATGAGCCTCTTACACTTCTTACTGTCCAATGCGCTGTTTGCCCAGTTGCTGTTGCTGTTCATTCTAGTTGTGTCCTCCCGAATGTTATCCCGCCATCTGATTCTGGGTCTCCCTCTTCCTCTCGTTCCATCTAATGTTCTGCTGAACGCCATTCTAGGTAGTCCATTCTCTGTCATTCTTGCTATATGGCCTGCCCAATTCAGCCTTCTCCTCTTGAGCACTTCGACGATGTTACGGTGTTCGTACAGCCCTCTTAATTCTTCATTTCTTCTTATCCTCCATTCCATGTTATTTTCGTCGTATACAGCTCCAAAAATTTTCCTTTGTACTTTTCTTTCGAATATTAAGTTTTTCTTCATCTTTCTTTCTAAATATTGATGTTTCACACCCATATAACATCACAAGTATAATGGTCGATTGATATAAGCGGATTTTGAAGTTAGTGCTAAGTAATCTTTTTTCTTAGAATTTTGATGAAACTAAAATGTGTCTTGTTTGCTGTTGATAAACGGGCATCTATTTTTATATCTGTTTTGTTGTTATTACTAAAAATACTTCTAGGTACTTGAAGTGGTCAACAGTCTTAAAATTGAATCTACCTACAGTCAGAGGTGCATCTTTTCTGGTTTTCTTGCATACTGGCAGGTATTCTGTCTTTTCTTCATTAACATGTAATCATGTTTTCTCAGCAATTTTGCACCATTCTGATTAACTCTCTTTTGGAACTACTTATTAGTGCTACATCATCTGCAGAGGCAAGTCTTGTAATGTTCACATCCTGTAGCTGGCTCCATTATGGACTGGTTTTAGAAAATTCTCTATCAATCGTCTCTAGGACAAGGTTAAATAAAATAGGCGAAATGGCATCCTCTTGTCTCAGTCCAGTGTACACATTAAAATCTTCAGTTTCTCCTACCGGTGTCTTTATGTGACAGTTTCATTGACACACATTTTAACTAATCTGATTAATTTTGCTGATATTTTAAATTCCTTCATTATATTTAGGAGTGTCTGTCGGTGTATGCTATCATAGGCCTTTTTAAAATCTACGAATAATATGTGGACATCTACATTGAATTCCGACGCTTTCTCAGTTACTTGTCTTAGGGTGAATAAGTGATCTAATGTGGATCTGTTTCTGCAGAAACGGCATTGGTAGTCGCCAATCAGTTCTTCTGTTATTGGTATCAGCCTGTTTAATAGGCAGCTTGATAAGATTTTCTAGGTGACATCCAGCAAGGCAGTTCCTCTGTAGTTATCACAAACTAGTGGATCATGCTTCTTAAATATGTGGCACACAATTGCAGTTTTCCAATCTGCAGGAATGGTTTCCGTCTCCCAAATTGTTGCTATTAACGCCTGTATTTCTAATTCCAGTTGTCGGCCTCCATTCTTTAATAACTCAGCGTATATCTTGTCCTCACCAAAAGCCTTGTTATTCTTTAATTTCTTTATTGCTTGCTGTATTTCATTTACTGATGTGGTAGTAACTGTATCAGCTGTATCAATTGTATCAGGTTCTTCCAATTTTAAGTAAGAGTGTGCGTCATTGCAGTTGAGAAGTTGCGAAAACTATGTCTTCCATCTCTTTTGTATGTCACTTTTGTTAGTCAATATTTTCCCTGATCCCTTATAAACTGTTCCCTTTTATTCAATTTACCAAAGCATTTTTTGATATTTTGATACATCTACCTTGCCCTGTGATGTTGGAAATAATCCTCTGCTTCTCTGATCATATTGTTATAGTATTCCATTTTCTCTTGTCTTAGGGTTCTTTGCGTTTCTTGGCGGAGTTTATAGTATCTTTCCTTCAATCCTCTCTTTAATCCATGCATTCCTAGTATTTCTTCTTTCCAGCACTTTTTCTTACACACTTCGCATTAAACTAAATTTTATTAGGTTGTTTTCTTTCACCTATGATTTTGGAAGCTGCTTCTTGAATACAGCGCTTCAGGTGTCTCCATCTGCTTTCTACATCCTGTGTTTCTGCATTGGTCAGTCTCGGTTTTGTTCAGTTGGTTTTAATTTCTTTTGTAAATTTTCTTTTATATCTACTTTCGCCAGGTTCCCTGTATCTTTTAATTTCTTCTCTATTTCTATTTACTTTCCTCTTAGTTTCACTTTCATTTTTGATATTATTAACATGTGGTCTGTGTCAGAATCCGCTCCCCTAAGGGTTCTGTCATCTTTAATGCTATTTTGGAATCGTTTCTGGATAGCTACATGATCTATTTGATTGACTACCTTTCCATCCGGTGATATCCATGTTCTTAAATGAATGCGTTTATATTGAAATTTGGTGATGCTTCTCGTGAGACCATTTGTCATTAAAAAGTTTATAAGTCGAACCCCCATTCTATGAACTTTCCTCGTGTAAGCTAAAATTTTCGATGGTTGGCTTGGAGATTTCATCCTTTCCTACTTTGGCGTTAAAATCTCCTAACACTCTTTTCACATTGTGCCTACTTCATAAGTTGTACGTTTGTTCCAGTTAGCTGTAGAATTCTTCTTTCGTGTTGTTGTTCTTCTATGGGTGCGTGTGCATTTAGAAATGAAATGTCTAACCACTGCGTCTGAATAGTTACGTATGATATACGGTTATAAGACCCGAGTCGAAACAAGGCCCCGGGGGTAGACAACATTCCATTAGAACTACTGACGGCCTTGGGAGACCCAGTCATGACAAAACTCTACCATCCGGTGAGTAAGATGTATCAGACAGGCGAAATACCCTCAGACTACAAGAAGAATATAATAATCCCAATCCCAAAGAAAGCAGGTGTTGATAGATGTGAAAATTACCGAACTATCAGTTTAATAAGTCACAGCTGCAAAATACTAACGCGAATTCTTTACAGACGAATGGAAAAACTGATAGATGCCGACCTCAGCGAAGATCAGTTTGGATTCCGCAGAAATGTTGGAACGCGTGAGGCAATACTGACCCTACGACTTATCTTAGAAGAAAGATTAAGGAAAGGCAAACCTGCGTTTCAAGTAATTGTAGACTTAGAGTAAGTTTTTGAGAATGTTGACTGGAATACTCTTTCAAATTCTAAAGGTGACAGGGGTATGATACATGGAGCGAAAGGATATTTACAACTTGTACAGAAACCAGACGGCAGTTATAAGAGTCGAGGGGCATGAAAGGGAAGCAGTGGTTGGGAAGGGAGTGAGACAGGGTTGGAGCCTCTCCCCGATGTTGTTCAATCTGTATATTGAGCAAGCCGTAAAGGAAACAAAAGAAATATTCGGAGTAGGAATTAAAGTCCATTGAGAAGAAATAAAAACTTTGAGGTTCGCCGGTGACATTGTAATTCTATCAGAGACAGCAAAGGACTTGGAAGTGCAGCTGAACAGAATAGATAGTGTCTTGAAGGGAGGATATAAGATGAACATCAACAAAAGCAAAACCAGGATAATGGAATGTAGTCGAATTAAGTTGGGTGATGCTGAGGGAATTAGATTAGGAAATGAAACACTTAAAGTAGTAAAGAAGTTTTGCTATTTGGAAAGCAAAATAACTGATGATGGTCGAAGTAGAGAAAATATAAAATGTAGACTGGCAATGGCAAGGAAAGCGTTTCTGAAGAAGAGAAATTTGTTAACATCGAATATCGATTTAAGTGTCAGGAAGTCGTTTCTGAAAGCATTTGTATGGAGAGAAGCCATGTATGAAAGTGAAACATGGACGATAAATAGTTCCGACAAGAGAATAGAAGCTTTCGAAATGTGGTGCTACGGAAGAATGCTGAAGATTAGGTGGGTAGATCACATAACTAATGAGGAAGTATTGAATAGGATTGGGGAGAAGATGAGTTTGTGGCATAACTTGACTAGAAGAAGGGATCGGTTGGTAGGACATGTTCTGCGGCATCAAGGGATCACAAATTTAGCAACGTGGAGGGTAAAAATCGTAGAGGGAGACCAAGAGATGGATACACTACGCAGATTCAGAAGGATGTAGGTTGTAGTAAGTACTGGGAGATAGAGGTTTGTACAGGATAGAGTAGCATGGAGAGCTGCATCAAACCAGTCTCATGACTGAAGACAACAACAACGGTTATTAATATGTTTGAACTCCCTTATTGAATCATCTATTGATTTATGAATGTAGAAACCGGTTCCGAATTCATGGCGCTGACCTCAGTCTCCACACATTATTGTCCCGTCTGCTATTTTCAGTGAACCTGTTCGCTCTTGGAGAGCTACCAGTTGCACTCTATAATTTCTTAATTCGTTTGCTAGTATTTGGGCAGTTCCAGGACGATACAGGCTTCTGATATTCCATGATCCAAAAGAGAATTCCTCGTAGCTTTGCCAGTTTTTGTTCCAGTAAATCCTGTACTGTCTCAGGGGCTGGCGTTGAGTATCCTGACCGTTTCGTTTTTTAAAATTATTATTAGTTTTTACATGAGTGGGTTGGTAGCCCTCTGCACAGCCCCCAACCTGGAGGACCAGGAATCTTGATTTTGGGGTACTCTACCTCTGGGAGGGTTGCCTTCACCGCGGCTGAGCGAGCTTCTCCTGCCCTTGCTAGTTTTGGTCCACCCCGGGTGTTTTATTTCCCCGGTACCCTCTATATCTAGAGAGCATTCCCCTATCCGCCATCTCGGGAGATGCCCGGTGGGGGGCTAGCAAACACCACATGGGGCAGATGATATTACTGCTACAAAAAATTCCATTACAGAGGAGGCAACAGAAGAGTTGTTAAATCATATTTTCAAAGAATCATTAAGTAGTTCTCCAAAAATGGACGCTTCCTACATTTTCAAGAATATGCTACTTTCAGCTCTGTACACAATCACGGCAACAATTGATGCAGCACATGCGCTGGAGTCAGTAAATAGGGTAGAATGCTCCAAATTTTTGGGTGTACATATTGGCTAAAAGTTGAATTGGAAGAATCATGCTACTGAGTCTCTCAAACAATTAAGTTGAGCTACTTTTGCTCTTCGTATAATTGCTAATTTTGGAAACGGACGTATCAACCTCTTAACAAAATGTTTCGTATTTTCACTCAATAATGTACTATGCAATACGTTTCTGCGGCAACTCAGCACTTAGAAAGAAAGTACTGACTGCAAAAAAGCGAGCAGTAAGAATAATACGCGTTTTAGCTGCGCCGTCAGAATAAATATATTAGCTAGTGAAATTCGTCATAAACAATCCATCACAATTTGACGAGACAGTGATGTCGATACATACTACGCTAGAGGGGAAAAATGGCCTTTATTACCCATTGTTAAAGTGGCTCAGAAAAGAGATCAACATGCAGCAACAAAAAAATTTTGATGGTTTTCCCCAACAACATTGAACGTCTAACAGGTAGTGAGCAAGTTCTAAATCTAATTTAAAATTATTTCTGCTGGACAGTTCCTATTCCACTGACGAATTTCTACTTGAAAACTGATAATTTCTTCATTAATGTTTACACTAATTATTTATACATATCCTGTAACCTGACTCGTTCCACATTGTTTCGATAAAAGAATCGTTCAAATGATCTGTGGAACATGTAACTAACTAACTAATAAATACATACTCCAGTGTATATCAGGAAGACACCCCCCTCCCCAGCCTTTGTAAGTGGACAAGGGGGTCATGGACATACTGGAGCACTTTAACTGCTGTGTACAAATATGGCAAAGGGTTAAGGACACGCATGTAGAGTCGGAAGAGAAATTTAGCAGGCGCAACCCTTCTCATGTACGCCAGCGCCCGCAAGATCGTGTATAATTTGACGTCGGAGACAGTTAAGTCTAAAGGTAACCGGATCTTGAGGACACTATCAGGGAAAACAGAGCAGCGATGTACATGGTACATTTGAAACGTCGTATAAAGTCATACTGAAAACATAGGCAAGAGAGAAACCTCTACTGTACTGGACTAAATCTGAAATTACTCTGGGCCTCTGCAATAATCAGGTTGGCGGGCGGTGACACACCTGGATTTGTGAGTGTACTTGCTCCACACCAAACGACTCCAGTATCTGATTCAGGCTGATGCCAAATGGCACCGGAGCTCATGGATTACTGGAGAAATTGTTTTCCATATCTGGACGAGCAGTAATGTTGCGAGTATTCTACGCTTGGTGCTGCTTCTCGAATCCCGTATTCCACTTCCTCCGATGGTGCCAGTCTCTAGTAGTCCTCTGGCACCTATCGCGTTCCGGACGTGCCGACCGCACCTCTCCCTAAGTCGTCCGCGCTTTCTTCTTTCCGCTACAGTCCACTGCCACACTTTCTTCGGGCATCGGCTCTCGTTCGTCCTTTCTAGACGTCCGTAGGATTTTAGACGTTTCACCTCCATGATGTCTATTATTGACTTACCGACATCAGTAACCTCTCCTGTGTTGCTGCACCTTGGATCTTCTACAATTTCGCCTGCAAAAATTCCGTCTCTAGCACAAACAGCTTGATTCTCCTAGGCTTGTTTAGTTTCCACGTTTCTGCTCCGCACCTAGCGGCGTTTTGAACAATTGAACGATATATCGCCTGTATAGTGCTTTTTGTTCTATTGTTATTCCAAAGGACGCAGTTCAGTTGTCGCACTGTCCTCTCGGCCTGCCCCGTTTCATTACACTTGTCTACAAAATTCAACTTCGTAAAATTTTCGAGCACCACAGTAGGTTATCCGTACGTATTTATACCTGCTGAACACTAATCTGCTGCAGATTTTTCCATAGCACCCACAGTTTTTGTCTAAATTGTACTAGTAACTAATTGCATACCGTTATTGTCTTGCTTAAGGACAGATGTAAGGCAAAATTTCGAAAAAAATTAGAATTTTTTTGACAGCGTAATTTCTTAGATTGATTCTTTAAGAATAACATCGCAAAGTTTCATAACATGGTTATGGTTCAAATGGCTCTGAGCACTATGAGACTCAACTTCTGAGGTCATCAGTCCCCTATAACTTACAACTACTTAAACCTAACTAACCTAAAGACATCACACACATCCATGCCCGAGGCAGGATTAGAACCTGCGACCGTAGCGGTCTCGCGGTTCCAGACTGTGGCGCCTAGAACAGCACGGCCACTCCGGCCGGCTAACCGAATTATGCCTAGAAATTTGTTTTAAAAAAGTTTGTTTCGGCGTCTACGCTTGCGCCCCATCTTTCTATGCTGTGATCCACACCTTCTCTAAGGTAGAAATTCTTTGTGCGTTAATTTTTCGTTCA
This sequence comes from Schistocerca gregaria, assembly GCF_023897955.1. Lineage (NCBI taxonomy): Eukaryota > Metazoa > Arthropoda > Insecta > Orthoptera > Acrididae > Schistocerca > Schistocerca gregaria. The sequence goes on along the minus strand of NC_064929.1, from coordinate 158,076,921 downwards.
CAGAACCTAAACGATCTGAAAATGAGTCTAAGAAGCTGCGAAAAAGATTATCTTTGGCTCTTGATTTGTTTACAACGTGTTTCTTTAGAATGGTATGTACTAGAAACTTATTTCAGTTTTTAGTTTTGCATATGACAACCTCCTTTCCTGAAAATGGGTCGTAACGGTGGTCGCATATTCAAAAAAGGGAGGAAATTTCAAATTTCATGTGTGAAAGGTACAGGAAATTTAAATCGCACTGTTACAAATGCTGCACCTAAATATCAGTCCTCAACATTCCCTTTGTAACATATCGTGGTGCAAATATCTTCAGGTAGAAGCCAGTGGAAAGACATAAACCCAATAACATGGTTGCCGCTTGCTGTTTAAGATGTTATAAAACCAACTTTTAGGTACCTAGCCAGTTCTGAACTGCTCAAAAAAATTTTACATAGGAAAACACAGACTACAAATGAGAGCTATGAACACCTTAAGGGGATGGTTCAAATGGCTCTGAGCACTATGGGACTTAACATGTATGGTCATCAGTCCCCTAGAACTTAGAACTACTTAAACATAACTAACCTAAGGACATCACACAACACCAAGCCATCACGAGGCAGAGAAAATCCCTGACCCCGCCGGGAATCGAACCCGGGAATCCGGGCGTGGGAAGGGAGAACGCTACCGCACGACCACGAGATGCGGGCCACCTTAAGGGGATGCGTTATCCAAAAACAATATTGATGTCCTCAATTGTTGTGAAGATAGCTGCATGTGATGCATTTCTAGTGTTGAGTAGTGGAAATGCAGGTAGGATTGAGTGCCAGCCGAGACTAGGCTTCCATCCAGGTGCACTCACACTGAAAATACTCAATCAGAAGCTTCGATGAAAGCCGCGTGGAGTGGAATCAGGTCAAGAACTGCGCGGCCCCTCCCGTTGGAGGTTCGAGTCCTCCCTCGGGCATGAGTGTGTGTGTGTTGTCCTTAGCGTAAGTCAGATTAACTAGTGTGTAAGCCTAAAGACCGATGACCTCAGCTGTTTGGTACCTTAGGAATTCACACACATGTGAAGATTTTTGAGCATCGATGAACCGCGACTGGACAAAGCACAGGCAGCAAAGAAAAAATGCAAATTTCGACTAGGCAAAGGAGGCAGGGGAAGAGATTACTTAAGGAAGACGCTTGCATTTACCGAGAATCTGTTGCCCAACGTAAAGTCCCGAGCGACTGGAAAAAAGCGCAGGTGGCGCCTGTGTATAGGAACGGTAGAAGGACGGATCCTCAAAATTACAGACCAATATCCTTAACATCGGTTTGTTGCAGGATTCTAGAACATACTCTCAGTTCGAATATAATGAATTTCCTTGAGACACGGAAGTTGCTGTCCATGCATCAGCACGGCTTTAGAAAGCATCGCTCCTGCGAAACGCAACTCGCCCTTTCTTTCACATGATATCTTACGAACCATGGAAGAAGGGTATCAGACGGATGTCATATTCCTTGACTTCCGGAAAAGCGTTTGACTCGGTGCCCCACTGCAGACTCCTAACTACACTCCTGGAAATGGAAAAAAGAACACCATTGACACCGGTGTGTCAGACCCACCATACTTGCTCCGGACACTGCGAGAGGGCTGTACAAGCAATGATCACACGCGCGGCACAGCGGACACACCAGGAACCGCGGTGTTGGCCGTCGAATGGCGCTAGCTGCGCAGCATTTGTGCACCGCCGCCGTCAGTGTCAGCCAGTTTGCCGTGGCATACGGAGCTCCATCGCAGTCTTTAACACTGGTAGCATGCCGCGACAGCGTGGACGTGAACCGTATGTGCAGTTGACGGACTTTGAGCGAGGGCGTATAGTGGGCATGCGGGAGGCCGGGTGGACGTACCGCCGAATTGCTCAACACGTGGGGCGTGAGGTCTCCACAGTACATCAATGTTGTCGCCAGTGGTCGGCGGAAGGTGCACGTGCCCGTCGACCTGGGACCGGACCGCAGCGACGCATGGATGCACGCCAAGACCGTAGGATCCTACGCAGTGCCGTAGGGGACCGCACCGCCACTTCCCAGCAAATTAGGGACACTGTTGCTCCTGGGGTATCGGCGAGGAATATTCGCAACCGTCTCCATCAAGCTGGGCTACGGTCCCGCACACCGTTAGGCCGTCTTCCGCTCACGCCCCAACATCGTGCAGCCCGCCTCCAGTGGTGTCGCGACAGGCGTGAATGGAGGGACGAATGGAGACGTGTCGTCTTCAGCGATGACAGTCGCTTCTGCCTTGGTGCCAATGATGGTCGTATGCGTGTTTGGCGCCGTGCAGGTGAGCGCCACAATCAGGACTGCATACGACCGAGGCACACAGGGCCAACACCCGGCATCATGTTGTGGGGAGCGATCTCCTACACTGGCCGTACACCTCTGGTGATCGTCGAGGGGACACTGAATAGTGAACGGTACATCCAAACCGTCATCGAACCCATCGTTCTACCATTCCTAGACCGGCAAGGGAACTTGCTGTTCCAACAGGACAATGCACGTCCGCATGTATCCTGTGCCACCAAACGTGCTCTAGAAGGTGTAAGTCAACTACCCTGGCCAGCAAGATCTCCGGATCTGTCCCCCATTGAGCATGTTTGGGACTGGATGAAGCGTCGTCTCACGCGGTCTGCACGTCCAGCACTAACGCTGGTCCAACTGAGGCGCCAGGTGGAAATGGCATGGCAAGTCGTTCCACAGGACTACATCCAGCATCTCTACGATCGTCTCCATGGGAGAATAGCAGCCTGCATTGCTGCGAAAGGTGGATATACACTGTACTAGTGCCGCCATTGTGCATGCTCTGTTGCCTGTGTCTATGTGCCTGTGGTTCTGTCAGTGTGATCATGTGATGTATCTGACCCCAAGAATGTGTCAATAAAGTTTCCCCCTCCTGGGACAATGAATTAACGGTGTTCTTATTTCAATTTCCAGGAGTGTAAGATACGAGCATATGGGATTGGTTGCCAAGTATGTGAGTGGCTCGAAGACTTGTTAAGTAATAGAACCCAGTACGTTGTCCTCGATGGTGAGTGTTCATCGGAGGTGAGGGTGTCATCTGGAGTGCCCCAGGGAAGTGTGGTAGGTCCGCTGTTGTTTTGTATCTACATAAATGATCTTTTGAACAGGGTAGACAGCAATGTGCGGCTGTTTGCTGATGAAGCTGTGGTGTACGGGAAGGTGTCGTCGTTGAGTGACTGTAGGAGGATACAAGATGACTTGGACAGGATTTGTGATTTGCGTAAAAAATGGTAGCTAACTCTAAATATAGATAAATGTAAATTAACGCAGATGAACAGGAAAAAGAATCCCGTAATGTTTGAATACTCCATTAGTAGTGTAGCCATTGACACAGTCACGTCGATCAGATATTTGCACGTAACATTGCAGAGCGATATGAAGTGCGACAAGCATGTAATGGCAGTTGTGGGGAAGGCAGATAGTCGTCTTCTGTTCATTGGTAGAATTTTGGGAAGATGTGGTTCATCTGTAAAGGAGACCGCTTATAAAACACTAATACGACCTATTCTTTAGTACTGCTCGAGCGTTTGGGATCCCTATCAGGTCGGATTGAGGGAGGACATAGAAGCAGTTCAGAGTCGGGGTGCTAGATTTGTTACTGGTTGGTTTCATCATCACGCGAGTGTTCGGAAATGCTTCAGGAACTCGGGTGGGATCCTCTAGAGGAAAGGAGGCGTTCTTTTCATGAATCACTAATGAGGAAATTTAGAGAACCAGCATTTGAGAATAGCTGCAGTACAATTTTACTGCTGGCAACTTACATTTCGCGGAAAGACCAAAAAAATAAGATAAGAAAGATTAGGGCTCGTACAGAGGCATATAGGCCGTCATTTTGCCCTCGTTCTGTTTGGGAGTGGAGCAGGGAGGGAAGATGTTAGTTGTGGTACGAGGTACCCTCTTCCACGCACTGTATGGTGGATTGCGGAGTAAGTATGTAGATGTAGATGAATAAAGATTGTGGATATGGGCAGTATTAGTCACTGTCAAAAACTGAAATAAAAACTTTAAACTAGAAAAGCCGTAAACAGACTTTTTGAGCTATAATGTACATCTTCTCAGGAATATAAAAGCGAATACACTGAAATTTGGCATAGTCCTTAACAATTACTTACTGAACAATCGTGTGCAGCACTTTTCCGTTACATTTTCCGTGAGGAAAGTTCTTCTCTAAAATTTGAGAAAAATAGAGCAGTCCTCAGTAGCGCAAAACTGAAAAGCAAATTTCAAAGCAACTACCAACTTAAACAAAAATACACTCCTGGAAATTGAAATAAGAACACCGTGAATTCATTGTCCCAGGAAGGGGAAACTTTATTGACACATTCCTGGGGTCAGATACATCACATGATCACACTGACAGAACCACAGGCACATAGACACAGGCAACAGAGCATGCACAAGGCCGTACTAGTACAGTGTATATCCACCTTTCGCAGCAATGCAGGCTGCTATTCTCCCATGGAGACGATCGTAGAGATGCTGGATGTAGTCCTGTGGAACGACTTGCCATGCCATTTCCACCTGGCGCCTCAGTTGGACCAGCGTTCGTGCTGGACGTGCAGACCGCGTGAGACGACGCTTCATCCAGTCCCAAACATGCTCAATGGGGGACAGATCCGGAGATCTTGCTGGCCAGGGTAGTTGACTTACACCTTCTAGAGCACGTTGGGTGGCACGGGATACATGCGGACGTGCATTGTCCTGTTGGAACAGCAAGTTCCCTTGCCGGTCTAGGAATGGTAGAACGATGGGTTCTATGATGGTTTGGATGTACCGTGCACTATTCAGTGTTCCCTCGACGATCACCAGAGGTGTATGGCCAGTGTAGGAGATCGCTCCCCACACCATGATGCCGGGTGTTGGCCCTGTGTGCCTCGGTCGTATGCAGTCCTGATTGTGGCGCTCACCTGCACGGCGCCAAACACGCATACGACCATCATTGGCTACAAGGCAGAAGCGACTCTCATCGCTGAAGACGACACGTCTCCATTCGTCCCTCCATTCACGCCTGTCGCGACACCACTGGAGGCGGGCTGCACGATGTTGGGGCGTGAGCGGAAGACGGCCTAACGGTGTGCGGGACCGTAGCCCAGCTTCATGGAGACGGTTGCGAATGGTCCTCGCCGATACCCCAGGAGCAACAGTGTCCCTAATTTGCTGGGAAGTGGCGGTGCGGTCCCCTACGGCACTGCGTAGGATCCTACGGTCTTGGCGTGCATCCGTGCGTCGCTGCGGTCCGGTCCCAGGTCGACGGGCACGTGCACCTTCCGCCGACCACTGGCGACAACATTGATGTACTGTGGAGACCTCACGCCCCACGTGTTGAGCAATTCGGCGGTACGTCCACCCGGCCTCCCGCATGCCCACTATACGCCCTCGCTCAAAGTCCGTCAACTGCACATACGGTTCACGTCCACGCTGTCGCGGCATGCTACCAGTGTTAAAGACTGCGATGGAGCTCCGTATGCCACGGCAAACTGGCTGACACTGACGGCGGCGGTGCACAAATGCTGCGCAGCTAGCGCCATTCGACGGCCAACACCGCGGTTCCTGGTGTGTCCGCTGTGCCGCGCGTGTGATCATTGCTTGTACAGCCCTCTCGCAGTGTCCGGAGAAAGTATGGTGGGTCTGACACATCGGTGTCAATGTGTTCTTTTTTCCATTTCCAGGAGTGTATGTTCCACACGTTTTGTTTAAGAACAAGTACGCATTTTGTCCTACGTCTATCCTTAAACAACAGTTGGTCTACAAATGCTAATTTACCAACGCAAATAGCATGTAATGACAGCGGCCTTGCCGCAGTGGTAACAGCTATTCCCGTCCGACCACCCCTGTTAGGTGCTTTCGGGCTTGGGTAGTACTTGGATGGGTCACCGTACGGCTCTGCCGAGTGATGTTGGCAAGCGAGGTTCACTCAGCCCTTACGGACCACTTGAGGAGTTGCTTGACTGAGAAGTAGCGACACCGATTACGAAAACTGACAATGGACGGGAGAGTGGTGTGCTGTATCTGCATCTGGTGACACCTTTGACGTGAGGATGACATGGCGGTCAGACGGTACCGTTGGGCCTTCAAGGCCTCATCGGACGGTTTTGGTTTTGTTTCTTAAAGAGCATGCCTAAATTATGTTTGGACATTTGCTGCGCCTCTTATGTGTGGCACTACTATACTGCAGCAGTGCCCAACAATTGTGAACCATACTTGATGCACATTGCCCCTGATAGCGTTGCTGCAATGTAGACCGGGTCTAATGAAATATTTCCCCATGTTCATCGGAGACTTGACGAAGAACACCTGTAGGAAAAGAATCAAAGTGTGAATGAAGAGGGCGCAATTTTAAAGACATGTTACAACCGTGGTTATGGTAAGACCTGCAGTAGTTCGTCGACAAACGCATCAGTATTGCCTGCTCTCTTGTTTCCACTGATAACAGGTCAGCTTATGAAAGAATTCCAGTCCAATCGTTCAAGAGGGCTCAAAATTGTCTCAGGATAAAATCTTGAATCAGGGGTCCAATTTGAGGGTCAACAACCACACCTGGTTTCACTTTGGCTTCACTCAACCCAAGATTTTTCTGAAGTACTAGGTCTACAACTTTGCTTCCGCCGTTTTTTTTTCTCGAAGTTAGACTTTATTCTGAAAAACTTCAAAAAATTCAAGTATTGGCAATCGTTGGCCACTGCTTTCTCCTAGCTTTAGGGCAGCATACGAATCCCGCGGAGTATAAACTGGGCATCTTTTGAGGGGAGCCATGAATCGATCCAATTTTGCACTTGTTCATATGAACGCAAATGCTAGACGGCTAGTCCGTGTGTCATAGATCGAGAAAGGTAACAGTCAGAGGGAGGATTATCTGGAGAATACAGTGAGTCGGGTAGAACGATGTTTTGACGGGGTTTTCGACATTGGGTCGTGCACTATCATGTTGAAAAATCATTTTTTCATATCTATCGCCGTAGTGTGGCCGTTTGTCTTTCAGTGCTCGGCTCAAACAGATCACTTGCTTTCGATACCGATCTCCTCTGATTGTTCCCGTCGGTTGCAGTAGCACCGAAAGCTTTCTCTCTCTCTCAACCATGCCGGTCTTCAACGTCGAAATCACCACTCTTGAGGCATGGCTACCATTTTCTCCGAAATTCTGTCGCTAACAGGCGTCTCAACATACGTCTTACCCAGCTTTTTATGAGCCTCAGCCGCAGATTTCTTCATATCAAAGCAGAGAATTAAAACCTTCCGCAGATGACGAGAATTGGGTTCATAAATTGAAGTATTCAGTCGAGAATAACTTTATGAAGCAATAAAAAATCGACTGACATGTTAATGGCGTTATGTTCTCAAATGCCTAAGCTTACTGTATGACACTTAGGACGAACGACTCGCAGCACTACCTTCCACTGCTGCCATTTATTGCAAAACGGCGGAAGCAAAGATGTAGACTTAATAAGTACATAAAATCCTCCTTTCTCCATTGGAACAACGAATGACTTCGTAAGTCCAAGTTTTATGTGAACTGGTGGTAACAAAATGTCTTTCAGATCCACCAATGGAACAGCCGGCCGGTGTGGCCGTGCGGTTCTAGGCGCTTCAGTCTGTAACCGCGTGACCGCTACGGTCGCAGGTTCGAATCCTGCCTCGGGCATGGATGCGTGTGATCTTCTGAGATTACTTAGGTTTAAGTAGTTCTAAGCTGATGACCTCAGCAACTAAGTCCCATAGTGCTCAGAGCCATTTGAACCATAATTCGGTTGTGAAACTTTCCCATGTTGTTCTTAAACAATCAATCTAATTAATTTCTCGATTACAAAAAATTCTAATTTTTTTCGAAATTTTGCCTTACCTCTGTCCTTAAGCAACAGAATAACTGTATGCACTCCACCAATGGGACGTTTGCCACGTTCTTCCATCCACGTTCCATTTGTGTATAGACGGGACAAATATGTCCGTCGTAACGACACTTCCAATGGCGGCTGTCAGACTGCTTAGCTGAATAGTAACATACCTGCCTAACACGCAGCGGGCCCGGGTTTGATTCGTAGCTGGGTTGGAGATTTTCTCCGCTCATAGACTTGATGATGTGCTGTCATCTTCATCATTACATCATCACAGACACGCAAGTCGCCCGATGTGGTGTCACCAGAAGTAAAACTTGCAACATGATTGCTGAACGGGGCCTTCCAGCCAATAATGCCACATGATCATGTCATTTCATTTTTTCGATCACAGCTACCCCATTCGCAAAGAAACAGCAATATTTGTAATGCTGAAAGTATCCCAATTACTCTGAAGTCAGCACAGATTTAACACTTGTGGCTGTTAAATTGAGTATTATTCAAAAAAAGTTGCAAAATGTTCTATATTTCCTTCAAAAAGTGGCATAAGCTACGGGAACAGGAGGATGTACACTGCCATTGTGAAGGGGTACCACTTTGAAGCTAGTTTCTGCAGCCATCAACGAATAGTCACCATTCCGCTGATGTTTCATTCCCACAGCATTGAACAGGCCATTCACGTCATCGCAGCAACAGAGTTAGTCTTCCTTGTTAAAGAATTGTACGATGGCAGCCTGACGATGTCGAAAGAAACAAACACTAGCATCTTTTGAGGCGCCCTGCTAAGCCCGCAGGACATAAGAAGCAGTTTAAATTGATGAAAGAGCCAAAATAAGCGGCTGTCAGTTACACTTGAACATACAACCTTTCAAATAATAGATTTCAGCTATCAGTCGTCTTTTTGAAATTTTAGTGGCAGATCTAGATTTCAGTTAGAAACTAGCCATTCTCAATGCACTATCATTTTTGATCAATGCATGCAGCACCTGTTGGTCGGTCTTCATCCACAGTTCGTTGGACTGAATCGTGACCAACAGGCATTATATGCATTGATCAAAGATGATAGTGCGTTGAGAATGACTAGTTTCTAGCTGAAATCTAGATCTGCCAATAAACCTGCAAAAGGATGACTGACAGCTGAAATCTATTATTTAAAAGTGAATACAACAGTCGCTGAGTGCAACAGCCTTCTGAATGGAAGGTAACCTGATGATGCAACCTTTTATTTGATCATACATTACAAGAGCCAAGAAATATTTAAAGAAAAAAACAGAGCTTTAGTTCTGAAACTTAATTCGCGGCTCAATGCGCCATACGATCTCATGCCTTAAGGGCAAGACCACTTTAGTTTAAAAATGGCTGAAAGCCAATAACTTAAAGCTCAACCAAAATCAGAAATTTAAAATGCAAAGCTTTATCTTAAAACAGTTCCTTAATTAGGCTGAAGGCCCAAAAAAACTTAAATTCAAAATCGCCTGAAGGCCTAACACTTAAGTCAATAAGGCTTTACGTAAAACAGTTCTTAAATTAGGCTGAAGGTCCAAACCATGTGACACCTTAAGGGCAGAACAACTTTAATCTAAAAATCGGCTAGAAGCCATAAAACTATAAACAACAAGAACAAACAAAAGCAGTACACCCAAGGGCGCTCAGAATTTCCGAACGTCAGCCTGGAATTCAAACACTAATGCTCGCTTAGGTGAGACAGGCAGTCGGCCAAACCATTCACGATCCGACGACAACCCAACCAACAGACAGTCAACGGACCCACCGACAAGATGACCACCGCTTCACCTGACCAACACACAACAGGGACCTCAATGGAACAGCGTATAGGGTATTGGTGACCACAACCAATTATACATTGAGCTGTCAAACTACAATCCGTGCTGGACAGCGGCAACCCGATGAGGAAACTTCATCGCCTGAAATTTACGTCAACGGCCAGGGCAGGTAACCGGAACGTTAACGGCCACAAGGCAGAAGATTCCGCTGGTGCACTTCAATTCAAGTAACCCAATACAGTGAAACTCCACCGGAAGGTGGCTGAAATTTGCCAACTTGAAAACACACGTTGTTGCTCGTGGGAATATCCCAACAGCCGACAACGAACTCCAAACGACACAATGTGAACAGTCGTGACATGCTCGTGGATTAAGTCAAAACTCAACTTTGATGTCCAGGATCGTTGAGCCACGAACCTCGTAGCAATGGGAACAGCACCACACACAAACCGACACCACATAGACGCCGTGAGTGGGCCTGGCTAAACTATGCGCCGCGGAGATTTCCTCGCTGCTCCACGCCAATCGGCCAACTGCCCACACACAGCACTTCCGGAAAGTATAAGCGTCAGGACAAAGATAGTCCAAGAGGCGAATATGGGTACACACCGCTGCTGCCACCAGCGAAAAGAGAGGATAACAGCATAATCGCCATAACCGCGGGAGACTAAACACAGAATAGCAACCAAGGATTAACCCAACACATAGCGTGAACCAGCCACGGCTCGTCTTTGTATAGGAAGTTCCACTGTTCGACGCAAAACAAAAGGTTAAGTTTGTGCCTTAGAAAGATTCAGGTCTCTAATAAGGTCATTCGAATCAGAAGCTGGCCGGGGTAACCAAGCGGTTCTAGGCGCATCAGTGTGGAACCGCGCGACCGCTACGTCGCAGGTTCGAATCCTGCCTCGGGCATGGATGTGTGTGATGTCCTTAGGTTAGTTAAGTTTAAGTACTTCTAAGTTCTAGGGGAGTGATGACCTGAGGTGTTACGTCCCATAGCGCTCAGAGCCATTTGAACCATTTCTGTGTCAGAAGATGTGGCTCCATTTCTTCATAATAGAACTAAAACCTTGCATTCTCCACCTCTATACTATGCCCAGAAAGTAATGCGCAGCATTTTTTTTTTCTCAGCTGAAAGCAATGCTACGAATGTGAAGCGTTACGTGTGTATTATTTGCAGTCTCCTGAGTGAACACGTCTATTTTCCGTCACGTCCGACAGATAGCGTAGCTGCAGGACGGTTTCAAAATGGCATCTGCAGGTGATGTACGTTACAAGCAACGTGCCGTCATTGAATTTCTCACTGCAGAGGAATATTCGCAAACGCTTGTGCGAAGTCTGTGGAGCATCTGCAGTCGACAGTATTGCAGTTACTCGCTGGGCGCGGAGGGTGAGGTTGTCATCAGTTAGGCGGAGCTCCACTATTTGCAGCGGTCACGGAGACCATCCACGGTTGTCAACCTGACATGTTGCAGCGAGCTGCTGATGTCATTCGCGAGGACAGGCGCATTACGACTCGGCAGTTGCGAAGCATCTCTTAAGCGGCAAAGGAAATCCACACAGTGATGCACTGGCTCCGCCACTAGTACAAGGATTGGTACCGAGATGGCACACACGCCCTTGTTTCGCGCTGGAGGACGGCCAGACAGTGGGACGGAGATCACGTGGAAAAAAGAGGATGTGTAGATAAAACACCATTCTCATCATGTTCAATACGGAATTGTTCAAGGGAAAAAAGAGCGGTGCATTAGTTTCTGGGCAGCGCTCGTACATTTGACCTGGGTTTCAACTTTCTGGTAAAGTCTGGAGGAATGGGAGGACAGGTAAGGAAGGAATGGTTCATGGAGGGATACTTGATCGTCTTTCTATTCTTGGCGTTCATACCTGCTAATTTAACCATGGAGAAATAGCAATCACGCACGTGCTTGGTCGGTTCCCTCCATATCACTGGAGTAGCAAAAAGCGTTCCAGCTTCAACTTTTTTTCTTGACTCAACCATTAAGACGAGAGTAACAGTTCACGCAAATAATATGTGGTGCTCGTTTTCTGTCCTGATCACCTAATTTCCACGTACAACTTCTTCACTAAGGGTGAAGCCGGCCGGTGTGGCGGTGCGCTTCTAGACGCTTCAGTCTGGAACCGCTCCGGTCGCAGGTTCGAATCCTGCCTCGGGCATGGATGTTTGTGATGCCCTTAGCTTAGTTAGGTTTAAGTAGTTCTAAGTTCTAGGGGACTGATGACCTCAGATGTTAAGTCCCATAGTGCTCAGAGCCATTTGAACTATGTCGTGAACATGAATTAATAATGTACTGTCCGCAGATGTAGCAAAAGTTATTTGGGTGATTTTAAACATACCTGTGATATTGTACAAACACTAAAACAAACGCACCACAAAAACAGAACGAAACACTCGGCACAAGCTGTATTCAGATCGCGCTACTCACACTCGTGAACGCACAGCCATCTACATCTACATTGCAATTCACACTTAAGTGCCTGGCAGAGGGTTCATCGAACCATTTTCGTACTAATTCTCTATCATTCCACTCTCAGATGGCGCGTGGGGAAAAGGAACGCGTAAATCCGTTCGTGCTCTGATTCCTCTGGTCATCGGGGCTCAGTTCGAAGCAGGACTCATTACTGAAGGCAAGTGCATTCCAGTGAATAAGATTCCAAGCCGAAGACGTGCCGTGTCGAATTTTTCTTCTTTGAAAAGGGTAAATCTTCCTTGTGCAGCCACAGTTCTCCCTCTCGCTTCACATCTCCTCTTCATCTTCGTGTACGAATAACGCCCCTTCTTACTCAATATATTTTCAAAATAGGATGTTCTTGGTCGCTCCTTCATTCTCTTCCCTACGATCTTGCCTTCGAAAATGTTATGTAAGAAAACACCGCTTCTAATTACGTGTCCAATGAGTTTTGCTTTGTGTTCATTACTTTCAGTGGCTCTATTTTCACTCACATTTCTTTCATTTCACCAACAGACCAGCTAGTGCTTGTAATTCTCCTCCAGAAGCACGTTTCTGCAGCTTCGAAGCGAGTTTTATTCTGCCTTTCTAACGTCCCAATTCCACGCACGCATCTCAGGCCACTCACACACAAAGGTTTTACCAGTCTTTTGCTAGTGTGGAAGCTGATGTGTTTGTTCAATAGAAGGTTCTTCTTATTCTGGAAGGCACTCCTGACCGGTGCTATTCTTCTCTTGATTTTCTTGAGACTCACATTGTTTTCTTGCACACTGCTGCTGAGGTAGCGAAATTCGGTTACTTCCTCGAGTTGCCCGCTGCGCATTTTTACGTCGGTCTAACCTCCGTCTCATTTCGTGTCTAAAGCCATAAAATTAATTTTCTAGCTATTTGTTTTTACTTTTAGTTTTGTATCTCTTCATTTAAGCATTTTATTTAGTTCTTTCTCTGAGTTTGTCACTATAGTAATGCCATCGGCAAATCTTGTGCAATGAATATGAATTCCATTAAATTTTATTTCAGTCGTTCTTTATTTTACACATGCTACTGCCTCCTCGATGAGCATATTAAATAAATGTGACGGAGGACACTCCTATCTTACTGTTATTCTAATTTTCACTTCTTTCGTACTACCACTAATACCTGGTTTACTATTTTGACTTTTGTACACTGCGTGGCAGTTGCTAAGAAGCAGCTGACACTTGCTAAGAAACAACTGCTAACTGCTACTGAAAGCCCGACGAATCACAGTTAAAGGAAATGTAGAGAGCGGGACGTGTGAACTGCAGCGAAGCCTGTGCGTAAATGGTCTGTAAGTATTCGATAGTTCAGGCAGATAGATTACATCATGGTCAGACAGAGATTCCGAAATCAGATACTGGATTGTAAGGCGTACCCAGGAGCAGATACAGACTCAGATCACAATATAGTAGTGATGAAGAGTAGGCTGTTCAAGGCATTAGTCAGGAAGAATCAATACGCAAAGAAGTGGGATACGGAAGTTCTAAGGAATGACGAGATACGTTTGAAGTTCTCTAACGCTATAGATACAGCAATAAGGAATAGCGCAGTAGGCAGCACAGTTGAAGAGGAATGGACATCTCTAAAATGGGCCATCACAGAAGTCGGGAATGAAAACATAGGTACAAAGAAGAAACCATGGGTAACAGAGGAAATACTTTAGTTGATTCATGAAAGGAGGAAGTACAAACATGTTCCGGGAAAATCAGGAATACAAGTCGCTGAGGAATGAAATAAATAGGAAGTGCAGGGAAGCTAAGACGAAATGGCTGCAGGAAAAATGTGAAGACATCGAAAAAGATATGATTGTCGGAAGGACAGACTCAGCATACAGGAAAGTCGAAACAAGCTTTGGTGACATTAAAAGCAACGGTGTAAACATTAAGATTGCAACGGGAATTCCACTGTTAAATGCAGAGGAGAGCAGATAGGTGGAAAGAATACATTGAAAGCCTCTATGAGGGTGAAGATTTGTCTGATGTGATAGAAGGAGAAACAGGGGTCGATTTAGAAGAGATAGGGGATCCAGTATTAGAATCGGAATTTAAAAGAGCTCTGGAGGACTTACGGTCAAATAAGGCAGAAGGGATAGATAACATTCCATCAGAATTTCTAAACTCATTAGGGGAAGTGGCAACAAAACGACTATTCACGTTGGTGTGTAGAATATATGAGTCTGGCGACATACCATCTGACTTTCGGAAAAGCATCATCCACACAATTCCGAAGACGGCAAGAGCTGACAAGTGCGAGAATTATCGCACAATCAGCTTGACAGCTCATGCATCGAAGCTGCTTACAAGAATAATATAAGAAGAATGGAAAAGAAAATTGAGAATGCGCTAGGTGACGATCAGTTTGGCTTTAGGAAAAGTAAAGGCACGATAGAGGCAATTCTGACGTTACGGCTAATAATGGAAGCAAGGCTAAAGAAAAATCAAGACACGTTCATAGGATTTGTCGACCTGGAGAAAGCGTTCGACAATATAAAATGGTGCAAGCTGTTCGAGATTCTGAAAAAAGTAGGGGTAAGCTATAGGGAGAGACGGGTCATATAAAATATGTGCAACAACCAAGAGGAATAATAAGAGTGGACGATCAAGAACGAAGTGCTCGTATTGAGAAGGGAGTAAGACAAGGCTGTAGGCTTTCGCCCCTACTCTTCAATGTGTACATCGAGGAAGCAATGATGGAAATAAAAGAAAGGTTCATGAGTGGAATTAAAATACAAGGTGAAAGGATATCAATTATAAGATTCGCTGATGACATTGCTATCCTGAGTGAAAGTGAAGAACAATTAAATGATGTGCTGAACGGAATGAACAGTCTAATGAGTACACAGTATGGTTTGAGAGTAAATCGGAAAAAGACGAAGCTAGTGAGAAGTAGTAGAAATGAGAACAGCGAGAAGCTAAACATTAAGATTGATGGTCATGAAGTCAATGAATTTAAGGAATTCTGCTACCTAGGCAGTAAAATAACCAATGACGGACGGAGCAAGGAGGACATCAAAAGCAGACTCGCTATGGAAAAAAGGAATTTCTGGCCAAGAGAAGTCTACTAATATCAAATACCGGCCTTAATTTGGGGAAGAAATTTCTGAGGATGTACGTCTGGAGTACAGCATTGTATGGTAGTGAAACATGGACTGTGGGAATACCGGAACAGAAGAGAATCGAAGCATTTGAGATGTGGTGCTATAGACGAATGTTGAAAATTAGGTGGACTGATAAGGTAAGGAATGAGGAGGTTCTACGCAGAATCGGAGAGGAAAGGAATATGTGGAAAACACTGATAAGGAGAAGGGACAGGATGATAGGACATCTGCTAAGACATGAGGGAATGACTTCCATGGTACTAGAGGGAGCTTTAGAGGGCAAAAACTGTAGAGGAAGACTGAGATTGGAATGCGTCAAGCAAATAATTGAGGACGTAGGTTGCAAGTGCTACTCTGAGATGAAGAGGTTGGCACAGGAAAGGAATTCGTGGCGGGCCGCATCAAACCAGTCAGCAGATTGACGACCAAGAAGCAAAGAAAAAAAAAAGTTCAAGCAGTACGGCGTTTGACGAAGGTTGTTGTGGAACAACAGATTAGTGCGACATTCCGTATGGCACGGCAACATGTCTGCAAGAGGTCATCTGAGTGCTGCTTACGACCTTAGACGGGTAGTTGGACAGCCTGCGACCGATCAAATGACGCTACTGTTGCCGCAGTAATGGGTGTGTCCAAAGGCGTCATCCTGCCATTGGAAAAAGGCCGCTGGAGGTGAAAATGCTATACTAAAACATGCCGGTGGTCGTAGACAAATCACCACACCGCAAGAGGATTAATATGTAGCACTAATGGCGAAACAGGATAGCCATCTCACATCTAGGCAGATCGCTGCAGACCCTGCAGGCGCTACTGGTATAGGTGTCTCTGCCACAACTACTTTCTGGCTATTAAATCAGGCTGTTTCGTAGATGAGCCGCGTTGCGACTAGCGTTGGTGCTGTTGGTAGGTTGGCATCGTGTAGTAGGGGTACTGGAATCTGCTTTTCTTCTTGTGCTTAGTGGTGCCACTACATTTGCTAGCGTTGTCTGTCCGCGAGTGGCAGCAGCAGCGGATATCGATACCTTGTACCGTGCTACCATCTTTGGTAGGACGTCAAGTGTTTTCCGGGCTTGACTGTGTTGGAGGGTTGGATTGAGTCGGGGCAGCAGTGAGGTCTGACGACATGCCGGGACCGCTGGCTGCACGAAGCCACTGCCGGATCGAGGGGCTGTAGTGGCGAGGGCCACAACCTCCTTGTCCACCGGACCCAGGACGTCGAGTTCAGTGAACATCAATCCAGTAGTGACACCTCAACTGTTTTGAGATCACACCATTTCTTCGCGCGTTGCTGCTCGCAGCTGCGCTGAGACAAAGAGCAACGAGTGGAGTGTTTGCAGTTGGCGAAAATAGTTAGTCATCCTCCACTTCGTATAATTAATCACTGAATTCCGTGTGCTTATTGGTGAAAAAGCTTTCGTAATGTGGTGCTACAGAAGAATGCTGAAGATTAGATGGGTAGATCGCGTAACTAATGAGGAAGTATTGAATAGGATTGGGGTGAAAAGATGTTCGTGGCACAACTTGACCAGAAGAGGGGATCGGTTGGTAGGACATGTTCTGAGGCATCAAGGGATCACTAGTTTAGTATTGGAGGGCAGCGTGGAGGGTAAAAACCGTAGGGAGAGACCAAGAGAGACACTAAGCAGATTCAGAAGGATGTAGGTTGCAGTAGGTACTGGGAGATGAAGCTGGCACAGGATAGAGTAGCATGGAGAGCTGCATCAAACCAGTCTCAGGACTGAAGACAACAACAACAACAAAAACAACATATTGGTGAAGTACAACCAGCGGTATTTTTCTGCCTAGTGGCCACTATCACCCCAGTTACGTGCCCTCGAGTTTAGCATATTTCCGCGGCAGTGTACCTTTCCTCGCCTTGCCGCTGCTGACCAGTAAGGCATGTAGTTGGACAGCCTCATTGATTGCGGTTCGGATATGTTGTTTCTGTTGGACTGCTTTGGTTGTAGCGTCTCCTTCTTCTTCTGGATGTTCTAAACGCCGGGTATTGAAGACACTGTACTATCCACCGGTTCTGCCTTTCCTGGGTTATTGCATCATTGTATTGGTTATCAGGTGTTAGGTAGATTTTGCAAGAGTGTTGGTCCGCGTAAATTGTCACCAGTTTGAGTTGCCATCCGGTTAAGTAAATACATCTCTTTGCTGCCTGTCGCATCGGTTACGAATTTGAGCGAATTTCCCAGGCCAATCCTTGGAGCACTGTTTGAGGCCCACTTCTCTCTTGGTTTGATCACATTGTGATGGTTTTTTAAAAATATTTTAGTTATTATTGGTGCCTTCAGCCAACAAGTAATTTGAACTTCTTGTCAACAACGCCTTCGGCCGTGAATGCAACTCTTAAGAATCTTTAATTAGATATTGTCTCTTAATAGTGAAACCTTGATGATTGTGTTGTAACGTCCCCTAGAATATTTATGAATTACTGTGCTGATAAATCTCTTACATTATTTGATTTTCAAACAGCTGAGCAAAACTGAACGTACTCAGACATTTCGCTCTTTGCCTATTCTGATCAACACTAAAGTGACACACAATATTTTTAGCGCAACGCAATCTGACTTTCAATAATCCCCACAAAAGAATGGCCCTGACTAACAATAACCTACACCTTTCATGAATCACTTACCTCACAAAAATCTTCGTTTCTCGAACTACTGCAATACAGCGAGCGCCACTACTGCCAGCTAAATAAAAGATTCAAACTACTGAAGGCACTAACTACTGATAGGCATAGTCAGCAAATGAAAGATTTTGATAGAGAACAAACAATGTGTTTACCTTAATAGGGTTAAAAAGTCATATATATAGGGTGTCCCAGCTATCTTGTCCACCCAACATATCTCTGAAACAATAACAGCTATTGGAAAAAGACTTTCACCGGTGTCAATATAGGTCTGGGCCCCATGAATGTACAAATTTGGAAACATTCTAAAACGAAAGCATGTGTTTTTTAAAACAAACTTATGTTTTTTAATTGGACCTCCTGTATTTTTTCTTCAGCAATCCATAGCATGACAAAGCACATCACAATGGCGTTGATTGCATCGCAATATTCCCATTACATCCCGAGATATTGAGACGCGACCTTGACGCTTGAAACACCCGACATGCGCTGCTAGCGCCCGTACTGAGGCTCAGGCGTGAACCCCACGCTGTCCACAATCGCGATGTGATTGACAAGTAAGTGTCCCTCTTGATAAGTATGGAGGTGTGATTGCACATGTCAATCATATCGCGATTACGGGAGGCATGGGGTTCACGCCTGAGCCTCAAGACGTACGCTAGCAGCGCATGTCGGGTGTTTCAAGCGTCAACTTCGCGTCTCAGTATCTCGGGATGTAATGGGAATATTGCGATGCAATCAACGCCATTGTGATGTGCTTTGTCATGCTATGGATTGCTGGAAAAAAAATAGGATGTCTATTTAAAAAAAACAAGTTTGTGTTAAAAAACACATATGCTTTCGTTTTAGAATGTTTCCAAATTTGTACATTCATGGGACCCATCCCTACACTGATACCGGTGAAAGTCGTTTTCCAATAGCTGTTATTGTTCCAGAGATATTTTGGGTGGACAAGATAGCTGGGACACTATATATATATGAAGTTAATGATATCCAATAATACAAATTTACTCTTTCTAATGCACACACTCCGCCGTCTCTCTCCCCACATCCACCGCTGCTGGCGGCTCACGTCCAACTTCGCAACGCTACGCGCTGTTAACATCTAACTGCCCACTACAATAGCAAATTACAACAATGCACACCAGCCACAGACTGCACACAGCACAGTCAGTGATTTTCATATAGAGCGCTACATGGCGTTTCCAACATAAAAAAGTAAACAGCCTACTGACAACTGTTTTTAAGTATTTCCTATCCAGGCCTTCAGCCATTAAATTGTTTTATAGTTATTACTATTGAGGCCTTCAGCTGACAAATAATTTGAATTTCTGGTCAATAAGGCCTTCAGCTGTGAGTGCAACTTGCTTAAGAATTTTTTATTAGACACTCTGTCTTAATAGTCAAATTTGATAATTGTTC
Organism: Schistocerca gregaria; assembly: GCF_023897955.1. Lineage (NCBI taxonomy): Eukaryota > Metazoa > Arthropoda > Insecta > Orthoptera > Acrididae > Schistocerca > Schistocerca gregaria. Next base: position 158,057,626 of record NC_064929.1, on the reverse strand, counting down.
CTAATTATCAACCTTATTCGCAATTGGTTCAAAATAAAGTGTACGTGATTTAAAAAATAAAAAAAACTGAGCAACCAACGGTAATTGAGTAAGGGCCAACCCCGTCCACACTGAATCCTGCCTTTCCCTAAGTCCCATGTTTCAGTATACTCGAAAGCATGTTAAATGCATCCTACTTAAATCACGCCATCGGCAAGAGTTCATTGGTATAGGGATCATGTGGGTTGAGGTCAGCAAAAATGGTCCAGAGTGATGTTCAGCGACGAATTCCGCTACACTGTTGCAAGTGGTTCTGGCCACCAGTTAGCGTGAAATGTGAGACAGAGAGAGAGAGAGAGAGAGAGAGAGAGAGAGAGAGAGAGAGAGACAGAGAGAGAGAGAGAGAGAGAGAGAGAGAGAGAGAGAGAGAGATAAAGAGAGAGAGAGAGAGAGAGAGAGAGAGAGAGAGAGAGAGAGAGAGAGAGAGAGAGAGAAGAAAAAAAACACGTCACACACCACAGAATGTTCACGAAAGTCGTCTGTGGGTCCTAGGCGTTATGGTCGAATACCGCTGCAAAGTACCATTACAGCACGGTGATACTGCAGGGAGATTATTCTGGATCATGTTAGTCTGTTTAATAATGCGGAAAGTCAGGACTTCCTGATTATGGACGACAATGTCGCGAATACAGGACTACCGAGGTGTCGTACGCTCAACAGAGTGAAAATATCGAACCTAAGGAATGGCCTACACACTCTCCGGACCCAAACCCTACATCTTGGCACGCACTTGTCAAAGGTGTTTCTCAACATACAGCCCCCCCCCCCCCCACCCCACCCCCGAAACCTGCATTGAGAGAGGAGTGCCACTCCTCAATAGTTCGCTAGACACCACGAATAATAGGTACAAATATGATTCGTACAGACTGATTTTTCTTCCTTTGTTGTCTGTAGCGTTTCATATTTCTTACCTTGCAAACTTCAACGTTGTAACGGCATAACTTGTAATACTGTTAGATTGTCTATTTTAATCATGTACTGTGTTTAATATTGTCGAGTATGTAAGCTGTAATTTACAATGTATAACATATTTGTTGCACAGTCTAAGGTGCTAGTGTTAAGGTCGACATTTGTCAACCAAAGTCGCTACCTCACAGACTATAGCATCACGATCATGTAACCTGTAACACTGTAATTTAATAATTTATTGTGTTTAATAGTGTCCATTGCATAAAATCCAATTTACAGCGTTAAAAATTGGGCAGCGCACTGAAGATTCCGTGCAAATTTAAATATACAGGCTGAGTCAATAACTATTGCCACCAAGAATAACTCCGGAAGTATGATAGGAGCTGAAAAGACTGAGGAACAAGAGTTGCATGCGACAAGGGGGGCCATAAAATGACGTTGGGTTTTGTTGCTACGCGGAGTCGCTCCAGAGATATGAAGTCCATTTTTTTTAATAATGGGATGCTATTGTTTCGGACTTATTTACTGATAGCGGCTGTCGAGACGAATCCAATGATGTGTATTGGTAAGGTCTTTGGACGTCAACGAAGGTCGCAAAGGTGGCATGATCCACCATTTATGAAAGGTGATCGAAGTGATGCAGTGCTGCAATCTTCTTATCATGAATTGAGTGGTATTCCTTTTACCACATCGGCACTGTTCGAAGCACATGCTCTGACAATTCCCTCTCGCATATCTTCAGGTGTAGTTGGAACGTCTTTATAAACTATATCTTTTACGACTCCCCACAAGAGAAAATCCAGAGGCGTGAAGTCTGGCGAACGAGCCGGCCACGACACATCTCCTCCGCCTCCAATCCAACGATTTGGGAATTGTCTCTGCAACTAATTTCTAGCCATCGGCGAAAAATGGATGCATCGTGTTGATACCTTATTCTGTTTCTTGTTCGTAAAGGTATTTCTTCCAATAACAGACCTAATGTTTCTTGCAGGAATCTGCGGTACTTCCACCATTAAGATTTCCGTCGATGAACTGGGGACCTGTAATTCGGTCCTTCAGAATCCCACACCATACTTTCACGGATTTCGCTGTGCAACTTGCCACAGCCAACATCGATTTTCCGTTCCCCAGTAATTCATGTTATGCAAATTAAAATTTTCATGATTCGTGGATGTAGCCTCGTCAATAAATAAAATCAAATTAATAAATGTGTCATCCCTCTGAATCTGAAATGGTTCAAATGGCTCTGAGCACTATGGGACATAACATCAGAGGTCATCAGTCCCCTAGAACTTAGAACTACTTATACCTAACTAACCTAAGGATATCACACACATCCATGCCCGAGGCAGGATTCGAACCTGCGACCGTAGCGGTCACGCAGTTCCAGACTGAAGCACCTAGAACCGCACGGTCACACCGGCCGGGCCTCTGAATCTGAAGCTAAGCCTAACAACAGAATTCAGTGCGACGCTTATATTCCGTACCAGTTAATACTTGGTGGAGACTGCCGTGGTAAGGCGATGCAGAACACGAACAACACTACTCTGGCTCATGCCAGATTCCCTTGCGATTTGACACCAACTAACCCAAGGATCTCGAACCACATTGGCAAGAGTACCAAGTCCCGTTTTCTCGTTAGTAACCTCCTTTGACGCATGTGTTTCCGATGGGTTAAAGGTTCAGTTGTTCTCCATTTATCAGACACATATTTAAATGTACGACGTGTAGGGTGAGTACGTTGCGGATATCTTTCAGCTTATAAGTCTCTAGCCCTCATTGAATTTCGTTGGCATTCTCCGTAAATGAGAAGCATACCGACTTGTTCTTCGAAGGAATACATCATTCACATTCGCTTGATTCAACGATACTTGTCTTACCTTTCCTCTTAGTGTTGTATTGGAGACCGTCGAGCCGGCCGAAGTGGCCGAGTGGTTCTAGGCGCTTCAGTCTGGAACCGCGCCACCGCTACGGTCGCAGGTTCGAATCCTGCCTCAGGCATGGATGTGTGTGATGTCCTTAGGTTAGTTAGGTTTAGGTAGTTTTAAGTTCTAGGGGACTGATGACCCCAGATGTTAAGTCCCATAGTGCTCAGAGCGATTTTTGAAACAGTCGAATGGTGTTTGCATGTGAATGGCACGTTACAGAGAAACGTCGTGTTCGGCGAATATTTACTATTTGCACGATATACGGGAGAGAACTGTCAGAGCATGTGCTTCGATAAGTGCCGATGTGATAAGGAATACAGTTCAGTCCATGATAAGAAGATTGCAGCGCTACATTGATACCAATGGTCATCTCTTGGAACAGCTTCTTTAAACGGACGTTCGTGCCACCTTGTTGACCTTCAAAGACCTTACTGTTATACATCATTGGATTCGCCTCGACAGCCGGTATCAGAATATTAGAACTTTGCTTCTGCCATTTTTCAGTAGACGGCAGTAGCGGCAAGTGGGGCTAAGTTGGTCGGTCATAGGTGTAACACAATAAGCTTAGGCATCTGTAAAGATAATCCCATAAAAATATTAGTCGATTTGTGATTGCATCATAAAGTTATGCTCGATTAAGTACGTCAACTTACCCATTTCTCGCCATTTGCGGGAAGTTTAAATTTTCTGCTTTAACGTGAAGAAATCTGCGGATGTGGCTCTTAAAATGCTGGATAAGACCAATGGTGAGGGAACTATTAGTGGAAGAACGCGCAGAGAATGGTGATTTTAATGTCGAAGACAGCATGGCGGTGTAAGACAGAACGTTTTCGTAGCTACTGAAACTTGACGAAGACAGTCACAGAATATCATTATCGAAAGCAACTGATGCGTTCGAGGCCAGCAGTGAAAATCCAAACGGCCACAATACAGCGATAAACACTGCATGGGGGCTTAATTAAACAGAATGCAAATCGCTGTTTGTCCGATTACGCAGTCTCGTAACCGGTTGGCCCTGAATAATATTAGTACGCAATCTGACTGCAGAGAATAACAACAAAGAACGAAAGGAAATTTCCGTTAACACAATTAATTAATTAAGTCCCCAGCAACTATAAAAACTACGAAACAACAAAGCATAAGTGTAACTGTTCTGTGTATGGAAGTTTGACTCAACGTACACATCTGGCACGGTTCTACCTCAATGAGACAAGATATTTTAAACGCGATTTACACTGAAGTAATAAAAAAAACTAGAAATACTATAATTGCATATAGAAACCAGAATTACACTCTAATACATAAACATAAGCCAGATGCTTTGTTGACTGAACCTGTGACCAAGAGGCATTGTTATTTAGGACTGAAATAAAATTTTATTTTACCTTCATATATATTGACGAAAAATACACTCTGATCATTACAACATCCCCAATCCAACAACATCTGGTGTCTTGCCCAACAGAACAATTAGTACTCTATCGACGTCTCAACAAGAACAGATCACGCCTACCTCAGAACTACCACTGCACTCACCAACTTCTCAGCGGCAACTGCCAGTGGAGGCGGCTGAATAATACTCTTTGGCGCAATCTCTGGCGCTGTGACTCAGTGTAGCCACCTTTCAACACGTAAAGGTAATTTTGCACCAGGTCAGTGCTGGACCCCATGTCGCGAAACCCGTCAAAGTATACATGGAAACGTTGAAATGATAAGTCCTATCCCTCCCGCCGTATTCTACATACGTTACTCTCCCGATCAGTGGCATACAGTCTGGCTGAGCAGCACTTCCTATCAAATGAACAAGTGCAAAATAGAAACGATTGATGGATCCCCACAGAAGACGCCCAGTTCTTCTACCACGGGATTCGTATGCTATCCGAAAGATGGGAGAATGTAGTGGCCAGCTATGAGCAACACTATGACTAATAATTTTTGTAAGGTTTTCACAATAAACCCCGAACTTCAATAAAAAACGGAGGAAGCAAAGTTGTAGGCCTAGTAAGCACCAAACTATAGCATCAGATTTAGAAAACCAGAGTTAACTTTGATATCTCTGACGCGACTCCACATAGCAACAAAAAACCAACGTCATATTATGGCCCCGTTGTCCCATGCAACATTTGTCTCTCACACTTTTCAGCTCCTATCGTACTTTCAGAATTACTCTAGGTGGCAATAGTTAGTGACACACAGTGTATATATACAAGGTAGAGCACTGATAGTGACCGGGCCAAATATCTCACGAAATAACCATCGAACGAAAAAACTACAAAGAACGAAACTTATCTAGCTTGAACGGGGAAACCAGATGCCGCTATGGTTGGCCCGCTAGATGGCGCTGCCATAGGTCAAACGGATGTCAACGGCGTTTTCTGAAATAGGAACCCCCATTTTTATTACATATTCGTGTAGTACGTAAAGAAATATGAATGTTTCAGTGGGACCACTTTTTTCGCTTTGTGATAGATGGCGCTATAATAGTCACAACCGTACAACTACGTGGTATCACGTAACATTCCGCCAGCGCGGACGGTATTTGCTTCGTGATACATTACCCGTGTTAAAATGGACCGTTTACCAATTTCGGAAAAGCTCGATATCGTGTTGATGTACGGCTATTGTGATCAAAATGCCTAGCGGGCGTGTGCTATGTATACTGCTCGGTATCCTGGACATCATCCAAGTGTCCGGACCGTTCGCCGGATAGTTGGGTTATTTAAGGAAACGGGAAGTGTTCAGCCACATGTGAAACGTCAACCACAACCTGAAAGAATTGATGATGCCCAAGCAGGTGTTTTAGCTGCTGTCGCGGCTAATCCGCACATCAGTAGCGAGAATCGGGAAGCTCAAAAACGTCGGTGTCGAGAATGCTACATTAACATCGATTGCGCCCGTACCATATTTCTATGCACCAGGAATTGCATGGAGACGACTTTGAATCACGTGTACAGTTCTGCCACTGGGCACAAGAGAAATTACGGGCCGATGACAGATTATTTGCACGCGTTCCATTTAGCGACGAAGCGTCATTCACCAACAGTGGTAACGTAAACCGGCATAATATGCTCTATTGGGCAGCGGAAAATCCACGATGGCTGCGACAAGTGGAACATCAGCAACCTTGGCGGATTAATGTATGGTGCGGCATTATGGGAGGAAGGATAATTGGTCCCCATTTTATCGATGGCAATCTAAATGGTGCAATGTATGCTGATTTCCTACGTAATGTTCTACCGATGTTACTACAACATGTTTCACTGCATGACAGCATGACGATGTACTTCCAACATGATGGATGTCCGACACATAGCTCGCGTGCTGTTGAAGCGGTATTGAACAGCATATTTCATGGCAGGCGGATTGGTCGTCGAAGCACCATACGAAGACCCGCACGTTCACCGGATCTGACGTCCTCGGATTTCTTTCTGTGGGAAAGTTGAAGGATATGTGCTATTGTGATATAACGGCAACGCCTGACAACATGCGTCTGCGCATTGTCAATGCATGTGCGAACATTACGGAAGGCGAACTGCTCGCTGTTGAGAGGAATGTCGTTACACGTATTGCCAAATGCTTTGTGGTTGCCGGACATCAGTTTAAGCATTTATTGCATCAATGTGGTATTTACGGGTAATAACGCTGTAACAGCATGCGTTCTCAGTTGGCAAAGGTACATGTATCACATTGGAACAACCGAAATAAAATGTTCAAACGTACCTACGTTCTGTATTTTAATTTTTTTAAAAAAAACCTGCTGCTACCATCCGTTCGTCTAAAATTGTGAGCCATATGTTTGTCATTATTAAAGTGCCATCCATGACAGAGCGAAAAAAGTGGTCTAACTAAAACATTTATATTTGTTTACGTACTACACGAATATGTAATAAAAATGGGGGTTCCCATTTTTTAAAAAAAACGCAGCAGATACCCGTTTGACCTATGGCAGCGCCATCTAGAGGGCCAACCATAGCGCCATCTGGTTTCCCCCTACAAGCGAAACGAGTTTCGTTCTTTGTAGTTTTTTCATTTGACGCTTAAGTCGTGAGATCTTTGGCCACGTCATGATCAATGGATTACCTTGTATATCCCGGGAATTGGGGATACTGATGACTCTTACCTGTTATCGACATTGATATTGGCTTGATATTGGTCCCAGCGATCCCAAGATATCAGAGAATGTTTTTAAATTGACGTCTGAAGTCGGATAACAAATGACGAAAGAAATGTTTTTTTTTTCGTGTGATACGATTACAAACTAACAATTTTTGGTTTTTTCTATGTGCTGTGAAACCTTGCTTCATGCCAAAATTCATGATACTAGGTGTGTTGTGGTTGGCAGGAGAGCCAACCGTGTTTTTCTAAAGGAGACCGAAATGCACGCCTTCTAGCTCACGCAGGCTGGCGTGAGGTCTGGAACATGACAAGGGAATTAGAATTGAGAAAAACGGACGTGGCTGGTGGAATACTTAACTTTAATCCATTCATGGAGAACGTCGCTCTTTATGGTACATGATTCACAGTATCAATAGTACGGATACTGGCGCCTTGCTAGGTCGTAGCACATAACCCAGCTGAAGGCTATGCTAACTATCGTCTCGGCAAATGAGAGCGTAGAAGTCAGTGAACCATCGCTAGCAAAGTCGGCTGTACAACTGGGGCGAGTGCTAGGAAGTCTCTCTAGACCTGCCGTGTGGCGGCGCTCGGTCTGCAATCACTGATAGTGACGACACGCGGGTCCGACGTATACTAACGGACCGCGGTCGATTTAAAGGCTACCACCTAGCAAGTGTGGTGTTTGGCGGTGACACCATAAGGTGAACAGGAAATACCCTACAGGTTCTGATAAATGAATTTTCAGGTATCTGAATATGTGATGTAAGTGGCCGTTTCTTTTGACCGAATTGGATCAGAAGTTTAAAATTATTACACCACCAAAGGATCATAGGCTTTAATATGTGACATAAAATTGAACTTTATACACCTAGTCTTTCCCGGGATGCAGGGGTTTGACAGTCGGACGGACGAGGAGACAGATGGACAAAAAAGTGACTATAAGCGTCCCGTTTTCACAGACGTAGCCACGGAACCCTAACAACAAGGTCGGTGCACAACATTCTGTGCAATTGGATTGTATCTTTCCTTATAACTGTTGGTTACCTATGAACTTGTGTCCCTTCCGCATGCGAGTCAATAGTTTCATGAAGATAGGTATTAAGCCCAAAACTAGTTAGATATAAACAAAAATCATTAGAACAAAAACAATGTGCTTGAATTAGTCAACCAAGAAGTGACAGAAGAAACCATAGAAAAAACAAGGCAATATCGTTCCCGCGCAAGTATCTCAAGCGGAGTGGTCGTTGTCGCTATGCGTAGAGAAAGGAAAACTTAACGAAAACTATTGCGGAAAAAACAAAGCGAAATAAGCGGTTTTTAGCTAAATAACGCGAAATCAGTGAGCTTTAAGAACTACTGAGAACTTTTTAAATTCAGATTACATCAAAACGTTACAAAATTACGGACGCCAACATACTAATAATCGTAACTAATCGTTACTGAAAGTTAAAACTGCATACTGAATCCCAGTCTCCTCATGGCTAAAGGTCAGTGTATGGTCTTGATATAACAGTACATTTCCTGCGTAACCAATTTTCATTTGAAGACATAAATGGTATCAATATTAGCAAACAATCTCATCAAACTTGAGAAAAATTCACCATTGAATTTGGCAAAAACACACAATTGAATGTAACAAGAAACAGCGAATTTGGCAAAAATACCACCGCATTTTGCAAAAAAACACCACACGTTTTGGCGAAGAGCAACACTGGATTTTGCAAAACAATACTGAGTTTGGCCAAAATAACAACGAAACACCAAATTTGGCGAAAAGCAAACAACAACGGGTTTGGCAAAAAGAAGAACTCCGAATTTAGATAAAACCACCGAAATTGGCGAAAAGAGAGACAACATGGAATTCGGGAAAAACGCGAAATCGGGCAAAATATAACAAAGAATTTGGCAGAAACAACAGGTGCTTTGGCACGAAACGCTAAATTTGGCAAGAAATAACCCCAAATTTGGCAGAAGAAACATTAAATTTGGCAGAAGAAACATTAAATTTGGCAGAAGAAACATTAAATTTGGCAGAAGAAACATTAAATTTGGCTGAAAGAAACATTAAATTTGGCTGAAAGAAACATTAAATTTCGCAGAAAAAACACGTGGAATTAGCAGAAAAAACACGTGTTCAAATGTGTGTGAAATCGTATGAGACTTAACTGCCAACGTAATCAGTCCCTAAGCTTATACACTACTTAACCTAAATTATCCTAAGGACAAACACAAACACACACACACACACACACACACACACACACACACACACACACACACACCCATGCCCAAGGCAGGACTCGAACCTCCGCCGGGACCAGCAGCACAGTCCATGACTGCAGAGCGCGCGGCAAAACACATTGAATCTGGCAGAAAAAATACTAAATATGGAAGAAAACAACACCGAATTTGCCAAAACAATACCACTGAATTTGGTCACGAAATAAAACACTTCAGTCTGTCGCTGGGCATAGGCTGTTGCGCTGCAGACGCGACGCTGTGTGAGGCTCGTAACTCGCCGGGCCACGCTGCGACGCCACGCCAGCTCGGCCGTACGTATCGCCGCTCCAACAGGTGGCCAGTTTGGGCGGAGATTTGCCGCCGCAGATGGCCCGAGCAGGGTCGGAGCTGCCCGCGGCGACACTCTAGCTGTCTCCTACACAACAGGTTCGCGTCGAGAGGGCATCCACAGCCCGTGTTTCTGCCGAGTGTTGCCTCCGATTCCTTTCGTACCACTGGTATCCCGAGCGCGGTAAATTACCTGTACGGATAACAACTGCACACTGCGCCAACTAAACTCGCCGCTACTGCCGAAAATAGCTCTGACAGCCACGCTCTCTCCACGCCAGAGAGAAGGAAAGCCAGTGGTCACTGCCATTGGCTTGTACGTGGACCGTTCCGTAAGTAACGCAACACCTTTATTTCTCTGATAGTTCTGGTGGAAAAAAGGCGGGTGAGAAGCCAGCTAAACCCGCTGGGCAGAACAGGTGATCAGGATTGTGGAATAGGCCAAATAAGATTGGGGTCAGTTTCGCCTTACAATTGTAATTTATTGTTATTTAATAACACATTTACATCCAAAGCGGCACATAGTCAAACTTTCGCAACTACCAGTTTCAAACTCCAAGTCTTTCACGGCTGAAGGCCTCCAAGCAAGAAATCTTAAAAATCAACAAGGTAAATTTCAAGTGACTGAATACACGCAGTTACAATTACAAATAAAATAATTAAAATATATACATATCACAGCTAGGCTGAAAGCCTCAAGGCAAGGGTGGATAGACAAACGCAAGCAAGTTGCAATACAAACGGCTGAAGGCCCACACTAAAATTTTCAAGATATTAAAATAAATTACCATAATCTTTCAAATGCAGAAGACCGCGATGTTTAAGCTTGAAAGTTAATTTTAAGAATAAGGTTCCAATGCTGAAGGCCCACAATTTATTTTCCAAAATTTTAAAATAATTTAACCATAAGCTTTAAGTTTTAAGTAACTAAAACCGGACTAAAAGAAAAGACAACACAACGGCAATAACCTTCCAGCCAATATCCACTTGCCAGAATTGAAACTTACTGTGTTTGATGTAAGTAAAACCAAGAATATTTTTACCATTGGCTATGTTACATTACAAACAAACAATAAAACACTGGTGAAAAAGACAGTAAAGACGAAAGCACTCAGAAGCCTCCAGGGTCTGCCATCATTCACTTAGGCCGAGACAGGTGCTGAGCCCAACTACACTTGACCCGTCGGAACCCAACCAGGGGACAGCAACGGACCGACTAACCAAACGACTTGCTTGCCACCAATCGGTACATGAGAACTCAAACACAAAATGTTATGGATGTAATTATCCACAATCAAATATCTATATGCATTAAGCTGTCAAAACTACACACAACAGGTGAGGAAAGGACACTGCCTGAAATTACGTTAGGGCCAGGGCAGGTAATCGAAATACTAACGGCCACAAGGCAGAAAATTCCGCAGGTGCAGTTGAATTGTAGTCAATCAATATAGTTAGTTGCACCGCATGGCAGCTAAATTAGAGCAATACAAACACTCGGTGTTGCTCACAGGAAAACCTCCCCTAACAGTGAACCACCGAAACGAACCTCATAACATGAATCGACATGGCTTGGGTACTTAAAAAACCACTCAACTGGGTCGGTGAGCCACGTAGCTCGTAGCGATCGGACAGCTCCACACACGCTCCGACACTGCGCAGGGACCGCCAGCGGACCCAGCCGACTGCACCGCGCGGAGATAACTTCCCTGGTCCGCAGCAACCGACCCACTGCCCACAGAATGTCGACAACATCTCAAATAGTCGCCAGTGGAAATAACGTCAACTACACACACACAACCTGACAAATACTGCACGAAGACCTGAACGATACCCTACCGTAACTAAGCACGCGCACGAAGACAAATCGGGAGCCGATGCACACACACACACACACACACACACACACACACACACACACACACACACACACACACACACACACACACAGCCGACTCATGAACGATCAGCGATCCAAAACGCTTCGTCCGGTAGGACGGCCGACCGACGATCCACCAAGACCGTGGCCCGGCTCAAGTGATGCGTGGCGGCAATGGTGGGGCGAGCCACGTCGACGCAGACCTCACTGCTGCTCCAACCCGACTGCACCAGTGCCACATTGCAACTCCCCGACTGGCAGGTCCGGACTGCGCTCCAGACACATTCCAACTGGCCGGCAGCCAGAACTCGAGACCCCGAACTCTCTTACGACAGACAAGAAGCGGGAAGTAATAACAATCGAGCAGAGATACTACGAGAGGGGATATATCGATAAGCACTGCTAGCGCCGCTCATGTTCAGCCAAAGTAGCAACTCAGTGACAGTAGTAGCTTTAACTAACGTAGTGAGGTGGAAGTATGTTAAAAACAGGGTGTAAACTGCATGATGACGGGAACACAAGCGACGCAAGGCTCAGCGGATTTTGTTGTGATACGTCGTGGAATATTTCCGCTTCAGCTCATATACTTTCATAAAGTTCCGAAAGGTGATGATGCTATAATAGCCTTCGAAATGGCGTGTGGAACGGAGGTGCAGACCAAGCCGAGAGCTGTCACTGAGTTTTTTGCGCAAAACCGGATCATGACAGGCGGTTGCAGAATATCTGTGGACTTCTGCCAGTGAACAAAAGCACGGCGAGTCGTTGGGTGAGGCGTCTGTCATCGCCGAGTAAACCTGACAGATCTCCCGCACGCCGGCCGGCCGCACACACTTGTGACTTCTGCAGTGTTGGAACGTGTGGACACTCTCAATCGAGGTCGTCGACGGATCACAATAAAATGCCCCGCTGCACAAACGGAGGACTCTGTCGATAGTGCTGAGACTCGTCCGCCATTTGAGGAACTCAGTGGTGTGCGCCTAATGAGTTCCACAACGCCTAACAGAAAATTATAATGTTACTTATAATCCGTCTTGATTGCAAAATGTTCCTCTAGAGTCATCTTCCGATCTGATATTTCGGTTATAGGAGTCACGGCGCATGTGAAAGTTTCTGTATTTGGACGGGTAACATTGTAAAATCGCTGATTGCGGCTATCCTTTCAGACATTGTCTGTTTTTGCAAAGAAAATTGTAAAGAGCAACGCAGGACCATCCGTGCGGAATTGCTTACGCCTTGCGAGGATGATCCTGGCAATTTCTTGTCGAGCACCGTTCGACATGAAACTTGTATCATCGCTTCGAACCGGAAACGAAACGTTAATCCATGGAGTGGCGAAACACCACCTCAGCTTTGAAGAAAAAGTTCCAAGCTCTACCCTCAGAAGGTAAAGTAATGGAAACTGTCTGCTATGACCCTGAAGGCATTATTCTGTTACATGTCCTCCCTCATGGTGCAACGATCGACTCTGACGTGCACTGTGTTTCGTTGAGAAATGAAAGAAACGTCAGCGTGTTCGTCGCCACAAAAATGCAATCAAACGACTCTTCTCCATGCAGGAAGAGGAGCTCGTAAAACTTCATTGGATTGTTCTCAGTGATCCACCCTACAGCCCGCATCTCGCACCTTCCAATTTCCATCTCTTTGGCCCAATGAAGGGATCACTCCGATAGGAAGCAGTACGTGGATGATGGGGAGGTTATTGATGCAGCAAAGTCCTGGGCTCCGACGTGGACCAGTCGAGTGATACCATACAGGCCCTTCCAGTAAGGTGGCGCAATACCGTCGCATTGAACGAAAAACTGGGTTTTGCAACCAAGAGATAGTAACCTCCCCTTCGCACCCCCCCCCCTCAGATTTAGTTATAAGTTGGCACAGTGCATAGGCCTTGAAAAACTGAACACAGATCAATCGAGAAAACAGGAAGAAGTTGTGTGGAACTATGAAAAAAATAAGCAAAATATACAAACTTATTAGTCCATGCGCAAGATATGTAACAACAAGAAGAATCTAAGCTCAGGAGCGCAGGGGTTCCGTGGTTAGCGTGAGCAGCTACGGAACGAGAGGTCCTTGGTTCAAGTCTTCCTTCGAGTGAAAAGTTTAATTTTTATTTTCAGACAATTAACTCTCCGTCCGTCCGATGCGAGGTAACTGCACCGTAGTATGGGGGCTACACCTAAACAAACATCGAAATTCACGTCGTCAGTCGACTACAGCGCACTGAAGAGAGAGTATTCCTGCTGACGAGGCTCCCTGGCTGAACTGTTCCCTACTTTCGACGAGGGTGCATTAAATACGTGAGCTGTATTCCGTGGGCAATATGAATCCAGGAAATATAGCTCGCACGGTTTTCCGGTTCGGTCGCAAAACACAGACACTAAACTTGTTACAGTGAACAGAGACGTCAATGAACGAACGGATTTGTGAAAATAAAGAAAGTAAACTTTTTACTCCAGGTAAGACTTCAACCAAGGAAGTCTCGTTCCGCAGCTACTCAGGCTAAACACGGGACCACGTCGCTACTGAGCTCATACACTCCTTGATGTTACCTGTCTTCCAGATCGACTACTGAGTTTGTATATTTTGCTTTTTTTTTTTCATAGTTCCACACAAGTTCTTCCTGTTTTCTCGATTGATCTGTGTTCAGTTTTTCAAGGCCTATCCACTGTGCCAACTTACAACTAAATCTGAGGGGCGTGCGATGGGCAGGTTCCCTTGTGAGAACCAAGGGACTTAGCATCTGAGGTCATCATCCCCCTAGACTTAGAACTACTTAAACCTAACCAACCTAAGGATATCACCCACATCCATGCCCGAGGCAGGATTCGAACCTGCGACCGTAGCGGTCACGCAGTTCCAGACTGTAGCGCCTAGAACCGCTCCGCCATACCGGCCGGATACTGAACGCACCTCGTATCTGTGAACAAGTTTTCGCACTTAGAGCAAGTAGGAGGAAACACGAGTTAAGCAACTACAGGGTTCAGTCACGTTACTGAGACCACCGGCTATGGCCGACGTCAACGTGTAATAACCACCCACAGATGGCATCACTAGCATTGGAGGGTATATAAAGCGGAAAACAATACAGTCGCTGTCGTAATGCGGAAACGGAACGATATACAGAAATTGAGTGTGGAGGGGGGGGGGGGGGGGGGGGGGAGAGGTAAGGAACGGGAAGACATGATTTATATCGGCTGCAACTGGACTTCATGCAGAAACAGCGGCGACGAGCAAAAATTTGTTCCGACCGGGACTCAAACCCGGAATCTCTTGCTTGCTACGGAGCCGCGATAACCAGTGCGGCACCCGGACACAGTATTTTCCGCAATTGCGCGTACTACCCCAGTACGCTCCCCAGCCGACACACACTCCTATCTAGCTCCTCCTATCCGTAGTCACGTCCCATGTCATCCACGCTTTTTAAAATCGCTAAAGGTCGAAGGTTAATGAGCATTCGCGCTGAAGGCTAAGGAGTCATTGCCCATCGAGGCCAATCAGTTACATGAATGCGTGCTGTCTGTCCTTCCGGAACACCACACATTCATGTAATTGACTGGCGTTGATGGGTTCAAAAACGGTTCAAACGGCTCTGAGCACTATGAGACTTAACATCTGAGGTCATCAGTCCCCTAGACTTAGAACTACTTGAACGTAACTAACCTAAGGACATCACACGCATCCACGCCCGAGGCAGGATTCGAACCTGCGACCGTAGCAGCCGCGCGCAGGCGGCGTTGATTGGGAAATAATCCACAACCTTCAGTACGAATGCGCATAAGCTGTCGCCGAGGGGTTCTAGGCGCTTCAGCCCGGAACCGTGCTGCTGCTACGGTCGCAGGTTCGAATCCTGCCTCGGGCATGGCTGTGTGTGGTATCCTTAGGTTAGTTAGGTTCAAGTAGTTCTAAGTCTCGGGGACTGATGACCTCAAATGTTGTCCCATAGTGCTTAGAGCCATTTGAACCATTTGAATGCACATTTAACGTTAGATCTCCGGCAGGAGTCTATAATTAGCGAGCATGTAGGGCATGGATGGGAACTGAGAATAGGTAGTCCCAAGGGCGAATGTGAGTCGGCCGCAAACGTGCCGAAATAATTCGCGCATTTGCTATAAACGTTGTGTCCGGACTGCACATAGATAGCGCAGCAGCCTAGTAAGCGGAGTGCCGGTTTCGAGTCCCAGTCTGGCACACATTTTCACTCATCGGCGCAGATTCTGCATAAACTCTTCATACAACTCATATCAACAATACTTTCCTATGGTTTCCTTTCTCCCTTCCCCCTTCCCCGACTATCCCCAGTTCACAGCTTCCGATTCCGTGTGGTACCTGTTCCCTCCTACATGTCCAAAGTGACTAGAGGTGTGATTTATGTGAGGTACGAGAGAGCACGAGCCTTGGCTTTCGGACCAAGGTTCAAATTCAATTGGCTCCAAGCACTATGGGACTAACATCTGAGGTCATCAGTCCCCTAGAACGTAGAATTGCTTAAACCTAACTAATCTAACGACATCACACACATCCACGCCCGAGGCAGGATTCGAACCTGCGACCGTACCAGCTCGGAGGTTCCGGACTGAAGCGCCTAGCCGGCCGCGGTGGTCTGGCGGTTCTAGGCGCTCTGTTCGGAACCGCGCGACTGCCACGGTCGCAGGTTCGAATCCTGCCTCGGGCATGGCTGTGTGTGCTGTCTTTAGGTTAGTTAGGTTTAAGTACTGTTCTAGGGGACTTACGACCACAGATGTTAAGTCCCATAGTGCTCAGAGCCATTTGAAGCGCCTAGAACCGCTCGACCACAGCGGCCGGCTCGGGCCAAGGGCGGAAGCACTTCCGCAGCGTCCAAGTTTGTAAACTGTTCGTGCGAAGCTGTGGTTTTAGTACACTGAGGTGACAAAAGTCGTGGTCGGTTCGTTGATTCGGGGCCGGAAAACAAACAGCGAGATAGTTGTGTATGTAGGCAGTTCATCCATCGCAGGAATCGAGGATTTTGACGATTTTTGCCAGTTACCGATATTCACACAAACAGAATATCGGTCCCAGTGGTTCCAAGACTTCAGAGAGTATTTTGATTTCAAATTTAAAGCCGGATAATAAATGATAAAAAAATATTTTTTCTTGTGTTAATTACAAATTCAAAATTTTTGTTCAATTGTACTGTGAAACCTTTCGCCTTGCCACATTTAATGATTCTACATCTAGGTAAAAAACCCTACAGGTTCTGCTGAGTGAGCTAGAGAGTATCAAAGTGTGTGAGATAAAAACCTGTGTCATTTGATTGCAGTGACACCACTTTTGTACATGAAAAAGTGACTATAGAGCCTAATATGTAAATTTGATCTTGCTACGTCTGGAGTTCGTGTCAAAATGGGTTTTGTACAGTCCGGTAGACATGCAGTTAGACAGCACAGTTGTTTTTGCCGGCTGAGATATGGAACCCTAAAAATGCAGGGATGTTAGTAAGGCGAACGCATTATATACACAACGGGTCCAGTTCGAATCATTCTGTCTTTCCAAAACATTTGTCCATGCTCGTACAGAACCACAGAAACGCACTATATTAACATCATTTTGACGCCAGAGGCCTTTTCTAGAGCCCTATCACAGGATCCTGTAACAGATGAACTGTAAAATAAGGTCTGGTGTGAACAGTATATGGTCACGGCGGGACAATAACGTCCATCTTACGAACGTAATGCAGAAGACAGTAGTGTGGAATTTCGGTGAACTTCTTCTGGAATCCACTTCACTGTGACCTCCTGCAAAGTCAAGAAAGCAACGCACAACTAGACACGAACTTAACGCACATTTCCGTGCATTCGACCACGTCCCTGGCCATGAAACGAGGGCATGTAACACGTGGAAATAAGAGCGTTTAGAGACACGGCCAGTACCATAATACTCCACGAATTGTTCCTCTCGAACTTTCTTTGCACTGAAGCGAACACAAGTGAACGAGCAAAAGCGAACGACAGTTCTCTTTGGCGTTAACGGTGTGTGAGCAAACGACATTGAGCAAACATCATCAGGTCGTCTTCGGTTCGCACTCGCCTTTTAAGCCCACGTATCGCAGGTTATCGGTCTTTTAACGAACCATCAAAGGAACATCGTGTCCCTCTGTAATACATGATTACTCTGCAATTCACAATTAAGCACCTGGCAGAGGGCTCATCGTACCACCTTCAAGCTATTTCTCTACCGTTCAACGTTCGACCAGCGAGCAGGACAAAAGAACATTTAAACCTTTCCGAGCGAGCGCTGCCTTGTTACGATGCTTGTTTCTTCCTATGTAGGGGAACCATAAAATACACTACTGGCCATTAAAATGGCTACACCACGAAGATGACGTGCTACAGACGCGAAGACAGGAAGAAGATGCTGTGAGATGCAAGTGATTAGCTTTTCAGAGCATTCACACAAAGTTGGCGCCGGTGGCGACACCTACAACGTGCTGACTTGAGGAAAGTTTCCAACCGATTTGTCACGCACGAACAGCAGTTGACCGGCGTTGCCTGGTGAAACGTTGTTCTGATGTCTCGTGTAAGGAGGAGAAATGCGTACTAATACCTTTCCGACTTTGATAAAGGTCGGATTGTAGCCTATTGCGACTGCGGTTTATCGTATCGCGACATTGCTGCTATCGTTGGTCGAGATACAATGACTGTTGGCAGAGTATGGAATCGGTGGTTCAGGAGGGTAATACGGAACTCCGTGCTGGATCCCAACGGCCTCGTATCACTAGCAGTCTAGATGACAGGCATGTTATCCGCATGTCTGTAACGGATCGTGCAGCCACGTCTCGACCCCTTAGTCAACAGATGGCGACGTTTGCAAGACAACAACCATCTGCACAGACAGTTAGTTCGACGCCGTTTGCAGCAGCATGGCTGCGGTTACCCTTGACACTGCGTCACAGACAGGCGTGCCTGTGATGGTGTACTCAACGACGAACCTGACAAAACGTCATTTTTTCGGATGAATCCAGGTTCTGTTTACAGCATCATGATGGTTGCATCCGTGTTTGGCGACATCGCGGTGAACACACATTGGAAGCGTGTATTCGTCATCACCATACTGGCGTATCACCCGATGTGCTGGTGTGGGGTGCCATTGGTTACACGTCTCGGTCATCTCGTTTTCGCATTGACGGCACTTTGAACAGTGGACGTCACATTTCAGATGTGTTACGACCCGTAGCTCTATCCTTGATTCGATCCCTGCGAAACCCTACATTTCAGCACGATAACGTACGACCGCATGTTGAAGATCCTGTATGGGCCTTTCTGGATACAGAAAATGTTCGACTTCTGCGCTGGCCAGCACATTCTCCAGATCTCTCACCAATTGAAAACCGCCGGTCAATGGTGGCCGAGCAACTGTCTCGTCACAATACGCCAGTCACTACTCTTGATGAACAGTGGTATCGTGTCGAAGCTGCATGGGCAGCTGTACCTGTACATGCCATCCAAGATCTGTTTGACTCAATGCCCAGGCGTGGTTGTTCTGGGTACTGATTTCTCAGCCTCTATGCACCCAAACTGCGTGAAATTGTAATCACATGTCAGTTCTAGTATAATTTATTTGTCCAATGAAGACTCGTTTATCATCTGCATTGAGTCTTTTAATTAACTTACACCGCGATACGCAATCGGCTGCCCCCAAGTATGTGCGATATAAATGTTTTAAACACGACGCGCGACTCACCGCCTTCTAATAAATAGTTTGCGTGAGCGCTGCTATTTAGAAAAGAAAATATGCGTATTCTTACGCAAACTATAGTCATTAATATGGGTCTCAGGGGCTACTGGTTATTTATGTACCAAAATACATATCGATTAACCGAGATATTGCGGAATGTAATGATTTTCAATATTTCTTGTTCATTATTTGCAAGGTAAAACTTGACAGAATTTCACCTGCCGTTAGGCGGCAAAAATGAAACATACTGAACTCGTTCAGTGCTGTGAATTTTGGTAAATGAAGTCTCTCACTACTGTCTTTAACTTGAAATTACTGAAAGCTCAAAATCGAGAAGTCTCTCGCATTTACATGTAATATTATGGCATGAAATTTTAATTAAATAATAGTCAGCGTAATGGCCGACTAAATCCTACTAGGGGAGATGAGATCCCTGCCCTACGAAGTTCTGTAATTAATGGTTGCGATCATGAGAGATGACAACTAAGTCAGTAATAAACACTTTCTAATAACAATTTCTATTATTTTTCAAAAATACAGATAAAATGTACGTTAATTATCAGACAGCACTACAATGGCGGCCTTCCGCTAGACCAGACAAAAACAGGAGCACTTTCAATAAAGCAATAGTCTCTTGTCATGTTCATTTTCATTACACAGATAAAAAGAATGCTCTTATTTTTGTATCACATCGCTGTTTGTAATTTTTGATGGTATTATTTAACTTTTTTATCTTTCTTATACATCGCGCACACGTACACAGTCTTGAAATAATTTATAATTCACACGTGACACAAACAAAAACCTTTTTGTCCTTTTCTCCAAATGTCCATTTATGTGACGTAACGTCACAGCCGGACTTGAAGTCTTGCTATTTTTTCTTGTGGGGCTAAATCGAAGATGACGGTTTTGCTCCAGCTATACTACAGCACCTCGAAAACATGCGATAAAACGTCGTAGCGGCTGTTCTTACTGTTGCTCTTGATATGGGTACAACTCGATTAATGATCAGAGGTGTGCTTCGTGACGAAGAGCTGACACATGGAACACTTGCAGACGTTGCAACTAAAGCTCTGATCGTCCTTTTTTTCTTCTGAGTCGTTTGATACCAACCGCCACGTATTCCTC
Organism: Schistocerca gregaria; assembly: GCF_023897955.1. Lineage (NCBI taxonomy): Eukaryota > Metazoa > Arthropoda > Insecta > Orthoptera > Acrididae > Schistocerca > Schistocerca gregaria. The sequence continues at coordinate 158,037,370 of NC_064929.1, read as the reverse complement.
TCCTGTGCCAACATCTTCACCTCAATTTAGCACTTGCTACTTACGTCCTCAATGATTTTCTGGGTGTATTCCAATCTCTGTATTCCGCTACAGTTTTTATCTTCTATAGCTTCCTCTAGTACTACGGGAGTTATCCCCTGATGTCTTAACAGATATCATACCGTCCTGTCCATTCTTTTGTCAGTGTTTTCCTTATAGATTAGTTTCGATTAGATTCAATTTTCGTTCCATACACCCAAATAGTGAGACGATTCTCGTGGGTGTGGAACATGTCAGAAAGTATAGCATCAAAACATATATAGTACTTACTGCGCTGATCATTTGTCAGGAGATTGTGGAAATAGGTGAATAAAATGAGCTAAACTGGAACGGCTTATATTTACAGAATAAACACGGTGTCAGAATGACACATTGTTGTGCACTATTAATAAATTTATCATACACAAAATACCTAATACTGACTGTTGTGACCAAATGCTGTCAAAACTGAAATCTAACAGACAGTTTTATTTAAACTGGCTTAACAGTCTCTGTTAAGATATTCAGCTATAGAGTAGAAGGATTTGCCTATCAAAAAGTCCGTTTAAACTGTGTTTTATCTGAAACTAAGTTTCTGCCCAAAACCTCTTCATGCCATATCTTACATTCCACCTAATTTTCAACGTTCTTCTGCAGCACCACATCTCAAAGCCTTCCTCTTCTGTTACGGTTTTCCAGCACTCCATGTTTCATGCTGCGCTCCAAACATACCTTCTCAGAAATTTCTTCCTCAAATGGAGGCCTTTACATAATACTAATGGACCTCTGTAGGCTAAATAACGCCACTTTTTTCAGTGCTAGTCTGTTTTTATATCCTCGTTGCTTCGACTGTCAGTGGTTATTTTGCTGCCTAAGTAGTAGAATTCCTTCATCTGCTTCGTGATTTCCCTAAATCACTCCAGGCAAATGCCGGGCTGGTTCCTCTGAAAGGGCACGGCCGAATTCCTTCCCCACCTTCCCTAATGCGATGAGACCGATGATCACGCTGTCTGGTCTCCTTCCCGAAACAACCAACCAATCAACCAATCATCTGCTTCTTCACCATTAATACTGATGTTAAGTTTCTCGTTGTTCTCATTTCTGCTACTTCTCATCACTTTCGTCTTTCTTCGATTTGCTTTCACTCCATATTCTATATAACACTGTTCATTGCATTCAGCAGAACATGTAAATTTTCTTCACTTTCAGCCAGCGATGTCATCAGCGAATCGTGTCGTGGACATCCTTTCACCTAGAATTTTAATTCCACTCTTGGACTTTTTCTTTTATTTCTATCATTACTTCTTCGATATAAATATGTTGAACAATAGTGGCGAAAGACTACATTGCTGTCTTACACCCTTTTTAATCTTAGCGCTCTGTTCTTGGACTTCTTCTCTTATTGTTCCTGCTTGGTTCACGTACATATTGTGTATTACCCGTCTCTCCCTATTTTTCTAGGAATTTCGAACCTCTTGGGCTATTTAACATTGCTGAACACAATGTCCAGGTCGACAAATCCTATGAACGTGTCTTTGTTTTTCTTCAGTATTGTTTCCTTTATCATCTGCAACGCCAGAACTGCCTCTCTCCTACCTTTGCCTTTTCTAAAGACAGATTGATCGTTACCTAACATATGCCCAGTTTCCTTTTCCATTCTTCTGTACATTATTCTTTTCAGACACTTGGATACAGGAGCTGTTTCATTGACTTTGCGATAACTCTCACACTTGAAATCTTCGGAATTCACACAGTCCCGATAATTCCGGATAATTTCGAAAACTCGTTAGTGGTACAACTGTTGTTGTGGTCTTCAGTCCTGAGACTGGTTTGATGCAGCTCTCCATGCTACTCTATCCTGTGCAAGCTTCTTCATCTCCCAGTACCTACTGCAACCTACAGCCTTCTGAATCTCCTTAATGTATTCATCTCTTGATCTCCCTCTACGATTTTTACCCTCCACGCTGTTCTCCAATGCTAAATTTGTGATCCCTTGATGCCTCAGAATATGTCCTACCAACCGGTCCCTTCTTCTTGTCAAGTAGTGCCACAAACTCCTCTTCTCCACAATTGTATTCAATACTTCGTCATTAGTTATGTGATCTACCCATCTAATTTTCAGCATTCTTCTGTAGCACCACATTTCGAAAGCTTCTATTCTCTTCTCGTCCAAACTATTTATCGTCTATGTTTCACTTCCATACATGGCTACACTCCATACAAATACTTTTAGAAACCACTTCCTGACACTTAAATCTATTCTAAATATTAACAAATTTCTCTTCTTCAGAAACGCTTTCTTTGCCATTGCCAGTCTACATTTTATATCCTCTCTGCTTCGACCATCATCAGTTATTTTGCTCCCCAAATAACAAAACTCCTTTACTACTTTAAGTGTCTCATTTCCTAATCTAATTCCTCCTTATCATCCGACTTAATTCGACTACATTCCATTATCCTCGTTTTACTTTTTAGTCCAGTGAAACTGTCAGAAAAAAAGCCTATACCTTGCAAAAGGTGGGGTGGAAGATTTTATTTTTTAACTCGTTCATATTGTTGGAAAGGTTAGAAAGCCAAGTTTTGCCAACAAAATTTCTCTTGGGAAAACTTTCTGCAGTCAAAAAACTTCGAAAATGTCGGACTTTTTTCAGTTTTTTTCAAAATATCTAAGTTTCATTTGCTCCTATCGCTTTGACGTCCATTTTCTTTTTTAAAGAGCACAAAATTCTCTACAAATGTGGTTCCAACATTTTTTTCTACTCTAAGTATCTAAGGCGCTACAGCGCGTCAAAAAATACCAATTTTTCATATTTCGAGCAAAGAATAATTAGTGACAATTTCCACGAAATTTCCGTAGAAAAGATAAAATTGTAACTCTCCTTTCTGCGTTCAATTCTGTAAAAGCTGGGAGCACTAAAATTACTCCTGTTAATCCTTTAACTCTTTTCCAAAGGATTTGTTTAATGAAACAAAGTGAAGAAGGGTTAAAAGCCTTTCTGAAATATGAACGTGTTCCTTACCCAATGTCCCTATTCTCAGAAAAAGGCATGCGAAAAGGAAAAAAGATCTTCATTCTACAATGCCTTCGTTCCAGTGGAAGATGTGAAGTCAGGTGGACCGAGTAAATTTTTTGTCATTGATGGAGGGTACCTTCTCCACAAAGTGACTTGGACTCGAAATGTTTGCTTCAAGTCAATAGCTATGTTTCTTACCTGCAACGTTATTTTGGATCTCAATTTGTTGTTGTATTTTACGGGTATCCATATGAGGGAGACAAATGTAGCACAAAGATTGCTGAGAGGATTCGTAGGTCCAAAAACCATTCTTCGTTTGACGTTGTGGTTGAGTCAGAGATGGTGAACCAAGTCCCTCAGGACAAGTTCTTGTACAACGAACGAAACAAGATGCGTTTGATCACACTTCTTAAAATGGAATTTCTGGAGTGTAGCATTGAAGTGCACTAGGCCCAAGAAGATGCTGAGTTATAATTGTAACATCTGCCATTTCAAGAACCAAAGATTTTGGAAGTGTTGTCATTGTAGGAGAAGGTGTTGACCTGCTTGTGCTCATGACCGGTTTGGGGCAAGGCATTGAAAACTTATTTTTCTTAAAACCAGGAAGAGGAAATGCAGAAGACGAGTGGTTTTCCACTGCATCTTACAAGTTTAACACTGAATATATTCTGTTCACTCACGCCTTTAGCGGATGTGATACAACACCTGCTTTTTTTTTGGTCAAGGAAAAATTAAGTCCTGCAATATTGTTGCGAAAAATGAACACCCAACCTTTGCACGTTCAATAAACCACATGTTACCCTTGAAGAAATAATAACTGCAGGAGAACAGGTTACTATCGCATTGTATAGTGGAGGTGTCAGCAGTTCCCATACACTAGATCATTTGCGGTACCAGCTATTCGCCAAGTCTGCCACAAAAAGCAAACTGAATCTTGCACAGTTGCCACCTACACGAGATGCTGCACAACATCATTCGTTGCGGACTTCCAACAAGTCCAAAGTTGGATGGGAAACTGGAAACCTCCTGAGAAATGGGGCTGGAATCACAGTGACCACGGTCCAATGCCCGTTTCAATGAGCCAAGATCCAGCACCTGAAGCACTTCTTCACATTGTTTCATGCTCATGCAAGCTGAACTGTGGCGGAGCGTGCTCCTGCAGAAAAGTGGGTTTCAAATGTTCTTCAATTTGCAAGAAATGTATTGGGGTCAACTGTGAAAACGGGCCAAAATTTTTATATGAAGACAGTGAAGGCGATGTTATGGAGAATGTTGAACCACCGCTGACGAAACCAACGAACTTGCTGAGGTTGACTCGCTGTTTAAAGAAGAGATCAATCTGGGATCAACTCTATGTACAGACCCTGAATCCGTAACTCAAGGTATTTCTGGTGACACTGAGGAACCTGGCTCATTAAAACGTTGGAAGTAATGCTCATATCTGCCTCAAGCGCGCTAAAGTGCGATATTACAATTATTTCACACCCAGAACTGTCAACATTTTTTAGTAACTGCAATGCATTTTAATTGTAATAAAGCTACTTATTTTTAATGTCAACTGTGTGGCTTTTATACAAAAGAATAATTACCTACCTAATCAGGTTGGCTATTGCAGCTAGCAATAGTTCAGTTTCCTGAGACAATTTATTTTGTGTGTGTGTATGTCTATGTCTCTTAATGATGTATTTTTGTATTTATAGTTTTACAAACACCTGGGCTGAGGTGGCCCATAGTGAACTTCAGGTAGTGATGTAAGAATCACAATAGTTGGGTGCCCAGCAATCCTCATGTTGCATACAGAGAAAGTGAATACCTAAAAGTGAGATAGTAAATTCCAACTTATAACATGATGTATAATGTATTTATACTACAGAAACAGAAACTGAAAAAATAGTGTTCAAAAATAAGGTATCTTGCCACTATGCTCAAAATTTGAAAAATTGGTATTTTTTGAGGCGCTGTAGCGCCTTAGATATTGGGAGTAGAAAAAAATATCAAGAATCAAACATGTAGAGAATTTTGTGCTCTTTAAAAAAGAAAATAGACGTCAAAGCGATAGGGGCAAATGAAAAATGGTTCAAATGGCTCTGAGCACTATGGGACTCAACTGCTGTGGTCATTAGTCCCCTAGAAGTTAGAACTACTTAAACCTAACTAACCTAAGGACATCACACACATCCATGCCCGAGGCAGGATTCGAACCTGCAACCGTAGCAGACGCACGGTTCCGAACTGCGCGCCTAGAACCGCGAGACCACCGCTAGGGGTAAATGAAACTGAGATATTTTGAAAAAACTAAAGTCCGAAATTTTCGAAGCTTTTTGACTGCAGAAAGTTTTTCCAAGTGAAATTTTGTTGGCAAAACTCGGTTTTCTAATCGTTCCAACCACAAGACGAGTTGAAAAAATAAACTCTTCTACCCCACCTTTTGCAAGGTATATCTACTACTTGACTGGACTATTTGTTGATGTTCATTTTATACCCTCCTTTCAAGACACTGTCCATTCCGTTCAACTGCTCTTCCAAATCCTTTGATGTCACTGACAGAATTACAATGTCATCGGCGAAAGTTTTTATTTCTTCTCCGTGGATTTTAATACCTACTCCGAAATTTTCTTTTGTTGCCTTTACTGCTTGCTCAGTATACAGATTGAATAACATCGGGGAGAGGCTACAACCCTGTCTCACTCCTTTCCCAACCACTGCTTCCCTTTCATGCCCCTCGACTTTAATAACTGCCATCTGGTTTCTGTACGAAATGTAAATATCCTTTCGCTCCCTGTATTTTACCCCTGCCATCTTTAGAATTTGAAAGAGAGTATTCCAGTCAACTAACAGTTTATAAAATCCAAAAAAGTCACTGGTTGCATATTTATAGCCATAGAAATGGCCAAGCTCCATGCGTTTTGTAATGGCCATGTATTTATAGCAGCTTCGGCCACCGGCAGGCTGAGTTGAGATACGGAGGTCCGGTAGCGTGTTCGCTGCTTGCCAATCACGGCCAGCCATCCCTCTTTCGGTGAAACAACAGGCGTTTGTCTTTCCTGGAGTCTCCCTGCCGTCAGTCCGCTATCGACTGTATCGCAGCCGCCATCAATCGATCATCCTGCCATCAAAAACGTCCGCCTCTTACCGACGCCGCGCCGGGTCGGTAACAAAAGATGAGTCCACAGGCAGGATGTGACCGGAACTCTTCATTCCCCCTACGCTAGGGGCCCATCCAGTCGCTCGTTACCTGAAAGCGAACAATTAAATATTGTACTTGGTAATTACAACCAGGGACTGTAAGTAATGCGATCCACATATGAAATACTTTGATTTATCGCCTTGTAAGTGCTCTACTTTGGTGAGCTATTTGAAAATTACGTTCAGCAACTGTAGACTGCTTTGGGATGCATTCATACCGCAGATCGCAGTCACAGCGAGTGAGTGAAGCTGTTTTAACTAATTCTCTATGAGGAATAATTGTTGCAAGTTTGTGGTTTTCAGTTTCGTTCTTGTCATAATACGTAAATTATTAATATACGAGGGGCGTTTGAAAATTCTGTGCAAAAATAAAAACTGCTTGCGTGTTTTGGGTAAACCTCCTTTATTTCTCGACATAGTCTCCTTTAGGAACCAGTTTCTAAATTGTAAGACATTTCCAGGGGCAGATGTGGACTCTGAGCACAATCTATTGGTTATGAACTGTACATTAAATCTGAAGAAACTGCAAAAAGGTGGGAATTTAAGGAGATGAGACCTGGATAAACTGACTAAACTAGAGGTTGTACAGAGTTTCAGGGAGAGCGTGAGGGAACAAATGGCAGGAATGGGGGAAAGAAATACTGTAGAAGAGGAATTGATAGCTTTGGGGGATGAAATAGTGAAGGCAGCAGAGGATCAAGTAGGTAAAAAGACGAGGGCTAGTAGAAATCCTTGGGTAACAGAAGAAATATTGAATTTAATTGATTAAAGGAGAAAATATAAAAATGCAGTAAATGAAGCAGGCGAAAAGGAATACAAACGTCTCAAAAATGAGATCGACAGGAAGTGCAAGATGGCTAAGCAGGGATGGCTAGAGGACAAATGTTAGGATGTAAAGGCTTATCTCACTGCGGTTAAGATAGATACTGCCTACAGAAAAATGAAAGAGACCTTTGGAGATAAGAGAACCACTTGTATGAGTATCAAGAGCTCAGATGGAAACCCAGTTCTAAGCAAAGCAGGGAAAGCAAAAAGTTGGAAGGAGTATATAGAGGGTCTATACAAGGGCGATGTACTTGAGGACAATATTATGGAAATGGAAGAGGATGTAGATGAAGGTGAAAGGGGAGATATGATACTGCGTGAAGAGTTTAACAGAGCACTGGAAGACTTGAGTCGAAACAAGGCCCCGGGAGTAGACAACATTCCATTAGAACTACTGATGGCCTTGGGAGAGCCAGTCCTGACAAAACTCTACCATCTGGTGAGCAAGATATATGAGACAAGCGAAATACCCTCAGACTTCAAGAAGAATATAATAATTCTAATCCCAAAGAAAGCAGGTGTTGACAGATATTAAACTGATAGTTCGGTAATTTTCACAACTCACGGCTGAAAAATACTAACACGAATTCTTTACAGGCTAAAGGAAAAACTAGTAGAAGCCGACCTAGGGGACGATTCCGAAGAAATATTGGGACTGACCCTACGGCTTATCTTAGAAGCTAGATTAGGGAAAGGCAAACCTACGTTTCTAGCATTTGTAGACTTAGAGAAAGCTTTTGACAATGTTGACTGGAATACTCTCCTTCTAATTCTGAAGGGAGCGAAAGGCTATTTACAATTTGTACATAAACCAAATGGCAGTTGTGAGAGTCGAGGGGCATGAAAGTGGAGGAGTGGTCGGGAAGGGAGTGATACAGGGTTGTGGTCTCTCCCCGATGTTATTCAATCTGTCTACTGAGCAAGCAGTACAGAAAACAAAAGAAAAATTCGGAGTAGGTATTAAAATTCATGGAGAAGAAATAAAAACTTTGAGGTTTGCCGATGACATTGTAATTCTATCAGAGACAGCAAAGGACTTGAAAGAGCAGTTGAACGGAATGGAGAGTGTCTTGAAAGGAGGATATAAGATGAACATTAACAAAAGCAAAACGAGGATAATGGAATGTAGTCAAATTAAATCGGGTGATGCTGAGGGAATTAGATTAGGAAATGAAACACTTTAAGTAGTAAAGGGGTTTGCTATTTGGGGAGCAAAGTAACTGATGATGGTTGAAGTAGAGAGGATATAAAATGTAGACTGGCAATGGCAAGGAAAGCGTTTCTAAAGAAGAGAAATTTGTTAACATCGAGTATACATTTAAGTGCCAGGAAGTCGTTTCTGAAAGTATTTGTATGGAGTGTAGCCATGTATGGAGGTGAAACATGGACAATAAATAGTTTGGACAAGAAGAGAATAGAAGCTTTCGAAATGTGGTGCTACAGAAGAATGTTGAAGATTAGATGGGTAGATCACATAACTAATGACGAGGTATTGAATAGAATAAGGAAGAAGAGGAGTTTGTGGCACAACTTACCTAGAAGAAGGGATCGGTTGGTAGGACATGTTCTGAGACATCAAGGGATTACCAATTTCGTGTTGGAGGGCAGCGTGGAGGGTAAAAATCATAGAGGGAGACCAAGGGATGAATACACCAAGCAGATTCAGAGGGATGTAGGTTGCAGTAGGTAGTGGGAGATGAAGAAGCTTGCACAGGATAGAGTAGCATGGAGAGCTGCATCAAATCAGTCTGAGGACTGAAGACAGCAACAACAACAACAACGGGTCTTTATAGTATTACAAGCCTGATGTACATTTTTGCAGTGATAGTCTTGCAAAACAACTTGACAGTACGCTAGTACTTTTGTAAGTGTCCTGAAAATTCCTAATTTGCCACACATTAGCGGTCATATCCCTGCTAATTCGTCCTTTTGTTCCACTATTTCTGCATATTAATTTTCTCGTTTTTGCGACCTAAAGCACAATTTTTCTTACTGGTTACACTTTGAAGTGTTCATTTAACGCATTTTACGTACTTGCTCCCAGTGTATTAAATAAATAGTACCATAGACTGAGTAAGAAGGGGGAAAAAGGCGATCGGAGAATAAATGTACTGTAAAGCAAATACATTTGGTCATGTAACAGTCATCCCTTTATAACACCATTACGGGAAGTGGAAAGTGACACAAATGAAAGAGTTTTGGGACATGTTTACTAATGTTTTACGCTTCTTAATCAAATAGCGAAGAAAATAAATTGAAGGCAAAATACACCAAAGAAGATGAAAGTGTACTTTGATTAGCTACACTATTGTGTTAATTTGATTTGTGCAGAAAATGTATTTAAGCTGAATGCAGATATTGGTAGTAGGCGCTGGGTAAAATTAAAAATAGTTGGCATAACATCTACCTTCAGCCACACACGTTCAAATTTTTCTCTGTCTAAACATTTCTCTTCAAAGTATTTTGAACATACTTTGGAATATTTTGTGGGAACAAAATTACTCCTCCTTATTTTCCGGAGCCACATCTGTACTCGTTGTTCGGGAAACTAAAATGTAAATCACACATAATCATTCTCCATGTCCTAGACTCACTTAACACGGTCTCCTACTGTAATTTTATAGTAAAAAAAAGGTTTGGACACACATATTATACGAAGACAATTACAGAGTCCCATTCTATTTAATTTGTCTGTCTCCCGCCTTTCAAATCCATATACATAATTTACAAGTCACTGATAAATGCATGGAGGATAGTATTTGCTGAAACAACTAACCATCCCCTTTCTTGTTCCACTGGCAAATTTAGGAAAGGAAGCGATTGTTTGTAAGCTCTTGTACGAGCCGTAATAACTATTACATAGTCATAGAAACGTAGAAAAATAGGTCTACAGAATCAAGCCTTAATTATGATGCGTTTCGAAATTTTTGAACATAGTACCCATGAAAAGTTGCTATCCCTCCTATGACATATTTTTCTTTGCATCCGTAGCAACAACAGTAATTCACGATCGCTATTACACTATCAGCAAAAGGTGAAAACACAACAAAAACTCTTGATATTATAAACTTCAAACTTTGCGGAAAGCACACACTCACAGCGAAATCCCGAAAATACGTGGCAATCCAGGTTTAATGTTGACAACGTGCGCAGAACGCAATGCTCGCACTAGAGACATTTACTCTATGATTAGTAATGTAAGTTCTGCATTAATTTTAGAGTGGCATCAGAGTCAAACGTAACAATCGCTACACTCCGTCTCGTTTTTGTTACCCACATCGACAGCAGCGCTCCAAGCGGCCAGCAAGCAACACTTCTGCGTACGATACCGGATGAGTGCGAATATTACCGTTTGTTTTGATTCATAACATAGTTTCTACGGAGTGTATGCAGTGCAATAAAAATCGACAATATCTAAGAAAGTGCACCATTTTTTGATTATTTAGTTTTCTAATGATCCTGGGAGGTACGAAACGCTGCGTTATCGGACAGTTTATTTACGATTCTCTTGTAAAGCACAGATATTTACTGAATAATGTAGTTCTCCTTTAATAACAAAAAGTTTGTAGGAAAGACCAGAAGACCTACCCTTTTTCAAATAGACGTCGTATATCTACCCAACAGAGTAGATTTTTTTTCAACACTTACAACCAAATCACTGAATGGAGAACGTAGGAAACCTGCACGGAACATTAGTTAACATACCAAATTAACCACCACACCTGTAGCTTAAGGGAAGACCACACAGATATGATAATAAATCGTCAAAAGCAATAAAACTGTCTCCCAACATAGGAGAAACCAAGACCACAACTGTTGCTAAATCTGAGCCAAAAACGACAAGAATCTTAAGACATATTCGCTTCTGCAACGAAAGTAATTACATTTACAAATATATTCGTGTGCTAGTGCAGTGTAAAAAAAAGCTAGCCATTGAACTCCGTGATAACAACAACAAAGATATATGCTTCTTGTGCATGAAATGACTTTATATTTTCTTGGTTTCAACGGAGTAAGCTGCAAATACAGACACACTTAAAAGTATTTCTCATGAATGCGTTGTAGCTTATGTCGTTGACTTAATGCGATTCAGCTGTTTTATTTCACGCTAATTCATGCCTCATGAAAACTTACTAACGCATGGAACGCACAAATTTGACAACTATTTCGTTAATTAAGTAGAAAATAATTAAAAATGAACATTGGCTGCTTGCTTTCTCACCGCTTGGAGCCCTATTGTCACTGCAGGTGTCAAACGGTAGCAACTTTCTCACCAGAGAGTGTCGTGGCTGTACGTATTAGACCATAGTCCATATATCATATGTAACATAGACCGCACATGTCTCCCTATCTCTGCAGTGTTAAGGATTCAAACCAGTATCTAAATCACGTGACTCGGGACAGAAAGCTGAGTTCCTGTCTTTACGCGCTGTGTGAAGTGGAGCTGACAGTTACAGTCTTCCCATTTATAGCTAAAATCAAGCACTGATTCTGACAACTCAACGAACTGGAGTACTACTGTTACTCATGTAGTAGTGCAGTTAACGTAGTTTCTCCGAAATTACTGATAATAAAGCAATGGTTATCGTTTTTACATGTGGTCAAGTTAAAGCGTATTGACAATCCTTTCAACAAGCGACAGGATAATTGTTTCCAGAATGAGATTTTCACTCTGCAGCGGAGTTTGCGCTGATATGAAACTTCCTGGCAGATTAAAACTGTGTGCCATGTCTCCGCAATATCCTTCCTTTCAGGGGTGCTGGTTCTGCAAGGTTCGCAGGAGAGCTTCTGTAAAGTTTGGAAGGTAGGAGACGAGGTACTGGCAGAAGTAAAGCTGTGAGGACGGGGCGTGAGTCGTGCTTGGGTAGCGCAGTTGGTAGAGCACTTGCCCGCGAAAGGCAAAGCTCCCGAGTTCGAGTCTCGGTCCGGCACACAGTTTTAATCTGCCAGGAAGTTTCAGAATAATTGTTGTTAAGTGACTACTCTTTTCTTCGCATTGTGAGTTCTTGTAGTTCACCACATCTACACGAGTAGAAGACAGTATAATAATTCCGCACGCACCATTAGTTTTCTAAGGATTTCACAAGAATTTGTGTAAAATGTTATATGCTTTTGTAAGAAAGGAAATTCGTTTATGTGCATAATGTCATGTATTTACACAAAATAATGTCATATATTTTCTGATTTTTTTTTTCTCAATTCAGTACAGATACCGAAACGATATCAAGATAGAAAAGCGTCATGTATTACTTCTGTAGTGAGCTAGATATTAACAATATGTCGTCTTAAAATCTTACTCATTCATAGAGTTTTGTATTCAAGGACCAACAGGCATCCAAACTTTCAGCTCATAGAAATATCTCTGCAAGTATTTTGAAGTAGTTCCCTTTCACAATTCAGATATTCATCCGCTTGTGAGGTGTGTTGGGTTAAAACAAGACCTCTATGGACATATATTCTCTGAACTGTAATTTTGTTGCTTCTAAACGGAAGTGTCAGTACGTTTCACCTTTCCATACGAAAAAAACGATAACCATCGCTTTAATGTTAGGAATTTCGGAGAAATGAGATTAATTTCAGTACTACGTGTGTAATTGCATAAGACAAATTATTTTCTTGTTAAAATGAATGATTCTTTCAGCTGTAAATGAGAAAAACTGTGTCAAATCCACCCCCACACAGCGCGTTCTAACACGAACTCTGCGTTGTGACCCGAATCAGGTGACTTACATGTTGGTTTCAGTGTAATAACGTCACGCGTAGTCTCTTATCTGTGGTCTATGTATTAGACTGTGGCGGCATTATACGCATTATCTCTGAGACTGCTGCCACTCTTTTTGTTGTGCTTGAAGGGAGAAAGAGATGTTATTTAAACACCATTCAGCTAGGTTTGGTGTTTAACAGACGCATTGTTACATTACGGCATCAATCTATTTTTGGACGAAGGAATTCTATTATAACCGCACGGATTGTAACACGCTGTATAGTTAACTTGTCTCCTGATGTGGAATTGCACCCGTAACGGTGAGACGTTCTGTCTTAACATTAGACTTTCTAATTTCATTAAGATTTTAAGTCTCTGTATCCGAATTCATATGGCTCTGAGCACTATGGGACTCAACTGCTGTGGTCATCAGTCCCCTAGAACTTAGAACTACTTAAATCTAACTAACCTAAGGACATCACACACACCCATGCCCGAGGCAGGATTCGAACCTGCGACCGTAGCAGTCGCGCGGTTCCGGACTGAGCGCCTAGAACCGCGAGACCACCGCGGCCGGCTATCCGAATTCATATAACGATCTTCCAATCCATATGTGGCATACAGCAAACCAGGGCTTAACAGTATTGGTTATAAAGTCTTGGTTGCAATTTTAGTTTTTCGTTCTTCAACGACGTGTTTCGCCTTATTTAGGCATCTTCAGGTTATCTTAATTTGGTATTTCTTAGAAGAATCCTTTAGTCACTGTAGTCTTGGGCATCGTCAAATATATCAGGCCAACATCGCCTTCGTCAAACTCGGTAAAAACTGAGTTTGACGATGCCCTTTGGCTAAGGCTAAGGATTCTTCTAAGAAATACCAAATGAAGATAACCTGAAGATGCCTAAATAATTGGATGCACATAATTACCGGCCAATTTCTCTGACATCGATTTGTTGTAGAATCATGAAACATACTCTGTGTTTAGACGTAATGACCTTTCTAGACTCTGAGAAGCGCTGTTTTAGGAAACAGCGGTCATGCGAGACACAGCTGGCCCTCTTTGTGCATGATAAACAACAGTCTGTAGATACAGGTTCCCAGGTCGATGTCATATTTCTCGACTTTCGAAAGGCGTTCGGGTCGGTTCCACACTGTCGCTTTCTATAAAAAGTGCGCGCTTACTGTCTATCCGATGACATATGCGGTTGGATAGAAAGTTTTCCAACAGACAGGGAGGGAGCAGAATTCGTCCTGAACGGGGTGACTTCAACAGAAACAAACGTAACTTCAGGTGTGCCCCAGGGCAGCGTAATAGGTCCGCTGCTTTTTACGATTTACATGAACGATCTGGTTGATGGTATCGACAGCGGCATTAGACTGTTTGCCGATGATGCTGTAGTCTACAGAAAAGTAGTATCACACGAAAGTTGTGAAGAAATCAATGAGGATTGGCAGAAAATAAATGTGTCGTGTAATGACTGGCAGTTATCTCTCAATATAAGTAAGTGTAGCCTGCTGCTTATAACAAGGCGAAAATCCCCATTAATGTAAGAGTACAAAATAAACTTCCAGTCTTTGGAAGCGGTAACATGCGTGAAGTATCTGGGTGTGACTATTCGAAATGATCTCACATGACATGATCACATTACACAAGTAACGGGTAAGGCGAACTATAGATTGCGGTTTATTGGTAGAATCCTGAAGCGATGCAGTCCTTCAACAAAGGAAATAGCTTACAATACGTTAGTTCATCAAGTCTTAGAGTATTGTTCGTCTGTATGGCACTCTTACCAGGTGGGTCTCATTCAAGAGGTTGAGGAGGTCCAAAGAAGAGCGGCAAGATTCGTGACTGGTACATTTAGCCATCGCGAGACCGCTACAGATCTCATAGAAAGTTTGAAGTGGGACACACTTGCAGATAGACGGCGAGCTAAACGGAAGGGGCTGCTCACTAAATCCCAAAGTTCGATATTCACCGAAGATTTAGAGCATAAATTATACCCACCAACTTTCAAATCGCGCAATGACAACCGTTCAAAGATAAGGGAAATTAGACCTTGTACTGAGGCGTTAAGACAGTCGTTTTTCCCTCGCGCGATTCGCGAGTGGAACAGAGGAGCGGAAATATGACTTTGGCATGAATTGTGCCGGCGGAGCATATATGTAGACGTAGGGCGTTCCATGCCTACACCAGCGCGGTTTATAATTGCTAGAGGGTCGCTTGTAAATGTGGACGTGCTACAGTACTTACCCACGCATACCACACTTGCTCGACGGGATTTAAGTCGGGCGAACGGGGAGGCCAGTCCATTCACTAAATATCTTCTCATTCCAAGAGCTCCACCACCTGCGCCGTTTGACGCGGTCGTGCATTGTCACTCATGAAAAGACGGACATAGGGAAATAGTACTGTATCACAAATACTTTGGCCGGCGAGTGAACATTGCTCAAAGACTAGGAGAGTACGCCTATACAACGCTACAGAGCTCCACGCCTTAACACCTGAACCACCAAAACGATCAAAGTAACTGGTATATCTAGCTAATATCGTGTAAGGCCTCCGCTACTACGCAGAAATGCCGCAAATCGACATCGCATGGAGTCGACCAATGTCTGAAGTAGTGCTGAAGGGAACTGACACACAAATCCTGCAGGGCTGTCCATAAATGCGGTAGAAGACGAAGGGGTAGAGGTCTGTTCTGAACAGCACTTTGTAAGGCATACCAGATACGCTCGATAATGTCCATGTCTGGGGAGTCTGGTGGCCAGCGGAAGTGTTTAAACTCAGAAGAGTGCTCCTGGAGCAACTCTGTAGCAATTCTGGACGTGTGGGGTGTCGCATTGTCCTGCTGGAATTGCCCAAGTTCGTCGGAATGCACGCTGGACATGAATGGATGCAGGTGATCAGAAGGATGTTTACGTACGTGTCAACTGTCAGAGCCATAACTTGACGTTCCAGGAGTCCCATATCACTCAAACTGCACACGTCCCACACCATTACAGAACCTCCAGCTGCTAGAACAGTCCCCTGCTGACATGCAGGGTCCATGGGCTCATGACCGAGCGAGGTGGAGCTGTGGTTAGCACACTGGACTCGCATTCGGGAGGACGACGGTTCAATCCAGCGTCCGACCATCCTGATTTAGGTTTTCTGTGATTTCCCTAAATCGCTCCAGGCAAATTCCGGGATGGTTTCTTTGAAACGGCATGGTCTACTTCCTTTCCCGTCCTTACCCAATCCGATGAGACCGGTGACCTCGTAGTTTGGCCTCTTCCCCCAAAACTACTCCGCCTCTATGGAGGTGTGTCTATGGAGGTAGTCTCCATACCTGTACATGCCCATCCACTCGATTCCATTTGAAACGATACTCGTCCAACCAGGCAACAGGTTGCCAGTCATCAAAATCCAATGTCGGTGTTGACGCACCCATGAGAGGAGTAAAGCTTTGTGTCGTGCAGTCATCAAGGGTACACCAGTCGGCCTTCGGCTCCCAAAGCTCCTAATGCCACAAATAATGGCTGATACAGGGATTATGAACACAAGGTCATTGTGGCGAGGTTGAAAACCATATCAACCAAAACCACTAAAACTAAAAGCAAAATATATCTATTTAAAACAGCAGATAAAAATTAGCTTGATGCCTTCCTAAGAGAGTGTCCCCATTCCTTTCAAGCTAATTATGTAAGTGTAGACCAGATATGGCTCAAATTCAAAGACACAGTATCGACAGCAGTAGATAGATCCATACCGCATAAGTTAATAAGAGACGGGACTGGTCCACCATGGTACACAAAACACGACAGAACACTGTTGCAGAAGCAACGAAAAAAGCATGCCACATTTAGAACAATGCAAAATCCCCAAGACTGGTTATGTTTCAGGGAAGCTCGAAATTTAGAGCGACCGTCAGTGCGAGATTTTAATAGTTTCCACAATGAAACATTGTCTCAAAATATGGTAGAAAACCCAGAGAGATTCCGGTCGTATGTAAAGTACACCAGTGGCAAAAACAGTCAATACCGTCACTGTGCGACAGCGATGGAAACGTTACCGATGATAGTATCACTAAAGCGAAGTTACTAAATACAGTGTTCCGTAATTCCTTCACGAAAGAAGATGAAGTAAATATTCTTAAATTCTAAACCAGAACAGCTGTTAGCATGAGTGACATAAAAGTACACTCCTGGAAATTGAAATAAGAACACCGTGAATTCATTGTCCCAGGAAGGGGAAACTTTATTGACACATTCCTGGGGTCAGATACATCACATGATCACACTGACAGAACCACAGGCACATAGACACAGGCAACAGAGCATGCACAAGGCCGTACTAGTACAGTGTATATCCACCTTTCGCAGCAATGCAGGCTGCTATTCTCCCATGGAGACGATCGTAGAGATGCTGGATGTAGTCCTGTGGAACGACTTGCCATGCCATTTCCACCTGGCGCCTCAGTTGGACCAGCGTTCATGCTGGACGTGCAGACCGCGTGAGACGACGCTTCATCCAGTCCCAAACATGCTCAATGGGGGACAGATCCGGAGATCTTGATGGCCAGGGTAGTTGACTTACACCTTCTAGAGCACGTTGGGTGGCACGGGATACATGCGGACGTTCATTGTCCTGTTGGAACAGCAAGTTCCCTTGCCGGTCTAGGAGTGGTAGAACGATGGGTTCGATGACGGTTTGGATGTACCGTGCACTATTCAGTGTCCCCTCGACGATCACCAGAGGTGTACGGCCAGTGTAGGAGATCGCTCCCCACACCATGTCGCCGGTTGTTGGCCCTGTGTGCCTCGGTCGTATGCAGTCCTGATTGTGGCGCTCACCTGCACGGCGCCAAACACGCATACGACCATCATTGGCACCAAGGCAGAAGCGACTCTCATCGCTGAAGACGACACGTCTCCATTCGTCCCTCCATTCACGCCTGTCGCGACACCACTGGAGGCGGGCTGCACGATGTTGGGGCGTAAGCGGAAGACGGCCTAACGGTGTGCGGGACCGTAGCCCAGCTTCATGGAGACGGTTGCGAATGGTCCTCGCCGATAGCCCAGGAGCAACAGTGTCCCTAATTTGCTGGGAAGTGGGGGTGCGGTCCCCTACGGCACTGCGTAGGATCCTACGGTCTTGGCGTGCATCCGTGCGTCGCTGCGGTCCGGTCCCAGGTCGACGGGCACGTGCACCTTCCGCTGACCACTGGCGACAACACGCCCCCACGTGTTGAGCAATTCGGCGGTACGTCCACCCGGCCTCCCGCATGCCCACTATACGCCCTCGCTCAAAGTCCGTCAACTGCACATACGGTTCACGTCTACGCTGTCGCGGCATGCTACCAGTGTTAAAGACTGCGATGGAGCTCCGTATGCCACGGCAAACTGGCTGACACTGACGGCGGCGGTGTGTCCGCTGTGCCGTGCGTGTGATCATTGCTTGTACAGCCCTCTCGCAGTGACCGGAGCAAGTATGGTGGGTCTGACACACCGGTGTCAATGTGTTCTTTTTTTCCATTTCCAGGAGTGTAGATATCTTATGTGTTGCGAAACAACTCAAATCACTTAAGAAAGGAAAGTCTTCCGGTCCAGATGGTATACCAATCAGGTTCCTTTCAGAGTATGCAGACATTCGAGAGTGAAATGGTAGACAAGTAGTATGAAAATGGTTCGATGAACCCTCTACCAGTCACGTGTAGATCGATGATGGTTTGCAAGCTGACCCTTGTTGATGCCACAGCATTGAAATCTGCAGCAGTTTGCGGAAAGGTTGCCCTTCTATCACGTTGAACGATTCTCGTTGCAGGATCATTTTCTGGCCCCAGCGACGTCCGAGATTTGACGTTATACCTGATTCCTGATATTCACGGTACACTTCATCGCTACCTCGGAGATACTGTGTTCCATCGCTCATGCGCCGACTATAACACCATGTTCAAACCCGCTCTGATCTTGATAACCTGCCATTGTAGCTGCAGTAACCCATCTAACAACTGCACCAGACACTTGTTGACTTACACAGGCGTTGCCGACCGCAGCGCCGTGTTCTGCCTGTTTACATATCTGTATATTTGAATAGGCATACTGTACCAGTTGCCTTTGCGCTTTAGTGTATAAAGAGTCGTGTCTGTTTCCTTGTTTGCACTTCATACAAATCCACAGTTTTACTCCGATCTTCATGAAATTTTGCACACTTTACCTTAAAGGCAAGAGGAAGATAACTGTGTAATTAACATTTCGTAATCTGACTTGTATATAATGGAGAAAGGTTGTTACCAAAACTGCCTAAAAGCTCTTGACAGATTTACTTCAAATTTCTACATTCAGATCAAACTTCGAAGAAAATTTTTGAAAAATAAAATGCGTAACAAACGAAATATATTGTGGCGAACTTACTGTAATTCCTATCGCGAGAATAAATTACAGCTGTAATAACCCCCTCAGAACCATCAGACGTCACTAGACTGCGGGACAAGAGAAAGTTCCAGAATTTGACAAGAATGGGACTGAAAACTCTTATTTACTGATAATTTACCGTTGTTACCTGTGACATATAAATATCAAAAGATCGAACAGAACCCGAGGTTTCCCGTTACTGTATAAAATGTTCGAACAGTTACATTTATCCTCAAACACAGCCCTACTTCAAAAGCGAAAACTGGGCTGAAACAATAAAAGACGAATTCACCAACAGCACAATGAGATACTTATCGAGAAACGCAGAAAAGTTGCGGAATGCCTTCAAAGAAGTAGTATCGACAGCAATTGAGAGATATACTGTATACCACATAAATTAATAACTGATGGTACTGATCCCCCATGATACACAAAACGCTGTTGCAGAAGCATCGAAAAAAGCATGCCAAAGTTAAAAAAAACGCAAAATCCCCAAGTCTGGCAAAGTATTGCAGAAGTTCGAAATATAGCGCGTAATTCAACGCGAGATGCTTTCGACAACCTCCACAACGAAACTGTCTCGATTCTGGTCATACGTAAAGCACACCAGTGGCAAGACGCAATCAATACCTTCACTGCACGATAACAACGGTAAAGTCACTAAAGCAGAGTTATTAAACACGATTTTCCGAAACTCCTTCACCAAAGACGACGAAGTAAATATTCCTAAATTCCAATTAAGAACAACTGCCAAGATGAGAAACATAGATTTCCTCGGTGTCGCAAAGCAGCTTAAATCGCTTAATAAAAGCAAGGCTTCCGGTCCAGATTGTATAGCAGTCAGGTTTCTCTGAGTAAGCTGATACAATAGCTCCACATTTAGCAGTTATACAGAACCACTCGCTCACAGAAAGATCCGCACCTAAAGACTGGAAAATTGCTCAAGTCACACCAATACTCAAAAAGGGAAGTAGGAATAATCCGTTGAATTACAGGCCAATATCACTAACGTCGATTTGCAGTAGGGTTTCGGGACATATACTGTATTCGAACATTATGCAGTATCTCGAAGAAAACGATCTATTAACACGTAGTCAGCAAGGAATCAGAAAATATCGTTCTTACGAAACATAACTAGCTCTTTATACTCATGAAGTAATGAATGCTATCGGCAGGGGTTGTAAAATTGATTCCATGTTTTTACATTTCCAGAAGGCTTTCGACACCGTTCCTCACAAACGTCTTATAACCAATCTGCGTTACTATGAAATATCGCCTCAGATGTGCGACTGTATTCGTGATTTACTGTCAGAAAGGTCACACTTAGTAGTAACAGACGGAAAGTCATAGAGTAAAACAGAAATAATATCCGGCGTTCCCCAAGGAAGTGTTACAGGCCCTCTGTTGTTCCTGACCTATATTAACGACATACGAGACAATCCTAGTAGCCGTCTTAGATTGCATTTACCGTCTTGTATAGTCATCAGATGACCAAAACGAATTGCAAAATGATTTAGTTAAGGTATCGGTATGGTTCGAAAAGTGGCAATTGACCCTGAATAAAGAAAATTGCGAAGTTATTCAAATGAGTACTAAAAGAAATCCGCTAAATTTCGATTACGCGATAAGTCACACAAGTCTGAAGGCTGTAAATTCAACTAAATACTTATGGATTACAATTGCAAATACTCTAAACTGGAACGATCACATAGATAATGTCGTGGGTAGAGCAAACCAAAATTGCGCTTCATTGTTAGAACACTTAGAAGGGGCAACAGGTCTACCAAAGAGGCTGCTTACACCACGCTTGTCCGCCCTATTCTGAAGTATTGCTGTGCGGTGTGGCATCCGCATCAGGTGGGACTGACGGATGACATCGAGAAAGTACAAAGAAGGGCAGCTCGTTTTGTATTATCGTGAAATAAGGGAGATAGTCTCACAGACATGATACGTGAATTGGAGTGGCAATCATTAAAACAAATGCGTTTTTCGTTGCGACGGGATCTTCTCATGAAATTTCAATCACCAGTTTTCTCCTCCGATTGCGAAAATATTCTGTTGGCACCCACCTACATAGGGAGAAATAATCATCACGATAAAATAAAAGAAATCAGGGCTCGCACAGAAAAGATTAAGTGCTCGCTTTTCCCACGTGCCGTTCGAGAGTGGAACGGTAGAGAGACAGCTTGAAGGTGGTTCATTGGACCCTCTGCCAGGCAGTTTATTGTCAATAGCGGAGTATTCACGTAGATGTAGACGAAACGTAACAACAGGTGCCATGGTGAAGATAAACTCATTCGTTGCATTCCGTTGACACCCAGTGATTCAAATACACCCTTCGATTTAAAGTGATTACTGTTTCCCATGCTGCTTACATTCACTATGGGTATGAACTACACGCAGGGACAATAAATTTCGTCGTAGATATTGGACATCCCAGAAAATGGCGGGCTCTGTAGCTTACTTCGATTTTTCTCAGAATTTTACATTATTGCACGCTCTTGTCTGGTTGAGAAAACCTACGAACGTGTCTTGATTTTTCGCAAGTCTTGCTTACGTTATAAATTGCAATGTCAGAATTGCGTTTCTGGTGCCTTTACCTTTTCTCAAGCCAAGTGTTAGTCATGTAACAAATCTTCAATTTTCTTTTCCGTTCTATTTAATAATAACAAAAAGCTTTTTATTTAAGTTAAAGGAAGACACCTTCTCAATGTCGAGTGCTTTTGTGAAACCTTGGTTAGAGTCCTCCCTCGGGAATGTGTGTGTGTGTGTGTGTGTGTGTGTGTGTGTGTGTGTGTGTGTGTGTTTGGTCCCTTAGGAATTCACACACATTTGAACATTTTTTTGAAAAGTTACCATCATCTGATCCCTGAATAGTCGACATAAAGTACTCCTATATACCACATTACATAATGCAGAATAGAATTACTGTCATAAATGTAATACAGAGAGTGAGTTGTTACTAAACATAGTTCACTAAAGATTAATACAAGTGCCCAGTTAGAGCTGTTACAGTACTTCAAGATTTTAAACGTGGCTGAAACAGTAACTGTTGAAATTCTTCACGGTACATGATAACAGGCAAACAGTTGAAGGATAAAGATTTATTAAAATTCTTGACCACGGTTTCGGTGTATCTAAATATACCTTCATCAGAAGTAATATACACGAAAATCACATCCTGTAATGCACATACATAAAACAATTGTGCTAAAGGCGTCGTCAGTAAAAAATCACCACCATTTATACAACATAATTATGGACAGAGGGTTGGTACTATGCTGTGTTCGCATCATCCCTCTTCCCATAATTATGTTGTATAAAAATAGTTCAAATGGCTCTGAGCACTATGGGACTTAACTCTGAGTTCATCAATCCCCTAGAACTTAGGACTACTTCAACCTAAGACATCACACACATCCATGCCCAGGGCAGGATTCGAACCTGCGACCGTAAGCGGTCGCGCGGTTCCAGACTGTAGCGGCTAGAACCGCTCGGCCACCGTGGCCGGCGATGTTGTATAAATGGAGATTTTTTAACTACTGACGACTCATTTGGCACAATTGTATTATGTATCTCCACTACAGGATGTGATTTTAGTGTATTTTACTTCTGAGGAAGGTATATTTAAAAGAATTTTAATAAATCTTTATCTTGCAACTGTTTTCCTGTTATCATTTGCCGTGTTACAGTACTCCATATCCCGATTACGGGGATAGCTGACCTAACACGGCTTTACAGTATGTATTATATCTCACGAAGTGCGTCCGTCCCATATTACAAGTCACAGAGTACATCATTGATCTAAGAGAGCCGCTGAACTGTTACGTGGAGAAAGTTGCTAAAGAGGATAAAATATTAACTTTATCCTCCACCTGCTCCAAAAAATTTATAATTTTATGCCAAATACATTTTTAGGCTGCAATTTTGAACATGCTGTTTTTCGAGTTACTGTGTTTCATTTACATTGTTGTGTATGCTCTTTCTGTTTCTACAACCTGCTACAAAACTTTTATATTTGTGTACCATTTTCCACATTTTATTCAAATTACATATTTATATTTGTAATTGACGATGAGATGAATTCACAAGCGACCTCCTGTGACATTAAAATTCAAGATGCTCTGTAATAATGTTCGCCGCATCTCAGTTCAGCGGCTCTCCTGTATCAGTGATGAAGTCTGCGATTTGTAATATGCACTTGGCGAGACATACTGTAAATACCTATAAGTCAATCTTTTCTGAGACGGTTGTGGGACCTGACTGTTCGCTACAGGATGTCAAATCAAACGTCTTTCAGTCGTCTAATTTCCAAACTTATTTTAGTTACAAATCAGTTTCGTCATCTTCGGCGGATGATGGATGAAGTCATCGCTATAGCCAGCGGAAATCTGCAGGTACCAGTATTTAAATGGTGGCCTCTAACAGACGCTGAATCCTCTTACACGTCATTCCGGGATCTAAAGACGGCAAAGCAATTCGCCGAAACAGGTAGCCAAATAAAATGAGTTCGGAAATCACACGGCTGAAAGGTGTTTGATTTGACATACTGCGCCTTCTGTAAATATTGCTTTTAACTTCGAGATGCCAATGCATGTTACGTCAACGACCCAACTGATTAGGATATGGAGTACATTGATAGGTCTCAGTACTTGCATTATCCTTTACTGAGACATGTTTAACTGTATGTATTACATTATGACAGTGTTTTGCTATTTCTCATCGATTAATATTTTACACCTTGTGTACACTACTCCCAGGTCTGAATTCTGTTTTACCGACACCGTTCACCGTAAATAAACGTTTTTACAAATGCGATCTTGGCTGAGACCTTGTCTTCCTTCAAGCTGAATGTTTACCGATCACGCCTTTCTACTCAACATGAGATAGTTGACTCTCTTAGTTTATTGTATTGTTCGTGTCAGATGGGACGAAGCCGGATAAGCAGCTACACTATTGGCCATTAAAATTGCTACACCAAGAAGAAATGCACATGATAAACGGTTATTCATTGGAAAAATATATTATAGTAGAACTGACCTGTGATTACATTTTCACGCAATTTGGGTGCATAGATCGTGAGAAATTAGTACCCAAAACAACCACCTCTTGCCGTAATAACGGCCTTGATACGCCTGCGCATTGAGTGAAACAGAGCTTGGATGGAGTGTACAGGAACAGCTGCCCATGCAGCTTCAACACGATACCACAGTTCATCAAGAGTAGTGACTGCCGTATTGTGAAGAGCCAGTTGCTAGGCCACCATTGACCAGACGTTTTCAGTTGGTGAGAGATCTGGAGAATGTGCTGGACAGGGCAGCAGTCGAACATTTTCTGTATCCAGAAAGGCCCGTACAGGACGTGCAACATGCCGTCGAACATTATCCTGCTGAAATGTAGGGTTTCGCAGGGATCGAATGATGGGTAGAGCCACGGGTAGTAACACATCTGATATGTAACATCCACTGTTCAAAGTGCCGCCAATGCGAACAGGAGGTGACCGAGACGTGTAACCAGTGGCATCCCATACCATAACGCCGGGTGATACTCCAGTATGGCGATGACGAATACACGCTTCCAATGTCGTTCACGGCGATGTCGTCAAACACGGAAGCGACCATAATGATTCTGCAAACAGAATCTGGATTCATCCGAAAAAAATGACTTTTTGCGATTCATGCGCCCACGTTCGTCGTTGAGTACATCATCGCAGGCGCTCCTGTCTCCTTGCAGCGTCAAGGATAACCGCAGCCACGGTCTCCGAGCTGATAGTCCATGCTGCTGCAAACGTCGTCGAACTGTTCGTGCAGATGGTTGTCGTCTTGCAAACGTCCCCACCTGTTGACTCGGGGATCGAGACGTGGCTGCACGATCCGTTACAGCCATGCGGAAGAGATGCCTGTCATCTCGACTGCTAGTGATACGAGGCAGTTGGGATCCAGCACGGCGTTCCGTGTTACCCTCCAGAATCCACCGATTCCATATTCTGCTAACAGTCATTGGATCTCGACCAACGAGAGGAGTAATGTCACGATACGATAAACCGCAATCGCGATAGGCTAGAATCCGACCTTTATCAAAGTCGGAAACGTGATGGTACACATTTCTCCTCCTAACACGAGGCATCACAACAACGTTTCACCAGGCGATGCCGGTCAATGGCTGTTTGTGTATGAGAAATCGGTTGGAAACTTTCCTCATCTCAGCACATTGTAGGTGTCGCCACCGACGCCAACCTTGTGTAAATGCTCTGAAAAGCTAATCATTTGCATATCACAGCATCTTTATCATGTCGGTTAAATTTCGCGTCTGTAGCACGTCATCTTCGTGGTGTGGCAATTTATCCAGCTAAGGCGATGTTCTATGTGCACGATTAATAATTACGCGGCGAAAGAAATTCGACAGCCGTGCGCCTCCCTCATTACTTGTCGGGCGATACTTCCGCCCAGGGGACGGCTCCTTGAATGGCTAATCCTGGATATCCAGCGGGGAATGGAAGAGTTTGGACGGAGGGGGGGAGGAGGGGGGGGGGAGCAGGAGAGCAGCATGGAAGTGCTGCAAGTCCGGGAATTCCTGGCCATCCCAGACTGGCGCCTGACCGTGTTTGTGGGAACAGGTGGCACTTCTAGGAACGGCGCGCGCGTCTGCGTGAAGCAATGCGGTTGGGGTGTCGCGGCCGCTTCCGACGAGACGGTTGTGACTGGCATCTCGTCCGGAGAGGAAGCGGACCTTGTTGAAATTTACGAGGCGCCGTGTCGGCGACCACCCCTGGTGCCTATCTCACGCCCTCTGCCACCTCAGTAAGCTCCTCTGGTAATCGGTCTTCGACACTGTCTTGATTTTGGGACGCACATCTATGTAACAGATACAAATGGCTCTGACCACTATGGGACTTAACATGTGTGGTCATCAGTTCCCTAGAACTTAGAACTACTTAAACCTGACTATGCTAAGGATATCACACACATCCATGCCCGAGGCAGGATTCAAACCTGCGACCGTAGCGGTCGCGTGGTTCCAGGCTGAAGCGCCTAGAACCGGTCGGCCACAACGGCCGGCTGTGCAACAGGGTCGCTCCAAAATGAGTTTGCAATATTTTGTTCAGAAGTTCATCTTCTGGTCTATACGTCTGTTACTGGCGGACGTCATACATTTATGCCGCTCTTAGTCAAATGTACGAGATGCTTTAAGTAACACAACAATTTTTTGTCTCGACCAATTTCGATTGAAAAAATGCGGAATTTGATTTGGGACATCACGTAACACTCTACTTGAGCCACTGTAGTTTCATGAACTACCGACACGTAGTCTTTAAAATGACGTAAGTAACAAAGGTGCTTTCAAAGCAGTCAGCTGTCATTGAACTTCATTTCTTGGAAAACCAGAACAGCACAAATATTCGTAGGCGCTTGCAGAATGTCTACGGAGGACTGGAAGTAACCAGTAGCATGATGAGTGGTTTCTGCAAGGCTGTCCATCATCGCAAACAAGATCGGGCATGTGTGTCCTACCTCCTGCTTGGCAGCTGGTCGCACACAGCTGTGACTCTTGCAGTGTTGGTACGTGTGGACAGTCTCATTCGAGGAGATGGACAGATCACAAACAAACACCTTGCTGTGCAACTGGACGACTCTCTTGGTAGGGCTGACTCACCCTTCCACCCCTTGAGATACTCAAGTGTACCCACTGGATTCCTCATTCACTGTAAAGCCCTGGTCTCGCATCTGTCGACATCGATCTGTTTGGCCCAATGAAGGATGCAGTCTGTGGGAAGCAGTAAGTGATTCATGGCGAGCTTATTGGTGCAGCAAGACGTTGACTCTTACGTCGACAAGTGGTACCATGCAGGCATACAGGCCTTGCCAGTAAGGTGGCGTAAGGTCGAACCACTGAACAGAGATTTGCTGAAAAATAGAGTGGAGAATAAAACGATGTATTGCAATCCTGAACAAAACCTACCTGCTTTCAGAAAAAAAATTGTTGTTATTGAACGTCCCTCGTTATTCAACCTATTCCTGCAAGTCCCGCTGTCGTAGCAAACCGCCAACACGGCTGTTGCAACTGATGTTCGTCGGTAGAAGCTAGCGTCACTGGACTCACTGTGAAGTGGTGCATTACTAGCCCAGCGGCTAGTCGGGATAGCGAATTTAATCAGGCGTTCCCTTAGCCGTCCGCACCGCGGCTTGATGTATAAGAACGCTGCGCGAGAAAAGAAGGCCCCAGTTCTCTCCAGACGCTGATCACCGCACCACCTGTGCCGGGAGTCGCGTCGCGTCGGCATCATTGCTAAAAAAAGCCTCGGATGCCGTAATAAGTTACTCGGGATACGCGTATCCATGAAATCGTTTTCGATTGATGTGTTAATTCTGGGATGACTTTGATGATCTATCTTCAGTTCGCGTATATCTTATTTTCACGTGCCGCCGCGGGACAGACATTCTACCATTATTTAGCGTGGCGTTTGATGAACATTATCATCAAATTATGGCGAGCATTCACTTAAACATTTAATTTGAACAGTTATAGTTGTATCAGCGCATTAGACTCTGTACTGCTCTGGTAGTTGGATTGTGTGGATCCTTTTTGGTCTGTGACTTTCAGAATATGGTGAACCTTTTAGAGTGAATCGTTTTTGATTATGAATCCCAGACAATCTCCTAATTCCTCAGAGCTATAAGCTGTAGCTATAAGTGTATTTCTCAGTTGAAGTGGGCACTAGGAATTCTAATTACAGGCTTCACGTTTTGCTAATCACTTTCTGGTTGCCAATATTGTAGTTAGAAAGCCAGTGTTGAGAACGGCAAACAACAGCATTACATAAATCATAGGAACATTACATTAACAATTATTTCCACCCGCCGCACCACATATGGTGCATCGTTGGGAAAGGCATTCCACATTTATTATTCAACAAATATAACCACCCGCCGTCCCACATGATGTACACTCTTGAAATACACTATGTTTACATACAAACATGTGGGCTGTGGTCAAAGAACTTAGATGTAGCACATTAAAGATGTTGCTCACACAGAAACTTGTAGGTTCTGGTCAAAGAACTTAGCCACAGGAACTTAAAAAGCTATTATAGACTGCGACCTTTCTTGACACACATTATGAATTTGTTTGGCTCACATTTTTGATGGAAAACTTAGATCTAGGAAGTACGATGTTGTTGTATGTATGAAATTACTCAAAGCTATTACAAATATAAAAAAATTACAGATAGAACTGTTCCGAGCCACACTGTTGTCAGAGAACTTAGATCTAGGAGGCACACATCTGAAATTTTTGAAAACTATTACACATTATAGAATGCCAGTTACAGCTTGTGTTTACAATATGACTATTACAAATTATGATAATGACCATTGGACTGTTGTATGACTGCTACATCGAATTTCCATAGAATATTACTTTGTTATTATATCAGAAGATAATTATTTTCTGTTTTTGAATGTTTCATGAAATACGTGAAGATAGGATTTGTTTGCAAGTTCCACTCGTTCGTTCACAAAACGGTCTGGCGAGTTACAGCTGTGGATATAAATTCCACAGCCGTCTGAGGCACCTCCGGACACGTTTACGACCTGGTATCTCATTGGCTCTAGTAGTCTTCAGTGATGAGTCCAGCTTAGAACTGAGCCCCGACGACCAGCGAAGAAGGGTCTGCAGAAGTGGCCCGATTTTCAGAAATAATGGTCTAGGGTGACGTTTAAATATCATATCAGGATTCCTTTGGTTTTCATCAGCGCCAACCACACAGCAAAGCAGTACGTCGACGATATTTGCCCCTTACGGTAAAGCTTCCTCGGCTTACATGCCAGCAAGATAATGCCTGCCCGCACATAGCGAGATTTTCTACTTCTTGTCTGCGTTCTTGCCAGATCCTACCTTGGCCAGCAATGTCGCCCCAATTGAGAATGTTTGGAACAGTAAAGGCAGGGCCCTTCAATCTGCTCGGGATTTTGACGTTTTGTAACTAGCTTGTTTAGGTTCTTATGTTGGTAACGCCATGTAGCGCTCTGTATGAAGATTACTGACTGTGCTGTGTGCAGACTGTGGCTGGTTGGACTCATTGTTGGAATATTCGGTATTGTAGTGTTGGGCAGTTGGATGGGAACAGCGCGTAGCTTTGCGCAGTTGGAGGTGATCCGCCACAGTGGTTGATGTGGGTAGAGAGATGTGAGACTTTTGAACGGGCGATCTGGACGTGTGTTCGCCAGAAAAGGGAAACCTGTTTAATCAGATGTCACAAAATTATATGTATATTATGACTTTTGAACGCTATTAAGTTGTTTGTTCTCTATCAAAATCTTTCATTTGCTAACTATTCCTATCAGTAGTTAGTGACTTCAGTAGTTTTATTTAGCTGGCAGTATGGTGCTCGCTGTATTGCAGTAGTTCGAGTAACGAAGATTTTTGTGAGGTAAGTGATTCATGAAATATATAGGTTATTGTTAGTAAGGGCCATTCTTTTGTAGGGATTATTGAAAGTCAGACTGTATTGCGCTAAAAAAAATATTGTGTGTCAATTTACTGATGATCAGAATAAGTGAAGAGAGAAATGTCTGAGTGTGTTCAGTTTTGCTCAGCTGTTTGAAAATCAAATGACGTAGAAGTTTACCAGCACAGTCATATTTAATTTTTCTAAGGGGAAGTTTCAGATAAAACGCGTCAATTGAAAAGAATTTCGCACGATATCCCTCAAGAAGACACCCGACAATTGTGTCACTACCAACTGGAATAATTGCTTTCATAAGGGCTAAAGGTGGACGAATGCGGTATTCACTGGCTCAATTTATAACGCTCTTTCTCTTTAATTAATCCTCCAATTTAATGTGTGTGTGTGTGTGTGTGTGTGTGTGTGTGTGTGTGTGTGTTTCTTTAAAGCATACCTCGCAAATATGTTGCTGTTTCCAGCATCGACTACAGACAATTGCCTTCTTTAAGGCGTGATTCTCTCTGTAATGCTTGGGAAAGTTTCGGTCATGCGTTTCGGGAGAACTGCGCAATGAGCGCTTAGGCATGCTACCTGGTCGCTTTCAGGTACACAAATGTTCCGGGAGTCTCGTCGGGACAGTGAGTTTGCAGTTTCCTTGGCGTTATTGTTGACTTATTGCGATATTGAAGAGATTTTTTTTTCAAACAAGGACATACTGTTAAATCTTCCTTGAGATGTTGATAAGCAACAGTGGTTTTGTCTTGTTAATATCGCTATGAATTACAGAAACAAATGTGTTTTCCTAAGCACGATGGTGTTAAAATTTCGTTTCTTTGCTCGCAGAATTCATCTTCTGTCACTGAGTTCTAAGTACTGTACAAGCAATTCAGTCGTTCTTTCCCTCATTTTAGTTTAATTAACACTTTGTTGTGAGTCGTATACGGAAGTGATGTCATGTGATGGTACAACACTCAACATGTCGGATCATGTGTCTTTGTGATCTCGATGGCTCATGCTTCATTGTTTTTAGCATTCTGGCTCAATTACACCATTTATATTCAACTACAATAATTAATCTCTTCTTTCCTAAGTCTTTTAGTTAACATTCAAGTATGAACATCTGCTTGCCGCCGTCTTGTGATCGCATCTTATGAAACCCAACTTGGCCCTTAGATTATACAGGCCAACGATTGAAAAACGTTTTTGCTGAAAATACCTTATTCATTTGTTTTTCAGAGTAAGAAATCCAAATATGATACTTAAAAAGCTGTATCACCCACCATTTCTTCACATTTTTTACAGTTAAATTTATTAAATTAACAGATTTTTTGAATAATTTTACAGCTTTTACATACTTAAAATAATTTAAAAATGAGAGGTAATAAATGTAGATGACATTGGTAGTACTGCTGAAAAACATTTGTTGACAAAAAAGGACGATTCTTTTTTTGTGTTAACAGATGGTGTTTCGTTTACTGTCAACCTAACCTCACTTTCCCGTTACCTGTACATGTGCTCAGTACAATGTCTAATTGTGGTTGTAAAAACTCTGCTGACAGTTTTTGTTACATTTGCGGTGATTTTGTGATTAAAAAACACTAAAGAAACATTTCAGACTTTGTTAAAAAGGTTTATCTATCATACTTTGGATCTAAACTCCATGTAGATAAATCTTGGGTGCCACATAAAGTATGTTGTGTGTGTGTTAAAGATCTGAGAAAATGGTCCAAAAACGAGAAAAAAGCCTTCACATTTGCAGTTACTAGGATATAGAGGGAGCCAATTGCTACTTTTGCACTGCCGATAGTCGATATTAATGGTCATAATTCAAAAAACAAGAAGGTAATAAGCTATCCTAACCTTCCATCCGCCATCCGACAAGTAGAGCATGCTTTAGACTTTCCGGTTTCTGAACCACCAGATGATTTGAGCTGTATTCCAATAGAAGTATTTTCTGGTGTACTAGCTTATTTAGATGATCCAGATGATGATGAATTCCATTGTAAAACTGAAAGTCCAGAGGCCAAATTGTTTACTCAGACCGAGCTTAACGATTTGGTTGGGGATCTGGGCTTAACGGAAGAAAAAGCTGAATTGCTTGGCTCTAGATTAAAAGAAAAGAACTGATTTGGCAGTTGGAACCAGCATATTCATGTATAGAAAGAGAGAGCAGCAATTTCCCAAGTTTTTTTTTCAACAAGAAGGTGACTTAGTGTACTGTTTAGACATTCCCTGAGTTTGGTATTGAATACAAAAAGGAGAACGTTTTCACCTGAACATTTAAGTGATGGATAAAAGCTAGCAAGGCTGCTGGAACACCAACATGATGGGGGGCGACTGTTGATCACTTCACGGGGGAGTTCAGCAAGCGACTCATCGTAGGAAAAGCTACACAAGAAGCTTCACAGAAAAAGGAGGAAGAAAATACAAACCAATTCCAGCTGACAAGTGAAACCTCTATCAACACACATTATTGTTTTCAGTAGCTTACTGTAAATACAAACCATGCTTATGTTGTAACAAAGCGTTTCATTAATTTCCCCGTTTACCATACAGCATAGGATTTTTATACTATATAATAAAAAATCATATTACTCGAAAACTATGGGCGATACAAAAAAACTAAGGCTAGATTTGGATTCAGCTCATAAAAATCTATAAGAATCATCTAATCCAGTAAACGAATTTAAAAAAAAATTCGTTGGATATGTTATTGGTGCTATTGGTGAGTATTAATACGTATTTCACCTCTCAGATAATTTTAGTAATTAATATCCTATTCTGATGCATGAAATTTGCCCGCATCTCGTGGTCGTGCGGTAGCGTTCTCGCTTCCCACGCCCGGGTTCCCGGGTTCGATTCCCGACGGGGTCAGGGATTTTCTCTGCCTCGTGATGACTGGGTGTTCTGTGTTGTCCTTAGGTTAGTTGGGTTTAAGTAGTTCTAAGTTCTAGGGGACTGATGACCATAGATGTCAAGTCCCATAGTGCTCAGAGCCATTTGAGCATGAAATTTACTGCGAAAAGTCTGAGAATGGATTCTGTTTGAAGTTATTCCGTGGCTGTTTCTACAAAAGAATGTTTATTTATGCCTCACAAGCTATTTCATACAGAGTATTATCAGGAGGCTTTTAGTACGAGTTCTTACACCGCTCACACTCAAAGCTTTGGAAGTGTATTGTCAATCAAGCGACTTCAAGCCACATTGCTGGCAGCTGTCCTGTGTTCCACATTTCACGACTGCGACTGTCAAACTTGTCCACATCCCACTGCACTACAACGGTTTGAAAATTGTTGAGATCTGGTGATCACCGTTATCATGTTCATGAGTATTCGGATTCTTAGACCTCTGCCAGATACCTTTCTATGCCAGATATCTCTCCACTGCGAATTTGAAGTAGGTCTGGGCAACCCGCGGAACAGTTTCCCCTCTTGTCGAAGTCATATGGTGAGCTGATTGGTTTTTACTGGAGTGTTGTAAGGCATAATTTCTTTATGCTAGGACAGGACAGGTTTACTCGGGTGAAAATAAACGACTTGCGTTACAGAGCACACTATTTACAAACTGCTGTCTGCAAATATGACAGTAATCCAAAAATAGTTTTATATATATGAAGATGGTATATGTACCCAGAATGAGATTTTCACTGTGCAGCAGAATGTGCGCTGATACGAAACTTCCTGGCAGATTAAAACTGTGTGCCCAACCGAGACTCGAACTCGGGACCTTTGCCTTTCGCGGGCAAGTGCTCTACCATCTGAGCTACCAAAGCACGACTCACGCCCGGTACTCACAGCTTTACTTCTGCCAGTATCTCAGTCAAATGGTCGGTGAGCCTTAACACTTAATCAATCTCTCTCTCTCTCTCTCTCTCTCTCTCTCTCTAGAGAGAGAGAGAGAGACCTTCTTCTTCTTCTGCGCGGATGCACAAACAGTGCCCGAACTCTTACGGCAGTAAAGCCGTGAGTAATGAGTTAAGTGGACAGGGGCATTATGAATTTAATGGCTCTGACCACTATTGGACTTAACTTCTGAGGTCATCAGTCCCCTAGAACTTAGAACTACTTAAACCTAACTAACCTAAGGACATCACAAACAACCACGCCCGAGGCAGGATTCGAACCTGCGACCGTAGCGGTCGCGTGGTTCCAGACTGTAGCGCCTAGAACCGCTTGGCCACTCCGGCCGCCGCACTATGAATATAGTGTGGGACAATAAGTTGCGAACGTGGGGCTCACGGTAGACGTGCCAGAGGTAAGTCCCTGCAGTTGCACTACCCTCTGTGACCTCGGTGGCTCAGATGGACCTGGCACGGTAGCTCAGCGCGTTCGGTCAGAGGGCTGTTTGCTCTCTGTAATAAAAAACCCTGAGTAAAGGAATCAACTTGAAGGGATGTCTTGTGACGCCCACCCAGACGCAACGACCAATAGCGACCAAACGCAATAAAAAGATGGGTAGAGCGTCTGTCATGTAAGCAGGGGATCCTGGGTTCGAGTACCGGTCGGGGCACACATTTTCAACTGTCCCCGTGGACTTATATCAACGCCTGTACGCAGCTAAGAGTATTCATTTCATAGTAATTTCAAACCAAAAATAGGTATATGCATACTGAATATCGTGAAAACTGTTATAAAATAGATCAGTTGAGTATGCACAGGGGAAGCTGGGATAGTATCGGACAAGGATAGTGTATAAACTCCAGCGTTAGCGGCAGCACGTAAAGCGCCAGTGCAGCGTGAACTGTGAAAGAACGAGACTGCGCACTCGATATTGTGTCAAAACAAAATTGCGTTTCGAAGTGACGATGAGTTACCTGCTCCCAGTAAGTTTTTTGGTGGACGAACTTAATTTTGAAAGGTTATATTTCATTTTCAAGTGTGTAAAATGACATTTTTTATCGTATCTTTAGATACAATGGATGTTATTCTCTATATCTGTATACGAATACAGTTTGTAGTGACTAAATGGTTCGCGACTGTTAAGGTCGCAGGTTCGAATCCTGCCTCGGGCATGGATGTGTGTGATGTCCTTAGCTTAGTTAGGTTTAAGTAGTTCTAAGCTGTATGGGACTGATGACCTCAGATGTTAAGTCCTATAGTGCTCCGAGTTATTTGAACCATTTGACTACATAGTTGTAGCGAGACTGAATACCGTAACTCTGTATGTCCATCTTTTAAGAGATGGTTGTGGGACTCGCTTGTTCAGTACATAATGTCAAACCAGACATCTTTCATTCGTCTAATTTCCAAGCTTCTATTTTATAACGTTGGAAATTAGACGGATGAAAGATGTCTGGTTTGACATTATGATTTATTAGGACCACTGAAAGATCTGAGTCCAAACAAGGCCCCGGGAGTAGACAACATTCCACTAGAACTGCTGACAGCCCTGGGAGAGTCAGGCGTAACAAAACTCTACCATCTGGTGAGCAAGATGTATGAGACAGGCGCAATACCCTCAGACTTCAACAAGAATATAATAATTCCAATCCCAAAGAAAGCAGGTGTTGACAGATGTAAAAATTACCGAACTATCAGTGTAATGAGCCACGGCTGCAAAATACTTACACGAATTCTTTACAGACGAATGGAAAAACTGGTAGAAGCGACCTCGGGGAAGATCAGTTTAGATTCCGTAAAAATGTTGGAACACTTGAGGTAATGCTGACCTCACGACTTACGTTAGAAAATAGATTAAGGAAAGGCAAACCTACCTTTCTAGTATTTGTAGACTTAGAGAAAGCTTTTGACAATGTTGACTGGTATACTCTCTCCGACCTCGGAGAAGATCAGTTTAGATTCCGTATAAATGTTGGAACACGTGAGGCAATACAGGGTTGTAGCCTCTCCCCGATGCTATTCAATCTGTATATTGAGCAAGCAGTAAAGGAAACAAAAGAAAAATTCGGAGTAGGTATTAAAATCCATGGAGAAGAAATAAAAATGTTGAGGTTCGCCGATGACATTGTTAGTCTGTCAGGGACAGCAAAGGACCTGAAAGAGCAGGTGAACGGATTGGACAGTGTCTTGAAAGGTGGATATAAGATGAACATCAACAAAAGCAAAACGAGGATAATGGAATGTAGTCGAGTTAAATCGTGTGATGCTGCGGGAATTTCATTAGGAAATAACACACTTAAAGTAGTAAAGGAGTTCTGCTATTTGGGAAGCAAAATAACTGATGATGGTCGAAGTAGAGAGGGTACAAAATGTAGACTGGCAATGGCAAGGGAAGAGTTTCTGAAGAAGAGAAATTTCTTAACGTCGAGTATAGATTTAAGTGTCAGGAAGTCGTTTCTGAAAGTACTTGTATGGAGTGTAGCCATGTATGGAAGTGAAACGTGGACGATAAATATTTTAGATAAGACGGGAATAGAAGCTTTCGAAGTGTTGTGTTACATAAGAATGCTGAAAATTAGATGGGTACATCACATAATTAATGAGGAGGTATTGAATAGAATTGTAGAGAAGAGAAATTTGTGGCACCATATGACTAGAAGAAGGGATCGGTTGGTAGGACATGTTCTGAGGCATCAAGGAATCACAAATTTAGCATTGGACGGCAGCGTGGAGGGAAAAAATCGTAGAGGGAGACCGAGAGACGAATACACTAAACAGGAAGTAGGTTGCAGTAGGTAGTGGGAGATGAAGAAGCTTGAACAGGGTAGAGCAGCAAGGAGAGCTGCATCAAACCAGTCTCTGGACTGAAGACAACAACATGATTCTATTAGGCCACCAGTTTCAGCGGTGAGCGTTGAAGTGATCGCTTTGTCAATCAGAAATCTACAGATACCAATCTTGGAATTCTTGCCCCTGTTTTGACCGCAACCGAGTTTTAAATCTTCCTAGATGCCGGTCAGGTAGCTTGAACATGGCGTAGTTAATCGCCGAAACTGACAGCCAAATAAAATAAGCTTGGAAATTAGTCGGCTGAGTGATTTGGCATACTGAATACCATAACATCTAAATTCACAGAAAACAAACGAAAATGCGCGTATTTAAAAAAAAAAAAAAAAAGCAGATAAAAGCTCTCTTGACACGTTTCTAAGAGTCTCCACTGTTTCTAATCTGACTGTGTAACCGTAGGCCAGATATTTAAATTGAGAGAAACAGTATATATATATATATATATATATATATATATATATATATATATATATATATATATATATATATGAGAGAGAGAGAGAGAGAGAGAGAGAAATGAACGCAGACCCCCCAAGATGAGCGTGGTTTTACAGAAGCTAGAAATTTAGTGCTAACATGAATGCAAGATGCTTTTAATAGTTTCCGCAACTAAACTGTCTTGATACCTTGCAGAAAACCCAGAGAGATCCTGGTCCTATGTAAAGCACACTTGCGGCTAAATACAATCAATACCTTCACTGCGCGATAACTGTGTTCTTTGTTACTGATGATAGCTCCATCAAAGCACAGTTATTTAACAGTTTTCAGAAATTCCTTCAGAAAATAAGACCGAGTAAATATTCCACAATTCGCATCAAGAACTGCAAACATGGGTAAATTCAAAGTAAATATCCTCAAGGTAGCAAACCAGCTTAAATCATTTAAGAAAGGCAAGGTCTCCGATCCAGATTATGTACTAATGAGAATGTATATTAGTCAGGTTTATCATAGTACGCTGATGTCGTAGCTCCATATTTAACAGTCATATACAACCACTAGCTCGTCAAAAGATCCATTCCTAAAGAATTGAAAGTTGCACAAGTCACACCAATGTCCAAGAAAGGAAATGGGAGTAATCCGATGAATTACTGATCCATATCGCTAA
Source organism: Schistocerca gregaria (assembly GCF_023897955.1). Classification (NCBI taxonomy): domain Eukaryota; kingdom Metazoa; phylum Arthropoda; class Insecta; order Orthoptera; family Acrididae; genus Schistocerca; species Schistocerca gregaria. The sequence goes on along the minus strand of NC_064929.1, from coordinate 157,999,995 downwards.
TGTCAATTTGCAGTAGTATTTTGGAACATATATTGTGCTAGAACATTATATGAATTACGTCGAAGAAAACGATTTATTGACTAACAGCCAACACGGATTCACGAAATCTCGTTCGTGCGAACACCATTAGCGCTTTATTCTCATGAAGTAATGGGTGCTAACGACAGAGGTGGTCTAATTGAATCCATATTTTTAGGTTTACAGAAGGCTTTTGACACCGTTCCCCATAAATGACTTATAATCAAATTGCGTGCCCATGCACGATCGCCTCAGTTGTGTGACTGAATTCGTTATTTTCTGCCAGTAAGGTCAAACTTCGTGTTAACTGAAGGAAACTCATCGAGTAAAACGGAAGTAATATATGGCGTTCCCCAAGGAAGTTGGTTCAAATGGCTCTGAGCACTATGGGTCTTAACATCTATTGTCATCAGTCCCCTAGAACTTAGAACTACTTAAACCTAACTAACCTAAGGACAGCACACAACACCCAGTCATCAGGAGGCAGAGAAAATCCCTGACCCCGCCGGGAATCGAACCCCCAAGGAAGTGTTATAAACCTTCTGCTGTTCCCGCTCTACATAAACTGTTTAGGAAACAATCTGAGCAGCTCTCTTAGATTGTTTCCAGATAATACTGTCATTTACTGTCTTATAAAATCATCAGGTGATCAAAAAAGCTGCAAAACGATTTATATAACATCTGTATGATGCAAAGGGTGGCAATTGACCCTAAATCATGAAAACTGTGAAGTCATCATCATATTTACTAAAAGAAATCCGCTAAATTTCGGTCACACGACAGATCACGCAAATCTAAAGCCTGTCAGTTCAACTAAATACTTACGAATTACAGGTATGAATCACACAGATAATGTTGCGGGGAAAGCAAATCAAAGACTGCGATTTATTGGTAGAACAGTTAGAAAATGCAAGAGATCTACTGAAGAGATTGCTTAACTACCCCTGTGCGTCCTCTTGTAGAATACTGCTGCTCGGTGTGGGATCCGCGTAAGTTAGGATTGACGGAGGGCATTGAAAATGTCGAAAGAAGGGTAGCTAGTTTTGTTTTATCGCGAAATAGGGGAGAAAGTGAAACGGATATGATATGCAAAGTGGGGTGGTAGTGATTACAGCAAAGGCGTTGCAGCAGGATCATCTCATGAAATAACACTGAGCAGTTTTGTCCTTTAGGGTGTTAAAATATTTTGTTGGCACTCACCTACATCGGGAGAAATGATCAACACAATTAAATAAGTGTTCGTTTTTTCAACTCGCTATTAGAGAGTGGAACGGTAGAAATAGTGCAAATGGCTCTGAGCACTTAACATCTGAGATCATCAGTCCCCTATAACTTACAACTACTTAAACCTAACTAACCTAAGGACATCACACACATCCATGTCCGAGGCAGGATTCGAACCCGCGACCGTAGCGGTCGCGCGGTTCCAGACTGTAGCGCCTAGCCTCCCCGGCCTGCTGGAACGGTAGAGAAATAGCTTGTGAATTTCAGAGTAATCTTGGAGATATTGATGTAGATACCACTAGGAATGTTAACCTACCACAGCTGTAAATTCTGCTTGTATCGGACAAGGTTTAAAAATTTAAAAATTATACTGTTTTGCCTTTAACAGGTATAGGTCAAGATATCAGAACGTAATTTGGATGAAAGTAACATGTAAGAAGCAGCAGAAAAATTCCTTAAAATATTGCCGCGCGGGATTATCCGAGCGGTCCCAGGCGCTGCAGTCATGGACTGTGCGGCTGGTCCCGGCGGAGGTTCGAGTCCTCCATCGGGCAATGGTGTGTGTGTTCGTCCTTAGGATTATTTAGATTAAGTAGTGTGTAAGCTTAGGGACTGATGACCTTAACAATTGTCCCATAACATTTCGCACACATTTGAACATTTTTTTAAATATCTATCAGGAAGAGGGTGAGAAATGCTGAGTTACAAGAAGTATACTTGGTAAAGCCAGAGAAATTTACTGTCGTGGCTGTCGTATTTTCAAGATATCTTGCACTGAAATCACTAAGTTCTTTGTAATACAGATTGCGTTCCTGGTAAAACATGGATATCAGATTGTGTACACCTAGACACACAGATTATCGATACGCGGTCTCCGTAACTCGCCAAAATAAAAGAAGATCGTCTCGTTTATTTTAGTCTCTACAAAGCATACCAATTCCGTAGCACAGGTTGCTAAGACAAGAAGCAGACATCATTGTCGATCTGGGGGCAGCAGGTTCGAATCCAGGTATTAGCAAAAATTTTCGCTAACTGTATTTTGGCAGAAATGAAACATTCCCATAGCCTTTGCGCACTTTTGGTAAAAAGTCGTCAATCTTTAGACTCCTATGATGCCGCCCCTCCACGTTCTCTCATTTTGTGTTAATCTGCCCGTCGCTAGTCAACTATATATATTCCGCCCCCCCCCCCCCCCTATCCCCTTCCCACCATCTACCGCTGCTCCGGAATGGCAGTAGCACGCAAGTCCGCCTGATTGCTTTCAGACATTTAAACCTTTTTTTGCTGATCAATTTGACACCCAGTTTGTCCATTTCGCTAAGAAAATTCGGACGAAAATCCATTACGAAAGCTTCCTCAAATCACAAGTTAAGATTTTCTTATTCTAATTTCAAATAATTATTGACAAACAAGTGCTGATATAATCTTCTTATTAAAAAGTACGATCTTAAGTTACAGATTTGGCACAGTAAGTCTATTTAACCACTTCCTTCCATCGGTTCCACACATGCGTACCTTCGTTCATTTTTTTTTTTCTCCTTCAATAGTCGTATTTTTCCCACTCACAGAGTCCGCGAGTGTGGACCTTCTAGTTCCTAGTTTTAAAATCACGGCGCAACACCTTGCAAAGAACCATTCACGTGTTAGCTTACACGTTTTCATACGCAGAAAATTGTTACTTCTGCGAATTGGAAAGCTATGTAAATAATTATTATGTCTAAATACTACAGTGAGAATCTGTTTTTTACTTAACGCTCGCTGACTATTCTAGAAGTTGTGATTAAGTCCGTATTTGTATGAATTTTGTTAGACACTTTGATATAACCCGCTTTCTGAAGGTCTTCGTACGTCGACTTTAGGTAGGGTTGAATATCTAGCTGTGATCTCGTCGGGACATTCTGAGATGGGGATGTAGGAATGAACTAAAAAAATTATTTAATCCAATTACTTTCTATTTAGTATACATTTACAAGGAACTTGTTGCGGTGGAAATAGTTGGTACGCCATATTTTTCAGAAGATTTCACCTTTTTCAGAAAGTCTTTTTTTCCCTTTAACATATTTATAAAACATCATGTAAGTCAACCTGTAGTTAAACTGGCACTGAAAGGTTGTTTATACAGTCCTTAGCAGCAGTCAATTTCTTTCATCAGTTCACTGGGCCAATATCAGTGAAAATACTCTTTCCACAGTGGCGTTGTGTGCGGGAATAGAAAACAGATACTCCCATAATTTTAGCAGTTTTCTCGAATGATAGCGCTTGATCTAGAAAGTTCTCGCGTCGTTGATACAGGATACGCAACATGCAACACCATTTGTCAGACGTCCTTGTCAACATAAACATGTTTTCACATATAAAACTGAGGCTACACTAACATTTTACGTTAACAGACAGCATTACTTCAGTTTGTGAGCCAAGCTCATAACCTTAGGTCATAATGCGTATTTGCTAATTTCAGTTTGGTCTTCGATAACAGAATATTGAAATAAACGTTCTTTCTACACTCTGCAGCAACGCATATGAGATTGATGATGAGCAGTTAGGAACTCTCCTTAATGACAGCAACGTGGAATTATCTGATTGAGAAGATGAACTCTCGTCTTTGACTGAAGACTGACCTGCTGTGCTTGACGTATCTAATCGGTAAACAACAAGGACGTGAAGATATGGTGCCAGCAGTTAAGAAAAGAAACCATCCTTCTACATTGAATTAATCTGACAGCAAAGATGTAGATGGTACAGAAAAATGTGAATAAAAGCCCAAGAACAACAGTTCTGTGCCCAGTTTCAGAAGTTAGGGTTTACAATGTTGACCAACTGCCAAATTTTGTTGAGGCAAGGAATGCCTCAAAATGTAGGAAAACTGATTGCAGCTCCACTTCGTAATTGAAAAACGGAAACCACGTATGTACGTGTACCTCACCTCTTGTGGTAATGTACATGTGCGTCACTGAAAAAGACCAATAAAAAGGTGTTAGCGTGTGGACGTAATGTGCTGTTCCAGTCTCTTCTGTACCTAAGGTCCATCACCGTTCCCTCTGGATCCCTACGTAATTCGGTGCTCTCCGATAAACACGATCGAACAGCGGAGGATTGGTACTCAAGCGTCAACTTTAGGTTACAATATCTCCGGATGTAATTAACATTTTACAGTGCAACAAACGGCACTGATTGCGTATTTGTTTATATGTTCAGATGCTAACAAAATCAACGGGGTTCCATTTAAAAAAAACGTAGGTTTGTGTTGAAAAAATACTTCTGTGCATTTTTTTATGGTTTGTATTAACCAATTACACCAGCCCCTCTCACCCCTTCCTCACTTGTAATTCAAGCCTCCGGCTGTTAAGTATTCTGAAGCTCCTTGTCGCCGTCTGCCGATAAAAAAAAGGATTCTGAATTCTTTCTTAGCAAGGCCTGCAGCCGTCAGTGTAGTAAAATCTTTTAAAATGATTGTTGAAAGTTACATTAAGATGACGTGCTACAGACACGAAATTTAACCGACAGGAAGAAGATGCTGTGATATGCAAATGATTAGCTTTTCAGAGCATTCACACAAAGTTGGCGCCGGTGGCGACACCGACAACGTGCTGACTTGAGGAAAGTTTCGAACCGATTTCTCATACACAAACAGCAGTTGACCGGTGTTGCCTGGTGAAACGTTTTTGCCATGCCTCGTGTAAGGAGGAGAAATGCGTACTATTACCTTTCCGACTTTGATAAAGGTCGGTTTGTAGCATATCAGGATTGCGGTTTATCGTATCGCGACATTGCTGCATGTGTTGGTCGAGATCCAGTGACTGTTAGCAGAATATGGAATCAGTGGGTTCAGGAGGGAAACACGGAACGCCGTGCTGGATCCCAACGGCCTCGTATCACTAGCACGAGAGATGCCAGGCATCTTATCCGCATGGCTGTAACGGATCGTGCAACCACGTCTCCATCCCTGAGTCATTAGATAGGGACGTTTGCAAGACAACAACCATCTGCACGAACAGTTCGACGACGTTTGCAGCAGCATGGACTATCAGCTCGGAGACCATGGCTGCGGTTACCCTTGACGCTGCATCACAGACAGGAGCGTCTGCGGTGGTTTACTCAACGAAGAACCTGGGTGCACGAATGGCAGAACGTCATTTTTTCGGATGAATCCAGGTTCTGTTTACAGAATAATGATGTCAACATCCGTGTTTGGCGACATCTCTGTGAACGCATATTGGAAGTGTGTATTCCTCATCGCCATACTGACGAATCACGCGACTTGATGGTATGGGGTGCCATTAGTTACACGTCTAGGTCACCTCTTGTTCGCATTGACGGCACTTTAAACAGTGGAAGTTACGTTTCAGATGTGTTACGATCCGTGGCTCTATCCTTCATTCGATCCCTGCTGAACCCTACATTTCAGCAGGACAATGAACGACTGCATGTTACAGGTCCTGTACGGGCCTTTATGGTGCAAGTAGGCTGTTTAGGTTTTCTTACTGGTAACGCTACGTAGCGCTCTGTATGAAAATCACTGGCTGTGCTGTGTGCAGTCTGTGGCTGGGTGGCATTGTTGTAATGCTCGCCATTGTAGCGTTGGGCAGTTGGCTGTTAACAGCGCGTAGCGTTGCGCAGTTGGAGGTGAGCCGCCAGCAGTGGTGGACGTGGGGAGAGAGATGGCGGGGTTTTGAAATTTGTAAGAATTGGTGTCATGAACTGCTAGATATATTACGACTATTAAGGTAAATACATTGTTTGTTCTCTATTAAAATCTTTCATTTGCTAACTGTGCCTATCAGTAGTTAGGGACTTCCGTAGTTTGAATCTTTTAGTTAGCTGGCAGTAGTGGCTTTCGCTGTATTACAGTAGTTCGAGTAACGAAGATTTTTGTGAGGTAAGTGATTTGTGAAACATATAGGTTAATGTTAGTCAGAGCCATTCTCTTGTAGTGATTACTGAAAGTCAGATTGCGTTGCGCTAAAAAAATATTGTCTCAGTTTAAGCACAGTCTTGTATAATTTTTCAAAGGGGACGTTTCAATGGATACAGAAAATGTTTGACTGCTGCCCTGGCCAGCACATTCTCCAGATCTCTCACCAAATGAAAAGACTGGCCAGTGGTGGCCGAGCAACTGGCTCGTAACAATACGCCATCCACTACTCTTGATGAACTGTGGTATCGTGTTGAAGCTGGATGGGCACGCCATCCAAGCTCTGTTTGACTCAATGCCCAGGCGTATCAAGGCCTTTATTACGGCCAGACGTGGTTGTTCTGGGTACTGATTTCTCAGGATCTGTGCACCTAAATTGCTTGAAAATGTAATCACATGTCAGTTCTAGTATAATATATTTGTCCAATGAATGTCCGTTTATCAGCAGCATTTCTTCCTGGTGTAGCAATTTTAAAGGCCAGTAACCTATTTCCTCAGTGTACTTGTTTACTGTAGCCAACGGTAGATGATTACTGCCCCGTCACCAATCGTTGCCTTACCCTGCCTCTCCCGGAGTCAGCTATAAAACAAGAACGATTTCCGTCCAAACAGCTCCGTTACATCTGAGCCATTGGCACGCTATTACCAAGAAATGTCTCCCCATAAAGGCGCACCGTATCAGAACTCATCTGGAGAGTGAGACACGCAAAATAATTTTCGGTATCGCTCGACAACAGAGCCATCACAAGTGCCGAAAGCGCACCGGCACAGACGGACTGCCAAAGTATGGAATTGAATTGTGATCCAGATAGCGGGGCAGTTCTCCTCCCTGCAGGTCATTTACTACCCGCTGCCGTGGCACGAGAATAGACGCTGGAATAAAAACAAGGTGGTGGTGGTGGTGGAGTTGATTCCGGAGGGAAGAGCTCCGGCTCGAGAGCTGAGGTGTCGGACGAATAAAAGCTGATGGGAGACCATTAGGTACACAAATTGCCCCCAGCCGGGCGAGCCGCGCTCTGCTCCAAGCGGCCAAACACTTTGCACACAGGCGGAGTTCTTCAGGGAGGATCGCTCCGACAACAAGCAAGGGGTGCCACGGCGCTGGTACGGCCATCGCGGTGTGGAAAGAAACGAACGGGGTGAGGAGGGTGGGGGCGGAATTTCTTTCAATTAGATAAGATCTCCTGTAGATCGCCTGCTCTAAACGAGCATTGCGACGGATGCATCCGATGGGGAGCCACGAAAGGGAGTAAAAATAAAAAAGGAAGGGGTGGGAGTGGAAAAATATTGGAATGATAGACACAGGCGCGTCGGAGCGTGTCAGCGACTCATATTGCCAGAAAACATGGTACGTGCTGAGGAATTTCTGTCTGAGAGAGAAAAGGCTATTGACAGTATGGCGAATAGCTTTCAGGTGCCGTGTTCACTGCTGGCTGATTTAATCCACCTCCCTTCATGCATGAGGGGTGTTCACGAAGGAAAGCGACACTGTTTTTCTGTAAGCAGCTTGTGTAAGTAGGCTGTTTAGGTTTTTATGTTGGTACCGCCACGTAGCGCTATATATGAAAATCACTGACGGTGCTGTGTGAAGGCTGTGGTTGGTTTGCATTGTTGGAGTATATGCTATTGTAGTGTAGGGCAGTTGGCTGTTAACAGCGCATAACATTGCGCAGTCCGAGGTGAGCCGCCAGCAGTGGTGGTCATGAACTGATAAATACATTACGACTTTTGAACACTATTAAGGTAAATACATTATTTTTTCTCTATCAAAATATTTCATTCGCTAAGTATGCCTATCAGTAGTTAGTGCCTTCAGTACTTAGAAACTTTTGTTTAGCTGGCAGTATTGGCGCTCACTGTACTGCAGTAGTTCGAGAAACGAAGATTCTTGTGAGGTACGTGATTCATGAAAGGTATTGGTTATTCTTAGTCAGGGCCATTCTTTTGTAGGGATCATTGAAAGTCAGACTATATTGCGCTAAAAATATTGTGTGTCAGTTTAGTGATGATCAGAATAAGTAAAGTGAGAAATGTCTGAGTACATTCAGTTCTGCACAGCTGCTTGAAAATCAAATAACGTAAGGAGTTTACCAGCACAGTAATTCATTAATGTTTCTAAGAGGACGCTTCTGTTGGCTTAATTCACGATGCCACTACACCATATTACTCCCCACTCTTTTGCCCACAAAAACCGTATTTTTAATATAATCTACACCTATACTCCGCAAGCCACCCAACGGTGTGTGGCGGAGGGCACTTTACGTGCCACTGCCATTACCTCCCTTTCCTGTTTCAGTCGCGTAGCGTTCGCGGGAAGAACGACTGCCGGAAAGCCTCCGTGCGTGCTCGAATCTCTCTAATTTTACATTCGTGATCTCCTCGGGAGGTATAAGTAAGGGGACGCAATATATTCGATACCTCATCGAGAAACGCACCCTCTCGAAACCTGGCGAGCAAGCTACACCGCGATGCAGAGCGCCTCTCTTGCAGAGTCTACCACTTGAGTTTGCTAAACATCTCCGTAACGCAATCACGCTTACCAAATAACCCTGTGACGAAACGCGCCGCTCTTCTTTGGATCTTCTCTATCACCTCTATCAACCCTACCTGGTACGGATCCCACACTGATGAGCAATACACACGTATAGGTCGAACGAGTGTTTTGTAAGCCACCTCCTTTGTTGATGGACTACATTTTCTAAGGACTGTCCCAATGAATCTCAACCTGGTACCCGCCTTACCAACAATTAATTTTATATGATCAATTCCACTTCAAATCGTTCCGCATGCATACTGCCAGATATTTTACAGAAGTAACTGCTACCAGTGTGTGTTCCGCTATCGTATAATCATACAATAAAGGATCCTTCTTTCTATGTATTCGCAATACATTACATTTGTCTATGTTAAGTGTCAGTTGCCACTCCCTGCACCAAGTGCCTATCCGCTGCAGATCTTCCTGCATTTCGCTGCAATTTTCTAATGCTGCAAGTTCTCTGTACACTACAGCATCATCAGCGGAAAACCGCTAGAAACATCCGATAGTGAAAAGCAATGCTTCCATAACACTCCCCTGTGGCACGCCAGAGGTTACTTTGTCTGTAGACGTCTCTCCATTGAGAACAACATGCTGTGTTCTGTTTGCTAAAAACTCTTCAGTCCAGCCACAAAGCTGGTCTGATAATGCGTAGGCTCTTACTTTATTAGGCGACATTGCGGAATTGTATCGATCGCCTTCCGGAAGTCAAGGGAAATTGCATCTACTTGGGGGCCTGTATCTAATATTTTCTGGGTCTCATGAACAAATAAAGCGAGTTGGGTCTCACACGAGCGCTGTTTCCGGAATCCGTATTGATTCCTACATAGTAGTAGATTTTGGGTTTCCAGAAATGACATGATACGGCCAGCCAAAGTGGCCGTGTGGTTCTAGGCGCTGCAGGCTGGAACCGCGAGACCGCTACGGTCGCAGGTTCGAATCCTGCCTCGGGTATGGATGTGTGTTTTGTCCTTCGGTTACTTACGTTTAACTAGTTCTAAGTTCTACGGGACTAATGACCACAGAAGTTGAGTCCCATAGTGCTCAGAGCCATTTGAACCATTGAACCATGATACGCGAGCAAAAAATATGTTCTAAAATTCTACAACAGATCGACGTCGGAGATACAGGCCTATAGTTTCGCGCATCTGCACGACGACCCTTCTTGAAAACTGGAACTACCTGTGCTCTTTTCCAATCATTTGGAACCTTTCGTTCCTCTAGAGACTTGCGGTACACAGCTGTTAGAAGTGAGGGCAAGCTCTTTCTCGTACTCTGTGTAGAATCGGATTGGCATCCCGTCAGGTCCTCTGTTGAGTGATTTCAGGTGCTTTTCTATTCCTCGGACACTTATCTCGATGTCCTTGTACATTTATTTCGATGTCAGCCATTTTTTTCGTTTGTGCAAGGATTTAGAGAAGGAACTGCAGTGCGGTCTTCCTCTGTGAAACAGCTTTGGAAGAAGGTGTTTAGTATTTCAGCTTCACACCACCTTACTGGAAGGGCCTGTATGCCAGCACGGTACCACTCCACTGGTCGACGTCGGAGCCAAAGTCTTGTTGCATCAGTAACCTCCCCATCATCCACGTACTTCTTCCCGCAGAATGTGACCTTAATTGGACCAAACCTATCGAAGTAGGAAGGTGGGAGACCCGGCCTGTAGAGGAATGAGGAAGACCAGTCCACTGACTGTGTGAGGTCTTGGGTTCTCATGGAGAAGAAGTAGTTAATTTGTGGCGAAGAAAGCCTCAAGTCGTCTCATCACTTTTCCTAAAGATATAACGATACACTTCAGGGTTGATCCTTGCACCATGAGAGAATACCAAATTTGGTAACCCTTTCAAGCCCCAGAAGACAGTCGCCATGGCGATGAGGGCGTGGCTTCGGAGCAGAGGCGATGTGGAGCCAGTCAGTTAATTGTCGTTTCGTTTCTGGTTCGAGGTGATGAACCCATGTTTCATCGTCTGTGACAATGTCAGGCGGACAATTGTCACGATCAGCCTCGTAGCGCGTTCCTTATTTGCTCTTCATGGTCTTCCATTAGGTGGCAAACAACCCAGCTGGCACACACCTCTGATACCCTAACTGGTGGATGAGCATGTCAGCACTACCCACAGAGACGTCCAGTTGAGCAGCGAGGTGTTTCACGCTAAGGAGTGTCCGCACGTTCCAACAGTTCAGGAGTGACAGCTGTGTGCGGCCGGCCAGCGCGCGGGAGATTCGACAGGTTTGCGCGACCTTGTTGCGATGATGACAGATGACTAGCCCAACGAGTCACCGTGCTTTTGTCCACTGACGAGCCTCCGTAGACATTCTGATGCCTAGCCCAACGACTCAACGTGCTTTTGTTCACTGGCGAGTCTCTGTAGACATTCTGCAAGAGCCTATGAATACAGCATTGCTCTGACCTTCCACCAAAAGAAAATCAATGACTGTTGTCTGCTTGGAATGGACCGCCGTCACCGACACTACTGTGAAGACTAAGTATAGCATTGCCACCCTTCGGAACTTCATGAAACTATAGGGACTGAAGAAAGAATACTCCACAGTGTCCCATATCAATTTACGCATTTTTGCAACTGATATTGGACGAGGAAAAAAATGAGTTGTATTACTTATTGGACGCTCCCGGTAGTTTGTTGCAGATTTTGCAGCCAGTGTAATGAGTCGTAGCCTCTAGCAGGGCTCGATGGTGGTACGACTTTAGAACCCATTCGGATCGCGTGCTCTACGGCAAGGCCCGGTAGGCCACCAATCAATAGACATCAATTATAAGCCAATTGTGGCGCCCGCCGCATCGACGCTCTTAGCTTCCGAAGCGTCGTGAGAGGGGAGGAGGGGGGTGGATTGGGGTGGGAACCGGCACGGAAGTACAAACACATTCCCAGGCGAAGGCGGTAGGAGCAAAAAATTGAATAAAAAAGGCCAGGCTTGTTGTCAATGTAAGCCTGATGTTGGAAGTAAGCTTAGGATGTGCGATCCCCACGTTGTGAATAATGAAGTGAGGTGTATAATGGGCTAGTTGAAGAGCATCACGTAGCTGCTTAATTGCTGGAACTTGCGCCTAATGGCAAGAAAATACCTCCCCCTACACTCCCAATTTACTGGAGTCTGAAGCTATCACGGTAAAAAATTCATGGAGTGAAAGGTTGTGTACAACTTGTACTGAAACCACTCTGCAGTTACGAGAGTCTGTTGACATGAAAGTGAGGCAATAATTGAGTAGCGTCTGGTACATAGATTCTCACCTGAAGCGTACTGCGTTACTGTTAACCAAACATGACACGACGTGTGTGAGACTGACAACACAGCGAGCGATGTGACGACACTGTGTTGTTCTGCTAGTGTAGACCGATGCGTTTATCCCTTCCAGATGTTCAGTCCGAGTTTGAGCTGCGTACACCCATCACGTAATTTCTGTGAGTGTATCAGTGAAGTTGTACTTTTGTTGTGTGTTACGAAAATGGAACAGCGGAATTTGGAGCAACAAAATGGCTCTCAGCACTATGCGATTTAGCATCTGTGGTCATCAGTCCCCTAGAACATAGAACTACTCAAACCTAACCAACCTAAGGATATCACACACATTCATGCCCGTGGCAAGATTCGAACCTGCGACCGTAGCGGTCGCGCGGTTCCAGACTGTAGCGCTTAGAACCGCTCGGCCACACCGGCCGGTTTTGGAGCAACGTTACGGCATCAAGATTTGTGTTGAACTTGGGAATATGAGAGTGTGACCTTCGAAAAGTTGAAACAGGCCTATGGCGAACATTCCTTGTCAAGAGCACAATTTTTTCACTGGCGCACATAATTTTTGAAGGGTCGAGAACACGCTGAAAAAACCTTGCTCATGGAGACCTTCAACTTCCGACGAAAACGTTAGACTCTTGTGACAGAATTCTTCCAGGACAAAATGGCAACCAAGGGTTCTACAAAGATATTCTTGAAAGGCTCAGGGAAAGGGTGAAACGAGTAAGACTGGACATTGCAAACAAGTGGATGCTTCATCACGACAACGCACCATGTCACACAGTCACTTCAGTTAAGGAACTGTTTTCCTCAAAAGGCATTCCTGTTGTTCCACATCCACCCTATTCTCCTGATCTGAGCCCTAGTGACTTTTTTCTTTTCCCGATATTGGAAAGTGTCCGTCGGCGTATAGCCGCCAAAGGGAACTACTTTGCAAGGGACGAAATTATTTTTTGAAAAAAATAAATTCTTAGGTATAAAAAAAATCGGTCTCATTACTTTTCCCACACACGTCGCACATGCGGTTGAGTCCTGCGAAAGATTCCAGACAATGATTCAAATGGCTCTGAGCACTGTGGGACTTAACATCTGAGGTCACCAGTCCCCTAGACTTAGAACTACTGAAACCTAACTAACCTAAGGACATCACACGCATCCATGCCAGCGGCAGGATTCGAACCGGCGACCGTAGCACCTGCGTTGCTCCGAACGATTCCACAAAGTCAGTAGTTACAAGGTAGTTACATGGTAGGTACAAGGTATAAGACCAAAACTAGTCTTTCTGAGATGATACGATCTCGAGTGGGAACTTAGGAAATTTTGAAGTTGCTACATGAGGAGAGTTACGTTTGGTATTACAAGATTAATACACGAAACAAATATTACTCTTTGTTCAAATTCGTAACTTGTCGGTTAAGTGAAACCAAGGTTTACCACAGTTACCTATGTAACACTTTGTCTACCGACGACTTACGCTAACAAGAAGACCATGCGACAGCAGGATTTTTGTAATTCTTAGAGTTCTGTACATCAATCGGTAGAAATGGAACCCCTATAGGATCACCCTGTTCTCTATCTGTCCGACGATTAAAATCTCTTCCTTGCCAACAGGTAGACGAATACAGTTGAAATTTATATTACATACTAAGTGCTACGGTTCGCTGGCGGTGTAAAAAAAAGTGAAACTCCTAAGTCACCATTTATGTCACATACATTGATACTCGCAAACAGACTCATCAAAACGTACGACATACTTCTCGTTCACGTAGAATCACGAAATTTGGCAAGAAGGAAGCTTTCAAAGCACAACTACAATCAAGAGCCAAAGAAACTGGTACACCTGCCTAATATCGTGTAACGTTCCCACGAGCATACACAAGTGTCGCAACACGACGTGGCATGGACTCGACTAATGTCTGAAGTAGTGCTGGAGTGGACTGACACCATGAATTCTGCAGGGCTCTCCATAAATCCGTAAGAGGACGAGGGTGCTGAACACGACGTTAGAAGGCATCACAGATATGCTCAATAAAGTTTGTCTGGAGAGTTTGGTGGCCAGCGGAAGTGTTTATACCCAGAAGATTGTTCCTGGTGCCACTCTGTAGCCGGCCCGTGTGCCCGAGTGGGTCTAGGCGCTTCAGTCTGAAACCACACGACCGCTACGGTCGCAGTTTCGAATCCTGCCTCGGACATGGATGTGTGTCATGTCCTTAGGTTAGTTAGGTTTAAGTAGTTCTAAGTTCTAGGGGATTGATGACCTCACATGTTAAGTCCCATAGTCCTCAGAGCCATTTGAACCATTTGAGCCACTCTGTAGTAACTCTGGAGGTGTGAAGTGCCGCATTGTCCTACTGGAATTGCCCAAGTCCGTCGAAATGCATAATGGATATGAATGGATACAGGTGGTCAGACAGGATGCTTACGTACGTGTCACCTGTCAGTCGTATCTAGACATACCAGGGGTCCCATATCATTCCAACTGCACACGCCCCACACCATTACAGAGCCTCCACCAGCTTGAACAGTCCCCTGCTGACATGCAGGGTCCATGGATTCATGAGGTTGTCTCCATACCCGTACACATATTTCCGCTCGATACAATTTGAAACGAGACTAGACCGACCTGACACCATGTTTCCAGTCATCAACAGTCCAATGTCTGTGTTGACGGGCCCATGCGAGGAGTAAGGCTTTGTGCCGCGCAGTCATCAAGGGTACACGAGTGAGCCTTCGGCTCCGAAAGCTCGTATCGATGATGTTTCGCACGCTAATGCTTGTTGATGGCCCAGCATTGAAATCTGCTGCAATTTGGGGAAGGGTTACATTTCTATCACGTTGAAGGATTATCTTCTGTCGTCGTTGGTCCGGTTTTTCCTTAATCTTTTTCCGGCTACAGCAATGCCCCAGATGTGATGTCTTACTGGATTCCTGATATTCACGATACACTCATGAAATGGCCGTACGGGAAAATCCCCACTTTATCGCTACCTCGGAGATGCTGTGTCCCATCGTTCCTGCGCCGACTGTAACACCACGTTCAAACTCACGCACATTTTGGTAACCTGCCATTGTAACAGCAGTAACCGATGTAACAACTGCGCCAGACCCTTGTCTAATATAGTTGTTGCCGACCGCAGTGCCGTGTTCTGCCTGTTTACATATCCTTGTATTTGAATACACAAGCCAATAACAGTTTCTTTGGCGCTCCAGTGTAAATGGAAAAAAATCCGAACATTGTTGATTTTTGCAATTATCTCATACGAAAAAAGTTTTTTGTACATTTTTTAGTTTCGGCGTTTCAGTGCAACATCTTCAGGCCTTAGTTGATGCTGAAGGAGATACCACCATCCGTATACACGATGCATCAGTGGCCAACATAACTGGTTTACGCAGACTACAAGTAACTGTGATGATGTCACTCCAACCATTAACCCTTGGATGTTGGATTGACATCATCACAGTTACTGCTAGTCTGAGTGAACCAGTTATGGTGGCCACTAATGCATTGAGTATATGGATGGTGATAACCCCTTCAGCATCAGCTAAGGCCTGAAGATGTTGCATTGACTCGCCGAAACTAATAGCCATACAATAAACGATGACATAACGACGATTTTAGGTGTTTCATTTTATAATATAAGTGAACGTCATAGTCCCCCCAGACCTCCAGTCACAAGGAATGACATACAAAAACAAATTATCTTATTCACCTTCAGGTACTTTTCGCTCTACTGAAATGCTCTTATAACACGTGCTATTGATTAAAAATTATTTCGGCTGTGAATCAAACCTGGGCAACCCATGTGTCTATCGAGATTTCTACCACAAAGACACCTCGAGCATCGAAAAATTGTCCGACGTTAAGCAAATTAAAATTCCTCAGTAAACTTCAAATTTGATATTCCGGATGATTTTTGATAATTAAGTCGAACTATCTTGGGAGACTGATGTTTGAGTTGTGAACTTCACGTATCGCAAATATAAAAAAATTTAAACAATCGTTTATCGTGTCGACTCCATGTAAATTGAGCTTTGCTGTAACTCTTTCCCATTCTCATTTAAATTCTATAACGCCCAGGTGAGCTGGGCAGCGCAGCTAAAGACTGTCTCTTCTTACTAAACTGTTTTCGAAAAAAAAAGCTACATACAGGGCATTCACAGATAATATACAAATATCAAAAAAAGTTTTGCATCACCTCGGTTCCGAGAGTTCCGGAACCTGAACATAAAATTGCAATGGAGATCAAAATAAACATCATTTCCGCCGTTTTTATTGCTCATGAAAACCACATATTGCATATTGTGCCACCACACACCTTAAAAGGTGGTGGTCCAGAATGCCGTACACAACGGTACCTCTAATACCCAGTAGCACGTCCTCTTGCGTTGATGCATGCGTGTATTCGTCGTGGCATACTATCCACAAGTTCGGCAAGGCACAGTTGGTCCAGATTGTCCCACCCCTCAAAGGCGATTGGGCGTAGATTCCTCAGAGTGGTTAGTGGGGCCACGTCGTCCATTAACAACCATTTCCAATCCATCCCAGGCATGTTCGATAGGGTTCTTGTATGGAGAACATGCTGGCCACTCTAGTCGAGCAATACTGTTATTCTGAATAAAGTCATTCACAAGAAGTGCACGATGGTGGCGCCAATTGTTGTCCATGAAGACGAATGGTTCGCCAATATGTTACCGATGTGGTTGTACTATCGGTCGGAGGATGTCATTCACATATCGTACAACCGTTAAGGCGCCTTCCATGACCACCAGCGGTGTACGTCGGCCCCACATAATGCAACCCAAAACAGCAGGGAACCTCCACCTTGCTGCACTCGCTGGACAGTGTGTCTAAGGCGTTCAGCGTGACCGGGCTACCTCCAAACATGTCTCCGACGATTGTCTGGTTGAAGGCTTATGCGACACTCATCGGTGAAGAGAACGTGATGCCAATACTGAGCGGTCGATTCGGCATGTCGTTGGGCCCATCTATACCGCACTGCATGGTGTCCTGGTTGCAAAGATAGACCTCGCCATGGACTTCAGGAGAGATGTTGCGTGTCATGCAGCCTATGGCTTAGAGTTTCAGTCGTCACACGACGTGCTGTGGCTGCACGGGAAGCATTATTCAGCATGGTGGCGTTGCTGTCTGGATTCCTCCCAGCCCTAATCCGTAGGTAGCGGTCATCCACTGCAGTAGTAGCCGTGGGGCGACCAGAGCGAGGCATGTCATCGACAGTTCCTGTCTCTCTGTATCTCCTCCATGTCCAAACAACATCGCTTTGTTTCACTCCGAGACGTCTGGAGATTTCCCTTGTTGAGAGCCCTTCCTGGCACAAAGTAACAATTCGGACTCTATCGAACCGAGGTATCGACCGTCTAGGCATGGTTGAACTACAGACAACACGAGTCGTGTACCTCCTTCGTGGGGGAATGACTGGAACTTATCGCCTGTCGGACCCCCTCCCCTGCTCAAGTATGGTTGTCTACATCTTTGGGAGGGTCTGGTCAGAGGGACTGTGTCTGTGATACAATATACACAGTCAACGTCTCTCTTCATAGGTTCTGGGAATCGGGCTGATGCAAAACTTTTTTGATGTGTGTATTCTGAAAGGAATACTGAAACAAATTGAAATACATTGACGGAAAAAAATCGCAACGCCAGTAAGGAATTGTGCGACATAAACGAAAGTAGGTACGCGAGTTTTTACCGCTGAAAGGTAATGACTACTCAAATTTCGCGCCGAAAATGTTCAAATGTGTGTGAAATGTTATGGGACTTAACTGCTAAGGTCATCAGTCCCTAGGCTTACACACTACTTAAACCTAAATTATCCTAACGACAAACACACACATCCATGCCCTGAGAGAGGACTCGAACGTCCGCCGGGACCAGCCGCTCAGTCCATGACTGCAGCGCCCTACACCGCTCGGCTAATCCCGCGCAGCAAATTTCGCACCAGTCGCATAAAGGAGGCTCTAGTAGCGGCACTGCGGACGCAAAACAGGTTTGCTGTAAATAAACACTCTTACGGTCACGAACATTAGCTACCTTTGAGAGTTTGACGTGGTGAGCTGGTGTTGATCAAGAACGCTTTGTAGGCAACAAAGACGCCATGATCAGCATCTGACTGAGTTTGAACAAGGTCGTGTAATAGGGTTACGAGAAGGTGGATATTCCTTCTTCGATATTACAGAAAGAGTTGGCAGGAACGTAGCCACAGCAAACGATTGCTGGAAGCGGTCGTCAGGAGAATTTACGCTTGCAAGATGACCGGGCTCCAGACGATCACGTGACACTACCGAGAGGGAAGACCATCATGTACGACTTGTAGCTCTGGTGCGTCGCACCAGCAGTAATCTGGGCATTAGTTGGCACCACAATGGCACAACGATCTGTTACAAGTTGATTACTTCAACGACAGCTCCGAGACAGACGTCCTGTAGCATCCATTCCACTGCCCCAAACCACAGATATTTGCGACCTCAGTGGCAACAAGCGAGAGTTCATTCAAAGGCGGGTGGAGGTCTGTTCTGTTTTCTGATGAAAGCTCGTTCTGCCTAGGTGGAAATGATGACAATGTGTTGGTTAGGAGCAGGCGCGTTGAGGGCCTGCAACCAACCTGTCTGTGTGGTAGATACACTGGATCTACATCTCGAATTGTGATCTCTGGTGTTACTTTATGTGACAGTGGGACCACTCTCGTGGTTATACCACGCGCCCTGCCTGCAAATTTGTACGTTAGTCTGGTGAAATGAAATGTCGTGCGACTAGAGCCTTCCGTCGGGTAGACCGTTCGCCGGGTGCAAGTCTTTCGATTTGACGCCACTTCGGCGACTTGCGCGTCGATGGGGTGAAATGATGATGTGTCGGACAACATAACACCCAGTCCCTGAGCGGAGAAAATCTCCGACCCATCCGGGAATCGAACCCGGGCACTTAGGATTTACAATATGCCGCGCTGACCACTAAGCTACCGGGGGCGGACGCCAGTCTTGTGATTCGAAATGTCGTGCTGCAGTTCATGAACAGCATATCCGAGGGTTTTTTTCCAACAGGATAACGCTCGTCCACACACTGCTGTTGTAACCCAACATGCTGCACAGTGTGTCGACATGTTGCATTGGCCTCGTATGCTACCAGATCAGTCTGTAGTCGAGCACATTTGGGACATCATCAGAATAAAACTCCAGCGACATCCACAAACAGCATTAACCTCCCTGTATTGACCGACCGACCGACTGCAACAGGTATGGAACTCCAACCAACAAAATGACATTCGGCAGTTGTGCAACATGATGCATGCAAGTTTGCATGATTGCATTCAACGTTCTGGTGCTCACATCGGTTATTAATTGACCAGCATTTTACAATTCCAATGACTTATCTTGCACTTACGTTAACCAGTGATACTGAAATATGTTAATTAGACAAATTCATTCTCGAAATTTTATTTACTCTGCATTAATTATGTCTTGGTATTGCTATTTTTTCCGTCAATTTATATTGATCTGTTGAACTGCTGGTGAACTTGATTGGAAGTCCAATTTGCCGCGTTAGCTTTTTATTCTAAACGCTCAGCGACTGGTGCAACCGGTTTCCTAACATAGTGGCATATCCTCATGTGTATTTAACGTATACTGTCTCATGTTATTTAAAAGGCTTAATACATGTTCCAGGATTGAATGAGAAGCACTAACAGACACAACCACTGAACGGTAGTCAAACTTAATAAAACCGGTTTTCGCAAGAAGCCATTTAGATAACACAGGACATCAGACCTTAACTACACTTGAGGATGTACTTGCATGGTGTTGTTGTTGTTGTGGTCTTCAGTCCTGAGACTGGTTTGACGCAGCTCTCCATGCTACTCTATCCTGTGCAAGCTGCTGCTTCTCCCAGTACCTACTGCTACCTACATTCTTCTGAATCTGCTTAGTGTTTTCATCTCTTGGTCTCCCTCTACGATTTTTTACCCTCCACGCTGCCCTCCAATACTAAATTGGTGATCCCTTGATACCTCAGAACATGTCCTACCAACCGATCCCTTCTTCTAGTAAGGTGTTCCACAAATTTCTCTTCTAGCCTCTGTGCAATAGCTTCTCATTAGTTATGTGATCTACCCACCTAATCTTCAGCATTCTTCTGTAGCACCACATTTTTAAAGCTTCTATTCTCTTCTTGTCCATACTATTTATAGTCGACGTTTCACTTCCATATATTGCCAAACTCCATGCAAATACTTTCAGAAACTACTACAAATACTTTCATGTTATGAAACCATTTGTACCCGTCTTTGATCGAGTACAACAAAACAGCTGTTGTGGCAAATTGGGCTCGCAATCAGCTTTACCAGTATTTGAACATCTCAATATATTTTAATTTGTCTGAATGTTCCTTTCAGCACGTGCAACTGTTAGCAGACCAACTGTCAAACTCAGACTGAATTTTTGAAGCGGTCTTCCGAGATTTATGTACTACAAGGTGTCTCAAACCATTTGGTTGAAACTGAAACACATGATAGTGAGTCCACAACCGAATATAGTGTGATAGGGATCCAGTGGTCGGAAATGCACATAAACATGAACATAAACGGCATAACAAAAACGTAGCTCATAGTAATTGTATTGCTCATAGCGATGACCGCTAGACTTAATGAATGTATTGGATGTCTAGAATGAGGACAATTCCCTCGCCACCCACATCAGTGGCCACCTGCAACGATTCTCTGTCAACGTAAGTCGGAGGTAATACATTCGAAGAAAACGACATTCCTTCAGAATAGGCTATTTCCTGTACTTCGGAATGTCGTTAACCTCAATGATAAAAACATTCAAATAGCATTTCCGGTCAACATTCGTACAAAATATCTATTATTTTAAAATTTTGTACATGACTGGAGCAGCAACTGTAGGATGAAATCTTCTTGAAGTAACAATAAACAGGTAGTCAGTTGAAAACCTCAAGTTTACTTACTCCTTGTCCATTGTTTCAAAGTTCATGAAAACGTTTTCTTCAGAGGGAAATAGTAAAAACTTAAACATCTAGCACAGTGAAAAAAATTATACACATCGCAGCCACCATTATATATATATATATATAGGGTGTAACAAAAATGTCCGGTATATTTGAAACGGCAATACAAACTAAACGAGCAGCGATAGAAATACACCGTTTGTTGCAATATGCTTGGGACAACAGTACATTTTCAGGCAGACAAACTTTCGAAATTACAGTAGTTACAATTGTCAACAACAGATGGAGCTGCGGTCTGGGAAACTCTATATTACGATATTTTCTACATATCCACCATGCGTAGCAATAATATGGCGTAGTCTCGGAATGAAATTACCCGAAACCTTTGACAAAGTGTCTGGCGGAATGGCTTCACATGCGGATGAGATGTACTGCTTCAGCTGTTCAATTGTTTCTGGATTCTGGCGGTACACCTGGTCTTTCAAGTGTCCCCACAGAAAGAAGTCACAGGGGTTCATGTCTGTCGAATAGGGAGGCCAATCCACGCCGCCTCCTGTATGTTTCGGATAGCCCAAAGCAATCACACGATCATCGAAATATTCATTCAGGAAATTAAAGACGTCGGCCGTGCGATGTGGCCGGGCACCATCTTGCATAAACCACGAGGTGTTCGCAGTGTCGTCTAAAGCAGTTTGTACCGCCACAATTTCACGAAGAATGTCCAGGTAGCGTGATGCAGTAATCGTTTCGGATCTGAAAAATGGGCCAATGATTCCTTTGGAAGAAATGGCGGCCCAGACCAGTACTTTTTGAGGATGCAGGGACGATGGGACTGCAACATGGGGCTTTTCGGTTCCCCATATGCGCCAGTTCTGTTTATTGACGAAGCCGTCCAGGTAAAAATAAGCTTCGTCAGTAAACCAAATGCTGCCCACATGTATATCGCCGTCATCAATCCTGTGCACTATATCGTTAGCGAATGTCTCTCGGGCGGCAATGGTAGCGGCGCTGAGGGGTTGCCGCGTTTGAATTTTGTATGGATAGAGGTGTAAGCTCGGGCGCATGAGACGATACGTGGACGTTGGCGTCATTTGGACCGCAGCTGCAACACGGCGAACGGAAACCCGAGGCCGCTGTTGGATCACCTGCTGCACTAGCTGTGCGTTGCCCTCTGTGGTTGCCGTACGCAGTCGCCCTACCTTTCCAGCACATTCATCTATCACGTTCCCAGTTCGTTGAAATTTTTCAAACAGATCCTTTATTGTATCGCTTTTCGGTCCTTTGATTACATTAAACCTCCATTGAAAACTTCGTCTTGTTGCAACAACACCGTGTTCTAGGCGGTGGAATTCCAACACCAGAAAAATCCTCTGTTCTAAGGAGTAAACCATGTTGTCCAGAGCACACTTGCACGTTGTAACGGCACACGCTTACAGCAGAAAGACGACGTGCAGAATGGCGTACTCACAGACTGTGTTGTCTTCTATATCTTTCGCATCACTTGCAGCGTCATCTGTTGTTGAAAATTGTAACTACTGTAATTTCGAAAGTTTGTCCGCCTGAAAATGTACTGTTGTCCCAAGCATATTGCAACAAACGGTGTATTTCTATCGCTGCTCGTTTAGTTTTTATTGCCGTTTCAAATATACCGGTCATATAGTGAAAAGTATTTAAACCGAAAAACTCCGGAAGGTTGTAGGGGACATCAGAACAAATATTTTTCCCTAATGTTATTTTTTCTGATGAGGATTATTTAAACCGGTGGAGACGGTATTAAGCTTTTCAGTTCTTAGTGGCCGTATTACTATCTTGAGTTGTTAGAGGTCGTATTACGCTCTTCAGTTGTAGGCAATTACTGTCCGCCAGTGTAGTAGTACATTGTCTCTTTTTTTACTAATGGAGCGATACAGCTGGATTGAGTACACTGATATGATTGGTGCGTACTACGTAGCGCACCACAACGGACGAGCTGCACAGCGGGTTTATCAACAACAATATCCTAATCGCCGTATCGCGCATCTTACGACCTTTGCTGCTGTGTACCAACGTCTGCCTGAGACCGGGTCATTTAACAGATTACCTGGACAGGGACGCCGTCGCACGGTAAGAACGCTGCAATTAGAGGAAGCTGTCTTGCAGCATGTGGAGTGGGGTCCTTCAATCAGCATTCGTGGAGTTGACGTAACATGGGGACGAGTAAGACGAATGTAAGAACAGTCTTTCGAGAGCAATTGTTACGTCCATTTCACTTAGTGTGTCCACAACCTGAAACCAGTTGATTATCCACCCAGAGCACAGTTTTCGCAGTGGTACTGGGAACAGTGTGAAATGCATCCTACATTTCCATCCTCTGTGTTGTTTACTGATGAAGCAACGTTCGGCCGTGATGAAGTCTTCAACATACACAATTCGCATGTTTGGAGTGAGGATAACCCACATGCCACAGTTACTAGCGCTCATCAAGTGTGGTTCTTCGTTAATATGTGGGTCGGTGTTGTTGGGGACTGTTTAATTGGGCCGTATCTGCTACATAGGCCATTAAATGGCAGGCACTATTACAATTTTCTCTCCGGAGCTTTGCTAGAATTGGTAGAAGACGTGCCGCTCCCTGCAAGACAACGCATGTGGTTCCAACATGACGGGGCGCCGACAAATTTCAGTCGTCTTGTGCGTCGATTCCTGGACCGACGGTTCTCAGAAACGTGGATTGGCAGAGGTGGTCCTGTAACATGGCCTGTACCATATCCCCAGATATGTCCCCTCTGGACTTTTTTTGTGTGGGGAGAGATGCGCAACCTTGTTTACGCAACTCCTGCTGCATCAGAAGAGGATCTGATTGCCCGGATAGTAGCAGCAGCAGGAACAATTCAGGATACTCCTGGGGTTTTTGCCCGTGTTAGACAGAACATGAACCGACGGTGTAACCTTTGCTTACCTGTCAATGGAAGCATTTTTGAAAATCTACTGTAACTGAAATTGGATTGTGTTAATGTGTTGTCTCTTGGTCATGTTTGTTGGTTTAATTAATTTGCCGCCAGAGCAATTTTCCTCTACCGGTTTAAATACTCCTCATAGGAAAAAATGACATTAGGGGAAAATATTTGTTTTGATGTCCCTTACCACCTTCCAGAGTTTGTCGGTTTAAATACTTTTCACCCTGTACATCGTTACAAATACAGAAAATTATTCAAACATATTGGGTTACGTGTTGTAACAGCTGTGCGATAAAATATCGCCGAAAGGCGTTGGTGAAATATAAAATAAATAAACAATTAATGAAAAAATGCGCAACATGGCGGCTGGCATTTATTATTACCTCACGAATGCGCATCTAGTGCACTAACATCGGGTGCTCAGCGCTTGGGGCGAGGAAAGCTTCCGGAAAGGGAGGCCAGAAGTACGAGTATGCGCGAGAGGGGTCACGATAGTGAATGAGCATTACTATGCTAAACTTTCTAAAAATGTTGGAATTAAAATTATAACTTGAATAACTAATCATATTTAACTGTGTATACTTTTAAAATTAGCAAAACGGGAACAAGGAGTAAGTACCATCTAGAAAAGTCATTGTGACATGAAACAAATCACGTAAACCATGAGACAATGTAAATAGAAAACAATAGAAAAAGGCCGGGATTAGGGGGTGAAACAGGAGGGGAAGAGGGAGCAGATGTAATGGAGGTGGTGAGCTATGTACGTGGGGGGGGGGGGGGGGGAGAGGAAGATGATAAAATGGTAAAAATATGTATAACAAACATAACATGTCCGAAAAACGGTGAACACCAAAACCTCTAGAAACGCAAGTGCCGCCACCATAAACTGACAAGACCAATTACTATCCAACAGTCATCTGTAAGATAGACACACTTCTCTGTTGCGTTAATGAAAGTATGGGTCTGAAATCATCTAGAAAATTTCTATTTTTGAGCTGCACCAGTTCATTTAAAATCGAGCCATCTTTGTGAGCAAAATTTTTCAACATTTCTAGTTCTTATAGCAGGTCAACTCTGTAACCTTTACTTTCTTTGCTCAAAAGTTCTACGTGTATTTTCATTTTATTAATCCTTAAACATCAAATTTCAAGATTTGGTCACATGATCTAAGATGCTCTGTGAGGCTCTAGTGACGTCACAGGCTAGGAATAAAATGAAGCTATACTTGTGTTACGGGGGTATGTACTTTATCTGAAAAAAAAGTTTAGTTGTTTAGTGATGCATAAAGCATCTACAACTTTTAAGTAACAATTGAATGGAATTTAGTAAAGAATGATAGTGTCAACTTTCCAGAAGTTGACACATTTATGCTTTTTTATCCTTTAAAAAAACAGATTTTTATGCTCCGGAAAAAAGAAACGTTAAAACTGCATTGCACGGGACAGCAGTGTTTCGCAGGATTTCCTTAAAACTGAGGGAATATGGAAATCGATTATTTGCTCGGGCCTTGCTGAAAAAGTTTTGCAGGGCAAATTGCGAATGCCTGCACAGTAAAGCACGAGGAAAGTTTTTCATCCACGAAACAATTCTGATAGTTACTTTTTGAGGTTGTTTTCGAGGACGAATGTTTTCCAGGTACCTCTTTCCTCAATTTTTAAATGTTTAGACAGCGTTATAAAACTCGTGGGGAACTGCAGAGCATTATGGAATTTGCCATCCACAGCTCTACACGTTGCAGTTCTTCTATTCGTCCAAGTCATTAACTTAAACCAGGGGAAAAGTTGTTGTTGTGGTCTTCAGTCCCGAGACTGGTTTGATGCAGCTCTCCATGCTACTCTATCCTATGCAAGGTTCTTCATCTCCCAGTACCTACTGCAACCTTCATCCTTCTGAATCTGCTTAGTGTATTCATCTCTTGGTCTCCCTCTACGGTTTTTACCCTCCACGCTGCCCTCCAATACTAAATTGGTGATCCCTTGATGCCTCAGAACATGTCCTACCAACAGATCCTTTCTTCTGGTCAAGTTGTGCCACAAACTCCTCTTCTCCCCAATCATATTCAATACTTCCTCATTAGTTATGTGATCTACCCATCTAATCTTGAGCATTCTTCTGTAGCCCCACATTTCGAAAGTTTCTATTCTCTTCTTGTCTAAACTATTTATCGTCCATGTTTCACTTACATACATGGCTACACTCCATACAAATACTTTCAGAAAAGACTTCCTGACACTTAAATCTATACTCGATGTTACCAAATTTCTCTTCTTCAGAAACGCTATGACTGTAAAATATGCAGTTGACGCAGCAGAACGTTAAAGTATATGTTGTTGTACTGCATCCTTAACTGCTTTTGAAACACAATGACTTAAATGTGCTCATGCAGGACCAGCTTTCGTTTTATCACTGTGTCCTGGTCTTGTCACATTTCCTTGTAGGTTCCAATCAGTGTTCTGTTTTTCTCTCTCTCAAAACTATACAGCTTTACAACGGGCTCAATGGAGACAATTTTTGTAGTAAATTATGGTCGCTTCGTGGCAAATTATTGGCTTCAGAGACTTGTTTGGGAAGAATAATGTGATCCAAAATTGTTGAAAGGTTTCTCAGATTCTTCAGAATAAGAGCTACATTAGGCATGAAATATAGTTACTTAATGCTACCGTTCCGATTAATCTCAAATTGGTCAGGAGTAAAATAGAGCTATTAAATGAAAAGAGATGCTAAAAAGTAATATCATATAGAGTTCAAAGTTCTTGCATAACTGTATTACGAATAAATTAAACTTGAAAGAGACAGTAGCATTAAGCAAAGAGAACAGGGGAAAAAAGAACCTGCCCCACATGAGGATCGATGTGGCAAACATTGCATTACAATTCGGGCACGCTACCTATTACGCTAAAAGCAACAACGTGTTCATATGGAGTGTTTGCTGACACCGAAATGATCCCCACACAAATAAACCGGCGTAGTAACCACCATCTCATTTGGATATCTCCAACCGAATTGCAATCGTATTTTACGCATCTTCTCGTTCTTTGGGGTATTCAGAAACAATTTTTCAGGAGTTTTTATAGGTATATTTGTCCAATGTAGTTTCTGCACACCATTTATAAACCCGTTTTCAGAAACGTAAATTCCAAAACAAAATAGCACAGTGAAGAATTTTACAACAGTCAGAGCAGTTTGCTAGCCAGTGACGTCAGACATCACATGGCTCAAATCGAGCCTTTTAATGGGTTTTCAAATTGTTTGCATGTCATTCCCGTTATTTAAAAAAATACTGAAATTCGTGAGGAAAAAAGCATCTTATGAGCATACAGTGACATAATTAACTAATTATGACGATTTTCAGAAAAATGTCAAATACCATATTATTGAAAGGCTTAAGATGCATACCATGAAAGAAGTTGTGTGTGTGTGACATCATATGGGACTTCACTGCTAAGGTCATCAGTCCCTAAGCTTCCACACTACGTAACGTAAAGTATCCTAAGGATAAACACACGCAGAAACGTCCCCTTAGAAAAATTATACATGACTGTGCTTACACTGACTCACAATATATTTTAGCGCAACGCAATCTGACTTTCAATAATCCCTACAAAAAAATGGACCTGACTAATATTAACCTATACCTTTCACAAATCACTTACCTCACAAAAATCTTCGTTACTCGAACTACTGCAATACAGCGAGCGCCACTACTGCCAGCTAAATAAAAGATTGCAACTACTGAAGGTACTAACTATTGGTAGGCATAGTTAGCAAAATAAAGATTTTGATAGAGAAAAAACAATGTATTTACCTTAATAGTGTTCAAAAGTCTTAATATATATAAATATATCAGTCCATGATATCCAATATTACAAATTTTCTCTTTCTGATGGACACACGTCCAGATCGTCCGCCCTCAAAATTCCACCATCTCTCTCCACATCCACCACCGCTGGCGGCTCACCTCCAACTGCGCAACGCAACGCGCCGTTAACAGCCAACTGTACAACACTACAATAGCCAACAACAATGCAAACCAGTCACAGACTGCACACAGCACAGCCAGTGATTTTCATACAGAGCGCTACGTGGCGTTACCAATAAAAAAACCTAAACAGCCCATGCCCGAGGGAGGACTCGAACCTCCGCTGGGACCAGCCGCACAGTCCATGACTCCAGCGCCTAAGACCGCTAGGCTAATCCCGCGCGGCGATGAAAGAATTGTTCCGCCCGACGTGCAGGATAAGCAGTCACCCTCATCCTGCCAATGGCCTTTTCATAAAGGGCTGAGGAATGGACAGAGGTTCAGGGCACTCTCTTGCCCTTAGAGGGAGATACTGCCCCTAAAAGGCGGATGAGTCAACAGCACGTGGATGCAGAAGTCAATGGAAAGACACACAAGACACACAAAATGTATCCGCAGAACATATGGCCTGTAATTGACGAAGTGTCACGACGATCTCTCGAGTGGCAAAACACGCCGTACCTTTGCCCAGCTGGGATCTCCGGGACGGAATTGCCAAGGGAAAGGTGGCCAAGAGAAAAAAAATTAATACCCAACCAAAGGATAACACCCTACGGATCGGCGCGTGAAATATCATATGCTTGAACGCGGCAGGGAAGCTATAAAATATGAAAATGGAGACGCTAAGGCTCATTATATATGTAGTCGGGGTCAGTGAAGTGAAAGGGAAGGAGGACAAGGCTTTCTGGTCAGATGAGAAGAGAGTAATATCAAAAGCACCAAAAAATGGTGTAACGGGAGTAGGATTAGTTTTGAATAGGGAGGTAGGGCAGAGAGTGTGTTAAGTGGAGACTTCACTGATAGGCCTGTTCTCATCAGAATCGACTGCAAACCAATAGTGACAACATTAGTTCAGGTATACATACCGATGGCGGAAGCGGAAGATGAAGAGAGAAAGAAAGTGCATGAGGAAATTGAAAGGTAGTTCAGTACGTGAAGGGAGATGAAAATTTAAGAGTCTTGGGGGACTGGAATGTGGGTGCACGGAAGGAGTAAAGGAAACAGTTACGGCAGAATATGGGCTTAAGTAGAAACCAGATAGGAGAAACACTCATTGAGTTAGTAATAGCGAATACTCTGTTCAAGAATCGCAAGAGGAAGAAAAGGCCGGGAGATACTGAAAGATTTCTGTTAGATTATTTCATGGTCAAGTAGAAAGTCCGAAACCACATATCGGATTTTAAGGCGCCCCGGGTTAAGAGGCTAGTCAGGAAGAATCAGTGGGCAAAGAAGTAGGATACGGATATAGCCTATTAAGGATGAAGGGATATGCTTGATGTTCTGTGAGGCCAAAGACACTGTGACAGTGAATAGCTCAGTAGACAGTTCAGCTGAATAGGAATGGATATCTCTAAAAAGGGGAATCAGAGAAGTTGGGGACAGAAAACATTGCTGCAAGGAATAAAGAAAGCAGAAAGCATGTATCACAGAACAAATACTTCATTTGATCGACGAAACAAGGAAGCACAAAAATGTTCAGGGGAATTCAGGAATTCAGAAATACAAGTCACTTAAGAATTAGATAAATCGGTAGTGCAAGGAAGCTAATGGGAAAACGTTTGTGGAAAATGTCAAGAAATTAAAAAAAAAAGTTTACCGGATCTCACTCAGTATATAGAAAGGTCACAGTGGCTTGCTGTGAATTTAAAAATAGGGGCGGTAACACTAAGAGTGCAATAGATTTCACTGTTAAATGCAGAGAAGAGAGATTAGGCCGAAAGAGTACATTGATGGCCGCTGGGAGGGGGAGAACATGTCTGACGACGTGAAAAGGGAAGAACAAGAATCGATAGAGAAAAGACTGGGGACACAGTATTAGAATTTAAAAGCACTTTGGATGACTTAAGATCTAATAACGCAGAAGGGATACATGACATTCATTTGAATTTCTAAAAATGATTGGGGAAATGGCAAAAAAAAAAGACCATACACTTTGTTGTGTAGAATATATGAGCCTGGTGATACACGATTAGATTTTCCGAAACCATCATACACACAATTCAGAATATTGCAAGAGCCGACAAGTGCGAAAATTATGGCACAAACAGCTTAACAGCTCGTGAATCTAAGTTTCTGACAAAAATATTATAAGAAGAATGGAAAAGAAAACTGAGGACAAGTTAGATAACGATTAGTGTGGCTGTACGAACGGTGCAGGCGTCATGAACGCAGTTCTGACGTTGTGGTTGATAATGGAAGCAAGACTGAAGAGAAATAAAGACACATTCATATGATTTACCAACCTGAAAGAAGCGTTCTGCTATGGGAAACGATGCAAGGTGTTTGAAATATTGAGAAAACTAGGGGTACGCAATAGGGAAAGACGAGAGATGTACAAAATATACAAGAACCAAGAGGGAACAAAATGCCTGGAAGGCCGTGAACGAAGTGCTTGGATAAAAAAGGGCGTAAGAGAGGGGTGTAGTCTTTCGCCCCTGTTGTTAAATCTATAAATCGAAGAAGCAATGACGGTAATAAAAGAAAGGATGAAGAGTGGGCTACGTGTTATGTTTATAGAATACTGCTGCGCGGTGTGGTATCCTTACCAGGTAGGACTGACGGAGCACATCGAAAGAGTTCAAAGAAAGGCAGCACGTATTGTATTATCGCGAAACATGAGAGAGAGTGTCACAGAAATAATACACGATTTGGGCTGGGAATCATTAAAACAATGAAGTTTTTCGTTGCGACGGAACCTTCTCACAAAATTCCAGTTACCAGCTTACTTCTCCGAATGCGAAAATATTTTGTTGGCGCCGACCTACATAGGGCGGAACGATCACCACGATAAAAGAAGGGAAATCAGAGCTCGTACGGAAAGATAAACGTGTTCATTCTTTCCTGGAGCTATACGAGATTGGAATAATAGAGAATTGTGAAGGTGGTTCGATGAACCCTCTGTCAGGCACTTAAATGTGATTTGCAGAGTATCCATTTACACTACTGGCCATTACAATTGCTACACCACCAAGATGACGTGCTACAGACGCGAAATTTAACCGACAGGAAGAAGACGCTGTGATTTGCAAATGATTAGCTTTTCAGAGCATTCACACAAGGTTGGCGCCGGTGGCGACACCTACAACGTGCTGACACGAGGAAAGTTTCCAGCCGATTTCTCATGCACGAACAGCAGATGACCGCCGTTGCCTGGTGCAAAGTTGTTGCGATGCCTCGTGTAAGGAGGAGAAATGCGTACCATCACGTTTCCGACTTTGATAAAGGTCGGATGGAGCCTATCGCAATTGCGGTTTACCGTATCGCGACATTGCTGCTCGCGTTGGTCGAGATCCAATCACTGTTAGCACAATATGGAATCGGTGGGTTCAGGAGGGTAATACGGAACGCCGTGCTGGATCCCAACGGCCTCGTGTCACTAGCAGTCGAGATGACAGGCATCTTATCCACATGGCTGTAACGGATCGTGCAGCTACGTCTCGATCCCTGAGTCAACAGATGGGGACGATTGCAAGACGACAACCATCTGCACGAACAGATCGACGATGTTTGCAGCAGCGTGGACTACCAGCTCGGAGACCATGGCTGCGATTACCCTTGACTTTGCATCACAGACAAGAGCGTCTGCGATGGTGTACTCGACGATGAACCTGGGTGCACGAATGCCATAACGTAATTTTTTCGGATGAATCCAGGTTCTGTTTACAGCATCATAATGGTCGCATCCGTGTTTGGCGGCATCGGGTGAAATCATATTGGAAGTGTGTAATCGTCATCGCCATACTGGCGTACCACCCGGCGTGATGGTATGGGGTGCCATTGGTTACACGTCTCGGTCACCTCTTGTTCGCATTGACGGCACTTTGAACAGTGGACGTTACATTTCAGATGTGTTACCACCCGTGGCTCTACCCTTCTTTCGATCCCTGCGAAACCCTACATTTCAGCAGGATAATGTACGACCGCATGTTGAGGTCCTGTACGGGTCTTTCTGGATACAGAAAATGTTCGACTACTGCCCTGGCCAGCGCATTCTCCAGATCTCTCACCAACTGAAAACGTCTGGTCAATGGTGGCCGAGCAACTGGCTCGTCACAATACGCCAGTCAGTACCATTGATGAACTGTAGTATCGTGTTGAAGCTGCATGGGCAGCTGTTCCTGTACACGCTATCCAAGCTCTGTTTGACTCAATGCCCAGGCGTATCAAGGCCGTTATTACGGCCAGGGGTCGTTGTTCTGGTTACTGATTTCTCAGGATCTATGCACCCAAATTGCGTGAAAATGTAATCACATGTCAGTTCTAGTATAATATATGTGTCCAATGAATACCCGTTTATCATCTACATTCCTTCTTGGTGTAGCAGTTTTAATGGCCATTAGTGTACACGTAGATGTAGATGAATACATATTCAGATATTTCAGACTGAATTACTTAAAAATTTGACTAATGAGTGAAATAGAATTACATTGTGAATGAATTTGTCTGCGTGTGCCTTTAAAGTGTGATGCGTTTTAAATTACAGCAATATTGCAAGGGCAATTAGTATCGTCCTGAAGAAGATCCCAGCAGACGGGTCGAAACGCCGAACACTGAGGAAGTTCGCAGAGTGATATAACTCTGATGGTTTTACCACTAAACTGCTACTTGCCTAATAGGTGAACGCTACCGCCACGCCGCCGCCCCCACCGCCCCCACCGCCCCCAGTAGCCCAGACCAGACTGCCCCCCGGAGCGTGGCTCTCCTCGCCGCCGGAGCTCAGCAGACCATTTCTCACG
Organism: Schistocerca gregaria; assembly: GCF_023897955.1. NCBI lineage: Eukaryota > Metazoa > Arthropoda > Insecta > Orthoptera > Acrididae > Schistocerca > Schistocerca gregaria. The sequence continues at coordinate 157,967,395 of NC_064929.1, read as the reverse complement.
TCGTCGTCGTCGACCGCAGGAAGCGGAGAAGACAGGCCCGCCCCCACAGAACAAACTAATCAATAATCAATTTATCAGCGCGCGAGGAAATCGGGAGGACTCCAACTTTCTTACGATTCAATGGGCTGCTTCCTCGCCAGGAGCGCCTTCCCACTGTATCAGCTTTTATCAAAACCCATTTAACTTTTTCCTCCTAAGAATACTCCACGCCCCCCCCCCCCCCCCCATTCCTCGCGTTCCAATTTTTCCTCCTTAAAAATAAATTTAATTTGTAACTACCTCAGGACGCCGTATGGCACTCTAAAGCGTAGCCATATAACTTGTTCGAAGGCAGCGTCGGGGGGAGACGCCGGCGCAAACTCACCGAAGTTATCACCATCCGGAGATTCTATCACCAAGAAGACGAGGCGCGTTCGATGCATATGTAGAGGTATATGCATCCAGAATGATGTTTTCACTCTGCAGCGGAGTATGCGTTGATACGAAAGTTCCTGGCAGATTAAAACTGTGTGCCGGACCGAGACTCGAACTCGGGACCTTTGTCTTTCGAGTGCAAGTGCATTTCAGCTACCCAAGCACGACTCACGCCCCGTCCTCACAGCTTTACTTCCGCTGGAAACGTCCCCCAGGCTGCGGCTAAGCCATGTCTCCGCAGTATCCTTTCATTCAGAAGTGCTAGTTCTGCAAGGTTCGCAAGAGAGCTGTAAGGTCTGGCAGGTAGGAGACGAGGTACTGGCGGAAGTAAAGCTGTGAGGACGGGGCGTGAGTCGTGATTGGGTAGCTCCGATGGATTCGGTGGCTCAGCATGTTCGGTCAGAGGGCTGTTCGCCCACTGTAATAAAAAAAAAACCAGGTTAAGGAATTAACGATCAACTAGAACGGATGTAATAAAATTATAAACAGCCGACCAGACGCAATGGATGAAGAAATTATTTACCTAGGTTTCGACAAATATAAATTTGTCTTCTCCAGAAGGTAACAATTTTACATTAGTAAGGACTAATGTACCATCGCCGTTTATACAATTGTCGGCATAGATGCATGTGTCAAAAATAAAATATAGAGCTAGAATTAGGCTTTGTCACCTTAATATAAAATAACTCATGGATCTTGCAGAGGTCACAACCGACTGAGGGTAACTGAGAGTAACTACGCTCAATGTTTTACTGACCTACAAAGTAGTCACCAGCATTGTGTATAACCCGTTACCAGCGATGCGAAAGTCGTAGGATTCTCTTAGCAGTGCCAGTTGTGTTGACAGTTCGAGCGGCGCGGCGTATTGCCCGACGAATTTGTAGCAGTTCTGAAGCGAACGCTGCGAAGTGTTTCCTTCAGTTTACAAATAGAGTTGAACTCACGAGGGCTTAAGTCAGGGGAGTGCAGTAGGTGGTATAGCACTTAGCAGCGCCATCAGTCTTAGGTTGTGTTCCAAAAATGAACAGCACAGAGACAGAAGTGATGACACTTTCTGCAGGACCTGACCATTTTTCAGGACAATACACTATCACGTACAGTGCAAGCTGTTACTGATTTGCTTGACTGATGGGGCTGATAAGTGCTTTAGCACCTACTGCAGTCGTGAGTTCAACTCGATTTTTAAATTGAAGGAAACGCTTCACGGCATTCGCTGCAGAAGTGCTACATATTCGTCGGCCAATAAACCGCATCGCTCGAACTGTCAACACAACTGGCACTGCTAAGAGAATCCTACGACTTTCGCATCGCTGGCAACGGTTTTATACACAACGCTGGTGACTGCTTTGAAGGTCAGTAAAACTTCGAAACACGTATCTGTTTTGTACGAGCTGAAAATAAATAGCTGCCACTAATAAAGCTCCAACCCTCGTATTTCTGACATCAAAAAGAAAAATGTTTTTCAACAGTGCTAAACACAAATGGATAGTGAGTTGAGAAAACGGATGTTTTTAATGACGAACTGGACAAATCTCTTTATAGATGGTTCATACAACAACGCAGTAAAGGAATTCCAGCCAGTGGCCCGACTATAAAGGAAAAAGCAGCTGCATTTAACAAAAGCTTGGCGTTAGTAACTTGTTTGCAGCGAGCGAAGGTTGGCTATCAAACTGGAATAAACGACATGGCATTCGGCAGCTGACAGTCACCGAGGAAAGTCGCTGAGCTAACGATAAGGATGCTGATCAGTTTGTAAGCAAGATATGGCAGATAACAGTGGAAGAAGATTTAATTACTGATGCCCTGTATAATGCTGACGGAGCGGGACTCTTTTACAAGACGCTTCCTTCAAAAACATTAGCTGCCAAGAACAAGAAGGATACTCGTAGTTAAAAACAAAAGAAACAGCGCGTAACTTTAATGGCGTACTGTAACGCAAATGGAAGTCATAAACTACCCCTTACGGTTATTGGAAAATCCCAACAACCACATTGTTTTCAACACACTGACATAAATACTCTACCAGTGCAGTATTGCGCACAGAGGAAAGCGTGGATGGACAGACAAATATTCTCTCAGTGAAACTTCCTGGCAGATTAAAACTGTGTGCCCGACCGAGACTCGAACTCGGGACCTTTGCCTTTCGCGGGCAAGTGCTCTACCATCTGAGCTACCGAAGCACGACTCACGCCCGGTACTCACAGCTTTACTTCTGCCAGTACCTCGTCTCCTACCTTCCAAACTTTACAGAAGCTCTCCTGCGAACCTTTCAGAACTAGCACTCCTGAAAGAAAGGATATTGCGGAGACATGGCACACAGTTTTAATCTGCCAGGAAGTTTCATATCAGCGCACTCTCCGCTGCAGAGTGAAAATCTCATTCTGGAAACATTCCCCAGGCTGTGGCTAAGCCATGTCTCCACAATATCCTTTCTTTCAGGAGTGCTAGTTCTGCAAGGTTCGCAGGAGAGCTTCTGTAAAGTTTGGAAGGTAGGAGGCGATGTACTGGCAGAAGTAAAGCTGTGAGTACCGGGCGTGAGTCGTGCTTCGGTAGCTCTAATGGTAGAGCACTTGCCCGCGAAAGGCAAAGGTCCCGAGTTCGAGTCTCTGTGCGGCACACAGTTTTAATCTGCCAGGAAGTTTCATATCAGCGCACACTCCGCTGCAGAGTGAAAATCTCATTCTGGATTCTCTCAGTGGTTCCATGAAACTTATGTACCAGCAGTGAGAAAAGAGCTAAAGAAGAAAAAGATTCCTCTGAAACCTATCCTTGTAATCGACCATGCTACCAGTCAGCCTTCAGATGTTTCTCTAAAGTTTAGAGATTAGATTAGTACTTGTTCCATAGGTCATGATTACGACAATTCCTAATGATGTGGAACGTGTCAGGTTAATAATAGGTATCTATACAAGATATTACATTAGGCAAAATATTACATGACACTAAATTTATTTTTATTTATTTTTTGGTGGAGTTTGGGAAATTAACCACTTACTATATACAAAAATTCATCTAATGAGTAGGAGGAGTTGCCGTTAAGAAATTCTTTTAATTTCCCTTTAAATGCTATATGGCTATCTGTCAGACTTTTGATGCTATTAGGTAAGTGACCAAAGACTTTTGTGACAGCTTAATTTACCCCCTTCTGAGCCAAAGTTAGATATAACTTTGAGTAGTAAAGATCATCCTTTCTCCTAGTGTTGTAGCCATGTACACTGCTATCACTTTTGAATTCGTTCGGATTGTTAATAACAATATTTCATAAGTGAATATATATATTTTGAGGCTACAGTGAAGATTTCTAGCTCTTTACATAAGTGTCTGCAGGATGATCTTGGGTGAGCTCCAGCAATTATTCTGATTACACACTTTTGTGCAATGAACACTCTTTTACTCAGTGATGAGTTACCCCAGAATATGATGCCATACGAAAGCAGAGAATGAAAAAAGGCGTGGTAAGCTAATTTACTCAGATGTATATCACCAAAATTTGCAGTGACCCTAATAGCATAAGTAGCTGAACTCAAACATTTCAGCAGATCCTCAGTGTGTGTGTTTTCCGGTTCAACCCCTCATCAATGCATACACCAATAAATTTTGAATATTCTGCCTTAGCTACCGATTTCTGATCAAAGTCTATTTTTAATAGTGGTGTCATTCCATTTACTGTGTGGAACTGTATATACTGTGTTTTGTCAAAGTTTAATGAGAGCCCATTTGCAGAGAACCACTTAATGATTTTCTGAAAAACATCGTTTACAATTTTACCAGTAAATTCTTGTCTGTTGGGTGTGATAGCTCTATTGTATCATCGGCAAAAAGTGCCACCTTTGCTTCTTCGTAAATATAGAATGGCAAGCCATTAATATATATTAAGAACAGCAGTGAACCCAAGACCGGACCTTGAGGCACCCCATTCTTAATTTTTTTCCCCCCCAGTTTGAGAAATCGCCAGTTTTTTGCATATTATGTTAACTATTTATTTTAACTTTCTGCACTCTTCCAGTTAGGTATGATTTAAACCATTTGAGCACTGGCCCATTCATACCACAGTACTTGAGCTTATCTAGAAGTATTCCATGATTTACACAATCAAAAGCCTTTGATAGATCACAAAAAATCCCAGCGGGTGACTTCCGGTTACTCAGAGCATTTAATAGTTCATTAGTAAAAGTATACATAGCATTTTCCGTTGAGAAACCGTTCTGGAAACCAAACTGACAGTTTGTTAAAACTTTATTTTTACAAACGTGTGAAGCTACTCTACAATACATTACTTTTTCAAGAATTACTTTTTCAATGCAGTCAGAAGAGAGATTGGGCGGTAGTTGTTGACGTCAGACGTACCCCCTTTTTTATGCAGTGGTTTAACAATGGCATACTTCAGTCTATCTGGGAAAATGCCCTGCTTCAGAGAGCTAGTACGTATATGGCTAAAAATCCCACTTATTTCTTGGGAACAAGCTTTTATTATCTTGCTGGAAATGCCATCAATTCCATATCCGATGGCATACATGTACAAGCATTCTTTCTCCCACCCAATGTGACAAACCTAAGTCAGCCCATGGACCAAGGAAATTTGGAATCAATTACGTCATTATCGACATTCACTTCTCGTCTCCTTGCTAAAGGAAAGTGAAAACGACTCTATCGAGACTATGCTGAAGACGTGTAAAGCAATTAACATATGTGATGTTGTTTTTCAAGCAACCGAAGCATGGGATAAAGTGGAGACCCTTCCATAATGTAGAGCTGGAGAAAATTGTGGCCATCCATTGATGCCAAGTTGGATCCAGTAGTTAGTGGCAGGGATGAGCCAGTCAGTTCGAAATTACTGGCCATTAAAATTGCTACACCAGGAATATGACTTCCTACAGACGCGAAATTTAACCAACAGGAAAAAGGTGCTGTGATATGCAAATGATTAGCTTTTCAGAGTAGTCACACAAGGTTGGCGTCAGTGGCGACACCTACAACGTGCTGACCTGAGGAAAGTTCCCAACCGATTTCTCATACAGAAACAGCAGTTGATCGGCGTGTAAGGAGGAGAAATGCGTACCGTCACGTTTCCGACTTTGATAAAGGTCGGATTGTAGCCTTTCGCGATTGCGGTTTATTGTATCGCGACAAAGCTGCTCGCGTTGGTCGAGATCCAATGACTGTTTGCAGAGTATGGAATCGGTGGGTTAAGGAAGGTAATACAGAACGCCGTGCTGGATCCCAACTGTCTCGATCCCTGACTCAACAGATGGAGGAGAGGGGGGAGGTGGGGACGTTTGCAAGACAACAACCATCTTCACGAACAGTTCGATGACGTTTGCAGCAGCATGGACTATCAGCTCGGAGACCGTGGCTGTGGTTACCCTTGACGATGCATCACAGATTTCTTCGGATGAATCCAGGTTCTGTTTCCAACGTCATGATGGCCGCATCCGTGTTTGGCGACATCGCAGTGAACGCACATTGGAAGCGTGTATTCGTCATCGCCATACTGGCGTATCACCCGGCGTGATGGTATGGGGTGCCATTGGTTACACGTCTCGGTCACCTCTTGTTCCCACTGACGGCACTTTCAACAGTGGACGTTACATTTCAGATGTGTTACGACCCGTTGCTCTACCCTTTCACTCGATCCCTGCTGAAACCCTACATTTCAGCAGGATAATGCACGACCGCATGTTGTAGGTCCTGTACGGGCCTTTCTGGACACAGAAAATGTTCGACTGCTGCCATGGCCAGCACATTCTCCAGATCTGTCACCAATTGAAAACGTCTGGCCAATGGTGGCCGAGCAACTGACTCGTCACAATACGCCAGTGTATCGTGTTAAAGCTGCATGGGCAGCTGTACCTGTACACGTCATCCAAGCTCTGTTTGACTCAACACCCAGGCGTATCAAGGCCGTTATTAAACCCAGAGGTGGTTGTTCTGGGTACTCATTTCTCAGGATCTATGCATCCAAATTGCGTGAAAATGTCATCATATGTCAGTTCTAGTATAATATATTTGTCCAATGAATACCTGTCTATCATATGCATTTCTTCTTGGTGTTGCAATTTTTATGGCCAGTAGTGTATCTAAATGACAAACATACGTTGTGTAAACCCCACAGCATCACTGTCCAATATTAGGAGGACACGAATAAATACTTGAGGATGGCACAGAGCAGAAATCAGCTGATCGTATGGAATTAATGCCTGTGATCATAATACAGGCAAAACGAAATTCAAAAAATTGCCTTTTGTGAGAGATGTAAGAGGGAAATAGCATCGATGCCAAGTCGTCGGAGCTTTGTCAGAAGAAAAAAAAAAAACCTCCGGTGATGAGCTGTTTATGCCGGAGTGTTTATGTCGTTTTGTCGAAGCCGTGTAACTGCGGCGCTCCCATTAGCCCTAAGCCGTGGCCGTGTTTTCCGGGGCTGCTCTGTTGTCGCAGCTGCTCTACACTGACGCAGCCGCCCACCAGCCACGACACAATTAATAACGGCTCACTTTCAGGGCGGCCCGCTAATGACTTGGCAATCCGCGCCCTGGGCGGCGACTCTGAATGCCTCGCCCGCTAGCGTGGCGCCCTCTTCACAACCTGCGAATCAAAAGGAGCCCGCGAAGTCACCAGGCAGTCGACCATTAATCCTCGCCCCACGAGCGGCGCTCGGAATTATGAGCCGAGCCAGCTCTTTCCGCCCAACCTGTTCCATTTCCTGTTAGTACTGTAATGGTACCCACCAACGTTTATGAAAACTGGTAACGCCCAAAATACATCCTAATGGAGTGCCCTAGCACATATTAAGACTGCAGAGGAGGCTACATCCGACTGATTTCATTATGCACTTACCTTCTTGGACCACGTTCAGTGTTATTAAGCATTTGTGATAAAAATAATTACATCTTCACAGATATTTGTAATAAGCAGATGACTACACCGACGCACCATATCATTGTCAACACAACCCACAAATGATGCTGCAAGCCCATCATATTCTTTTGCAACAGTCGCCATCAGTCATCATTTTCGCCACCAACAACCACGTCCTTCGCGTCTGCCACCAGCGGTCGCATCTACATCTACATCCATACTCCGCAAGCGACCTGACGGTGTGTGGCGGAGGGTACCTTGAGTACCTCTATCACTTCTCCCTTCTATTCGAGTCTCGTATTGTTCGTAGAAAGAAAGATTGTCGGTTTGCCTCTGTGATGGCTCTAACCTGATTTTATCCTCATGGTCTCTTCGGGTCATATACATAGGAGGGAGCAATATACTGCTTGACTTCCTCGGTGATGTTCTCTTAACGTCAACAAAAGCCCGTACCGAGCTACTGAGCGTCTCTACTTCAGAGTCTTCCACTGGAGTTTCTCTATCATCTCCGCAACGATTTCGCGAAGACTAAATGATCCTGTAATGAAGCATGCTGCTCTCCGTTGGATCTTCTCTATCTCTTCTATCAAACCTGCCTAGTAAGTATCCCACACTGCTGAGTAGTATTTAAGCAGTGGGTGTACTGTAACCTACTTCCTTTGTCTTCAGACTGCATTTCCGTAGGATTTTTCTAGTCGTAAGATGTCATGGACTCCCGACCTCCATTGCTTACATATTCCGCCCTCCCAATCATATTCTGCACATCAAGACGCTTCATTCGAACCCAAATTTGATAAGTTAGTCAATGTTGTATGAATTCATGTAAACAATATGCAAATAACAAGTAAAGCGCAAGTGCGCACCGAGCTTGAAATACTCGAGGCTGGCATACACACACACATTCAAGACATTACGGTCACAAAAGCTTTTTATTCGGGAGAGTCAAACCACATGCCAGGAAGCCGGGCCCTTCAGAGGACGAGTCAACCTATCTACGTTGGTTGGCGACCACCCGTAGAGCAGACAGCGTTGCCCGAGTGAAAGGGAGATTGACCCCGTGTTCGGCTTAAAAGCAAATTCCTCTAGATTTTGTGGGAGCGCCCAGCCTACGCATTCTTTACAAATGTAGCACGCAGTTTCAGAGGTTTTCACAGTGAGACAGCAAACGCCAAACGCCGAGCTACGGATTTCCGGATTGGTCGCCTTAAACGAAATATCATTCTCCTGTTTCAGAAGAGCAATGCTGATTGGCAGACGATATTCCTGACATCTTGAGGTGGAGGAGTAATGGAAGATACCGAAAGATATACCCCTTCACGTCTGGCGTGGAGAGGGGCCGTTCTGTTGTCGCTCTTGGAGTGAGAACACGTAACGACAGCGTGTGTGCTAGTACATGTACTCAAAGAGCGAAGAACAAAACTCTCCTCAGTACTTCACTGGGAGAGCACCTGTGTCGAGAGCGAATCGGAGTGCGACTCTATATTGAGTCCTTGCGACTAAGTATGGTTCACTGTGTTGGCTGCCACACTTAATGTGTGGTGTGAATGGACGGAGTTATAGTTAAACGCCTGCAAGCGAATTTTTGAGTGGCATCGTGGTGGACTGGTTTTCTGACCGGTGTACAACGCCAATAGTTAAGACTAGGGTTGAATAGCAGTCCTTCATCAAGGCAAACGGAGAATTTGATTGGCGAAGGTCAGTCCAGATGGGACGAGAGTTATCTTATTTGTCAGCAGCGAGTGGCACAGACAGCAGTCATCGCAGCTTATGGTATTATACGCTACAGCTCCTGTGAGCCCATATTTCCTCCACAACGGTACAATTCACTGCATTTCACACGCGACAGCCTCGATCGTACCTAGAAACATTCTAATGGATAATTATTCAAGTTGAGTAGGTGCGGCTGTCAGTCATTCTACCACTTCAATAACTATCTTAAATTTTGTACAGAAATTTAATTAGGGAATCCTATCCTTAAGAGGTAACTCCACATTCCAAAGAGGACCCGGAAATAACTTGTTCAGTTCATAACTAAAAGGGCCATTGTGATTTCTCAGAATTTTTGGAAAAAAATAATAATTTTCGTTAGTTTCATATTTTTCCTACACCAACTAGCACTACTCCAGTACCCAAGTACCCCACTTGTTACGTAAGAAATTTTGTGAATTTTTCTGTCATTTGCTTACAGCGGATGACTCTAGAAGATATTTATTGCTGAAAGTTTTTCAGGCATTTCTCTTAGAACGTTAGGAGCGTCTTTCTGACTTCTGTAGTAGTGTGGGGGTTGAAATTTCACCTTCCATGAGCCACAGGGTAAAGGGTACATCTCAGATTAATCCGTTGTGCAGAATAAAAGAATAGCACAGCCACGTCACTCACACAATGAATCTCTGTCTCGCATTCGCTTTACCGACGATCAATTTTATATGATCATTCCATTTTACATCACTCCTAATGCGTACTCCCAGATAATTTATGTAATTAACCGCTTCCACTTGCTGGCCTGCTGTATTGTGGCTAAATGATAAAGGATCTTTCTTTCTTTGTATTCGCAGCACATTACACTTGTCTACATTGAGATTCAATTGCCATTCCCTGCACCATGCGTAAATTCGCTGCACATCCTCGTGCATTTCAGTACAATTATCCATTGTTACAACCTCTCGATATACCACAGCGTCATCCGCAAAACGCCTCAATGAATTTCCAATGTTATCCACAACGTCATTTATATATATTGCGTATAGCAACGGTCCTACGACACTCCCCTGCGGCACACCTGAAATCACTCTTACTTCGGAAGACTTCTCTCCATTGAGAATGACATGCTGCGTTCTTTTATCTAGGAACTCTTCAATCCAATCACACAATTGGTCTGATAATCCATATGCTGTTACTTTGTTCAGTAAACTGCTGTGGGGAACTGTATCGAACGCCGTGCGCAAGTGAAGAAACGCGGCGTCTACCTGGGAACCCGTGTCTATGGCTCTCTGAGTCTCGTGGACGAATAGCGCGAGCTGGGTTTCACACGATCCTCTTTTGTCGAAACCCATGCTGATTCCTACAGAGTAGATTTCTAGTCTCCAAAAAAGTCATTATACTCGAACATAATACGTGTTCAAAAATTCTACGATGACGTTAGAGATATAGGTTTATAGTTCTGCGCATCCGTTCGACGTCCCTTCCTGAAAACGGGGATGACCTGTGCCCTTTTCCAATCCTTTGAAACGGTACACCGCTGCAAGAAGGGAGGCAAGTTCCTTCGCGTGCCCTGTGTAAAATCGAACTGATATCCTATCAGGTCCAGCGGCCTTTCCTCTTTTGAGCGATTTTAGTTGTTTTTCTATCCCTCTGTCATCTATTTCGATACCTACCGTTTTGTCATCTCTGCAATCTAGAGAAGAAACTACAGTGCAGTCTTCCTATGTGAAACAGCTTCGGAAAAAGACGGTGTCTGTTTCGGCCTTTAGTCTCTCATCCTCTGTTTCAGTACCATTTTGGTCACAGAGTGTCTGGACATTTTGTTATGATCCACCTACCGCTTTGACATAAGACCAAAATTTTCTGCCAAGTCAGTACATTAACTTTACTTTCGAATTCTCCTCCTCGAGCAACTCATCCAATTTTCTCATCAGTATTTGCACAGATAGTTCTTTCATCGTATCTTCAAGTCCAGGCTGCATCACAGCAGCACTTCCACCTCCAACCATAACTGCACTAACCACTGTAGCACAGTATTCAGCATTGGTGCCATGACTGTCATATGCACTACCATCCCCAGAAGTAGAAACGCCAGTAAAAAATGGTTCAAATGGCTCTGAGCACCTAGAACTTAACTTCTGAGGCCATCAGTACCCTAGAACTTAGAACTACTTAAACCTAACTAACCTAAGTACATCACACAGATCCATGCCCGCGGCAGGATTCGAACCTGTGACTGTAGCGTCGCTCGGTTCCAGACTGTAGCGCCTAGAACGGCACGGCCACTCCGGCCGGCCAAGGACTCCTCTACATACTTTCCCGTGATTTGATAGGTTGTACATCACATATATGAATATTTAAAGAAGACTGACATTGTCACGTACACCTTTTAAATAGTTGTTAACGCTTATTGCATGAAAGGTGACGGAGTGTCTTTGTTATCAAAAGGGCGTAATGAATGATTGCCTATACTAGTAGAGGTTGGAACGCCAGTGGAAATGAAACGGCAGACGTAACTCAGGCCCTGGGTGGAAAAGCCCGCACAGGTGTGTTGGTCCTGCTTAACACAGGAAGTAGCCCTAGCTGGATGGTCGGGGCGGCTGAGTGCTGCAGCACAATAGAGTGGCGGCCGGCCGGTCGTGTAGCTAGGCCAGAAGGATCGGAAATCATGGACGCTGGGTTATTTCCGAGGGTTTTGACTCTGAGGAGCGTGCCATTTTATGAATTCCTAATCAACGGGGATAGGTATTTCCTTGCAAACTTTCCGCGCTGGACGACAAAAGACTAAAATATGGTTGTTCGGCTTTCGGAAGAATCTGTAGAGAGGGAGAATATTCTGTGGTTTCGAGAATATGATAAGCCTTCTGCAGTTACGAGGAAGGGGAGCCGACCTTCGTTGGGAAGCCAGAGGCGGAGGGAATGAGGTGCTCAGTTTTGAGTACCCGTGTATGACTGTCCCTCAGTATCAGCTTTTGTTGGTACAGACGGACTTGCTGTCTTTGCTCTCAGGAGAGTTTATAATTACAACGGTTAGGCACTGTACTGTTGCGAACTTACACGATTCTGCGCCTCCGGGTAGGGAGTCGTCGTTGAACAGCGTTCAGTGATAGAGAGCACTTCTTCTGTCTATACTCACGTAGAGACTGTATCTGAACTACGCCCTTGTGGCTGGAAGTTAGCGTTTATTGTCTGTAGAACACAGAGAGCAGATGACAGTATTATATTATACTACTCAGAGGACCGCCTTCTGTCATGCTAGTGTCTGAAAGAGTTTATTTGTGGCTGGAGTTCTTCCCTCGTCGCAGACGAGTACGAGAACCATCACTCCGACACATCGGGTTCAGTACATACGGTGATCTTGCTAATCGCTTCGGCTTATTAGGGCTATAAGGCTAAACAACTGTGATCACGTAAGTTTTATTTCCACTGAGGTTGCATACCACTGTAGATCATCTCTGACAGTAATGAAAATGATGTTAGTCATCTCGCGTAGCAATAGAAAAGGGGCAGATTTCGGCAATTGATCAGTAATATTAGTTAGGAAATGTAAACATTTGTAACATAAAAGGGTTTTGGTCCACAACAAATGTATAAGCAGAAACAACATTTATCATTTACTAGTTACTAGTTCCCTTAATCATTCATTTATGGCTCTGAGCACTATGGGACTTTACATCTGAGGTCATCAGTCCCTTAGACTTAGACCTACTTAAGCCTAACTAACCTAAGGACACCACTCACATCCATGCCCGAGGCAGGATTCGAACCTGCGACCGTAGCAGCAGCGCGGTTCCGGACTGAATCTCCACGAACCGCTCGGCCACAGCGGCCGGCCATTCATTTATGTTTACGTTGTAATTTATATGTCAAAGAGCAAGAAGGAGGAAATAATATCACAACTAAGAGATCCTAAGATGTGCTTCAGGGGGTAGTCAGACAGCGCCAAATCTTGATGTTTCACGTTCGGTATTTTCCCTTGCGCATATTAATTTTACACGCACCTGGAGCAGCATCTCTGACCCGTCTGCTGCTGTGGTTACTGCAGATGCCCAGTATAATATTAGACTTAACAGCATCGTGGCAGTTGATGAAAGCTCATCACTTTGATCCCAAAAACAAGTGTGTGTCAATAGACGTCCCCCACAAAGCATCAGTTTCGTCAAAAATATTCAAGATCACGCTGCCAACAGTCATGCTCATAGTATTCTAGTATGTTTAAGGATGTATTCAAATGCACCACACCTTGAAGGCATCTTCCTATACTCTGTAAGGTGGTGCGAGGTCCTCAAAAAACTTAAATAATGAATTCGAAGAAGTAATCCACACATGGAAAGCACCCTCACACTTCAGCATGACAATACTAGAGCACACGCGATCGCTAATACATCTGCTACAATCCGACGCCTTTTGTTCACTGACCTCGATAATCCTTCCTTGAGTCTCAACTTGGAGCTACCCTGTTTTCATCCGTTTCCAAATCTTAAGCAACCCCCTCCTATGATTTCACCTACATTTACGTTTACATACATATTCCTCAAGCCACCTTCCTGTGCAAGGCGGAGGCTACCCTGTACCACAATTTTTCGTTTCCTTCCATGTTCCACATGCAAATATAGCGACTTTCTGTATGCTTCCGTAGGAGCCCTAATTTCTCCTGACTTAACCTCATGTTACTTAAGCAAAATATATTATGGCAACAGTCGGATGGTTCCGCAGTGAGCTTCTAATACGGTTTCTCTAAATTTTCTCAACAATGTTCCTCGTAACGAAAGTCGCCTTCAGTCCAGGGGGTTTCCATTTGACTTTCAGAAGCATCTTGCGTGTTGTTCGAACCTGCTGGTAACAAATCTGGCAGTTTACTTCCAAATTGCTTTGATGTCTGTCTTTAATCCGACCTGGCGCAGATCCCAAACACACTTGCAGTACTCAGTAACAGATCGCACTCTTGTTTCATATGTGGTGTCCTTTACAGAAGAACCACACTCACCTAAAATTCACCCAATAAACCGAAGACGACCATTCCTCTTCTCACGACAATTCTCACATCCTCATTCCATTTCCCATCGCCAAGATATTTAAACGACGCGATTGTGTCAAGCTGGACATCACCAATACTGGATCCGGACATTGAGTTTATTTTTCTCACTCATCTGCATTAACTTACATTTTTGTACATTTAGAGGTAGCTGCAGTTTATCACACTAACTAGAAATTTTGTCTATGACATCTTATATCATTAGCCGTGGTGGTCCCATCTCAAGCATTGGTTTAAGCTATGACTGTGAAACGCCCCTTAGAAAAATTGTGCAAGACTGTGCTTAAGCTGACACACAATATTTATACCGCAACGCAATCTGACTTTCAAAAATCTCTAAAAAAAATTGGCCCTGACTAACATTAACCTATACGTTTCACAAATCGCTTACCTCACAAAAATCTTGGTTACTCGAACTACTGCAATACAGCGAGCGCCACTACTGCCAGCTAAATAAAAGATTCAAACTACAGAAGGCACTAACTACTGATAGGTATAGTTAGCAAATGAAAGATTTTAATAGAGAACAAACAGTGTATTTACCTTAATAGTCAAAATATATATGGTAGTTCATGACATCCAGTCTTACAAACTACAAAACTCCGCCATCTCTCTCCCCACGTCCACCACTGCTGGCGGCTCACCTCCAACTGCACAACGCTATGCGCTGTTAACAGCCAGCTGCCGCTGCCCAACACTACAATGGCAGACAATAATGCAAACCAGCCACAGACTGCACACAGCACAGCCAGCGATTTTCATACAGAGCGCTACGTGGCGTTACCAATAAGAAAACCTAAACAGCCTACTTACATAGCCGCCATGCTCCCCACAAAAAATTTTACAAATTGTTTTGGGCAGTGGCCAATACAGATTTGAAAAAAATTTTCATAATTACTGTAAGAAATATATCAAATGCACACACTTATTAATACAATGTTGGTCAAAAGCTAAGATGTTTTCACAGTCCCATAAAGACAGTCATGATCATTCATCACAGTAAAATTACACTGTTTCTTTTTTTTTTTTCAAAGTCTGAGTAGTAAAAGAGAATGCACACGGAAGTAGTGGATTTCTAAGCAGTCTTGAAGAAGTAGTGTTGTCCTTCGAACAGGAAGACAGTGCTGCCACTTGACATGCAGACAGGTAATGGGCTACAACAGAGCAAACCTACAGCAGTCAGTCGAAGTTGAAGACTGTTGGTAGGTAGGTCATCACAGAGCAGACCCAATGTAGTCCTGGTAGAGATTATGGTATTGGTGGGCCACCAGAGGTGCAGATCCACTGCAGTCCTTGTAGAAATAATGGTATTGGTGAGTCATCAAAGGCGTAGACCCACTTCAGTCCTTGTAGAGATAACCAGCAGCCATCTGTTGCAACTGTGCAGGTGCACAATCACCATCGAAGAGTCTTGCGGAGAATATAGCAAGTCCATAAACCACCACTTATGCATGCACAAAGTTTTTGGAATTGTCCTTAGAACCAGCAATGCTGTTAATCAGTCCCTTGCTGAATTATCAACACACGTCCAAACACTAACAGTCCCTACTTCTCACATATTGTCCATATACTATGACCAACAGAAACGTGTGCAGTGAAATATAACTTACAAATTACTTCATTTGATCAACTGGTGTCAATTACAATTTTATAACATAAGAATACAATAACAAAGGTACAAAATACATCATTAAGGAACATAACAATACAGATAACCTTTGTAGTAATAGGGGCTTTACAAAAGAATCGAAATAACAATACATCAGTGTTACAAAAATTATGACATTAGTACATACATAAAAGATCAGAATAACTTTTGAAACCTCAACTTCACACTTGAGCATTCGAACAAAACAGAATAAATAATGTGTAAACATCTTTATGAAGTAAATAACATGTTATTAATGCAAATTATATTTGAGGATAACAGTATTCCTCATCATAGTGAATGTAGCTTAGTATTAGAAGAGAAAAAATTCTATGAAACAGTACACAGAGACAGGAAGAAAATAAATACACAAGGGTACACAAACACATAGTGGGGTAACACAAAAGCAAAAGGACAGGGTTTGTTTTCAGGGTAACATTTGGTACTGCAGTCCAACCCAAAACTTCATTCCATAGATCGTTCCTCTTATTTCAACATTTGCTCCAGCCAAACAAAAAGTCCTATCCAAGCATGCTTTCTGTATTCTGTTCACATCCTCTTTCAAAAATAGTTTTTCTCCACTGTACACTACTTTTTTGGCCAAACAATTTTCTTATAGCTTCTCAATGCTTTTCTTCCAATTCTTAGTTTCTTATATAGTCTACCCCCTCTTAAGCTAACTTAAACCTACTGAGCTCAGATGCTAAACTAAGGGACGACGCAATGCAGCAGCACAAAACAATTAACACAAACAGCAATGACAAAAAAATGCAAATTGGCAGAAAAAAAAGGCAGCAATATAGGACTTAGCAAATGCAACATTACAACTAATATGAAGTAATGAGCAGCAACAACAAAAATAAATCAGTAGTAAAACTGGCTTCACAGAGTAATACAAAGTGAAATACAGTAACACTATGCCTGGCAAACAGCAGCAGCAAATGCAATAACTTATATCTAAACATGACAAAGATCAAGCAGAAAAAATAGTACACTAAAGACAACAATGCAGATAAGGGAGATGTCTATTTACATCTTAATGTCTATATAATTAAATTGGTGCACCACAAAAGCTAATTTTATAAAAAATTACCAAGTACTTGAAAAGAAAATTAAGTGTGCAGTGACTGTTATTAATCCCTTCTTATTGTTATTTCCTTTCGAAGTGCTCCTTTTTCGAAGAACGTGGATCATAAAATGATTATTTAATAGATCTGTTGACAGAAAGTGTTCACATTAGCAAATGCATTTAATTTTATTTTATAAAACCAATGCTGCAACACAGCTGGAAACCAGATATCAAATGAAATAAGCAACTATGAAAGGCAAAGCATAAAAATATCATTCAATAGTCATGTGACATTTCATAAGTTAGTACAAATTCTCTTAACTCTTGTAGAAAGACGCTTGCCATTATCAGGTGTGCAGATGTAAATAAGTATCTTTTCCAAGTAATGAGCGTGTCGTTTTTGCGATGCTTTCTACAAAGGAATGTCAATAGCGAGGATAATGGCCTCCCTTTTTTGTTTCTTGTGCCTCTGAAAGGCACACACTAATGGCTTGTTTCCAGGTGGCTGTCGCTCAGCTGGGTGCCAACGACGCATTACGTGCACGTGGTCACTTAACTTCCTTAACGAAATATTTACGACACCAGTTTCCGCTACATTGGCAGTCTCATATAAACATATTTTCACAGGTTGAGAATTTGCGTTAAAAATGTGTAGAAAATAAAATCCTATAAATATAACAGTGTCCAAAAAATTTTCGTCTGCATTGTAATACATTCACGCATTTACATACATTTCATAACTCTTAAAGTACGATTCTTGGTTTCCAACAACCTTTTTCACAAACCAGAGTCCCTAACCACTACTTATTATTCCTTAGCTTATTCGTTGACACGTTTTCAATATTTCATCATAACAGATGCATAGCATAATCAAATAACTCATATAGCATCAGCTTAAACATACCTCAGCAGCATAATTCACATCGTCGTCGTAATAATATCATAACACCTCAGTAAAATCTCAAAAACATCATAGTTTCCTCCAATAATTTCAAAACCTAAAACAAATTCTCTGCTCATGTCAAAAATTTCATCTACCTCAAACGTAATTTAAAAATCATGATCTCATACCAAATACATCATCCAAAGCTCTCATAGTATCACACAGTTCCGAAAAAATATGAACATTTCAAAAAGTACAGACAAAACACAATTACATATGTCTGAAGTTATTTAAGTGTGTAATTACGTAAACATCTGTCACTGATGTAGTAAATTAAATGTTTGTCTCTCTCAGTTAAATGACCAGATAGCTGTGTAATTAACGTGTTAGAGAAATATGGTACCGATGTGTAAAGTTGTATAAGCAAATACCATATTAGTTAGGGCTCCTTGTGCTTGCCATACACATGGTACACAAAGTAAGCGTGTACCACCCTGAGGATTAATGTAATTATATCCTCAGATGTTACAGACTACAGCAATGGAATGAAATGTATCACAGAAAACCTTGGTATCATTGTATTTCAAATATCTTTAAAAATAAATGTTTTAAGTACAAAATTCATCACTCAAATACGTGTACTGTAGCGCTAAACTGTGCGTCTTGTTGTAAGATAATCTCTGTGGAAGTGTCGTAGTTATCGTCCTCCGAAAGCTAAGTTCTGCAGAAGTCAATGTACTTACCTCATGATAAACAAAAGTGAAATGCTTTGCGTATAGATATCGTAGTTACTACCCTTATTGCCGTGATGAAGTAAGTACTGTACTGTAACGTATTGTTGTGCTACAGAAAAGGCTGTCTCATTGTAGCTATACCACAAAGTTACTACTAAAACATGTTTTCCTTTCCAGAATAATACAGAAAAACTGTGCAGATATAAAACAGATACAGTGCAAAAGCAACATTGTAAGTTGTCACTCATTAGTAGCGTCGTGATAAAATCGTGTAGCTGTCACCTAAACTAACCACTGAGTCATCTGGTATCTCACAGAAAGTACTTTAAATCCAGAATTTATTTCAAGTAAACCAAAATGTTGCATTAAAATCTCATTAGCAGTACTGGTAAATGTTCTAAGTATGTAAGCCTTATTGTCGTTACGTAATCGTGCAACTAACAAGGAAGAATGTACAAATAACAACACTGTGTCATCTGTTCACTATAACAATGCGTTCGTAATTTCGGTTTAAATAAGTTCTCTTGGTTCTTGACTGTATATTTAACTTCAAACACTGTTGCATGTTAACAATTTCTTAAGTCTGATAAAGCATATTAGTAATGTGAAGTGAAAAGTTATATGGCAAAGACAAACTGAAAAAGGAAATTATCTTTCCATAAACGCTTTTACATGTGAAATGTAGTACAATCTTTTACTCTTCATAGTACTCAGAGTTTCAGCTTGAACGCAATTATCATGCCGTATACGTCGGTAAAGAATACTGGAATTTTTCTCAAGGTTAGCGTCTGTTAATTTTCTCTGAGCCAGCCGGCGCACGCGGCTGCCTGCGGTGTGAGTCATTGTCTGTCTCTTTGTTGGCGCGCGCTGTTATTGGGATTAGGAGACCTAACTTCTACAAATTCACCTTGACGAGAAGGCCCTGCCCTGTTTGAATCCCTCCAGTTCTGATGAAATTCCGGTCTGTCGTTATGATTATATCGTCTGTCGTCATGTCGGTAGTTCCTGTAGATTCTTTCTTGTCGGTTAAGTGGTGGAGAATTTCTCCCTGAATTATCACTGCGCGGTGGACCCGTGCGTCTGAAATTATTCTGTCTCCCATGATAATAATAGTTCTGGTTGCCATACTGTCTGTTTCTATGATTGTCTCTGTTATATTCATTACTACGGAAATGCGATCTTTCTCTGTAACTATTATTACTCTGCCAGTGGTTGTCATATGGGTGGTGTCTGTTTTGGTCACGATTTGTGTTGTGAGAATAGCCTTGTCGTGTCCAGTTATTGTTTCTTTCATCGCGGAATTGCGACGGATGTGACCTGTAGTGATTGTTTCCCTGTTTTCGCATCCCGCGGCTGTCTGTGTCAATTTCTAATTCTTGTAAGAGTCCCTGAAAAGCTTGAGTGTCGTCTTTGCAACGCCCTGCCAAAATAATATTCCTTAAATGTTCCGGCAATTTCATTAAGCAAATGCGGATGAGTTCTGAAGGGCTGTATGGGTTTGAAAGATATTGATTCTTATGCAACATGTCTTCAAAATATTTGACAAGACTGAAAAATTCAGATTGTTCAAAGTGTTTCATCATTATGATGCTATGTTTTACTCAGTCTTGTGTAGCTTGAGACCAATATGCTGAGAGGAAGGCATGATAAAATTCTCCTTCACTGCGACAATCATAGAGTCGGCGAGTAGCATATCGGTCATTGTTACGTCGTATCGGCGGTTCCATCTCAAAATTCGGTGCACCTTGCCAATTTCTTTCATAATTTCCGAAGTGCCCTGTGTTATTATTTTGTGGCTGTTCCGTATTTCTATGTCCCTCTTCCCGTATTGGAGTGCGAGTGTCCTCTGAAATACGTAATTCTTGTATTACCTGTGTCAACTGATCTTGTACTTCCCGGATTTCTCTTTGGTGTTGCGTATTAATTTGATTCTGATTTTGTTTGAATTTCCTAATTTGTTCGAACTCTTCTGTGTCATTAAAGACTACCGGTTTTGTGTCATTCAGATTATCATCTACCTTCGTAGATAAATTAGTGAACTGATCCGAAAGTTCGGCTACTTTCTCCGATAGTGAGCACATTTCCTCAGTGTGTTTTTCTGAACCAAGTTTCAGAGTGTCCATTTGTGTTGAAATCAAATCTAATGTGTCCTTTAAGTTTTCCTGAGTTTTTGCAAGTTGCGTAACCGAATCGGTAGATGCAACTGAGTCAATTTTAGCTTGCAAGGTCTCATGATTTTCATGAACAATTGTTTGCAATTCTTTTATGGCTGCTTCGTGATTGTGTAATGCATTTTCATGCCGCGAAAAAATAGGTTGAAAATGCTCACAAATTTGTGTTTTTATGTCATTACAGATTTTTTGACATTTCGATTCAATGTTATGTAACTCAGTAGTTAAATCTTCACGTGTTTGTTCAAGTGTGGTGTCTAACTTTTGAAGCTTTTGTCCCATTTGTTGCATTAATTGTAATAACAATGCACTGGTGTCTGAAACATGTTCCTCAGTGCTATTCGGCAATGCATTTGAATCGGCAATATTCGCAGTTTGAAAAACAGAACATGTGTCTTGACTTACTTGAGAAAACGGCGAGAACGCAAAACCTGAATCTACAGTGTTTGCAAGATTGTGTCCTGTCATTTCGGAATCCTGAGGCGAGCTGTTGCCGACCGATCGATCGATAATGCTTCCCTGTTCACTAATTGTTCCACTGCCTACGCCATTATTTGCAGCCCGCTCCATTTCCCTATGTACTATTACCAAATTACTACTTTGAACATTCCAGAATGAGATTTTCACTCTGCAGCGGAGTGTGCGCTGATATGAAACTTCCTGTCAGATTAAAACTGTGTGCCCGACCGAGACTCGAACTCGGGACCTTTGCCTTTCGCGGGCAAATGCTCAACCAGCTGAGCCACCGAAGCACGACTCACGCCCGGTACTCACAGCTTTACTTCTGCCAGTATCCGTCTCCTACTTTCCAAACTTTACAGAAGCTCTTCTACAGTTTTCTTATCAGCGCACACTCCGCTGCAGAGTGAAATTCTCATTCTGGAAACATCCCCCAGGCTGTGGCTAAGCCATGTCTCCACACTATCCTTTCTTTCAGGAGTGCTAGTTCTGCATGTTTCGCAGAAGAGCTTCTGTAAAGTTTGGAAAGTAGGAGACGGATACTGGCAGAAGTAAGGCTGTGAGTACCGGGCGTGAGTCGTGCTTCGGTAGCTCAGCTGGTAGAGCACTTGCCCGCGAAATGCAAAGGTCCCGATTTCGAGTCTCGGTCGGGCACACAGTTTTAATCTGCCAGGAAGTTACATTGAGCATTAGTTAATTCATTACATGGTGGCGCTAACACACTGCTTTCGTCTTCACTGTCATTTCTCTGTTTACTTTGGAGCCTAGTATTTTGTTTTTCACACGCCATTATTGTCACAATATTTCACACGACAACACAGAAAAGCACAATTTGAAGAGCAAAAATAAGAGAACACATTAACGTAGCACTGAAAATAATATCTCGTTAATTGCAAGCGTAACTGCGAAATATTTGGTGCAAAAACTACATGCATGCCACAACTGTTTTACTGTACAACAATGAAAAACTACAACTACAGAGGAAATTCTCTCTACAATTACGCGCTACCAATAAACAAAGGCTACACTAACTACACAAACTACAAGAAAAAATCAGAAGATTCCAGTGAGGTATCCTCAGCTAAGGGTCGACATATGAAACGCCCCTTAGAAAAATTGTACAAGACTCTGCTTAAGCTGACAGACAATATTTTTAGCGCAAGGCCATCTGACTTTCAAAAATCTCTAAAAAAATGGCCCTGACTAACATTAAACTATATGTTTTACAAATCGCTTATCTCACAAAAAACTTGGTTACTCGAACTACTGCAATACAGCCACTACTGCCAGCTAAATAAAAGATTCAAACTACTGAAGGCACTAACTACTGACAGGCATAGTTAGCAAATGAAAGATTTTAATAGAGAACAAACAATGTATTTACCTCAATAGTCATAATATATATAGCAGTTTATGACATCCAGTCTTACAAATTTCAAAACTCCGCCATCTCTCTCCCCACGTCCACCACTGCTGGCGGCTCACCTCCAACTGCGCAACGCTATGCGCTGTTCATATCCAGCTGCCGCTCCCAACACTACAATGGCAGACAACAATGCAAACCAGCCACAGACTGCACACAGCACAGCCAGCGATTTTCATACAAAGCGCTACGTGGCGTTACCAATAAGGAAACCTAAACAGCCTACTTACAACTGTTACTCTGCGTTTGGTTTCCCGCGGTTATTGCGGTTAAGCCGTGGTTCTTCCTCTTTCTACGTGTGGCAACAGTGGTGTCTATCTTCGGTCTGGTGCTTATAGCTTCCAGCTAGCCAGTGTGCGACAGTCTGTCGGTCGGTGTGGATCAGCCAGGAAATCTCCACGTGGCGCAGTGGGACGGGCCCGCTGGCGGTCTCTACGCAGTGTCGGAGTGTGTGGGAGCTGTTCTGATTGGTACGAGGTTCGTGGCTCACCGACCCAGGACATCAAAGTTTGAGTTGTGACTTAATTACCGAGGCCAGTCTGTTCACACTGTGCCGTTGGTTTTCATGGTTGGCTGTTGGGGGTATTCCCGTGAGCAACAGCGAGTGTTAGAGTTGGCGAATGTTTGGCCACCATCCGGTGGAACTAAACTGTATTTAGGTTATTTGAAGTCCAACTGCACCAGCGGAGTTTTCTGCCTTGTGGCGTTTAGCGTTCCGGTTACCTGTCCTGGCCGCTGACGTAAAATTCAGGCAGTGCCCTCTCCTCGCCGTGTCGTCACTGCCCAACATGTGTGTGTAGTTCTTACAGCTTCTGCACTTGGTTGTGGGCGTTACACCGTTTTGGCTTTGGAGTTCCATGTGTGCTGGTCGGGTGGAAAGCAAGTTGTCTTGTCGGTGGGTGTGGGTCCGCTCCGTTGACTGTCTCTTGACCGGCTTGCCGGAGGATCGGATATAGTTGGGCCGACTACGTGTCTCCCCTAAGACTGACCCCCGGAAACTTCTGAGCGCCGCTGGCTGTACTGCCTTTTCTTATTGGTGTTCGACTGTGTATTTTAATGGCTCGTAGCCGATAGTTTGAATTTGTATGCTTTTAGTTGGGTTTTAAATAATGGGCCTTCAGCTGTTTTAAAAATTTAAGGGGTTGTACCCATAAGCCATAAGATTGTGTGACATATTCAGTCGATAGTTAAGCTCGGACATTTGCGCTGTAATTTTTGGGCAACTAAATAAAGTTACATGTGTTAGAGTGTAACTGACAGCCGCTTCTTTTTGGCCCCTTTTCACAATTCCAACTACCTGTTCCGTCCTATGGATTTAAGCAGACGTATCAATCATCTTATATGGGACCTGGATAAACTGAAAGAACCAGAGGTTGTACAGAGTTTCAGGGAGAGCATAAGGGGACAATTGACAGGAATAGGGGAAAGAAATACAGTAGAAGAAGAATGGGTAGCTCTGAAGGATGAAGTAGTGAAGGCAGCAGAGGATAAAGTAGGTAAAAAGACGAGGGCTGCTAGAAATCCTTGGGTAACAGAAGAAATATTGAATTTAATTGATGAAAGGAGAAAATATAAAAATGCAGTAAATGAAGCAGGCAAAAAGGAATACAGACGTCTCAAAAATGAGATCGAGAGGAAGTGCAAAATGGCTAAACAGGGATGGCTAGAGGATAAATGTAAGGATGTAGAGGCTTATCTCACTAGGGGTAAGATAGATACTGCCTACAGGAAAATTAAAGAGACCTTTTGAGAGAAGAGAACCACGTGTATGAATATCAAGAGCTCAGATGGCAACCCAGTTCTAAGCAAAGAAGGGAAGGCAGAAAGGTGGAAGGAGTATATAGAAGGTTTATACAAGGGTGATGTACTTGAGGACAATATTATGGAAATGGAAGAGGATGTAGATGAAGACGAAATGGGTGATACGATATTGCGTGAAGAGTTTGACAGAGCACTGAAAGACCTGAGTCGGAACAAGGCCCCCGGAGTAGACAACATTCCATTAGAACTACTGACGGCCTTGGGAGAGCCAGTCATGACAAAACTCTACCAGCTGGTGAGCAAGATGTATGAGACAGGCGAAATACCCTCAGACTTCAAGAAGAATATAATAATTCCAATCCCAAAGAAAGCAGGTGCTGACAGATGTGAAAATTACCGAACTATCAGTTTAATAAGTCACAGCTGCAAAATACTACCGCGAATTCTTTACAGACGAATGGAAAAACTGGTAGATGCGGACCTCGGGGAGGATCAGTTTGGATTCCGTCGAAATGTTGGAACACGTGAGGCAATACTGACCTTACGACTTATCTTAGAAGAAAGATTAAGGAAAGGCAAACCTACGTTTCTAGCATTTGTAGACTTAGAGAAAGCTTTTGACAATGTTGACTGGAATACTCTTTTTCAAATTCTAAAGGTGGCAGGGGTAAAATACAGGGAGCGAAAGGCTATTTACAATTTGTACAGAAACCAGATGGCAGTCATAAGAGTCGAGGGGCATGAAAGGGAAGCAGTGGTTGGGAAAGGATTGAGACAGGGTTGTAGCCTCTCCCCGATGTTATTCAATCTGTATATTGAGCAAGCAGTAAAGGAAACAAAAGAAAAATTTGGAGTAGGATTAAAATTCATGGAGACGAAGTAAAAACTTTGAGGTTCGCCGATGACATTGTAATTCTGTCAGAGACGGCAAAGGACTTGGAAGAGCAGTTGAACGGAATGGACAGTGTCTTGAAAGGAGGATATAAGATGAACATCAACAAAAGCAAAACGAGGATAATGGAATGTAGTCAAATTAAATCGGGTGATGCTGAGGGAATTAGATTAGGAAATGAGACACTTAAAGTAGTAAAGGAGCTTTGCTATTTGGGGAGCAAACTTACTGATGATGGTCGAAGTAGAGAGGATATAAAATGTAGTCTGGCAATGGCAAGGAAAGTGTTTCTGAAGAAGATAAAATTTGTTAACATCAAGTATTGATTTAAGGGTCAGGAAGTCATTTCTGAAAATATTTGTATGGAGTGTAGCCATGTATGGAAGTGCAACATGGACGATAAATAGTTTAGACAAGAAGAGAATAGAAGCTTTCGAAATGTGGTGCTACAGAAGAATACTGAAGATAAGGTGGATAGATCACGTAAGTAATGAGGAGGTATTGAATAGGATTGGGGAGAAGAGAAGTTTGTGGCACAACTTGACTAGAAGAAGGGATCGGTTGGTAGGACATGTTTTGAGGCATCAAGGGATCACCAGTTTGGTATTGGAGGGCAGTGTGGAGGGTAAAAATCGTAGAGGGAGACCGAGAGATGAGTACACTAAGCAGATTCAGAAGGATGTAGGTTGCAGTAGGTACTGGGAGATGAAGCAGCTTGCACAGGATAGAGTAGCATGGAGAGCTGCATCAAACCAGTCTCAGGACTGAAGACAACAACAACAACAACATAGTCAGTCATCTTCTACACCTTACCACACAACACAACAAAAATAATTGCGGTTCTTTCACACGCCAGTGGAGAACACATCTCTTTGATAGTGATGAAGCACATGTGAGATCGTGGCTTCGTCAACAAATTCAAACATTTTAAATTGATGATATTAGCAAAGAGGGTTTTCGTTGGGAGACATATGTTCGCCCCCAGGGTGACTATGTTGGGAAGTAAATACACTACTGGCCATTAAAATTGCTACGCCAAGAAGAAATGCAGATGATAAACGGGTACTCACTGGACAAATATATTATACTATAACTGACATTTCATTATATTTTCACGCAATTTGGGTGCATATACAGAGAAGTCAGTACCTAGAACAACCAACACCGGCCGTAATAACGGCCTTGATACGCCTGAGCATTGAATCAAACAGAGGTTGGAAGGGGTGTACAGGTGCAGCTTCAACACGATACCACAGTTCATCAAGAGTAGTGAATGGCGTATTGTGACGAGCCAGTTGCTGGGCCACCATTGACCAGACGTTTTCAGTTGGTGAGGGATCTGGAGAATGTGCTGGCCAGAGCAGCAGTCGAAGATTTTTCGTATCCAGAAAGGCCCGTACATGACCTGCAACATGCGGCCATGCATTATCGTGCTGAAATGTACAGTTTCGCAGGGATCGAATGAAGGGTAGAGCCGCGGGTCGTAACACATCTGAAATGTAACGTCCACTGTTCATAGTGCCGTCAGTACGAACAAGAGGTGCCCGAGACTTGTAACCAATGACACCTCATACCATCACGCCTGCTGATACGCCAGTATGGCGATGACGAATACACGCTTCCAATGTGCGTTCACCACAATGTCGCCAAACACTGATGCGACTAACGTGATGCTGTAAACAGAACTTGGACTCATCCGAAAAAATGACGTTTTGCCATTCGTGCACCCAGGTTCGTCGTTGAATACACCATCGCAGGCGCTCCTGTCTGTGATGCAGCGTCAAGGGTAACCGCAGCCATGGTCTCCGACTTGATAGTCCATGCTGCTGCAAACGTCGTCGAACTGTTCGTGCAGATGGTTGTTGTCTTGCAAACTTGCCCATCTGTTGACTGGGGGATCGAGACGTGTCTGCACGATCCGCTATAGCCGTGCGGATAAGATGCCTGTCATCTCGACTGTTAGTGATACGAGGCCGTTGAGATCCAAGACGGCGTTCCGTATTACCTCCTGAACCCACCGATTCCATATTTTGCTAACAGTCATTGGATCTCGACCAGCGCGAGCAGCAATGTCGCCATACGATAAACGGCAATGGCGATAGGCTACAATCCGACCTTTATCAAAGTCGGAAAAGTGATGGTACGTATTTCTCCTCCTTACACAAGGCATCACAACAACGATTCACCAGGCAACGGCGGTCAACTGCTATTTGTGTATGAGAAATCGGTTGGAGACTCCTCATGTCAGCACGTTGTGGGTGTCGCCACCGTCGCCAACCTTGTGTGAATGCTCTGAAAAGCTAATCATTTGCATATCACAGCATCTTCTTCCTGGTGGTTAAAATTCGCGTCTGCAGCACTTCATCTTCGTGCTGTAGCAATTTTAATGGCCAGTAGTCTATATAGACGTGAAGAATAAAGTTTTACTATATTAATAAAGTTCGTTTTATTTTTTGAAAAAAAAGCTTTAAGATTTTCACAAAGAAATTGGGAGCGTTAGTTCCGAGCACGCCGTCGTTGTTCAGGGTCAGCTCCTCGAGCGTTGGGAAGCCCCTACGACGTCCGGAGTCGCTCTTCCCTTTAGTGTTGCTTCGGCAGGCTGCAGGGCGCAGCGGGAAAATTTTTACGCAATTTTCGCAGAGCGCGTAAACACGCCGGCTGTCGACAGGGGGTTCAGCGCCGGCGTGGCTGGCAGAGAGAAAGGTTCTCCCGGGGGCGGGTGGAGGAGGGCTGGCGAACGGCGCGGGAACGCGAAGGAGCGGCGCCGGCAGTACCGCCACCCTGACAGAGACAAATATCCCCGCAGAAGCGTGTTCCACTCTCTCTCGACCCACCCCCCAGCCCCCACCTCCACGCTGCCCGTCAGTCAGCGCGTCACTCCGGCGGCCCACGCAGGTTGCTAGTCTCGAAAGCGAGACCTCGGTCGATAGCCTTGCGCAGTCGACACTTCGATCGATACTAGTAGGGTGTCACTACTGTGCTGGCGACTCATGTCGTAACGCCATCGGTTGGTAGGACATGTTCTGAGGCATCGAGGGATCACCAATTTGGTATTGGAGGGCAGCGAGGAGGGTAAAAATCGTAGAGGAAGACCAAGAGATGAGTACACTAAGCAGATTCAGAAGAGTGTTTATTTAGAGCAAAGCTGATTTGCGTCCCCATAGTGGCGCTGCTAGAGACGCTTTTATGCCACTGGTGCGAAATTTGCCCCGCGTGTTTAGCCGAGCGGTGTAAGGCGCTGCAGTCATGGACTGCGAGGCTGGTCCCGTTGGATGTTCGCGTCCTCCCTCGGGCATGGGTGTGTGTGTTTGTCCTTAGGATAAATTAGGTTAAGTAGTGTGCAAGCTTAGGGACTGATGACCTTAGCAGTTAAGTCGCATGAGATTTCACACACATTTGAACATTTGGGACGAGCCGATCTCTCGCTGTGAAATCTGGCTTTGCGGGACAGAGCGGAACAGGTTATAGTTGTGGAAAGGGCCAAAATCAGTTACTGTTAATTTCACAAAACATACAAACTTCATTTTCCCAAAAACACTTAGTCTCACATGTCCTTAAAAGGATTGCAAAACAATACGGCTGAAGGCCAGATCACAAGGTGAAACAGACCCATTGAAAAATTAATGAATTACTGTGCTAATAAACCTCTTACGTTATTTGCTTTTCAAACAGCTGAGCAAACTGAATGTACTCAGACATTTCTCACTTTACTTGCTCAGATCATCACTAAACTGACACAGCATATTTTTAGCACAACGCAATCTGACTTTTAATAATCCCTACAAAAGAATAGCCCTGCCTAACAATAACATATACCTTTCATGAATCACAATCATCTTCGTTACTCAAACTGCTGCAATACAGCGTGTGCCACTACTGCCGGCTGAATAAAAGATTCAAACGACTGAAGGCACTAACTGCTGATAGGCATAGTTAGCAAATGAAAGATTTTGGTAGAGAACAAACAATGTATTTACCAATAATGTTCAAAAGATATATATAGAGTGTCCTAGCTATCTTGTCCACCCAAAATATCTCTGGAACAATAACATCTACTGGAAAACAACTTCCACCGGTATCAATGTAGGGCTGGGGCCCATGAATGTACATATTTGGAAACATTGTAAAACGAAAGCATATGTGTTTTTTAACACAAACTTATGTTTTTTTTTAAATGGACCTCCTATATTTTTTTTCAGCAATCCATAGCATTACATACACAATGGCGTTGATTGCATCGCAATATTCCCATTACATCCTGAGATATTGAGACGCGAAGTTGACTCTTGAAACAGCCGACATGCGCTGCTAGCGCACGTCCTGAGGCTCAGGCGTGAACCCCATGCTGCCCGTAATCGCAGCAAGATGGCAGCAGACCGTATTATTCGTTTCTGACCTCTTGATAAGTATGGAAGTGTGATTACGCATGTCAATCACATCGCGATTACGGGCAGCATGGGGTTCCCTCCTGAGCCTTAGGACGTGGGCTAGCAGCGCATGTCGGGTGTTTCAAGCGTCAGCTTCGCGTCTCAATATCTCGGGATGTAATGGGAATATTGCGATGCAATCAACGCCATTGTATGTGTGCTTTGTCATGCTATTGATTACCGAAGAAAAATGTAGGAGGTCTATTTCAAAAAAAACATAAGTTTGTGTTAAAAAACATATATGCTATCGTTCTAGAATGTTTCCAAATATGTACATTCATGGGCCCCAGTCCTACATTGATACCGGTGAAAGTCGTTTTCCAGTAGCTGTTATTGTTCCAGAGATATTTTGGGCGGACAAGATGGCTGGGACATTATATATATATATATATTTTGTTGTTGAGGTCTTCAGTCCTGAGACTGGTTTGATGCAGCTCTCCATGCTACTGTATCCTGTGCAAGCCTCTTCATCTGCCAGTATCCACTGCAACCTACATCCTTCTGAATCTGCGTAGTGCAGTCATCTCTTGGTCTCCCTCTACGATTTTTACCCTCCACGCTGCCCTCCAATACTAAATTGGTGATCCCTTGATGCCTCAGAACATGTCCTACCAACCCATCCCTTCTTCTGGTCAAGTTGTGCCACAAACTCCTCTTCTACCCAATTCTGTTCAATACCTCCTCATTAGTCATGTGATCTACCCATCTAATCTTCAACATTCTTGTGTAGCACCAGCACCACATTTCGAAAGCTTCTATTCTCTTCTTGTCTAAACTATTTATCGTCCATGTTGCACTTCCATACATGGTTACACTCCATACAAATATTTTCAGAAATGACTTCCTGACCCTTAAATCAATACTTGATGTTAACAAATTTTATCTTCTTCAGAAACGCTTTCCTTGCCATTGCCAGTCTACATTTTATATCCTCTCTACTTTGACCATCATCAGTTATTTTGCTCCCCAAATAGCAATACTCCTTTACTACTTTGTCTCATTTCCTAATCTAATATCCTCAACATCACCCGACTTAATTCGACTACATTCCATTATCCTCATTTTGCTTTTGTTGATGTTCATCTTACATCCTCCTTTCAAGACAATATCCATTCCGTTCAACTGCTCTTCCAAGTCCTTTGCTGTCTCTGACAGAATTACAGTCATAGGCGGACCTTCTTCTCCACGGACTTTAATACCTACTCCGAACTTTTCTTTTGTTTCCTTCACTGCTTGCTCAATATACAGACTGAATAACATCGGGGAGAGACTACAGCCCTGTCTCACTCCCTTCCCAACCACTGCTTTCCTTTCATGTCCCTCGACTCTTACAACTGCCATCTGGTTTCTGTACAAATTGTAAATAGCCTTTCGCTCCCTGTATTTTACCCCTGCCACCTTCAGAATTTGAAAGAGAGTATTCCAGTCAACATTGTCAAAAGCTTTCTCTAAGTCTACAAATGCTAGAAACGTAGGTTTGCCCTTCCTTAATCTAGCTTCTAAGATAAATCGTAGGGTCAGTATTGCCTCACTTGTTCCAACATTTCTACGGAATCCAAACTGATCTTCCTCGAGGTCGGCTTCTACTAGTTTTTCCATTCGTCTGTAAAGAATTCGCGTTAGTATTTTGCAGCTGTGACTTATTAAACTGATAGTTCGGTAATTTTCACATCTGTCAGCACCTGCTTTCTTTGGGATTGGGATTATTATTCTTCTTCGAGTCTGAGGGTGTTTCATCTGTCTCATTCATCTTGCTCACCAAATGGTAGAGTTTTGTCAGAACTGGCTCTCTCAAGGCTGTCAGTAGTTCCAATGGAATGTTGTCTACTCCGGGGGCCTTGTTTCGACTCAGGTCTTTCAGTGCTCTGTCAAACTCTTCACGCAGTATCGTATCTCCCATTTCATCTTCACCTACATGCTCTTCCATTTCCATAATATTGTCCTCAAGTACATCGCCCTTGTATAGACACTCTATATACTCCTTCCACCTTTGTGCTTTCCCTTCTTTGTTAGAACTGGGTTTCTATCTGAGCTCTTGATGTTCATACAAGTGGTTCTCTTATCTCCAAAGGTCTCTTTAATTTTCCTGTAGGCAGTATCTATCTTACCACTAGTGAGATAAGCCTCTACATCCTTACATTTGTCCTCTAGCCATCCCTGTTTAGCCATTTTGCACTTCCTGTCGATCTCATTTTTGAGACGTTTGTATTCCTTTTTGCCTGCTTCATTTACTGCATTTTTATATTTTCTCCTTTCATCAATTAAATTCAATATTTCTTCTGTTACCCAAGGATTTCTAGCAGCCCTCGTCTTTTTACCTACTTGATCCTCTGCTGTCTTCACTACTTCATCCCTCAACGCTACCCATTCTTCTTCTACTGTATTCCTTTCCCCCATTCCTGTCAATTGCTCCCTTTTGCTCTCCCTGAAACTCTGTACAACCTCTGGTTCTTTCAGTTTATCCACTCCCATCTCCTTAAATTCCCACCTTTTTGCAGTTTCTTCAGTTTTAATCTACAGGTCAGATTGTGGTCAGAGTCCACATCTGGCCCTGGAAATGTCTTACAGTTTAAACCTGGTTCCTAAATCTCTGTCTTACCATTATATAATCTATCTGAAACCTGTCAGTATCTCCAGGCTTCTTCCATGTATACAGCCTTCTTTTATGATTCTTGAACCAAGTGTTACCTATGATTAAGTTGTGCTCTGTGCAAAATTCTATCAGGCGGCTTCCTCTTTCATTTCTTTGCCCCAGTCCATATTCACCTAATATGTTTTCTTACTACCGAATTCCAGTCACCCATGACTATTAAATTTTCCTCTCCCTTCACTACCTGAATAATTTCGTTGATTTGATCATACATTTCATCAATTTCTTCGTCATTTACAAATTTACTCTTTCAGATGGACACACGTCCAGATCGTCCGCTCTCAAAATTCTGCCATCTTTCTCCCCACACCCAACCACCTCCAACTGCGCAACGCTATGCGCTGTTCACATCCAACTGCCCAACACTGCAATAGCAAATATTCCAGCAATGCCAACCAGCCACAGACTGCAAGCAGCACAGCCAGTGAATTCATATAGAGTGCTACGTTCCGTTACCAACATAAAAACCTAAACCGCCTACATACAAAGTTACTAAAATTGCTTTAAGGAATACACATGGCTGAAAGCCTAAGTTAACCAAAAGAGAGAAATTTTACGTTAAGCTCGGCTGAAGGCCACATACTGATCATCGAAGAACTAAAGGCTTAAGGCCTGAGTAAGAAAGATTTGAAATAGAGCAAAATCTCCTTTTTGTAAAATAAGTTTTAAACAATTCAATATTGAAACCTTAATTTAAGTCGGCTGAAGGCCTTATTTTAAAATTACAGCACCCCGTCTTCAGGCCACATGTGGCCTACCGACCGCCGACTCATCCTCTGTGGAGGATGCTGATACAGGGTGTTTCAAATATGACCGGTATATTTGAAACGGCAATACAAACTAAACGAGCAGCGATAGAAATACACCGTTTGTTGCAATATGCTTGGGACAACAGTACATTTTCAGGCGGACAAACTTTCGAAATTACAGTAGTTACAATTTTCAACAACAGATGGCGCTGCAAGTGATGCGAAAGATATAGAAGACAACACAGTCTGTGAGTACGCCATTCTGCACGTCGTCTTTCTGCTGTAAGCGTGTGCCGTTACAACGTGCAAGTGTGCTCTGGACAACATGGTTTATTCCTTAGAACAGAGGATTTTTCTGTTGGAATTCCACCGTCTAGAACACACTGTTGTTGCATCAAGACGAAGTTTTCAACGGAGGTTTAATGTAACCAAAGGACCGAAAAGCGATACAATAAAGGATCTGTTTGAAAAATTTCAACGGACTGGGAACGTGACGGATGAACGTGCTGGAAAGGTAGGGCGACCGCGTACGGCAACCACAAAGGGCAACGCGCAGCTAGTGCAGCAGGTGATCCAACAGCGGCCTCGGGTTTCCGTTCGCCGTGTTGCAGCTGCGGTCCAAATGACGCCAACGTCCACGTATCGTCTCATGCGTCAGACTTTACACCTCTATCCATACAAAATTCAAACGCGGCAACCCCTCAGCACCGCTACCATTGCTGCACGAGAGACATTCGCTAACGATATAGTGCACAGGCTTGATGACGGCGATATGCATGTGGGCAGCATTTGGTTTACTGACGAACCTGCCGGCGGCGGTGGTCTCGCGGTTCTAGGCGCGCAGTCCGGAACAGTGCGACTGTTACGGTCACAGGTTCGAATCCTGCCTCGGGCATGGATGCTGATAGAAGGGACATTTGGTCAGCACACCGTTCTCCCGGTCGCTTCGATGGTATTCTTGACTGAAGCCGCTACTATTCGGTCGAGTAGCCGTGGTCTAGGGGTAGCGTCTGTGATTCATAATCAAAACGTCTTCAGTCCCGGGTTCGATTCGCGCCACTGCCTAAATTCTGATAAATAATCAGCATTTGCGGCCGAAGACTTCCGGCATAAGAAGTCAGCCTCATTCTGCCAGCGGCATTGTCAAAGAGGGCGGAGGAGCGGATAGAGGTTCAGGGCACTCTCTTGTCCTAGGGGTGGGAAATTGCCCCTAAAGGCGGAAGAATCTGCAATGATCAGCGACATGAGGATGCTGAAGGCAATGGAAACCACTGCATTAAAGACACGTAACGTGTATCCACAGGACATGTGGCCTGTAGTTGAAGAAGTGTCATGATGATCTCTCCATTGGCAAAAGATTCCGGAATAGTCCCCCATTCGGATCTCCAGGAGGGGACTGCCAAGGGGGAGGTTACCATGAGAAAAAGAAAGGATAATGTTCTAAGAGTCGGGGCGTGGAATGTCAGAAGCTTAAACGCAGCAGGAAAACTAGAAAATCTGAAAAGGGAAATGCAAAGGCTCAATCTAGATATAGTAGGGGTCAGTGAAGTGAAGTGCATGGAAGACAAGGATTTCTGGTCAGATGAGTATCGGGTAATATCAACAGCAGCAGAAAATGGTATAACAGGTGTAGCATTCGTTATGAATAGGAAGGTAGGGCAGAGGGTGTGCTACTGTGAACAGTTCAGTGACCGGGTTGTTCTAATCAGAATCGACAGCAGACCAACACCGACAACGATAGTTCAGGTATACATGCCGACGTCGCAAGCTGAAGATGAACAGATAAAGTGTATGAGGATATTGAAAGGGTAATGCAGTATGTAAAGGGGGACGAAAATCTAATAGTCATGGGCGACTGGAATGCAGTTGTAGGGGAAGGAGTAGAAGAAAAGGTTACAGGAGAATATGGGCTTGGGACAAGGAATGAAAGAGGAGAAAGACTAATTGGGTTCTGTAACAAGTTTCAGCTAGTAATAGCGAATACCCTGTTCAAGAATCACAAGAGGAGGAGGTATACTTGGGAAAGGCCGGGAGATACGGGAAGATTTCAATTAGATTACATCATGGTCAGACAGAGATTCCGAAATCAGATACTGGATTGTAAGGCGTACCCAGGAGCAGATATAGACTCAGATTACAATATAGTAGTGATGAAGAGTAGGCTGAAGTTCAAGACATTAGTCAGGAAGAATCAATACGTTAAGAAGTGGGATACGGAAGTTCTAAGGAATGACGAGATACGTTTAAAGTTCTCTAACGCTATAGATACAACAATAAGGAATAGCGCAGTAGGCAGTACAGTTGAAGAGGAATGGACATCTCTAAAAAGGGCCATCACAGAAGTTGGGAAGGAAAACATAAGTACAAAGAAGGCAGCTGCAAAGAAACCATGGGTAACTGAAGAAATACTTCAGTTGATTGATGAAAGGAGGAAGTACAAACATGTTCCGGGGAAATCAGGAGTACAGAAACGCAAGTCGCTGAGGAATGAAATAAATAGGAAGTGCAGGGAAGCTAAGACGAAATGGCTGCAGGAAAAATGTGAAGACATCGAAAAAGATATGATTGTTGGAAGGACAGACTCAGCATACAGGAAAGTCAAAACAACCTTAGGTGACATTAAAAGCAACGGTGGTAACATTAAGAGTGTAACGGGAATTCCACTGTTAAATGCAGAGGAGAGAACAGATAGGTGGAAAGAATACACTGAAAGCCTCTATGAGGGTGAAGATTTGTCTGATGTGATAGAAGAAGAAACAGGAGTCGATTTAGAAGAGATAGGGGATCCAGTATTAGAATCGGAATTTAAAAGAGCTTTGGAGGACTTACGGTCAAGTAAGGCAGAAATGATAGATAACATTCCATCAGAATTTCTAAAATCATTAGGGGAAGTGGCAACAAAACGACTATTCACGTTGGTGTGTAGAATATATGAGTCTGGCGACATACCATCTGACTTTCGGAAAAGCATCATCCACACAATTCCGAAGACGGCATGAGCTGACAAGTGCGAGAATTATCGCACAATCAGCTTAACAGCTCATGCATCGAAGCTGCTTACAAGAGTAATATACAGGAGAATGGAAAAGAAAATTGAGAATGCGCTAGGTGACGATCAGTTTGGCTTTACGAAAAGTAAAGGCACGAGAGAGGCAATTCTGACGTTACGGCTAGTAATGGAAGCAAGGCTGAAGAAAAATCAAGACACGTTCATAGGATTTGTCGACCTGGAAAAAGAGTTCGACAATATAAAATGCTGCAAGCTGTTCGAGATTCTGAAAAAAGTAGGGATAAGCTATAGGGAGAGACGGGTCATATACAATATGTACAACAACCAAGAGGGAATAATAAGAGTGGACGATCAACAATGAAGTGCTCGTATTAAGAAGGGTGTAAGACAAGGCTGTAGCCTTTCGCCCCTACTCTTCAATCTGTACATCGAGGAAGCAATGATGGAAATAAAAGAAAGGTTCAGGAGTGGAATTAAAATACAAGGTGATAGGATATTAATGATACGATTCGCTGATGACATTGCTATTCTGAGTGAAAGTGAAGAAGAATTAAATGGCCTGCTGAAGGGAATGAACAGTCTAATGAGTACACAGTATGGTTTCAGAGTAAATCGGAGAAAGACGAAGGTAATGAGAAGTAGTAGAAATGAGAACAGCGAGAAACCTAACATCAGGATTGATGGTCACGAAGTCAATGAAGTTAAGGAATTCCGCTACCTAGGCAGTAAAATAACCAATGACGGACGGAGCAAGGAAGACATCAAAAGCAGACTCGCTATGGCAAAAAAGGCATTTCTGGCCAAGAGAAGTCTACTAATATCAAATACCGGCCTTAATTTGAGGAAGAAATTTCTGAGGATGTACGTCTGGAGTACAGCATTGTATGGTAGTGAAACATGGACTGTGGGAAAACCGGAACAGAAGAGATTCGAAGCATTTGAGATGTGGTGCTACAGACGAATGTTGAAAATTAGGTGGACTAATATGGTAAGGAATGAGGAGGTTCTACGCAGAATCGGAGAGGGAAGGAATATGTGGAAAACACTGATAAGGAGAAGGGACAGGATGATAGGACATCTGCTAAGACATGAGGGAATGACTTCCATGGTACTAGAGGGAGCTGTAGAGGGCAAAAAATGTAGAGGAAGACAGAGATTGGAATACGTCAAGCAAATAATTCAGGACGTAGGTTGCAAGTGGTACTCTGAGATGAAGAGGTTGGCACAGGAAAGGAATTCGTGGCGGGCCGTAGCAAACCACTCAGTAGACCGATGACCAAAAAGAAAAAAAAAAGCTTAAAAGTG
This sequence comes from Schistocerca gregaria, assembly GCF_023897955.1. Classification (NCBI taxonomy): domain Eukaryota; kingdom Metazoa; phylum Arthropoda; class Insecta; order Orthoptera; family Acrididae; genus Schistocerca; species Schistocerca gregaria. Next base: position 157,930,209 of record NC_064929.1, on the reverse strand, counting down.
CATGGCGGCCCGGATGGTCACCCATCCAAGTGCCGGCCAAGCCCGACAGAGCTTAATTTCGGTGATCTTACGGGAATCGGTGTATCCACTGCGGGAAGGCTGTTGCCTATTTTACAATTAAAAACAAAAATATAATATACGCTACTGGCCATTAAAATTGCTACACCACGAAGATGGCGTGTTACAGATGCGAAATCTAACCGACAGGAAGAAGATGCTGTGATATGCAAATTATTAGCTTTTCAGAGCATTCACACAAGGTTGGCGCCGGTGGCGACACCTACGTCGTGCTGACATGAGGAAAGTTTCCAACCGATTTCTCATACAGAAACAGCAGTGACCGGCGTTGTCTAGTGAAACGTTGTTGTGATGCCTCGTGTAAGGAAGAGAAATGCGTACCATCACGTTTCAGAGACATTGCTGCTCGCGTTGGTCGAGATCCAATGACTGTTAGCAGAATATGAAGTCGGTGGGTTCAGGAGGGTAATACGGAACGCCGTGCTGGATCCCAACGGCCTCGTATCACTAGCAATCGAGATGACAGGCATCTTATCCGCATGGCTATAACGGATCGTGCAGCCACGTCTCGGTCCCTGAGTCAACAGATGGGGACGTTTGCAAGACAACAACCATCTGCTTGAACAGTTCGACGACGTTTGCAGCAGCACGGACTATCAGCTCGGAGACAATGGCTGCGTTTACCCGTGACGCTGCATCACAGACAGGAGCGCCTGCGATGGTGTACTCGACGAACCTGTGTGTACGAATGGCAAAACGTCATTTTTTCGGATGAATCCATGTTGTGGTTACAGCATCATGATGATCGTATCCGTGTTTGGCGACATCGCGGTGAACGCATATTGGAAGCGTGTATTCATTATCACCATACTGGCGTATCACCCGGCGTGATGGTATGAGGTGCCATTGGTTAAACGTCTCGGTCACCTCTTGTTCGCTTTGATGTCACTTTGAACAGTGGACGTTACATTTCAGGTATGTTACGACCCGTGGCTCTACCCTTCATTCGACCCATGCGAAACCCTACATTTCAGCAGGATAATGCACGACCGCATGTTGCAGGTCCTGTACGGGCCTTTCTGGATACAGAAAATGTTCGACTGCTTCCCTGGCCAGCACATGCTCCAGATCCCTCACCAATTGAAAACGTCTGGTCAATGGTGGGCGAGCAACTGACTCTTCACAATACTCCAGTCACTACTCTTTATGAACTGTGGTATCGTGTTGAAGCTGCATGAGCAGTTGTACCTGTACAGGCCATCCAAGCTCTGTTTGACTCAATGCCCAGGTGTATCAAGGCCAGAGGTGGTTGTTCTGCGTACTGATTTCTCAGGATCTATGCAGCCAAATTACGTGAAAACGTAATCACATGTCAGTTCTGGTATAATATATTTGTCCAATGAATACCCGTTTATCATCTGCATTTCTTCTTGGTGTAGCAATTTTAATTGCCAGTAGTGTAGTATAAAAATATCGGCACCAGGTATTGCCATTCCCATATCGACACATCGGAGGAAAATGTATCGCGCATATATAGGTTGATTACAATTAAAGTTTCAAAATGCTGTAGAAATAAAAACCACTGGTCAGAATGACGTCAAATTGCAGCGGTAATATTATCGGAGAAGGGGGAAAATAGATTGCAGAAGAAGAAGAAAAATAGGGTGAAAATTGATCAAAAGATGTCGCTGTATGTATCTCAGTGCTTAAATGAAAACACTTGTCATGCCGCCGGCCCATTGAAGTTGGTATAAACACGCCGAGTACACGGCTTTTCCTCCTTTCGTGTCTGCCACTTTCGCCATTACTGTCTGAATGCAGGATCGCGCTCTGCTTGTAAAGCTGTATTACAAGAATGATGACTGTGCACACGTCGCTCTGCAGGAGTTCCGGACACTGAAGGCTTTGGAAAAAGGCGTTGGTCCGAGGACTGCCGTACGTCTGGAGAAAATGATTCGTAAATTCGTAAAGACGGGTTCTCTTGGTGTGCAACATGGTAGAGGGATGAAACGAATTAATTCGGCGTCAGTGGAAGCAGTGGTCCCAGCAATGCAGGAGGAGACAGACGGTGCTGTGCAAACGTGGAGGGCACGGAGCATTGCCCGAACATTGGACATACCCGTGAGCAAGGTGGGTAAAACCCTACTAAACGTCCTTCTTTGTTATCCATTCAAAGTTACCCACATGAACGAGTTGCTTCCTGTTGACCTGCCAACCAGCTTTCTTCGCTTTAGAATTTCTTGCTCCCATGGAAGTGGACAATGATTGGCCGTGGAAGATTTTGTGCACAGACGAAGCCCTCTTCCATCTGACAGGGTATGTCAATACACAGAGTTGTCGGGTATGGGCAACGGAAAACCCACACGCAAATCAAACAGTAGCACTTCATCCTGATAAGGTCACTGTGTGGTGCGGGTTTACGACATCGTTTATCATATGACCATATTTTTTCGAAGAGGCACTGCGCAACCACGTCATTCCAGTTCTCCAACAGCTTGTATGTGTGGATGGGATCATTTTTATGCAACATGGCGCACCTCCGCATATTGCAAAGCCATTTAAGCAGCTGCTGAAGCGCCATTTCGGAAATGCTACAACTATCAGCCACCGTTTCCCCTATAGCCTGGCCGTCCCGATCACCTGATCTTAATACGTGTGATTTCTGGCTGTGGGTCTATCTGAAACATGTTGTGTTCAGTGTTCTGATTGCAAACTTAGCATCATTGAAGGCACGCAATGCGCAACACATTCTGAACGTCACCCCGTAAACACTTCGATCAGTTGTAGAACATGCTGTTTCACGATTTCAACTTGTTTCAGAAAATGGTGGACAGCATACTGAACAGGTTCTGCGCCATTCACACGGAAATAAATAATCCGATATGAGTATGATTCATGCTTTTCATGCAGTTTTTGGCCTCATGACAATTATAAACCGATGCGGGTGGTGCATTTTAAGCGGTTTTTGGCCTCATGACAATTATAAACAGATTTTTCCCATCCGATGTGATATGACTTTGCCGTGGTGTGTGGGCTTACGTGACTAACAGTATCACACCTGTACACCCTTCCACACTGAGTAGTGCAGGTTGTTTAAATACACCTTAGGCATTGTTGTAACATTCATTTGTGATTTGTACTCTACCACTGTTAAATTATGATGCTTACAGCACCATCTATTGCTGCATTTTGTAACTATTTATTTTTCTTCTGCCATACGTTTCCCCCTTCTCCAATAATATTCCGTTGCAGTTTTTAGTCATTCTGACCAGCGGTTTGAAAGTTCAAATTTAATTATAATCACCCTATACATACACTCATGCTCGTAAATTAATGATAATTGCAGAATGTGGTGCCACACAACGTGGCACTACACAAAACTGGCGCTAATGGGATAGGCACATAGGGAACACACACGACACAGATCTGTAAGTCCACGGTATTGGTGATAAGGTGAGAAAACAGTTCGCGAAACACATGTGATACAATACGCCACTGTTTCGTGCGCATGGCCGGCCGCGGTGGTCTCGCGGTTAAGGCTCTCAGTCCAGAACCGCGTGACTGCTACGGTCGCAGGTTCGAATCCTGCCTCGGGCATGGATGTGTGTGATGTCCTTAGGTTAGTTAGGTTTAAGTAGTTCTAAGTTTAGAGGTCTGATGACCACAGCTGTTAAGTCCCATAGTGCTCAGAGCCATTTGAACCATTTTTTTTCCTGCGCATGTACCCCGACGTCAATACGGGATATGATCACCATGCACACGTACACAGGCCGCACAACGGGTTGGCATATTGGCATACTGTGGATCAGGTGGTCGATCAGCTGGGGTATAGCCTCCCATTCTAGCACCAGTGCCTGTCGGAGCTTCTGAAGTGCCGTAGGGGTTTGAATATGTGCAGCGATATGTCGACCGAGAGCATCCCAGACGTGCTCGATGGGGTTTAGGGCTGGAGAACAGGCAGGCCACTCCATTCACTTGATATATTCTGTTTCAAGGTACCCTCCACGATGGCAGCTCGGTGGGGCCGTGCGTTATCATCCATCAGGACGATGTTGGCACCCACTGAGCTCCTGAAAACGACATACTGGTGCAAAATGACGTCCCGATACACCTGACCTGTTACAGGTCATCTGTCAAAGACATGCAGGGGTGCACGTGCACCAATCATAATCCCACTACAGACCATCAAACCACGACCTCCATACAGGTCCCTTTCAAGGACATTAATGGATTGGCATCTGCTTCCTGGTTCACGCCAGATGAAAACCCGACGAGGATCACTGTTCAGACTATACCTGGACTCGTCCGTGAACATAACCTGGGACCACTGTTTCAATGACCATGTACTGTGTTCTTGACACCAGGCTTCACGGGCTCTCCTGTGACCAGGGGTCAGTGGAATGCACCTTGAAGGTCTCCATGCAAATGAACCATGTCTGTTCAGTCGTCTGTAGACTGTGTGTCTGAAGACAACTGTTCCACTGGCTGCGGTAAGGTCCCGAGCTAGACTACCTGCAGTACTCCGTGGCCGTCTGCGGGCACTGATGGTGAGATATCGGTCTTCTTGTGGTGTTGTACACTGTGGACGTCCCGTACTGTGGCGTTTCCTGTCTGCTGGAATCGTTGTCCCCCCCTCTAACAGCCGTGTACCGCAAGTCTCTAGAGGAACGGAAGGTTCCAAATAATTGGAAAAGAGCACAGGTAATTCCAGTTTTCAAGAAGGGTCGTCGAACAGATGCGCAAAACTATAGGCCTATATCTCTGAAATCGATCTGTTGTAGAATGTTAGAACACGTTTTTTGCTCGCGTCATTACTGGAAACTCAGAATCTACTTTGTAGGAATCAACATGGATTCCGGAAACAGCGATCGTGTTAAACCCAACTCGCTTTATTTGTTCATGAGACCAAGAAAAAATTATATAGAGGCTCCCAGGTAGATGCCATTTTACTTGACTTCCGGAAGACGTTCGATACAGTTCCTCACTGTCGCCTGATAAACAATGTAAGAGCCCACGGAATATAAGACCAGCTGTGTGGATGGACTGAAGAGTTTTTAGCAAACAGAACACAGCATGTTGTTATCAATGGAGAGACGTCTACAGACGTTAAAGTAGCCTCTGGCGTGCCACAGGGGAGACTTGTGGGACCATTGCTTTTCACAATATATATAAATGACCTAGTAGATAGTGTAGAAAGTTCCATGCGGCTTTTCGCGGATGATGCTGTAGTATACAGAGAAGTTGCAGCATTAGAAAATTGCAGTGAAATGGAGGAAGATCTGCAGCGGATAGCCACTTGGCGCAGGGAGTGGCAACTGACCCTTAACGTAGACAAATGTAATGTATTGCGAATACATAGAAAGAAGGATCCTTTATCGTATGATTATATGATAGCGGAACAAACACTGGTGGCAATTACTTCTGTAAAATATCTGGGAGTATGTGTACGGAACGATTTGAAGTGGAAAGATCATATAAAATTAATTATTGGTAAGGCGGGTGCCAGGTTGAGATTCATTGGGAGAGTCCTTAGAGAATGTAGTCCATCAACAAAGGAGGTGGCTTACAAAACACTCGTTCGACCTATACTTGAGTATTGCTCGTCAGTGTGGGATCCGTAGCAGGTTAGGTTGACGGAGGAGATACAGAAAACCCAAAGAAGAGTGGCGCGTTTCGTCACAGGGTTATTTGGTAAGCGTGATAGCGTTACGGGGATGTTTAGCAAACTCGAGTGGCAGACTCTGTAAGAGAGGCGCTCTGCATCGCGGTGTAGCTTGCTGTCCAAGTTTCGAGAGGGTGCGTTTCTGGATGAGGTATCGAATATATTGCTTCCTCCTAATTATACCTCCGGAGGAGATCCGAATGTAAAGTTAGAGAGGTTCGAGCGCGCACAGAGCCTTCCGCCCGTCGTTCTTCCCGCGAACCATACGCGACTGGAAGAGGAAAGCGAGGTAATGCAGTGGCACGTAAAGTGCCTCCCGCGACATACCGTTGGGTCGCTTGCGGAGTATAAATGTAGACGTAGATGTCGATCTTCAGATCACAATTTGTAGCGCACGGAGGGCCCGTGCTACGACCTGCTGTATTTGACCAGCTTCCAGTCGCCCTATTATTCTACGGCTGACAACGTCATCAATGTGTGTTCTTTGAGACATTTTCAACACTCTGTCACCATTAGCACGTCTGTAAACGTCTGCACACTTACTCACCGCACCGTACTCTGACATGAAGCAACACACCTCTGCGTATGTGGACTGCTGTCAGCGCCACCGTGCGACGACCGCAGGTCAAATGCACCGCATGGTCATACCCCGAGGTGCTTTAAACCCGAAAACCGCCCACCAGCGCGTTGTGACACCGTGTATCAGCATTATCATTAATTTATGAGCACGAGTTTATATATTCCATGTCCGTCTGGAAGTTTATTAGAGCATTTTATAAAAATGTGAAGTCGACCAAGTAATGTTCGAGGTACTCGGTACTTAAACACTACTTGACTCTTCACGGTAGTATAGAAGAGATAGTGAAGTGCGAGTCCTTCAGAAGCTGAGGAACTCTGGAGCCAGTGGAGTGGCGCTGCGTCGGGTGGGTGTGCTGTGGTCTGCGTCGGGTCGGGTGGCAATATTCAGGCCCGGGCAGTGAGTGGCAGCTTTCAATTTGAGCTGCCCCGGTGCGCCGGTCGGCGAAGATGAATGAGTGCTGCGGGCGAGCTGCAACAGGGGCTGGCTGCAGCGCGGAGCGTGGCGTGGGCGACGCGGCAGCCGCTTCACGGAGCTGGCGAGCCGTTCCCACTCCCACCTACCATCCGTTCTAAGCAGCTGTCGCAGGGAAGAGTCTCAGCTTTGGAGCCGCTTTGCGAAAGTGGGTGTGCGGGAGCCACAGGCTAAGGCTGCGTCCACAGTGGCTCCTCCAACAGTCGCCAGATGTCGTCACCAGAGGTCGCCAGACATCTGCCAACAGCTAGGTTACTGTGCGTCCGACCTCCTTCGGCAGGTTTTGGCTCGAGCTGGTTTGGGGTACAATATGCAAGGTGTTCATTTTAATTGTTATCATACAATGGAGGCTTTCACGACCGGATGGTACTGTTGTTAATTCTTCTGGGTTATATGCCTGTGGTCCATGGAATTAGTCTACTCCTAACGTTTCGTCCAATACCACGTTGGACATCCTGAGAGATATCGCTGGTCCTGCTGAGTCCTGCCGACTGCCGAATTCTTCTATACCTAACGTTTCGTGCAATGCTACGTTGGACATCCTCAGAGGTATGGCTGGTCCTGCTGAGTCCTGCCGACTGCCGAATTCTTCTATACCTAACGTTTCGTCCAATACTACGTTGGACATCCTCAGAGGTATGGCTGGTCCTGCTGAGTCCTGCCGACTACCGATGGCAGGATTAAGGAGGACCAGCCATACCTCTGAGGATGTCCAACGTAGTATTGGACGAAACGTTAGGTATAGAAGAATTCCATGAACCACGGCCATATAACCTGGAAGAATTATCAACAACATTTTAATTGTTGTTGTTTTGTTGTTGTTGTGGTCTTCAGTCCAGAGACTGGTTTGATACAGCTCTCCATGCTACTCTATCCTGTGCAAGCTTCTTCATCTCCCAGTACCTACTGCAACCTACACCCTTCTGAACCTGTTTAGTGTATTCATCTCTTGGTCTCCCTCTACGATTTTTACCCTCTACGCTGCCCTCCAATACTAAATTGGTGATCCCTTGATGCCTCAGAATATGCCCTACCAACCGATCCCTTCTTCTAGTCAAGTTGTGCCGCAAACTTCCCTTCTCCCCAATCCTATTCAACACTTCCTCATTAGTTATGTGATCTACCCATCTAATCTTCAGCATTCTTCTGTAGCACCACATTTCGAAAGCGTCTATTCTCTTCTTGTCTAAACTATTTATCGTCCACATTTCACTTCCATACATGGCTACACTCCATACAAATACTTTCAGAAACGACTTCCTGGCACTTAAATCTATACTCGATGTTAACATATTTGTTTTCTTCAGAAACGCTCTCCTTGCCATTGCCAGTCTACATTTTATATCCTCTCTACTGCGACTATCATCAGTTATTTTGCTCCCCAAATAGCAAAACTCATTTACTACTTTAAGCGTCTCATTTTCTAATCTAATTTTAATTGAAGACTTGAAATATCTCGAAACTAAATCATACATCTTCATCATCATTTTCCTGAGGCCTTATTTCCGCTCCAGTGCGGGGACAGCCTTGCTACTATTGAATTGACAGTGTTAATTGCTAAGGGTGGCCGGATGCGTTTCCTGCCGCCACCCCAAGCCCCCTAGGACAGAATTACTGTACCCCACCTGTCTGTGTATAGTGTAAGCCATGAAATAGTGCGAATGTGTTTCAAATGTCTGCTAGTCGTGTAACTGAGGCGCAACGAGGAGACCAGCCCGGTATTCACCTAGCGGGATGTGGAAATCCGCCGAAAAACCCCATCCAGGCTGGCCAGCATACCAGCTCTAGCCGTTAATCCGCCGGGCGGATTCTATGCGGGGCCGGCACTTCAGGAAGCAGCGCATTAGTGATCTCAGCTACTCTTTCTGGTCATCTCGAAACTACATATCGAATCAAAAAAAAGTTATTAACGCAATTCGGAAGGGTACATGCAACGATACCACACTCGACTCTCCACCACTCCACCTTACCACGTGCTTGGGTGGTTGGAGGGCAACATTAAAATCTACAATGGGTACCGCCGTTTTTTATTGCAGATTATGAATCTACAGTAAAATCTACATACATTTTGTATGAAGCATTTTCTTCGTTTCGCCACACATGGCGACGTAATAGGAGGAATAGAAATGGGTACACAACGTAATTTGAGACATGTTACTAAACAGCCCTTGAATATCCAATGGCACGTGGGACCCCACCTCCATGCTGCAGGATTTCATAACGTTGCAGCGTCGTAGTCTTCAGACATTTCGAACAGGGGACTACTCTATCACTACCGTGGCAGCGTAGCGAAGTACAGTGAAGCGCCAAAGAAATGGTATATGCATGCGTATTCAAATACAGAGATCCGTAAACAGGCAGAATTTGGCGCTGCGGTCGGCGACGACCATATAAGACAAGTGTCTGGCGCAGTTGTTACATCGGGGCAGGTTATCAAGGTTTAAGTGAGTTTGAACGTGGTGTTATAGTCGGCTCACGAGCCATGGGACACAGCATCTCCGAGTCAGCGATGAAGTGGGCGCTTTCACGTACAACCATTCCAGGAGTGGACTGTGAATATCAGTAATCCAGTAAAACATCAAATCTCGGACATCGCTACGGCCGGAAAAAGATCCTACAAGAACTGGACCAATGACGAGTGAAGAGAATACTTCAAAGTGACAGAAGTGCAACCCTTCCGCAAATTGCTGCAGATTTCAGTGTTTTGCCATCAACAAGTGTCTGCTTGCGAACCATTCAACGAAACATCATCGATATAGGGGCTTTCGGAGTCCAAGGCCCATTCGTGTAGCTCCGATGACTGCACGACACAAAGTTATACGCCTCTCATGGACCCATCAACACCGGCGTTGGACTGTTGCTGACAGGAAACATGTTGCCTGGTCGGACGAGTCTTGTTTCAAATTATATCGAGCGGATGGACGTGTACAGGTATGGAGACAACTTCATGAATCCATGGACACTGCATGTCAGCAAGGGACTATTTAAGCTGGTGGAGGCTCTGTAATGGTGTGGGGAGTGTGCAGTTGGAGTGATACGGGACCCATCCTGTGTGATCAGCTGCATCCATTCATGTCCATTGTGCATTCCGACGGACTTGGTCAATTCCAGCAGGAAAATGTGATACCCCACATGTCCAGAATTGCTACTGATTGGCCCCAGAAATAACTTTCTGAGCTTAAACACTTCCGCTGGCCACTTACCTCCCCAGATATTATAGACTGTATCTCGGATGCCTTGCAAAGTACTCTTACGGTTTTATGGACAGTCCTGCAGGATTCGTGGTGTGAGTTCCCTCCAACACCACTTCAGACATTAGTCGAGTCTGTGCCACGCCGTGTTTCGGCACTTCTTCGTGCTTACGGGGGACCCTACACGATATTAGGCAGGTGTACCAGTTTCTTTGGCTCTTCAGTGTACGACGCATCATAAAAGGCAGTACACGGTGACCGGAGGTCACGTAATGTGCAGACGTAGAACAGGTAGCGGCGCTGAAGATTGTAATATTTGCGCAGTGTTTATTTCCTGCCCACCTACCTATCATTTGGCGAACAGATGTGCAAGTGGACGATGAATGTTGCAACTGCAGAAGAAAAAACTGAAATCATTCTGATTTACGGAGAATGTAGAAAAAATATGTAGGCTGCTGTTACTGTGCATGCCGAGAGTTCTCCAGCGAACGCTCGCTCTCGTTCGTTCTTCTACAAGGTTTTATACGCCTTTGTCTGATGGCAGCATACAGACCGGCAAAAGGAAACGAAGATCCACAGGAACTTAGGAACTTGTGATGTACCCCTTTTTTTTTTTTTCAGATAAAAACACTGAGAGCTGGAACTTAGGGAAACGCAGGATTGGGTTACGATTGTGGACGGGGCAGTAATCAGTTACCGACGGTTGCTGCGTTTTGTTTTTCTAAGTCACTTATACTTTATCTGGAAACAATTGCAAATAAAAGTTGAGAATAAAGAACAATTATCAAAATTTGACTGTTACCACACAATGCCTAATTTAAAAAATTCTTAAGCAAGCTGCACTCACGGCTAAAGGTCTTATTGACCAGGAATTCAAATTATTTGTCGGCTGAAGGCCCCAATATTAATAACTCAAACAGTTTGACGGCTGAAGGCCTCGATAGGAAATTCTTAAGGACCAGTTAAACTTTTCCAAGAGATACTAAAATGTCATCAAAATTTCACTATTAAGAAACAATATCTAATTAACAATTCTTCAGACCAATTGCATTCATGGCTGAAGGCCCCAATAGCAATAACTCAAAAACAGTTGGACGATGAAGGCCTGGAAAGCAAATTTTTGAGAAGCAATTAAACTTCTTCGGGAGATACTAAAATATCTTAAAGAACAATCATGAACATTTTGGTGTTATTGTGTCTAATTAAAATTTCTTAAGTCAAGTCACACTTATGGCTGAAGGCCTTATCAACAAGAAATTCAAACTCCTTGTCAGCTGAAAGCCCAAACAGTAATAATTCAAAATTAAAATATTTTTTAAAATAATCATCACAATCTGACCAAATCAAGGGAGAAGTGGGCCTCAAACTGTGCTCCAAGGATCGACCTGGGAAAGTCGCTCAACTTCGTAAAAGATGAGACAGGTAGGATGGCAACTCAAACTAGTGACAGTTTAAGCACAGACCAACACCACGATGGAATAACCCACGCAAGGCGGAACCAGTGGACAGCACTGCATCTTGACAATCCGGTGTTTAGAACATCCAGAAGCAGATGGACCCACTACGACCAAAGCAGTCCAAGAGAAACAAATACCCGAACCACAATGAAGGAGGCTGTAGAACTACATGCCTTACCGGACATCAGCAGCAAGCCGAGGAAAGGCACACTGCCGCGAAAATAGCGTTAACCTCTAGGGCAGGTAACTGGGGCGTTAGCTGCCACTAGGCAGAAAAATACCGCTGGTTGAACTTGAACAATAAACACAAGGAATTCAATGATTGATAATAATAAGTGGAGGACGGCTAATTAATTTCGCCAATTCCAAACACTCCACTCGCTGCTCTTCATCTCAGCGACCCTGCGAGCAGGAACCCCCCGAACAAACTGTGTGATCTCAAAAGAGTGGAGGTTTCTCTACTGGGTTAATGTTCACTCAACTCAAACGTCCTGGGGCCGGTGGACAAGGAGGTTGTGGCCCCCACAACTACAGCTCCTCGATCCTGCAGTGCCCGCGTGCCACCAGCGGTCTCTAGGCGCTACAGTCTTGAACCGTGCGACCGCTACGTTCGCAGGTTCGAATCCTGCCTCGGGCATGGATGTGTGTGATGTCCTTAGGTTAGTTAGGTTTAAGTAGTTCTAAGTTCTAGGGGACTGATGACGTCAGAAGTTAAGTCCCATAGTGCTCAGAGCCGTTTGGACCATTTTGAACCACCTGCGGTCCCGGGATGTCCTCGCACTGTCGGACCTCACTGCTGCTCCGTCCCCACCGAACTCCCCGACACACAGACCCGGAAAACATTTCACGTCCCTCCAAAGATACTACAACCATACTAGATATCGATCACTGCTGCTGCCACTCACAGACAGACGACGCTAAAGTGTAGTGGCGACAGTAAACACAAGAAGAGAACGAGACGCCACTGTCCCCATTACACGATGCCAACCTGCCAACGGCACCAACGCGAGCCGCAACACGGCGCATTTTTCTTTATTTCCTGTTTTGCTACTTCACACACGTGAAGAGAACGTATCAGCGCTGCAGTATGTGCGGCGTATGGAGCGAGCAGTAGGTTCCCACGTTGGCCAGCAGAGGCGGTTGGCCGTCTGGCGCTTTCAGAGCCAGTGGGATGAGGTGCCGAGGCAGAAATAGCTCGTGATGTCAGCAAAGAGATACGTAGGGAAAGCACATCTCTTCTGGTGCGAACCAAGAAATACGAGGGTCGGTCAAAAAGTAATGCCTCCCATTTTTTTCTACTTAAAAAAATTAAGTTAAGTGAAAAATTTGAATTTGGCGCCATTCTTCAAACCTTCTTCTGCAATCCACTGCAGTAGTAACTTTCTGTGTCAACAGGTGGCAGCACAGCAGAAGTTTGTAAGATGGCCGACATCGATGTTCGTTTGAGACAGCGTTGTGTGATTGAATTCTTGAATGCAGAAGGTGAAACGCCCATACGCATTCATGAAAGACTGAAGAAGGTGTATGGTGTTGTGACAGTGGATGTCAGCACTGTTAGACGATGGGTTCGTCGTTGTAAGGAAGCTGAAGGGCAAACACCGTTGACTGACGAAAAGCGGAGCGGCAGGCCGGTGAGTGCAGTTGATGACATCATTCGTGGTGACCGTCGGGTGACTGCAGCTGAAGTGTGTCGCATTATTTCTCTTAGTAAAGGCAGTGTGATCACGATTATTAAAGGATTGGGGTACTCAAAAGTTTGTGCACGGTGGGTTCCAAGAATGTTAACCGATCAGAATAAAGAGGCAAGGAAAACAATAGCCTCCCAACACTTGCAGCGCTTCCGTTTGGAGGGAGATGAGTTTCTGAAAAAAATTGTGACTGGGGACGAAACATGGGTGCATTTTTTTGAACCCGAATCAAAGAGGCAGTCAATGGAGTGGCGTCACACAAGCTCGCCGAGGAAGAAAAAATTCAAAACTGTGCGATCGGCAGGGAAAGTTATGGCAACAGTTTTCTGGGATACAGTGGGTGTGATTCTGTTTGATTTTTTGGAGCAGGGATGCACAATAAATTCTGTTCAATACGTCACAACCCTCAAAAAACTTAAAGCACGTCTTCAGCGAGTTCGCCCAACAAAATCAATGGCAGATGTTCTTCTTTTGCATGACAATGCAAGACCACACACCAGTCGTCACACCTCTGACGAGATTGTCAAAATTGGATGGGAAGTTTTGCCTCATCCCCCATACAGCCCTGACCTGGCACCATCAGACTTCCATCTGTTCGGGCCACTAAAAGAAGCTCATCGTGGGATTCATTTTGAAGATGAGGAGGCCGTCAAAACATCCGTGCGTCAATGGCTTAGGAAGCAGAGCTGTGATTTTTACCGTGCTGGGATACATGCCCTTGTTCAAAGATGGACCAAAACTGTAGAGATGGGCGGAGATTACATTGAAAAATGACAAAATGATCCTCAATGTTGTGGTTTTCAACCTATGTAATTGCATTTGAATTTCCTGACAATTAAACGTAAAAAAAAAAAAAAATAGGAGGCATTACGTTTTGACTGACCCTCGTAGTTATTAACAAACATTTCCTAACAAAAGTTGTATTTTGTCACTCAGACATGAGGAGGAGTCTGTGGGTGATAAACACTAGCTTTCAGTAATTTACAATGACAGGAAACGTTGATATTAAAAAATGAATCAAAAACTTTGGCATAACTGAAGATGTACGATCGTATACGATATCTACCGATTGTAAGCTTAAGTTAGAGACTGTGCGCCATAGTCGGCAGCCGTAGACAGGACGCCTTTCAATGCAGTCATGCGGTAAATCATGCTCTGGTACCGTTAATACGTAGCTTGCAATTAGTGTGAAGAAGTTATTTTACGGTGTTTCTTAAATAAACGTACCATCCTGTGTAAAAATTATTTGCGCAAGAAAACTTCTTCCCGCTTCATTACGTGAAACATAGACAGTAGTACCGAACTTTCAGTAGTTCGATCGAAGAGATGGTACAGGACCTAGCGCCCCATGTTCGAAACTCGATTATTATTTCTATTTTTGTTCTTCATTTAGCTTCCCATGTCTGTAAAAGATTACAGTACGAATGTTTTCGATTTTACAGTGAAATAACGTTTCCCTTATTCGTCTACTAATTGTATGTCTGGCGAAAGAATTTTAAAAAATAATAAAAACAATAAATGAATGCAAAAAATTATTCTTAATTGTATACGGCGAAATTCCTGTAGTGTATCTTGATTCATAATCAATTGCAAGCGCCAGTTTTCGGGAAAGTGATCCGTTACGCGTCGTTTGGCCCGAAATTATTGCCGTCTTGTGAATTCTTCAGTAATGTTAACGACGTTCCTCTCCCGAATGAGAGAAATGTCACTGTAGCGAACTTGCCTTCTCACGATACTGTTAAATTTCTGTGTTTCGAATGTTTCTGCGTTCGTTATCAACCAAGGGAATACACCAAATCTTCCTAAAGAAGAAAATAAGCACGAAATTTATGAATTGAGAGTTGGTACAAGTTTGAAATATAAGAATACGAGAATTTAAAAAATTGTTTACCCCAAAAGTACCATAGACACATGCAATTAAATCATGAATGTATGATGGTTGTCAAACCAAGTTGTAATTTTACATTTAATATAAAACCCTTGTATCCTCTAACTTGACAGGAAAAATTCGAGTAGTGGCCTTATACGGTGTGACAGATATTTAAGTTGATAAAAAGTCCTCTAGACATCGATAACATCTGTGACAACAGTAAAAGATAGCGAGGTCAGAGAGCGCGCACCAATTATTTCGTAGCTGTTCTAAGTAGGCTGTTTAGGTTTTTATGTTGGTAACGCCACTTAGCGCTCTATTTGATATTCACTGACTGTGCTGTGTGAAATCTGTGGCTGGTTTGCATTGTTGGAATATTTGCTGTTGTAGTGTTGGCAGTTGGATGTGAACAGCGCGTATCGTTGTGCAGTTGGAGGTGAGCCGCAAGCAGTGGTGGATGTGGGGAGAGAGATGGCAGAATCTTGAGAGCGGACGATCTGGACGTGTGTCCATCAGAAAGAGTAAATTTCTAATATTGGATGTCATATATGACAACTTTCGAACACTATTAAGGTAAATACATTGTTTCTTCTCTATCAAAATCTTTCATTTGCTAACTATGCCGATCAATAGTTAGTGGCTTCAGTAGTTAGAATCTTTTATTTAGCTGACAGTATTTGCGCAAGTTCTATTGCAGTAGTTTCTGTTACGAAGATTTTTGTGAGGTAAGTGATTCATGAAAGGTATAGGTTATTGTTAGTCAGGGCCATTCTTTTGTAGGGATTATTGAAAGTCAGATTGCGTTGCGCTAAAAATATTGTGTGCCAGTTTAGTGTTGATCAGAATAAGTAAAGATAGAAATGTCTGAGTACGTTAAGTTCTGCTCAGCTGTTTGAAAATCAAATAACGTAAGAGGTTTATCAGCACAGTAATTCACTAATTTTTCTAAGGGGATGTTTCACTGTCTGTGTTGAGATCTGAAAGAGACCAGACGTATAGTGTCACTTGTGTAAAAAATGTACGGCCGCCCAGTATTATTAACATTGTGAATGTATTACGTGAAGGTTGCATGAAAATATATTTGGGACAGTTTTTAAAAGTTGCTTGTATATTTATTTATTAGTCCATGAAAGTACATCATAATAAATGTTTGGACGATTGTGAGGACCTGCAAGGACACCAATAATAATGGAGTGGAAACATCAACATGTCATTGCAGCGTTGACGAGGTATAAGAAATATATTAAAAATCAGCCAACCAATTGCAGATAAAGGTTTACTATCCCTTGACCATGGTTTCGATGTTTGTAAAACTATCTTGTTCAGAAGTACTTGCTTTACTAAATCAAGCGAGCAGGCCGGTGTGGCCGTGCGGTTCTCCGCGCTTCAGTCTGGAACCGCGCGACAGATACGGTCGCAGGTTCGAATCCTGCCTCGGATATGGATATCTGTGATGTCCTTAGGTCAGTTAGGTTTAAGTAGTTCTGAGTGCTAGGGGACTGATGACATCAGATGTTAAGTCCCCTAGTGCTCAGAGCCATTTGAACCTTTTTTTTTCAAATAATATTTCTCATCGTTTTCCCGTAATCTTACACTCGACATACGTACGTAAATGAACAAATAAAATAGATGAAAATAATAATGATTTTCGAATATGGTCGCAAAATTGAGAGGCAATGGCACCGACTACTGCGTTGCTAGTTCGCCTCAAATAATCGCATCTAAATGGCATCGAAAATTTTTATGGTCATTTTCACTGAAAATCCGAGATACGTGTTAGCTCATTTTGGCTCCTTTTCACTAAATAAAGTTAATGGGAAATCATGTTACGGTAATTGCCGTTTCTACTCGCGACTACAGAGCAATCTCAGAATCTACGATCCGCAAGCGTCAACTGTAGAGATCATCATGTTGCCTCCGATTTCAGTGATAAATAGCTTCGTTATGTAGAGTAGACGAAGCACGCCGCATCTGAGTATAAGATCCCCTATCCAGCACCCTTTCCTTATAAATTGACACACACAAAAAAAGTGACGAAGTGACCAGTTTTCCAGATGATTTGCGTCGGCCTGGAGTTGCCGCACGGGAGCGTAGGTCCGTTTCCTCGTGACGTTGAGAGCAGGACCCTTTTCTTTTCCCCCTGCAGTTCTCGGCCCATTTGCTTCTCGGACGCGCACGTGCTGGTCACGTGGTAACAGCTGACGCTGACCGCCCTCCTCCCGCACCCGTGCTCAATCGAGTTTGCAAAATTTCCACCCTACTCGGCGCCGGTCCTGTATTACCGAACGCGTGAGAAATAAATTTAGGGAAAGCTATTAAGGAAGAGGAGAAACTGAGTAAATGTGACGCGACTTGAATAACGGGAAATTCTATACAAATATACCGATGCAGAAACTTCGATTCCAAACAAATAAATGACTGTATCCTCGTTGGATTTAGAGGCAGAATATATTTATTGTTCTTCAGCCGCCCCTTACAACGATTGGGTTTAATAACCACAACAGTTACACATAACGGAGACATTAGTCATCATTCTCCTTCACTGCAGTAGAGTCTTGCTGTTCCGAACACTGCTCGGTTTAGCGCGAATTCGGAATAGGCGGATTTGGTGAATAATATCAACTCATTGACTAGTTAAGGCTTAAATGAAGTGCGAGGACATCTGCTAGTGACCTTCAACGACTCATAATGAAACCTGGTAGTCAAGGAAGACGGGATTCAGTTACGATTGTGGACGGGGACGTAATCAGTTACTATCGGTTGGCTTTTTCTTTTAATCACACACAATTTATTTAAAATCAACCACAAATTGAAATAATGGCAATAATTGAAGAATTGTTTCACGGCTGAAGGCCTTAATGGGAATAAATTAAGAATTGTTTTAACTTCTTGTAACTTCAATTACAGTTACTAAAACATAAAAGACAGATCAGCAAGGATCTTAAAACTCAGTGCTAAAATAGAATTTCCAAATTAGGAGCTTAAAACAAGTAACCGTGCTCATGGCTGAAGGCCTTAAATGCCAAGAATGGTCATTATTTAAAAAAAATTTAACAACATATATAACATGCAGACAGAGCAATTAATGTTTTGGAAACAAGCCAATGTGGTAGCAATTAGAATTTTAAGGCAAGTAACCACAGTCATGGCCTAAGGCCTTTAACACCGAGAACGGCAATTATTAAGAAAATTTACCAACGTACAATAAACAGCAAACATAATAACAAAGGTCTATTCAAAAGGACAAGCAACTGATCACCACACATGTGAGACAAATGATGGTAACTTGGTAATACAATAATAAAATAACACAATAAAAAAACAAAAAGGCCAGTCACAGACGGTGCTCCAGGAATCGGCCTCTGAGTAGGTCATGCCAAAAACACTTTTGCGAGCGATGAGAAAGGCGGCCAAGAGTTGCATTCACACCACAAGATTGTAACTCAGACTAGTGGCAGCCTAATGATTAACTGATGATAATCTTGGTGAGGCAACCTGACATCCAATAAGCCAAATGCAAATATGTAAAAATACGCCAAAGCCGGAACCGGCGGTCTAAATTCTGCCTGCAGAATACTGTGCTTAAAGTGCCCGGAACAAGGAACGAATCACTACCACCAAGGTAGAAGAATCGCCAACCAACCTACAATCAAGAAAGCTGTCAAACTTGCCTCATCGGACAGCAGCGGCAAGGCGAGGAAACATACAGCGCCGTTACATACACTAAGCCCCAGAGCAGGTAACTGGGGTGTTAGCAGCTACCAGGCAGGAAAATAGCGCTGGTTGAACTTAACAAATAGTAACAAACTGAAAGCAATAAATAGTAATAAGAAGCCCAGGAAAGCTAATCAGATCCGCCTACCCCAAGCACTCCACTCGCTGCTCTTCGCCTCGGCGACACTGCGAGTAGCAACACGAACCTAAATCACTGGAGAATCGCGAGATTCCACAATGGTAGAGGTTTGTCTACTTGGATCGAAATGCACTCAACTTGAAACTTGCAGGATCCGGTTTCGACGAGGCCGTGCGCTCTCGTGACCACAGCCCTTCGATCAGGCAGTCCATGTACGCCACCAGCAGTCCCAGCATGTACTCGCTCTGTGTGGACCTGGCTCCTCCTGCGTCCCCAACCCAACTACTCACACACGGGACACAGTAGAACGACGACGTCACCCCAAAGATAGGGCCACAGTTACTGTTGTTGTTGTTGTTGTTGTCTTCAGTCCTGAGACTGGTTTGATGCAGCTCTCCATGCTACTCTATCCTGTGCAAGCTGCTTCATCTCCCAGTACCTACTGCAACCTACATCCTTCTGAATCTGCTTGTGTACTCATCTCTCGGTCTCCCTCTACGATTTTTACCCTCCACGCTGCCCTCCAATGCTAAATTTGTGATCCCTTGATGCCTCAAAACATGTCCTACCAACCGATCCCTTCTTCTAGTCAAGTTGTGCCACAAACTTCTCTTCTCCCCAATCCTATTCAATACCTCCTCATTAGTTACGTGATCTATCCACCTTATCTTCAGTATTCTTCTGTAGCACCACATTTCGAAAGCTTCTATTCTCTTCTTGTCCAAACTAGTTATCGTCCATGTTTCACTTCCATACATGGCTACACTCCAAACAAATACTTTCAGAAACGACTTCCTGATACATAAATCTATATTCGATGTTAACAAATTTCTCTTCTTCAGAAACGCTTTCCTTGCCATTGCCAGTCTACATTTTATATCCTCTCTACTTCGACCATCATCAGTTATTTTACTTCCTAAATAGCAAAACTCCTTTACTACTTTAAGTGTCTCATTTCCTAATCTAATTCCCTCAGCATCACCCGATTTAATTTGACTACATTCCATTATCCTCGTTTTGCTTTTGTTAATGTTCATCTTATATCCTCCTTTCAAGACACTGTCCATTCCGTTCAACTGCTCTTCCAAGTCCTTTGCCGTCTCTGACAGAATTACAATGTCATCGGCGAACCTCAAAGTTTTTACTTCGTCTCCATGAATTTTAATACCTACTCCAAATTTTTCTTTTGTTTCCTTTACTGCTTGCTCAATATACAGATTGAATAACATCGGGGAGAGGCTACAACCCTGTCTCACTCCTTTCCCAACCACTGCTTCCCTTTCATGCCCCTCGACTCTTATTACTGCCATCTGGTTTCTGTACAAATTACAAATAGCCTTTCGCTCCCTGTATTTTACCCCTGCCACCTTTAGAATTTGAAAAAGAGTATTCCAGTCAACCACAGTTACTACATATCGATAATTCCGCTGGGGACTGATGACGTCAGATGTTAAGTTGCATAGTGCTCAGAGCCATTTGAACCATTTGAGTTTAAAATGGACCAACAACCTTAGCTTGTAACACCGCCTAGGCAACAAACTTCTGCTGATGGTTAAAGGCAAATCGGCGAAAGCACAAGTTAACTTCATAAATGGGGCCGACGTACAGCGTATGTACTGTACTGTAGGTAAGCATCTTTCATACCAGTACGCTTTCGAGCGTTTTCATCAAGCTTAGGCTCTATGTACGTCTCCACTTCAATTCTTTGTCTAATAATAGGACTAAATGTACGTTTTTTCACGAAGATCATAATTTGTCCTGTTTTTAAGTTTTTTTATAAAGAAGGGGAATTCTTCTGAACTCTCTTCGGAATAGGCGGATTTTCAGACTAGCGAGGTTCGGAATGGCGGTATTCTGCTGCACTTAACAACAGTTTACAGAAGCTGGGGTAATTTATCGATTCACCGACCGTAGGAATCGCGTGGTAGTGTGACAAATAATTTTCCGAGCCATCTTCGGAGCGCATTTTCGTTCGGAAAGGAAGGTCCTCGAAGATTGTTCGATGGAGACTCGAAAAGGTCAAAATTTGAGGGCGCAATATCAGGTGAATAAGATGGGTGCTGAATGACTTCCCAACCCAACACTTACACAGTATTCTCTGTCAGTCTAGCAGAATGCGGGCGTGAGTTATGCAGTAGTATCACAACACGCAGTCTTGCTGGTCGTTGTTCTTGCATTGCTTCTGCCGGACGTCTCGGATGTCTATAATAAGCGCCAGCAGTTTACACCTCGTGGAAGCAATTCACTCTACACGACACCGTCGCTGTATCTCCACATGCATAACATCTTTTTGTGGGTGCGCACAGGTCTTTGTACGCGCAGTTTCTACTTTATTTGGGATCAACTATTCCTCTCTTTCCCTACGTGAGGATGAAGAAACTTTTTCTCGTCACCAGTTTGCTCGCGTATCATGTCATTTCTGGAAACCCAGAATCTACTCTGTAGGAATTAGCATGGATTCCGGAAACAGCGATCGTGTGAGGCCCAGCTCGCTTTATTTGTTCATGAGACCCAGAAAAAAGATAGGGGCTCCCAGGTAGATGCCATTTTTCCTTGACTTCCGGAAGGCGTTCGATACAGTTCCGCATTGTCGCCTGATAAACAAAGTAAGAGCCTACGGAAGATGGCCAGCTGTGTGGCTGGATTGAAGAGTTTTTAGCAAACAGGACACAGGATGTTGTTCTCAGTGGAAAGACGTCTACAGACATTAAAGTAACCTCTGACGTGCCACAGAGGAGTGTTATGAGACCGTTGCTTTTCACAATATATGTAAATGACCTAGAAGATAGTGTCGGAAGTTCCATGTGGCTTTTCGCGGATGATGCTGTAGTATACAGAGAAGTTGCAACATCAGAAAATTGTAGCGAAATGTAGGAAGATCTTCAGTGGATAGGCACTTGGTGCAGGGAGTGAAAACTGACCCTTAACATAGACAAATGTAATGTATTGCGAATACACTGACCCTACGACTTATCTTAGAAGAAATCTTAAGGAAAGGCAAACCTACGTTTCTAGCATTTGTAGACTTAGAGACACCTTTTGACAATGTTGATTGGAATACTCTCTTTCAAATTCTGAAGGTGGCAGGGGTCAAATACAGAGAGCGAAAGGCTATTTACAATTTGTACAGAAAGCAGATGGCAGTTATAAGAGTTGAGGGACATGAAAGGGAAGCAGTGGTTGGGAAAGGAGTGAGACAGGGTTGTAGCCTCTCCCCGATGTTGTTCAATCTGTATATTGAGCAAGCAGTGAAGGAATCAAAAGAAAAATTCGGAGTAGGTATAAAAATCCATGGAAAAGAAATAAAAACTTTGAGGTTCGCCGAATAACATTGTAATTCTGTCAGAGACAGCAAAGGACTTGGAAGAGCAGTTGAATGGAATGGACAGTGTCTTGAAAGGAGGATATAAGATGAACATCAACATAAGCAAAACGAGGATAATGGAATGCATTCGAATTAAGTCGGGTGATGCTGAGGGAATTAGATTAGGAAATGAGACACTTAAAGTAATAAAGGAGTTTTGCTATTTGGGGAGCAAAATAACTGATGATGGTCGAAGTGGAGAGGATATAAAATGTAGACTGGCAATGGCAAGGAAAGCGTTTCTGAAGAAGAGAAATTTGTTAACATCGAGTATTGATTTAAGTAGGACATGTTCTGAGGCATCAAGGGATCACCAATTTAGTATTGGAGGTCAGCGTGGAGGGTAAAAATCGTAGAGGGAGACCAAGAGATGAATACACTAAGCAGATTCCGAGGGATGTAGGTTGCAGTAGGTACTGGGAGATGAAGAAGCTTGCACAGGATAGAGTAGCATGGAGAGCTGCATCAAACCAGTCTCAGGACTGAAGACCACAACAACAACAACAACAAAGAAAGAAGGATCCTTTATTGTATGATTACATGAGAGCGGAACAAACACTGGTAGAGTTACTTCTGTAAAATATGTGGGAGTATGCCTACGGAAAGATTTGAAGTGGAATGATCATATAAAATTAATTGTTGCTAAGGTGGGTGCCAGGATGAGATTCATTGGGAGAGTCATTAGAAAATGTAGTCCATCAACAAAGGAGGTGGCTTACAAAACACTCGTTCGACCTATACTTGAGTTTTGTTCATCAGTGTGTGATCCGTACCAGATCGGGTTGACGGAGGAGATAGAGAAGATCCAAAGAAGAGCGGCTCGTTTCGTCACAGGGATATTTGGTATCGTGATAGCGTTAAGGAGATGTTTAGCAAACTCGAGTGGCAGACTCTGCAAGAGACGCTCTCGACATCGCGGTGTATTTCGCTGTCAAGGTATCGAGAGTGTGCGTTTCTGGACGAGGTATCGAATATATTGCTTCCCCCTACTTATACCTCCCGAGGAGATCACGAATGTAAAATTAGAGAGATCCGAGCGCGCACGGAGGCTTTCCGGCAGTCGTTCTTCCCGCGAACCATACGTGACTGGAACAGGAAAGGGAGGTAATGACAGTGCTACGTAAAGTGCCCTCCGCCACACCACGTTTGGTGGCATGAGGAGTATAGAGGTAGATGTAGATGTAAAGGAAAGGAATGGCCGGTGTAGTTCAGAGGCCAATTGATAACCAGCCAGCGGAGATGCACATATGACCACCCGTTGATTTTCGTGACTTCGACTTAGAGCATACTACTGCATGCACCCGATTTTTGAACCTTCCCCATTATACGCAAATGTCGCACGATGACGGGTGAAAATGAGAATAAATTCCCGAAACAGATTGTTAAAACATCAAAACATAAGTAACTGGCGCGGTTTTCATTATTTAATTCATAAATGTTATTTTCTTTGCCCACACAATTGAGACAAGGGCGTACAAAGAAAACAGACTTGTGAAGATATCGCGAAACGACTACTTAGGCTGATCGATGACTCAGTTTAGAATTCTGGTATCAAAATCTAATCAAACTCGTATTTACCGTTCTGAAGTGTTATATTTTTTCTTTTTATTTTTTTTTTAGCTAAGTTAAATACACTTGCGGTCAGCGATCCCTAGGCCATACAGCAATCCTTCTGAATCCAAAAGGAGGTCCTACTTCATCTTCTCCGTGATCATGGCGGTCCTGCGAATCTCTTTGGCAGCTTGCGTCATCCGTTGCTGTTCTCGCTCCATACGCTATTCGTCCGCTCCTGTGAAGAAGTTGTAAAAGGCAGGTCCGATCTCAAGTTCGAGCACGCTCGAGTTTTTCATAATGGCTGTTAGGCTGTCGAAACACATGTCGACCATTTTGTTTCCAGTGTCAGTGCTTTTCGGAGACACTTTTCCACAAGTCACTTTGTAACTCGATAATGGAAATTCTGGCAAACTTGCGATGACCATTAAGGTAAAGTAGACATTCGAGAAAGCATTTTTAAGCAAAAAAATAGATATTTTGAAATTTTCAAAGAGGACTACTCGCTGAATGCTTTTCTCAATACTTGGTACGTTTCGCATTTATTATTCACTATTTAATAATGTATATGGTTCAAATGGCTCAGAGCACTATGGGACTTAACATATGTCCCCTAGAACTTAGAATTACTGAAACCTAACTAATCTAAGGACATCACATTCATTCATACCCGACACCGGACGTTCCAGACTGAAGCGCCTAGAACCGCTCGGCCACAGCGGCCGGCTAATAATGTATAGGAGACACCTAGATTATATCACAGTTGGCGGTAAGCACACCGTGCCATCCACAAAGTTTTAATAATTTGCAATAACGGATTTGGGAGTCCATAAATAAAACACAGTGGTCAAATCTAGACCAATTTTGTAGTACAGTCACTTTCATATAAAATTATCGTCCGGCAAGTTCCAGAATATCGGCATCGAATTATCAAACGTATTTAGTAACGTATACAAACTAACTTGCTTACCACCTCCGCAACGGGATAAAATTTGGAAAAATATCCATATCCCGTTATAACTAACTCATGTACAGGCAAAGTGGTACTAAGCAGTGAAAAGAAAAATTCCAACAATCTCTGACAGATCCTCTGCTGTGTGCCACGTGTAATTTCACTGACACCGAAGAACATCAATTTGTTTACGGTGTAAGAATGGCAACCCATTATTCCTCAAGAACCAAAACCAGAGAAGGTAGTAATGTCGGGTCTCGAGCGAGGTCGACCCTTTTACTCATTCTCGACGTGTTCCATTTCGTTCAGGTCGGTAATCTTGGAAGGTTAGTCCATTCCAGGAAAGTTATTCTCCGCAAAACGTTGTCTCGCAGATTGCGCTTAATGACAGTGTGCTGATAGAAACAACCATAATCTCCGAACTGTTTCTCTAAACAATAGCGTAAAATGTGCTTACACTGGAGAGCCAAAGAAACTGGTACACCTGCCAAAGATCATGTAGCACGGTGAAGTGCTGCAAAACCACGTGGCGTGGACTCGACTAATGCCTGAAGTAGTGCTGGAGGGAACTCACACCATGAATCCTGCAGATCAGTCCGTAAGTCCTAAGGGTACGAGATGGTGGAGATCTTATCTGAACAGCACGTTGCAAGGCATCCCAGATGTGCTCAATAATGTTCATGTCTGAGGAGTTTGGTGGCCAGTGGAAGTATTTAAACTCAGAAGGGTGTTTTGGAGCCAGTCTGTAGCAATTCTGGACGTGTGGGGGTGTCGCATTGTCCTGCTGGAATTGCCCAAGTCCGTCGGATGCACAATGGATATGAATGGATGCGGATTATCAGACAGGATGCTTACGTACGCGTTACCCATCACAGTCGTATCTAGACGTATTAGGAATCCCATATTACTCCAACTGCGCACGCTCCACACGATTACAGTTGAAAAGTCTCCTGTTGAAATGCAGGGTCCATGGATTCATGAGGTTGTCTCCATACCTGTACACGTTCGACCACTCGATAAACTTTGAAACGAGATTCGTCCGTCCAGCCGTCAATAGTCCGATGCTGGTGTTGACATCGGACTAGCGAGGCGTAAGGCTTTTGCGTCGTGCAGTCATCAAGGGTACACGAGTGCGCCTTCAGCTCCGAGAGCCCATATCGATGATGTTTCGTTACATAGTTTGCAGGCCCAGCATTCAAATCTGCAGGAGTTTGTGGAAGGATTGTTTTCACGTTGATCGATTCTCTTCAGTTGTCATTGGTCCCGTTCTTGCAGTTCATTTTCCGGGTGCAGCGATATCGGATTTTTTATGTATTCCTGATATTCACGGTACACTCAAATGATCTAAGGGAAAATCCTCACTCCATCTTTACCTCGGAGATGCTATGACCCATCTCTCATGTGCCGACTGCAATATCACGTTCAAACTCAGTTAAAGCTTGATAACCTGCCATTGTAGCAGTAGTAACCGGTCTAACAACTGCACCAGACACTTGTCTTATTAGACGTTGCCGACCGCAGCGTCGTTTTCTGCCTATTTACGCTATACCAGTTTCTTTGGCGCCTCTGCGCTTATAGCGCTTTCTTAACAACGAAAAGCATCTCCATGTGGTAACGTATGGTGGTAGGTAACTTTCTCCAGACATTCGACAAACCGAAATCCTTCAGTCAGACGAGGTATAAAATGGCAATGCATTGGTGGAGTTACCATTTGTTCAAATGGTTCAAATGGTTCTGAGCACTATGAGACTTAACATCTATGGTCATCAGTCCCGTAGAACTTAGAACTACTTAATCCTGACTAACCTATGGACAACACACAACACCCGGCCATCACGAGGCAGAGAAAATCCCTGACCCCGCCGGGAATCGAACCCTGGAACCCGGGCGCGGGAAGCGAGAACGCTACCGCACGACCACGAGATGCGGGCTGCCATTTGTACTCAGGTGATTCATGTGAACAGGTTTCAGACGTGATTATGGCCGGGCGACCGGAATTAACAGATTTTGGACGCGGAATGGTAGTTGGAGCTAGACGCATGGAACATTCTATTTCGTAAATCGTTAGGGAATCAAAATATTCTGCAGTTCACAGTGTCAAAAGTGTGCCGAGAATACCGTATTTTAGGTATTATCTCTCACCACGGACAATGTATTGGTCGAACGCCTTCTCTTAGCGACCGAGAGCAGCGTTGTCAGTGATTACAGACAAGCAACACTGCGAGAAATTACAGCAGAAATCAATATACGACGTATCACTAACGCATCCGTTAGGACAGTGCGGCGAAATGTGGTGTTAATGGGCTGTGCCAGCAGACGACGACGTAAGCAAGTACCTTTGCTAGCAGAACGACATCGCCTGCAGCGTCTCTCCTGGGGTCTTGATCACATCGGTTGGACCATAGATGACTGCTAAACCGTGGTCTGGTCGGATGAGTCCCGATATCAGTTGGTAAGAACTGCCGCTAAGATTCGAGTGTAGCTCAGAGCACACAAATGTAGGGACTCAAGTTGTGAACAAGGCACTGTGCACGCTGGTAGTGGCTCCACGATGTTATGGACTGTGTTTACACTGAACAGAATGGGACCTCCGGTCCAACTCAACCTGTTTATACTGGAATGGTTATATATGGCTACATGGACATCATTTGTAGCCATTCTTGGACCTCATGTTCACAAAAAAAGATGGCATTTTTATGGACGACAGCGCACCATGTCAAATGGCTCTGAGCCCATCAGTCGCCTTGAACTAAGAACTAACTAAACCCAACTAACCTAAGGACATCACACAGATTCATGCCCGAGGCAGGATTCGAACCTGCGACGGTAGCGGTCGCGCGGTTCCAGATTGTAGCGCCTAGAACCGCACGGCCACTCCGGCCGGTGCACAATGTCACTGGACTACAATCGTTCACAATTCGTTTGGAGAAGATGGTACAGCGTTATGCAACACTCCAAATCACTCTTTCTAGTCATCCACTGTCCAATGTTGTCGCTCCTTACACCATCTGAGGCGTCACTTAGCACTCATCATCATCATCATTTAAGACTGATTATGCCTTTCAGCGTTCAGTCTAGAGCATAGCCACCTTATGAAATTCCTCCATGATCCCCTATTCAGTGCTAACATTGCTGCCTCTTCTGATGTTAAACCTATTACTTCAAAATCATTCTTAACCGAATCCTTCTCCTTGGTCTGCCCCGACTCCTCCTACCCTCTACTGCTGAACCCATGAGTCTCTTGGGTAACCTTGCTTCTCCCATGCGTGTAACACGACCCCACCATCTAAGCCTTTTCGCCCTGACTGCTACATCTATAGAGTTCATTCCCAGTTTTTCTTTGATTTCCTCATTGTGGACACCTTCCTGCCATTGTTCCCATCTACTAGTACCTGCAATCATCCTAGCTACTTTCATATCCGTAACCTCAACCTTGTTGATAAGGTAACCTGAATCCACCCAGCTTTCGCTCCCATACAACAAAGTTGGTCGAAAGATTGAGCGGTGCACAGATAACTTAGTCTTGGTACTGACTTCCTTCTTGCAGAAGAGAGTAGATCGTAGCTGAGCGCTCACTGCATTACCTTTGCTACACCTCGCTTCCAGTTCTTTCACTATGTTTCCAACCTGTGAGAATATGCATCTTAAGTACTTGAAACCGTCCACCTGTTCTAACTTTGTTCCTCCTATTTGGCACTCAATCCGTTAATATTTCTTTCACACTGACATTACTTTCGTTTTGGAGATGGTTATCTTCATACCATAGCCCTTACATTTCTGATCTAGCTCTAAATTTTACTTTACAAACTTTCAATCGAATCTGCCATCACACCTAAGTGATCCGCATATGCAAGACTGCTTATTTTCTGTTCATATATCTTAATCTCACCCAGCCAGTCTATTGTTTTCAACATATGATCCATAAATAATATGAACAACAGTGGAGACAGGTTGCAGCCTTGTCTTACCCCTGAAACTACTCTGAACCATGAACTCAATTTACCGTCAACTCTAACTGCTGCCTAACTATCCATGTACAGACCTTTAATTGCATGCAAAAGTTTGCCTCGTATTCCATAATATCGTAGAACAGACAATAACTTTCTCCTAGGAACCCGGTCATATGCCTTTTCTAGATCTATAAAGCATAGATACAGTTCCCTGTTCCACTCATAACACTTCTCCATTATTTGCCGTAAGCTAAAGATCTGATCCTGACAACCTCTAAGAGGCCTAAACCCACACTGATTTTCATCCACTTGGTCCTCAACTAATACTCGCACTTTCCTTTCAACAATACCTAAGAAGATTTTACCCACAACGCTGATTAAAGAGATACCTCTGTAGTTGTTACAATCTTTTCTGTTTCCATGTGATTACTGCTTTTGTCCAGTCTGATGGAACCTGTTCCGACTCCCAGGCCATTTCAATTATCCTGTGTAGCCATTTAAGACCTGACGTTCCACTGTATTTGATGAGTTCCGACTTAATTTCATCCATCCCAGTTGCTTTATTGCACTGCAATCTATTGACCATTTTCTCCACTTCCTCAAATGTGATCCTATTTCCATCATCATTCCTATCCCATTCTACCTCGAAATCTGAAACATTGCTGATCGTATTTTCACCTACATTGAGCAATTCTTCAAAATATTCCCTCCATCTGCCCAAGGCATCCACAGAATTCACCAGCAGTTTTCGTGACCTATGCAAAATATTTGTCATTTCCTTCTTACCTCCCTTTCGAAGACTGCTAATTACACTCTAGAATGGTTTACCAGCAGCTTGACCCATAGTCTCCAACCTGTTTCCAAAGTCTTCCCAAGATTTCTTCTTGGATGCTGCAATTATCTGTTTGGCTTTGTTTCTTTTATCAACATAACTTTCTCTGTCTACCTTAGTTCTAGTATGTAGCCATTTTTGATACGCCTTCTTTTTCCTTTTACAGGCTACCTTGACTGTGTCATTCCACCAAGCTGTTTGCTTCATCCTACTTTTACACACTACTGTGTCAAGACATTCTTTATCCACTTCTAGTACTGTGTCCCTGTACCTTGTCCATTCCTTTTCCAAGGACTGTAATTGACTACATTCAACTAACTGGTACCTTTCTGAGATCACCGTTATGTACTTGTGCCTGATTTCCTTACCCTGAAGTTTCTCCACTCTTATCCTCCTACATATGGACCTGACCTCCTGCACGTTCGGCCTCACAATCCCAATTTCACTGCAGATTAAATAATGATCAGTGTCATCAAAGAATCCCCTGAATACACGTGTGTCCCTCACAGCCTTCCTGAGTTCCTGATCTGTTATTATATAGTCAATGACAGATCAGGTTCCCCTGCCTTCCCAAGTATACCGGTGAATGTTCTTATGTTTAAAAAATGAGTTGGTGATTACTAAGCCCATACTGACACAGAAATCCAAGAGTTGTTTCCCGTTCCTGTTGGCCTCCATATCCTCTCCAAATTTACCCATAACCTTTTCATACCCTACTGTTCGATTTCCAATCCTGGCGTTAAAATCACCCATGAGCAGAACACTGTCCTTGTCCTTTACTCTAACAACTACATCACTGAGAGTCTCATAAAAACTATCCATCTTATCATGATCTGTCCCTTCACAATGCGAATATACTGACACAATCCTAATTTTCTTGCTAGACACTGTCAAATCTATCCACATCAGTCATTCGTTTACATACCTTACTGCAACTACGCCGGGTTCCATTTCTTTCCTGATGTAAATCCCTACACCCCATTGTGTCACAAACACCTAAAACGTTCAGCTCCATCTTACTTGCAGCCTCTGCCAGCTCTACCTTCTTCCCAGAGTAGCCCCCATTGATATTAATAGCTCCTCATCTCGTTACTATTTATTTGCCGAGTCGTATCTTAGGAGTCCCTGGTTTGTCAGTTAGAGGTGGGACTCCGTCACCTCCAAAGGTCCGAGGCATTTTGCTCTGGTTGTTGCCAGCATCATATTTAAAGTATCGGGGAAGCAGGTTGCTAGCCTTACTTGCCCCGAGGCCCCGTTGGGTTTTACCCCTAACGGTTGAGGGACTAACCGGTTGATTTGGTAGTCTTTGCCGTCTGAGCACAAAGGTGACCACGACTCAGAATATGTCCGAGATGCCCAGCCTTCTTCCAAAGTAACTGGTATCCCGACTGTCGGGACCACTTTCTTGGCCACTCATACGTTGCCCGTGGTTCATGAACTAGGACATGACTACAGGAACCCACACCATGAACCACACGGCGCGCAGTCCGAAACCGTGCGACTGCTACGGTCACAGGTTCGAATCCTGCTCGGGCATGGAAGTGTGTGATGTCCTTAGGTTAGTTAGGTTTAAGTAGTTCTAAGTTCTAGGGGACTGATGACCACAGCAGTGGAGTCCCATAGTGCTCAGAGCCATTTGAACCATAGTAATGTCCGCATACTTTTGATCAGAGAGTATAGGCTCTTCTTTGTGGGATTGCGATGCAAATGACGAGCAGAGTGTACACGTTCCTGGCGTTCTGACTATCACCTGCTTCCGTGGCGTTCCTGGACACCACTCTACACAGTGACACCACCAGAGCGAGCGCTCGTTAAGGTCGCGAAAACCACGCAGGTCGGCGCGGAGGGACATTGCGGATGCAGTGACAGCCCGACAAACGACGACAACGGCGGCGTTCTAATGCGCCGAGCGCGGGAGCGTCGGACAAATCGCTTACGGAACTCGCGTTGGCAGACGCCGCAGGAAGAAGCAACGGACCCCGCGCTCTGCCCCCTGCAGTATGTGTGCGCGCTCTTTTTTTCCCTGTACCCTGGGCTTCCTCGGCGTTTCTCCGGCTAATTTGTTTACAGAGTCGCGGGCGGAACAGCTCAGCGTCCTCGGCGCTGTCGTCAGCCGGGCAGGGCCGGCAACATTACGGCGACAAGAAAGGCAAACAGGCGCGCGCGTGCGCAGAACAACAGCGCCCGCGGCGCCCACTTCCGGGATTGATGGATGGCGCGCGAGGACGGGACGCTTGTTGACGCGGAAGAATCCATCGCTGCCGCCATGCCTGCTCCTGTCCTCTCTCTCCCACTCCCCCCTCACCCCCTCACAACCACCCCCACCTGGTCCCCTCTCCCACCCTAGATAACCGCCCCCCCCCCACCACCACCACCACCACCACCGCCACCACCGCCACCACTACCTCATTGAACAACACCGCAATAACCGTGGAGGGCAGGTACGCTCACCTCAGTTTTTCGACTTCTTTCCCGTACCTCTGGCGTGCACTGCACTGACCCGACAAAAGTCATGGCATACCTGTGGTGTCACCGCCAGACACCACACTTGCTACGTGGTAGCCTCTAAATCGGCCGCGGTCCGGTAGTATACGTCGGACCCGCGTGTCGCCACTATCAGTGATTGCAGGCCGAGCGCCGCCACACGGCAGGTCTAGTCTAGAGAGACTCCCTAGGACTCGCCCAAGTTGTACAGCCGACTTTGCTAGCGATGGTTCACTGTCTACATACGTTCTCATTTGCAGAGACGACAGTTTAGCATAGCCTTCCGCTACGTCATTTGCTACGACCTAGCAAGGCGCCATATTCAGTTACTATGTCTTCTGAACAGGTAATATTGTGACTCATGTACCGTCAAGAGCGACTTTTATCATTAATGGATTAAAGTTAAACATCAAACTAATTACGTCTGCTTTCTCAATTCCAATTCCTTGTCATGTTCCAGACCTCACGTCAGTATAGTTCTTTCCTCCTCACGCCAGCCTGCGTGAGCTAAAACGCGTGCATTTCGGCCTCCTCTAGTAACACGGTGTTGGCTCTCCTTCCAAGACAACAATTCCTCCTAATGTTGTTTCGTACTTCATTTTGCCCGACGTACTTGCAGCAACTCAACGTGGCATGGACACACAAGTCGTTGGAAGTCCCCAGCAGAAATAATGAACTATGCTGCCTCTATAGCCGTCCATAGTTGAGGGAATGTTGCCAGTGAAGAAGACTGAGCCGGCCGCTGTGACCGAGCGTTTCCAGGCGCTTCAGTCTGGAACCGCGCCGCTGCCACAGTCGCAGTTGCGAATCCTGCCTCGGGCATGAATGTGTGTGATGTCCTTAGGTTAATTAGGTTTAAGTAGTTCTAAGTTCTAGGTGACTGATGACCTCAGATGTTAAGTCCCATAGTGCTTAGAGCCATTTGATTGGATTAGATTATTTGGGGGAGGAGACCAGACAGCGAGGTCATCGGTCTCATCGGATTAGGGAAGGACGGGGAAGAAAGCCGGCCGTGCCCTTTCAAAGGAACCATCCCGGCATTTGCTTCGAGTGATTTAGGGAAATCACGGAAAACCTAAATCAGGATGGCCGGACCCGAGATTGAATCGTCGTCCTCCCGGATCCGAGTCCAGTGTGCTAACCGCTGCGCCACCTCGCCAATTGAACCAAGAAGACTGAGCACAAACAGAATTTTCGATTACATCCCATAAATGTTCGATGGGATACATGTCTGTCGTCTGGGTGGCCAAATCATTCTCTCGAATGGTCAGGAATGTTCTGCAAACCAATCGCAAAGAATTGTGGTTCTGTGACATGACGCATTGTCATCGATAAAAATACCATCCATGTTCCGGGACATGACGTCAATGAATGGTTCCAAATGGTCTCCAAGTATCCAAACATACACTACTGGCTATTAAAATTACTAAACCACGAAGATGACTTGCTACTGACACGAAATTTAACCGACAGGAAGAAGATGCTGTGCTATGCAAATGACTAGCTTTTCAGAGCATTCACACAAGGTTGCCGCCGCTGGCGACACCTACAACGTGCTGACATGAGGAAAGTTTCCAACCGATTTCTCATACACAAACAGCAGTTGACCGGCGTTACCTGGTGAAACGTTGTTGTGATGCCTCGTGCAAGGAGGAGAAATGCGTACCATCACGTTTCCTACTTTGGTAAAGGTCGGATTGTAGCCTATCGCGATTGCGGTTTATCGTATCGCGACGTTGCTGCTCGCGTTGGTCGGTATCCAATGACTGTTACCAGAATTTGGAATCGCTGGGTTCAGGAGGGTAATACGGTACGCTGTGCTGGATCCTAACGGCCTCGAATCACTAGCAGTCGAGATGACAGGCATCTTATCGGCATGGCTGTAAACGGATCGTGCAAACACGTCGCGATCCCTGAGTCAACAGATGGGGACGTTTGCAAGACAACAACCATCTGCAAGAACAGTTCGACGACGTTTGCAGCAGCATGGGCTGTCAGCTCGGACCATAGCTGCGGTTACCCTTGACGCTTCATCACAGACAGGAGCGCCTGCGATGGTGTACTCAACCACGAACCTAGGTGCACGAATGGCAAAACATCATTTTTTCGGATGAATCCAGGTTCCGTTAATAGCATCGCAATGGTCGCATCAGTGTTCGGCGACATCGCAGTGAACGCACATTGGAAGCGTGTATTCGTCATCACCATACTGTCGTATCACCCGGACTGTTGGTATGGGGTGCCATTGGTTACACGTCTCGGTCACCTCTTGTTCGCATTGACGGCACTCTGAACAGTGGACGTTACATTTCAGATGTGTTACGACCCGTGGCTCTACCCTTCATTCGATCCCTGCGAAACCCTACATTTCAGCAGGATAATGCACGACCGCATGTTGCAGGTCCTGTACGGGCCTTTCTGGATACGAAAAATCGTCGACTGCTGCCCTGGCCAGCACATTCTCCAGATCTCTCACCAACTGAAAACGTCAGGTAAATGATGGCCGAGCAACTGGCTCGTCACAATATGCCAGTCACTACTCTTGATGAACTGTGGTATCGTGTTGAAGCTGCATGGGTAGCTGTACCTGTACACGCCATCCAAGCTCTCTTTGACTCAATGACCAGGCGTATCAGGGCCGTTATTACGGCCACAGGTGGTTGTTCTGGATACTGATTTCTCAGGATCTATGCACCCATGTCGCGCGAAAATGTAATCACACGTCAGTTCCAGTATAATATATTTATCCAATGAATACCCGTTCATCATCTGCATTTCTTCTTGGTGTAGCACTTTTAATGAGCAGTAGTGAATTTCCAGTCAATGATTGGTTCAGTTGGCCCAGTGAACCAAGTCCCTTCCATATAAGCGCAGCCCACACCATTATCGAGCCACTACCAAGCTTACACAGTGCCTTGTAGACAACTTGAGTCCACGGCTTAGTGCGGTCTTCGCCACACTCGAACCCTAGCATCAACTATTGCCAACTGTAATCGGGACATATTTGAGTAGGCCACAAGCCGTCTAGTCGTTTTCTCCGCTCAGGGACTGGGTGTTGTATTGTCTTCATCATCATTTCGTCCCCATGTCCCCATCCGGCACGCAGGTCGCACAATGTAATAAGACCTGCACCAAGGCGGCCGGACCTGCCCAGCAAGGGGCCTCCCGGTCAGTGATGTCAATCGCTCATTTCCATTTTTACGTTCGTCGTACGTCCCACAATCATTTCTGCAATTACACTCCTGGAAATTGAAATAAGAACACCGTGAATTCATTGTCCCAGGAAGGGGAAACTTTATTGACACATTCCTGGGGTCAGATACGTCACATGATCACACTGACAGAACCACAGGCACATAGACACAGGCAACAGAGCATGGACAATGTCGGCACTAGTACAGTGTATATCCACCTTTCGCAGCAATGCAGGCTGCTAGTCTCCCATGGAGACGATCGTAGAGATGTAGTCCTGTGGAACGGCTTGCCATGCCATTTCCACCTGGCGCCTCAGTTGGACCAGCGTTCGTGCTGGACGTGCAGACCGCGTGAGACGACGCTTCATCCAGTCCCAAACATGCTCAATGGGGGACAGATCCGGAGATCTTGCTGGCCAGGGTAGTTGACTTACACCTTCTAGAGCACGTTGGGTGGCACGGGATACATGCCGACGTGCATTGTCCTGTTGGAACAGCAACATCCCTTGCCGGTCTAGGAATGGTAGAACGATGGGTTCGATGACGGTTTGGATGTACCGTGCACTATTCAGTGTCCCCTCGACGATCACCAGAGGTGTACGGCCAGTGTAGGAGATCGCTCCCCACACCATGATGCCGGGTGTTGGCCCTGTGTGCCTAGGTCGTATGCAGTCCTGATAGTGGCGCTCACCTGCACGGCGCCAAACACGCATACGACCATCATTGGCACCAAGGCAGAAGCGACTCTCATCGCTGAAGACACGTCTCCATTCGTCCCTCCATTCACGCCTGTCGCGACACCACTGGAGTCGGGCTGCACGATGTTGGGGCGTGAGCGGAAGACGGCCTAACGGTGTGCGGGACCGTAGCCCAGCTTCATGGAGACGGTTGCGAATGGTCCTCGCCGATACCCCAGGAGCAACAGTGTCCCTAATTTGCTGGGAAGTGGCGGTGCGGTCCCCTACAGCACTGCGTAGGATCCTACGGTCTTGGCGTGCATCAGTGCGTCGCTGCGGTCCGGTCCCAGGTCGACGGGCACGTACACCTTCCGCCGACCACTGGCGATAACATCGATGTACTGTGGAGACCTCACGCCCCACGTGTTGTGTCCGGAGCAAGTATGGTGGGTCTGACACACCGGTGTCAATGTGTTCTTTTTTCCATTTCCAGGAGTGTATGTCACGGAGTGTTGCTTGTTTGTTAGCACTGACAACTCTGCTGCAAACGCTGCTGCCCTCGGTGGTTAAGTGAAGGTCGTCGGCTACGCACCGTCCGTGGTAAGAGCCAATCCCTGAAATGTGGTATTCTCAGCATACTCTTCACACTGTGGATTTCGGAATATTGAATTCCCTAACGATTTCCCAAATGGAATATACTATGCGTCTAACTCCAACCACCATTTCGCGTTCAAAGTGTGTTAATTTCCGTCTACAGATGTAATCAAGTCGGAAACCTGTTTCACATGAATCATCTGAGTACAAAAGACAGGTCCGCCAATCCACTGTCCTTTCATACCTTGTGTATGCTATACTAATGGCGTCTATATATGTGCATATCGCTGTCCCATGAGTTTTGGCACCTCAGTGTATCTGCCACATTTTAACCCATAGCCCAGTCAGCGAAGACTATGAAAGTCTAGAGGGAGGAAAATTTGGTGTAGTCGCAAGTTTTTGTACAGTGGAGGAGGAAGGGACGGGGATGGTAGAATGTCATGAGCTACGAGGGTAACCCCAAATGTAAGGTATCCTATTTTTTCATAAGTACATAGACCTGTTTATTTCTGCAATGGATTAAATCAGTTTACAGCTTGAACATTTAGCTAGTTTTCGACATAATCAACATTTCTGTTGTTGCATTTTTGTAGACGCTCTGGCAGTTTTTGTATGCCCATGTCATACCAGCTCGCCCCCATGCTGTTCAGAAAGTCATGAACCTCTTCTTTCACCTCGTCGTCGCAGCTGAATCGCTGGGACCACAATTAACGCTGACAGTTACTATGAGACTCTGAAGAAACTCAAACGGGCAATTCAGAACCGGAGGAGGGGAATGTTGAGCAAGGGTGTACACATTCTCCATGACAACGCTCGCCCACACATCGCTCGGCCAACCGTTACTCTTCCGCAACAGTTTCAATGGAACATAATCACCCACCCATCCTATTGTCCTGACTTGGTGTCCAGTGACTATCACCTGTTTCCTAGGTTACAAGAACATTTGGCCGGAAAGCGATTCAGCTCCTACGACGAGGTGAAAGAAGAGGTTCATAGCTTTCTGAACATCATGGAGGCGAGCTGGTATGACATGGGCATATAAAAACTGCCGCGGCGTCTACAAAAATGCATCGACAGAAATGGTGATTGTGTCAAAAAATGTTCAAGCTGTAAACTGATGTAAACCAATGTGGATTTAAACAGCTCTATGGACTTACGAAAAAATAGGAGACCTTACTTTTGGGATTACCCTCGTACATACTAAAATCCTGATCGGCGGTGTTTGACTGTGAGGGCGAGATGGGGAGGGGGGCACTTTTAAAGGTCACACCGAGCGAGGTGGCGCAGTGGTTAGCACACTGGACTCGCATTCGGGAGGACGACGGTTCAATCCCGTCTCCGGCCATCCTGATTTAGGTTTTCCGTGGTTTCCCTAAATCCTTTCAGGCAAATGCCGGGATGGTTCCTTTGAAAGGGCAGAGTACGAGGGGTTACAGATCTCTTCTGAACAGAACGTTGCAAGGCATACCAGAAATAGTAATGTTCATGTCTGGGCAGTTTGGTGGCCAACGAAAGTGTTTAAACTCCGAAGATTGCTCCTGGAGCCACCCTGTAGCAATTCTGGACTTGTGGGGTGTCGCATTGTCCTGCTGGAATTGCCCAAGTCCGTCGGAAAGATCAATGACATGAATGGGTGCAGGTGACCAGACAGGATGCTTAAGGGCGTGTCACCTGTCAGAGTCGTATGTAGACGTTTCAGGTGTCACATATCACTCCAACTGACACGCCCCACACTGTACAGAGCCTCCACCGGCTTAAACAGGCCCTGCTGGCATGCAGGGACTGTTCATGTGGTTGTATCCATACCCGTACACGTCCATCTGCTCGACACAATTTGAAACCAGACCCGTCCGACCAGGCAACATGTTTCCAGTCCTCAACAGTCCAGTGTCGGTATTGATGGGCTCAGACGAGGCGTAAAGCTTTATGTCGTGTAGTCATCAAGGGTACACGACTGAGCCTTCGGTTCCGAAAACCCATATCGATGATGTTTCATTGAATAGCTGGCACTCTGACACTTGTCGATGACCAGCGATGTCGAGATTTGATATTTTACCGGATTTCTGAACTTCACAGAACACACGTAAAATGGTCGTACGGAAAAATCCCCACTTCATCGCTACGTCGGATATGCTGTGTCTCATCGCTCGAGCGCCGACTGTAACACTATGTTCAAACTTGATAACCTGCCATTGTAACAGCACCAACCGATCTAACAACTGCCCCAGACACTTTTTGTTCTATATAGGCTTTGCCTACGGCACCGCCCTATTCTGCCAGGTTACATATTTCTGTATTTGAGTACGCATAACTATACCAGTTTTTTGGCGCTTCAGTGTATTTTTCCCCGTTAGTTTGGTGGTCAGCCGAGGCACTGTCCTCTGATCCACTCACCTGACCCATTAGCACATAGCATCGTTTTCTCCTGCAAGTTGTATTTACTTCCGTTCCACACTTCGCACTGTATTTTAACGATTTATTTATATTCCTTTTTAGGTTCCAGCTATTGGCCGCCTTTCTGCGATTGTTTATGGTGGACATTTTTCACAATTCCTCTTCCTAAGGGGCGCTGACGTTCAACACAGCGATCGACAATAGTCCGAATAGACTGATAACTGCTGCTGCCCCGTAAGGAGTATTATAATCCCGGATTCTCTGAAGCTGAGAGCATTATGCGTTTCCACCTCTCACCATATGAGGGTACGTCTAGAGTCACTACTTAGTTTAAATCTGATCTCACCCAAATTGAAGTCACGTCGTCCCTCGTCGCTGGTCCAGCTCCTGTGCTCTTGCACGCAGCACTCCGCCTTCAGGCCACAAGTGGCCCATCGGTACCATCCGGCCGCCGTGTCATCCTCAGTTGAGGATGCGGATAGGAGGGTATATGGACAGCACACCGCTATCCCCGTCGTTATGGTGGTTTTCTTTGACCGGAGCCGCTACTATTCGGTCGAGTAGCTCTTCAATTGGCATCACGAGGCTGAGTGCACCCCGAAAAATGGCAACAGCGCATGGTGGCCTGGATGGTCACCCATCCAAGTGCTGACCACGCCCGACAGCGCTTAACTCCGGTAATCTCACGGGAACCGGTGTATCACTGCGACAAGGCCGTTGCCCCTATGCTCTTGGGACCATCGTAAATGACGCCGGTAATGTGCATATCTCAACGGGGCACAACATACTGGTCGACAGGCAAAGATATCATTCCAATGCAATCGCCACTTTGGAGCGATTTCGTGGACGTTAAATGTGGTCACAATTGCAGCCTCTGTTGGAACTGCATGCCGCATAATGCAGCGCTCAGCTGCTGCTGTTGTTCACCGTGGCCGACCACCTCCTCCCCTTGAGGCAGCAGTGCTTGTGGTCCAGACTTCTCCGCACGCACATAAATCAATACTGTGAGCAACATCAAACTCCTGCGCTGCGCTCATCACACTTTGTCCTTCTTCCAGTTCCCCGACGATTCTTCCTCGTGTGAAGTGAAACAAATGCTGTCTCCAGGCCATGTCGTAATGAAGAACATCACTGATACGCCCTGCTTAACCCACGGGGCAGGACAGATATAATAAAAAAATGATTCAAATTGCTCTGAGCACTATCGGACTGAGGTCATCAGCCCCTTAGAACTTAGAACTACTTAAACCTAACTAACCTAAGGCCATCACACACACCCACGCCGACCATAGGGTCGCGTGGTTCCAGACTGTAGCGCCTAGAACCGCTCGGCCACTTCAGTCGGCACAGATGGAGTAATTTGTGGAAAGGGACCAAAATAAGAGGCTGTCAGTTACACACGAACACACAACTTTATTATTTGATCAAACATTACAAGAGCCCAAAAATGTTTTTTAAACACACAAATTTAATCTTTGGGACTTAATTACCAGCTGAAAGACACTTGAATTTAAAAATGGCTGAAGGCCAATAACTTAAAACGAACGCATAATCAGAAATTTAAAAGGCAAACCTTATCCTAATACAGTTCTTTAGTTAGGCTGAAGTAAACAAGTTAAATTGATAATCGGCTGAAGGCAGTACACTTAAAACCTCAAAACATTAATTTTTTAAACTACCAAATCCCGTACGTGAAACAGTTCTTTAGTTTAGGCTTTATATGCGGTCTTCCGTACGGGTGAAGCACTGTTTCTTTTCACTTGAAGAAGTCGATCATTCGCTTTCCTCACCACAGTTCTTACGTGCTCGTTCCACCTCATATCCCTTTGCATCGTTATGGCCCAATATTTAAACGACTTTACTGTGTCAAGCAGAATAGTAATACTGTATTTGAACATTACAAATTTGTTGAAACCTGGTACTCAAGGAAGGCAGGATTCAGTTAAGAGTGTGGACGGGGCCGTAACCAGTTACTGTTGATTCCCTTTTGCAATTACACACACTTATTTTAACACGCAAATTCCAGACTCAGCAATAAATCAAGATATCACACGTTATTAATGAAGTAATGAACAGCTGTGCATTTAATAGTGCTTTCAGTGCGCTTTGCAAATGAGCATAAAACACAGACACAGCAATTAATGTTTTAAAAACAAGCCAATGTGATCACAATCAGAATTTTAAAGGAAGTAACCATAGTCACGGCCGAAGGCCTTTAACGCCAAGAATGGCAATTATAAAAAAATTTAACAAACGTACTGTAAAACAGCAATGCAATAGGAAAGGTTAATATAAAAAGACAACTAATCACCAAACGGGTGAGACAAAATGATGATAAACGTGGTAGCGCAACCATTTAAAACTTGCTGTAACGCCAAGAATGCCAATTATATTTAAAAAATTTAAAAAAACATACAGTAAAACAGCAAATAGAACATCAAAGGTTAATTTAAAAAATGACTCTGAGCACTATGGGACTGAGGTCATCAGTCCCCTAGAACTTAGAACTACTTAAACCTAACTAACCTACGGACATCACACACATCCATGCTCGAGGCAGGATTCGAACCTGCGACCGTAGCGGTCGCGCGGTTCCAGATTGAAGCGACTAGAACAGCACGGCCACACCGGTCGGCCTTAATTTAAAAGGACAAGCAACTGATCACCAAACACGTGAGAGAAAAGATGGTAAACTTGGTAGCACAATCATTTACACCTGCTGTAACACCAAGAATGGCAATTATATAAAAATTTAGGAACATACAATAAAACAGCAAATACAGTAATTAAAAAAAGAGCCAGTCACAGACGGTGCATTAAGAATCGACCTCTGAGTAAGTCTGGCAAAAAACATTCACGAGCGACGCGACAGGCAGCCAAGAGTTGCGCAAGTGGTAACTCAGACTAGTGGCAGTCTAACGAATGACTAATGACAATCTTGCTCAGCCTGTCTGACATCCAATAAACCAAATGCGAAGATGTAAGAAATTCGCCAAACCCGGAACCGGCGGTCTCGACTCCACCTGCAGAATACTGTGCTTAGAGCGGACAGAACGAGAAAGGAATCACTACAACCAGAGTAGGAGAATCACCCGCCGGACTGCAACCAAGAAAGCTGTCACAACTACACGCCTAACTGGACAGCAGTCGCAGGGCGAGGAAACGTACACGGCCAATACATACACTAACTCCCAGGGCAGATAACTGGGTCATTACCGGCCATGAGGCAGGAAAAATACCGCTGGTTGAATTTAACAAATGATAAAAAAACTGAACGCAATAAATAGTAATCAGAAGTCCAGGAAATCTAATGAGATCCGCCTTAGACAAGCACTCCACTCGCTGCTCTTCGCCTCGGCAACACTACGAGCAGACACACGAACCCAATTCACTGGAGAATTACGGGATATCACAATGGTGGAGGTTTCTCTACTTGAATTCAAGTGCACTCATCATAAAGCTTCCAGGATCCGGTTTACTACGAGGTGGTGCACTCTCGTGACCACAGGCCTTCCATCTATGCACGCCGCCAGCGTCCCCAGCATGTTGCCGCACTGCGCGGACCTGTCTACTGCTGAGTCCCCAACCGAACTGCCCACTCACAGGACCTGGAAGAGCGACGACGTCGCCCCAAAGATAGCGCCACAGTTACTACATATCGATAACCGCCGCTGCTGCCACTAGCGGACAGGAAACGCTTGAGAAACCAAGTGGCGCCAGTCAACACCAGAAGAAGACATCTGCAACCATTTCAGTTAAACAATACTGTCTGGCCTCCAGAAGACGGAAGCCTGCAAGCAGCACCAATGTGAGCTGCAGCATGGCTCATTTGTTTTTCCTACTCATCCGCATTAACATACATTTTCGCACATTTAGGGCTAGCTGCCATCATCAAACCAACTGGAAAGTTTGTCTAAGTCGTTTTTTCTATACTCACTCACCTTCGAAACTTTACCGTACACCACGGCATCATCAGAAAACAACGGTTGATTGCTGCCCACCCTGTCCCACAAATCATGTATGTGTACAGAGAACAACAGCGGTTTATCACGCTTTACTAGAGCACTCCTGGCGATACCCTTGTATCTGTTGAACACTCGTCGTCGAGGACAACGTACTGCCCGCTATTATTTAAGAAATCTTTGAGCCACCCATGTATTTGTGAACTTATTCCATACGCTCGTACCTTCGTTAAGACCCTGCAATGGGGCACCGTGTCACGTGTTTTGCGGAAATCTAGAAATACAGACGCTGCCTGTTACCCTTCATCTACATTTCTCAGTATATTATGTGAAAAAAAGGCAAGATGAGTTTCGCCCGAGCGATGCTTTTTAAACCATGCTCATTCGTGGACATAGGCTTCTCAATCTCAAGAAAGTTTGTTTTATTCGAACAAGGCATATGTTCTAGGATTCTGCAGCAAACAGAAGTTAGAGATATTGATTTGTAATTTTGCGGATCTGTTCTTTTACCATTCTTATATAATTGAGTTACCTGGGCCTTTTTCCAGCCGCTTGGGGCTTTGTGCTGGGCGAGAGATGGGCGATAAGTGCAAGCTAGATAGGGGGACTCTGGACTGGGATTCCATCTGGCTCTGCTGATTTATTTGCTTTCAAAGCTTTCAGTTGTTTCTGTACACCAGGCATACTTGTTACTAAGTCGCCCATACGGAAGTCTACCCGATGGTCAATATGTCTTGCATTCATGTCGAAGCCAGCATTTCTCGCTGTGCGTCCATATTTTTGTCCAGCTCCTGTACACTCAGCTAATACATTACAGTCAGCGAGGAATGTCATGCATTCATATTGAAGCATGCATTTCTCTCGGTGTGTCCATAATTTTGTCCAACCGCTGTACACTCAACCAATACACT
This sequence comes from Schistocerca gregaria, assembly GCF_023897955.1. Lineage (NCBI taxonomy): Eukaryota > Metazoa > Arthropoda > Insecta > Orthoptera > Acrididae > Schistocerca > Schistocerca gregaria. The sequence continues at coordinate 157,886,554 of NC_064929.1, read as the reverse complement.
TCAGGTAATGAGGAATTTCATGCATTCATATTGAAGCATGCATTTCTTGTGGTGCGTCCATATTTTTGTCGAGCTGCTGTACACTCAGCCAATACACTTCAGGCAGCTAGGAATTCCATGCATTCATATTGAAGCATGCATTACTTGCGGTGCATCCATATTTTTGTCCAGCTCCAGTACACTCAGCCAATACACTCCAGGCAGCGAGGAATTTCATGCATTCATATTGAAGCATGCATTACTTGCGGTGCATCCATATTTTTGTCCAGCTCCAGTACACTCAGCCAATACACTTCAGGCAGCGAGGAATTTCATGCATTCATTTTGAAGCATGCATTTCTTGTAGTGTGTCCATATTTTTGTCCAGCTCCTGTACACTCAGCCAATACACTTCATGCGGCGAGGAATTTCATGCATTCATATTGAAGCATGCATTTCTTGCGGTCCGTCCATATTTTTGTCCAGCTCCTGTACACTCAGCCAATACTCTACAGGCAGCGAGGAATGTGATGCATTCATATTGAAGCATGCATTCCTTGCGGTGCGTCCATATTTTTGTCGAGCTCTTGTACACTCAGCCAATACACTTCAGGCAGCGAGGAATTTTACGCATTCATATTGAAGCGTGCATTTCTTGCGGTGCGTACTATTTGTGTCCAGCTCCTGTACATTCAGCCAATACACTTCAGGCAGCGAGAAATTTCATGCATTCATATTGAAGCATGCATTTCTCTCGGTGTGTCCATATTTTTGTCCATCAACTGTACACTCAGCCAATACACTTCAGGCAGCGAGGAATTTCGTGCATTAATATTGGAGCATGCATTTCTTGCGGTGCGTACATATTTGTGTCCAGCTCCTGAACACTCAGCCAATACACTTCAGACAGCGAGGAATTTCATGCATTCATATAGAAGAATGCATTTCTCGCGGTGCGTCCATATTTTCGTCCAGCTCCAGTACACTCAGCCAATACACTTCAGGCAGCGAGGAATTTCATGCATTCATATTGAAGCATGCATTTCTCTCGGTGTGACCATATTTTTGTCCAACCCCTGTACACTCAGCCAATACAGGAAACGAGGAATTTCATGCATTCATATTGAAGCATGCATTTCTTGTGGTGCGTCCATATTTTTGTCCAGCTCCTGTACACTCAGCCAATATACTTCAGACAGCGAGGAACTTCATGCATTCATATTGTAACATGCATTTCTTGTGGTGCGTCCATATTTTTGTCCAGCTCCTGTACACTCAGCCAATACACTTCAGGCAGCGAGGAATTTCATGCATCCATTTTGAAGCATGCATTTCTTGTGGTGCCTCCATATTTTTATCCAGCTCCTGTACACTCAACCAATACTCTTGAGGCAGCGAGGAATTTCATGCATTCATATTGAAGCATGCATTTCTTGAGGTGCGTCCCTATTTTTGTCAAGCTCCTGCACACTCAGCCAATACACTACAGGCAGCGAGAAATTACATGCATTCATATTGAAGCATGCATTTCTTGTGGTGTGTCCATATTTTTGTCCAGCTCCTGTACACTCAGCTAATACACTTCAGGCAGCGAGGAATTTCATGTATTCATATTGAAGCATGCATTTCTCTTGGTGCCTCCATATTTTTTTCGAACCCCTGTACGCTCAGCCAATACACTTCAGGCAGCGAGGAATTTCATGCATTCATATTGTAGCATGCATTTCTCTCGGTGCGTCCATATTTTTGCTCCAACCCTTGTACACTCAGCCGATACACTTGAGACACCATTCTCATAGACAGTGAGGAATGTCATGCATTCGTATTGAAGCACGCATTTCTCGTGGTGCGCCCATATTTATACTATGTGATCAAAACTATCCGGACACCTGGCTGAAAATGACTTCGTGGCGCTCTCCATCGGTAATGCTGGATTTTATTATGGTGTTGGTCCACCCTTATCCTTGATGACAGCTCCCAGTCTCGCGGCCATACATTCATTGAGGTGCTGGAAAGTTACCTTTGGAGTGGTGCGTCATTCTTCACGGAGTGCTGAACTGAGGTGGGGTATCGATGTTGGTTGGTGAGGCCTGGCACAAACTCGGCGTTCCGAAACATCACAAAGATGTTCTATAGGATTCATGTGCGCACTCTGTGCAAGCCAGTCGATTACAAGGATGTTATTGTCGTGTAACCACTCCGCCACAGGCTGTACATTATGAACAGGTGCTCGATCGTATTCAAAGATGTAATCACCGTCCCCGAATTGCTCTTCAACAGTGGGAAGCAAGAAGATGCTTAAAACATCAGTGAAGGCCTGTGCTGTGATAGGGCCACGCAAAACAAAAAGAGGTGTAAGCCCCCCTCCATGAAAAACACGACCACACCATAGCACCACCGCCTCCGAATTTTACTGTTGGCACTACACACGCTGGAAGATGACGTTCACCGGGCATTCGCCATACCCACTCCCTGCCATCGGATCGCCACATTTTGTACCGTGATTCGTCACTCCAAACACCCTTTCTCCTTTGCCCAGTCACCTATGTTTACGCTCTTAGATCAAGCGAGGCGTGGCTTGGCATTTACTGGCGTGATACGTGGCTTATGACTAGCCGCTAGACCATGAAATCCAAGTTTTCTCACCTCTCACCTAACTGTCATAGTACTTGCAGTGGATCCTGATGCAGTTTGGAATTCTTATGTGATGGTCTGTTACACATTACGACCCTCTTCAAGATGATGATGATTGGTTTGTAGAGTGCTCAACTGCGCGGTTATCAGAGACCGTACAATTTCCCAACGTTTGCTCAGTCCACTTTCGCCACTTTCCTGGATGATGAGGAAATGATGAGGACAACACAAACACCCAGTCATCTCGAGGCAGGTGAAAATCCCTGACCACGGGAATCGAAACCGGTACCCCATTCTCGGGGAGCGAGAGCACGACCAAGAGACCACGACCCTCTTCAACTGTCGACGGTCTCTGTCAGTCAACAGACGAGGTAGGCCTGTGCGCTTTTGTGTTGTACGTGTCCTTTCACGTTCCCACTTCACTATCACATCGGAAGCAGTGGACCTAGGGATGTTTAGGAGTGTGGAAATCTCGTGTACAGACGTATGACACTATTGTTGTTTGGGTCTTCAGTCCTGAGACGGGTTTGATGCAGCTCTTCATGCTACTCTATCCTGTGAAAGCTTCTTCATATCCCAGTACCAACTCCAACCTACATCCTTCTGAACCTGTTTAGTGTATTCATCTCTTGGTCTCCCTCCACGATTTTTACCCTCCATGCTGCCCTCCAATACTAAATTGGTGATCCCTCGATGTCTCAGAACATGTACTACCAACCGATCCCTTCTTCTTGTCAAGTTGTGCCACAAATTTATTTTCTCCCCAATCCTATTCAATACCACATCACTAGTTATGTGATCTACCGATCTAATCTTCAACATTCTTCTGTAGCACCACATTTCGAAAGCTTCTATTCTCTTCTTGTCTGAACTATTTATCGTCCACGTTTCACTTCCATACATGGCTACACTCCATGCAAATACTTTCAGAAGCGACTTCCTCACACTTATATCTATACTTGATGTTGACAAATTTCTATTCTTTAGATACATTTTCCTCTCTACTTCTACCATCATCAGTTATTTTGCCCTTCAAATAGCAAAACTCATTTACTACATCAAGTGTCTCATTTCCTAATCTAATACCCTCAGCATCTCCCGACTTAATTCGACTACATTCCATTATCCTCGTTTTGCTTTTGTTGATGTTCATCTTATATCCTCCTTTCAAGACACTATCCATTCTGTTCAACTGCTCTTCCAGGTCCTTTGTTGTCTCAGACAGAATTACAATGTCATCGGCGAGCCTCAAAGTTTTTATTTCTTTTCCATGGATTTTAGTTCCTACTCAGAACTTTCCTTTTCTTTCCTTTATTGCTTGCTCAAAATACAGACTGAATAACATTGGGGATAGGCTACAACCCTGTCTCACCCCCTTCCCAACCACTGCTTTCCTTTCATACCCCTCGACTCTTATAACTGTCATCTTCTTTCTGTAAAAGTTGTAAATAGCCCTTTGCTCTCTGTATTTTACTCCTGCCATTTTCAGAATTTGAAGGAGAGTATTCCAATCAACCTTGTCGGAAGCTTTCTCTAAGTCTACAAATGCTAGAAACGTAGGTTTGCCTTTCCTTAATCTTTCTTCTAAAATAAGTCGTAGGGTCAGTATTGCCTCACGTGTTCCACCATTTCTACGGAATCCAAACTGATCTTCCCTGAGGTCGGCTTTTATCAGTTTTTCCATTCTTCTGTAAAGAATTCGCGTTAGTATTTTGCAGCCGTGGCTTATTAAACTGATAGTTCTGTAATTTTCACATCTGTGAACACCTCCTTTCTTTGGGACTGGAATTATTATATTTTTCTTGAAGTATGATACTATTGACACCCAATCAGCTGACCACGTTCGAAGTACGTGAGTTCCACAGAGCGCCCCATTCTGCTCTCTCCCGATGTCTAATGCCTACTGAGGTCGCTGATATGGAGTACCTAGCAGTAGGTGGCAGCACAAAGCACTTAATACGAAAAACGTATGTTTTTTGGGGGTGTCCTGATACTTTTGATTACATAGTATATGAGGGCTTGTAAGTCGAGATGTTTCAGCACGAACTGTTGCGAACCGGTTAGCCGGCCGGGTTGGTCGAGCGATTCTAGGCGCTACAGTCTGGAACCGCGAGACCGCTACGGTCGCAGGTTCGAATCCTGCCTCAGGCATGGATGTGTGTGATTTCCTTAGGTTACTTAGGTTTAAGTAGTTCTAAGTTCTAGGGGACTGATGAACTCAGATGTTAAGTCCCATAGTGCTCAGAGCCATTTATTTTTGCTCTGTCCCATCGCTCGTGCGCCGACTGTAACACTACGTTCAAACTCACTGAAATCTTGATAACCTGCCACTGTAGTAGCAGTAACCGATCTGACAAATGTGCCACGACATGCCGTATTCTGCATGTTTACCTATCCCTGTATTTGAATACGCATACCATGCTAGTTTCTTTCGCGATTCAGTTTATTACTTTCTCCCACATACGTCCAGCCTAATGACCACGAGAAGAAGATTCGAGTAATTGGGGCCAAAACAAAGGCTTACCGACGACTGTAATGTCCACGGAGGGCTCAGTTAGTCGTACAAAAAGTACCCTCCGCCACACACCATCAAGTGTCTTGCGGAGTATGATGTACCGGGTGACCAAAAAGTCGGTATAAATTTGAAAACTCAATAAATCACGGAATAATGTAGATAGAGAGGTACAAATTGACACACATGTTTGGAATGACTTGGGGGTTTATTAGAACCAAAAGAATACAGAAGTTCAAAAAATGTCCGACGGATGGTGCTTCATCTGATCAGAATAGCAATAATTAGCATAACAAAGTAAGACAAAGCAAAGATGACGTTCTTTACAGGAAATGCTCAATATGTTCACCATCATTCCTGAACAATAGCTGTAGTCGAGGAATAATGTTGTCAACAGCACTGTAAAGCATGTCCGGAGTTACGGTGAGGCATTGACGTCGGATGTTTTCTTTCAGCAGCCCTAGAGATGTCGGTCGATCACGATACACTTGCGACTTCAGGCAACCCCAAAGCCAATAACCGCACGGACTGAGGTCTGGGGACCTGGCAGGCCAAGCATGACGAAAGTGGTGGCTGAGCACACGATCACCACCAAACGTCGCGCTCAAGAGATCTTTCACGCGTCTAGCGATATGGGGTGGAGCGCCATCCTGGATAAACCCCATGTCATTCCACGCATGTGTGTCAATTTGTACCTCTCTATCTACATTATTCCGTGGTTTATCCAGTTTTCAAATTTATACTGACTTTTTGATCACCCGGTATATACAGGGTGAGTCACCTAACATTACCGCTGGATATATTTAGTAAACCACATCAAATACTGACGAATCGATTCCACAGACCGAACGTGAGGAGAGGGGCTAGTGTAATTGGTTAATACAAAACATAAAAAATACACGGAAGTATGTCTTTTTAACACAAACCTACGTTTTTTTTAAATGGAACCCCGTTAGTTTTGTTAGCACATCTAAACATATAAACAAATACGCAATCAGTGCCGTTTTTTGCATTGTAAAATGTTAATTACACCCGGAGATATTGTAACCTAAAGTTGACGCTTGGGTACCACTCCTCCGCTGTTCGATCGTGTGTATCGGAGAGCACCGAATTACGTAGAGATCCAAAGGGAACGGTGATGGACCTTAGGTACAGAAGAGACTGGAACGGCACATTACGTCCACATCCTAACACCTTTTTATTGGTCTTTTTCACTGACGCACATGGACATTACCATGAGGGGTGAGGTACACGTACACACGTGGTTTCCGTTTTCAATTACGGAGTGGAATAGAGTGTGTCCCAACATGTCAGGCCAATAGATGTTCAATGTGGTGGCCATCATTTGCTGCATACAATTGCAATATCTGGCGTAATGAATGTCGCATACGCCGCAGTACATCTGGTGTAATGTCGCCGCAGGCTGCCACAATACGTTGTTTCATATCCTCTGGGGTTGTAGGCACATCACGGTACACATTCTCCTTTAACGTACCCCACAGAAAGAAGTCCAGAGGTGTAAGATCAGGAGAACGGGCTGGTCAATTTATGCGTTCTCCACGTCCTATGAAATGCCCTTCGAACATCCTGTCAAGGGTCAGCCTAGTGTTAATTGCGGAATGTGTAGGTGCACCATCGTGCTGATACCACATACGTCGACGCGTTTCCAGTGGGACATTTTCGAGCAACGTTGGCAGATCATTCTGTAGAAACGCGATGTATGTTGCAGCTGTTTGGGCCCCTGCAATGAAGTGAGGACCAATGAGGTGGTCGCCAATGATTCCGCACCATACATTTACAGTCCACGGTCGTTGTCGCTCTACCTGTGTGAGCCAGCGAGGATTGTCCACGGACCAGTAATGCATGTTCCGTAGATTCACAGCCCCGTGGTTAGTGAAACCCGCTTCATCGGTAAAGAGGTAGAACTGCAACGCATTCTCTGTTAATGCCCATTGACAGAATTGAACTCCATGATTCAAGTCATCACCATGTAATTGCTGATGTAGCGGCACATGAAACGGGTGAAAGCGGTGACGATGCAGTATGCGCATGATATTAGTTTGACAGTGCACCGGCTCTCGCAATGTCCCGTGTACACTACTCATGTGTGCGTTCATGCCAACAGCAGCTAACACACCAACTGCACCCTCTTCTCCTGTGACGGGCCTGTTAGGGACCCGTTTGCGTGCTACGACCAGACCTGTTGCATACAGTTGGCGGTAGGTGTTTTGCAATGTGCGGCACGTTGGATGCTCTCTGTCCGGGTACCATTCAGCATACACCCTGCAGGCTTCAGCTGCATGTCGTCGACACTCGCCATAGATAAGTATCATCTCCGCCTTTTCAGAGTTCGAATACACCACGGTTACAATTCCTACAACACTACACCATCACGGACGTCTGGTAACACGGGGTACTACAGATGGACTGCTTCAGGAGACGAATGCAGAATAACAATAGCAGCAAGCGCTACATGCGGACACTGCGACAGCTAGGCCAAACCACAACAGTGCACTACAGCCACGCTCGTAAACACAGTCGTCATCGCAAACATGTCCCTGCAGATGTTGCTCGCCGACCGTGGACCGCGTTTGTTACAAGACGCAACTGAACGTCGGAGGTTTTAAGCGTCAAATTTCGGTTACAATATCTCCGGACGTAATTAACTTTTTACAATGCAACAAACGGCACTGATTACGTATTTGTTTATATGTTCAGATGTGCTAACAAAACTAACGGGGTTCCATTTAAAAAAAGGTAGGTTTGTGTTAACGAACATACTTCCGTGCATTTTTTTACGGTTTGTATTAAACAATTACACTAGCCCCTCTCCTCACGTTCGGTCTGTGGAACCGGTTCGTCAGTATTTGATGTGGTTTACGAAATATATCCAGCGGTTATGTTAGGTGACTCACCTTATATAGATGTGAATAGCATGCATACATATTTCTGGTGGTGTTTGCATATTTTGCCGATTTCCCTGCACACTTGACCAATTCATTTGAGACAGTTTCCTCATACACAGCGAGGAAATAGGCGACTGTGAGCGGAGGAAGGAAAATGCTTCCCGATTGCGCGGCAGAAATGTCTCCTTGGGGGCTCTCCCAGCCAGTGGCACGACGCGGGCGTTCCTTCCGTACAGAAGGGACCGGGCAGCTGCGGTCCCGTAGCGGCTAACATGCCGTCATGTGCCATCAGAGCAAACGGCGCAGGACCTGTCACGGGCGATTCGTGGCAGGCGCGCGTCACGTTAGCCGCCGCGTCTCATATTGACCTCCCGTCTCGCGTCACGCATCACTGGCCTAATGCAGCCAGACGGCCGTTCGGCCGTGCGCCACACTCTGGCCGGACAGCAGCCACGAGATCCCAAGGCGAGGCACTCCTCTAGTACGATAATCAGGAGGGCAAGGTGGAGACCGTGCCAAGCCAAGAGTATTCACGGAAATTGGAATTACACTACTGGCCATTAAAATTGCTACACCAAGATGAAATGCAGATCATAAACAGGTGATCACTGGGCAAATATATTATACTAGAACTGACATGTAATTACATTTTCACGCAATTTCGGTGCACAGATCCTGAGAAATCAGTACCCAGACCAACCACCTCTGGCCGTAATAACGGCCTTGATACGCCTGGGCATTGAGGCTGTACAGGTACAGCTGCCCATGCAGCTTCAACACGATACCACAGTTCAAGACTAGTGACTGGCGTATTGTGACGAGCCAGTTGCTCGGCCACCATTGACAGGGCGTTTTCCATTGGTGAAAGATCTCGAGAATGTGCTGGCCAGGGCAGCAGTCGAAGATTTTCTGTATCCAGAAAGGCCCGTATAGGACCTACAACATGCGGTCGTGCATTATCCTGCTGAAATGTAGGGTTTCGCAGGGATCGAATGAAGGGTAGAGCCACGGGTCATAACACATCTGAAATGTAACGTCCACTGTTCAAAGTGCCTTCACTGCGAACAAGAGATGACCGAGACGTGTAACCAATGGCACCCCATACCATCACGCCTAGTGATACGCCAGTATGTTACGCTTCCAATGTGCGTTCACAATAATGTCGCCAAACACAGAAGCGACCATCATGATGCTGTAAACAGAACCTGAATTCATCCGAAAAAATGACGTTTTGCCATTCGTGCACCAGGTTCGTCGTCGAGTACAACGTTGCAGGCGCTCCTGTCTGTGGTGCAACGTAAAAAGTAACCGCAGCCATGGTCTCCTAGCTGAGAGTCCATGCTGCTGCAAACTTCGTCGAACTGTTCGTGTAGATAGTTGTTGTCTTGCAAACGTCCCCATCTGTTGACTCAGGGATCGAGACGTGGCTGCACGACCCGTTACAGCCAGGCGGTTAATATGCCTGATATCTCGACTGCTAGTAATACGAGGCCGTTGGTATCCAGCACGGCGTTCCGTATTACCCTCCCGAACCAACCGATTCTGTATACTGTTAACAGTCATTGGACCTCGACCAACGCGAGCAGCCATGTCGCGATACGATAAACCGCAATCGCGATAGGCTACAATCCGACCTTTATCAAAGTCTGAAACGTGATGGTACGCATTTCTCCTCCTTACACGAGGCATCACAACAACGTTTCACCATGCACCGCCGCTCAACTGCTGTTTGAGAAATCGGTTGAAAACTTTCCTCATGTCAGCACGTTGTAGGTGTCGCCACCGGCTCCAGCCTTGTGTGAATGCTCTTTTGCATATCACAGCATCTTCTTCCTGTCGGTTACATTTCGCGTCTGTAGCACGTCATCTTCGTGGTGTAGCAATTTTAATAGCCAGTAGTGTACTAGGTCGGTGCATAAGTTCGTAGCGTTTTTTGTTCATCTACATCTACATTTATACTCCGCAAGCGACCCAACGGTGTATGGCGGAGGGCACTTTACGTGCCACTGTCATTACCTCAGTTTCTTGTTCCAGTCGCGTATGGTTCACGGGAAGAACGACTGCCGGAAAGCTTCCGTGCGCGCTCGAATCTCTCTAATTTTACATTCGTGATCTCCTCGCGAGGTATAAGTAGGGGGAAGGAATTATAACGCACCCTCTCGAAACCTGGACAGCAAGCTACACCGCGATGCAGAGCGCCTCTCTTGCAGAGTCTGCCACTCGAGTTTGTTAAACATCTCCGTAACGCTATCACAGTTACCAAATAACCCTGTGACGAAACGCGCCGATCTTCTTTGGATCTTCTCTACCTCCTCCGTCAACCCGATCTGGTACGGATCCCACACTGATGAGCAATACTCAAGTATAGGTCGAACGAGTGTTTTGTAAGCCACCTCCTTTGTTGATGGACTACATTTTTCAAGGACTCTCCCAATGAATCTCAAGCTGGAACCCGCCTTACCAACAATTAATTTTATATGATCAATTCCACTTCAAATCGTTCCGTACGCTTACTCCCAGATATTTTATAGAAGTAACTGCTACCAGTGTTTGTTCCGCTATCATACAATCATACAATAAAGGATCCTTCTTTCTATGTATTCGCAATTCATTACATTTGTCTACGTTAAGTGTCAGTTGCCACTCTCTGCAACAAGTGCCTATCGGCTGCAGATCTTCCAGCATATCGCTGTAATTTTCTAATGCTGCAACTTCTCTGTATACCTTCACAAGCTGCGACATCGTCGCGAAAAAACACAGTGACCCGTGTATGTAATAAGTTTCCTTTAATTTACATGTATGATCACAATCTTTTTTGTTTAAAGACCGAAACCGGTAACCTGTTAAACAAAAAAGATTGTGACCAAAGACGTAAATTAAAGGAAACTTCTCTGTCTGCTACAGCATCATCCGCGAAAAGCCGAATGGAACTTCCGACACTATTTTGCTTGTTGGTACTCCGGTTGCCATAGGTTTAATCACCCATTGTAATTTTTTATTTGTAGTTCACTGTTGCTATTTGAGTTTACGTATTGTCATTTTGTCTTTCGGAGATAGTGAGTGGGGCTGTGAACGCTAGAAAATGGAGTGCCGAGTGGAGAAATAGGAACTTTTCCGACATATTCTTCTGTCTGAGTACAGGGGTGACAGCAGCGTAGGCATACAGAAACACATGCGCCGTGCATGGTGGAAGATGTTCGAAATTCTGAGAAAAACAGGGTAAGCTATAGGGAAGGACGGGTAATATACTGTACGTACAAGAGCGAAGAGGGAATAAGAGTTGACTACCAAGAATGGTGTGCTCGAATTAAAAAGGGTGTAAGACAGAGATTTTGTCTTTCGTCCCTACTGTTCAATCTGTACATCGAAGAAGCAATAATGGAAATAACAGACATTCAGGAGTCGAATTAAAATTCAGTGAGGAGGGATTTCAGTGACACGATCCACTGATGACATTGCTATCCTGAGTGAAATGCAGAATAATTACATAGTCTGCTGAATGGAGTGAACAATGTAATGATTACTGAATATGGACTGAGATTAGATTGAAGAAAGTCGAAAGTAATGAAAAGTAGCGGAAACAAGAACAGCGAGAAACGTTAGGATTAATGGTCATGAAGCAGATGAAGTTAAGGGATTCCATTACCTAGGCAGCAAAATAATATCAGAAGCAGACTAGCAGTGGCAGACAGGGCACTCTTGGCCAAGAGAAGTCTACTAGTCTGAAACACAGGGGCTTAATTTGAGAACTTTGGTTTAGAGCACGGGATTGTATGGTAGTGAAACACGGAATGTGAGGAAACCGGAACAGAAGAGAATCGAAACACTAGAGATGAGATGCTACAGAAGAATGCTTATAATGAGGTGGACCAATAAGGTAAGGAATACAAAAGTCCTCCAGAGAGGAAAGGAATACATGAGATACACAAGGAGAAGGAGCTGGGTGATAGGACACAAGACATCAGGGAATGACTTCCATGCTACTAGAGGGAGCTGTAGGGGGTAAGAACTGTAGAGGTAGACAGGGATTGGAATACATCCAGCAAATGAGGAAGCAGAGTGCAAGTGGCAACGGCCTTGCCACATTGGATACAGCAGTTCGCGTCAGATCACCGAAGTTAAGCGCTGTAAGGCATGGCTGGCACTTGAATGGGTGACCATCCAGGCCGCCGTGCGCTGTTGCCATTTTTCGGGGTTTACTCAGCCTTGTGATGCCAGTTGAGGAGTTGCTCGACCGAATAGTAGCGGCTCCGGTCAAAGAAAACCATCATAACGACTTGGAGAGGAGTGTGCTGACCACACGCCCCTCCTTTCCGCATCCTCAACTGAGGATGACACGGCGGTCGGATGGTCCCGATGGGCCACTTGTCTCCTGAAGCCGGAGTGCTGCTTTAGGTAGCAAGCACTTGAATGGGTGACCATCCAAGCCGCCGTGCGCTGTTGCCATATTTCGGGGTGCACTCAGCCTTGTGATGCCAGTTGAGGAGTTGCTCGACCAAATAGTAGTGGCTCCGGTCAAAGGAAACCATCATAACCACTTGGAGAGGAGTGTGCTGACGACACGCCCCTCCTTTCCGCATCCTCAACTGAGGATGACACGGCGGTCGGATGGTCCCGATGGGCCACTTGTCTCCTGAAGCCGGAGTGCTGCTTTAGGTAGCAAGCACTTGAATGTGTGACCATCCAGGCCGCCGTACGCTGTTGCCATTTTTCGGGGTGCACTCAGCCTTGTGATGCCAGTTGAGGAGTTGCTTGACCGAATAGTAGCGGCTCCGGTCAAAGAAAACCATCATAACGACTTGGAGAGGAGTGTGCTGACGACACGCCCCTCCTTTCCGCATCCTCAACTGAGGATGTCACGGCGGTCGGATGGTCCCGATGGGCCACTTGTCTCCTAAAGCCGGAGTTCTGCTTTAGGTAGCAAGCACTTGAATGGGTGACCATCCAGGCCGCCGTGCGCTGTTGCCATTTTTCGGGGTTTACTCAGCCTTGTGATGCCAGTTGAGGAGTTGCTCGACCGGATAGTAGCGGCTCCGGTCAAAGAAAACCATCATAACGACTTGGAGAGGAGTGTGCTGACCACACGCCCCTCCTTTCCGCATCCTCAACTGAGGATGACACGGCGGTCGGACGGTCCCGATGGGCCACTTGTCTACTGAAGCCGGAGTGCTGCTTTAGGTAGCAAGCACTTGAATGGGTGACCATCCAAGCCGTCGTGCACTGTTGCCATTTTTCGGGGTGCACTCAGCCTTGTGATGCCAGTTGAGGAGTTGCTCGACCGAATAGTAGCGGCTCCGGTCAAAGAAAACCATCACAACGACTTGGAGAAGAGTGTGCTGACCACATGCCACTCCTTTCCGCATCCTCAACTGAGGATGACACGGCGGTCGGATGGTCCCGATGGGCCACTTGTCTCCTGAAGCCGGAGTGCTGCTTTAGGTAGCAAGTGCTACTCTGACATGAAGAGGTTGGCACAGAAGAGCAATTCGTGGCGGACCACATCAGTCAGTAGACTGATGAGTCAAAAAAAGTGGAGGTGGTAATGCCACTCTACAGAGCACGGCAAGAAAATAGTTTTCTCCTTTTGAGGAGGATCGGTTTCACATTAGTGACTCTGCACGTTGAGGATGACCTTCTGGTTTTCAAAGACATGGCTCTGAGCACTATGGGACTTAACTTCTGAGGTCATCAGTCCCCTAGAACTTAGACCTACTAACCTAAGGACATCACACACATCCATACACGAGGCAGGATTCGAACTTGCGACCGTAGCGGCTTCGCGGTTCCACGCTGTAGCGCCTAGAACCTCTCGGCCACTCCAGCCGGCTTTCTGTGTTTCACTACGATCGTTCAGACGGATTAATCCATAATGATCGAGGTCATTGTACTAGAGGACTGGCAGATGAGATGAACTGTGATCATTCCATCATAGTGCAACATTTGCATGCGATGGGAAGGTTCAAAAAACGGGTGTATGTGTATTGTATGCTCTAAGCCAAAATCACATCCCTAAATCGTTTCAGGCAAATGCCGGGATGGTTCCTTTGAAATGGCACGGCCGATTTCCTTCTCAATCCTTCCCTAACCCGAGCTTGCGCTCCGTCTCTAATGACCTCGTTGTCGACGGGACGTTAAACACTAACCACCACCACCAAGCGTTGATGAAGAAGAGAAATTTGTTAACATCGAATATAGATTTATGTATCAGGAAGTCGTTTCTGAAAGTATTTGTATGGAGTATAGCCATTTATGAAGTGAAACATGGACGATAACTAGTTTGGACAAGAAGAGAATAGAAGCTTTCGGAATGTGGTGCTACAGAAGAATGCTGAAGATTAGATGGGTAGATCACGTAACTAATGAGGAGGTATTGAATAGGATTGGGGAGAAGAGGAGTTTGTGGCACAACTTGCCAAGAAGAAGGGATCGGTTGGTAGGACATGTTCTGAGGCATCAAGGGATCACATATTTAGCTTTGGAGGGCAGCGTGGAGGGTAAAAATCGTAGAGGGAGACCAAGAGATGAATACACTAAGCAGATTCAGAAGGATGTAGGTTGCAGTAGGTACTGAGAGATGAAGAGGCTTGCACAGGATAGAGTGGCATGGAGAGCTGCATCAAACCAGTCTCAGGACTGAAGTCAACAACAACAACAAGCTAACATACGGAAAACAAAGAAATGGTTGAGCCCAAACAACGCAGCATCTCCCCTTACAAAGAACTGCGTGCATCCACAAATGGTAATATTATGCATGTGATGGAAAAGCTACAGTGTGTTGTAATCTGAATGTAACCATCACTGTTGACATCTGTTGTCTTGCACACTCAATCCAGGAACGATGACCGGAAAGACTGCCTGAAGTGATCTACTCTACCGTAACGCCCGCCCGCATTCTGCTTAAGCACTCCGTCTTCATACCACAAGTGGCCCATCGGGACCATCCGACCGCCGTGTCATCCTCAGTTGAGGATGCGGATAGGAGGGGCATGTGGTCAGCACACCGCTCTCCCGGTCGTTATGATGGTTTTCTTTGACCATAGTCGCTACTATTCGGTCCAGTAGCTCTTCAGTTGGCATCACGAGGCTGAGTGCACCACGAAAAACGGTAACAGCGCATGGCGGCTCGATGGTCACCCATCCAAGTGCCGGCCACGCCCGACAGCGCTTAACTTCGGTGATCTCACGGGAACCGGTGTATCCACTGCGGCAAGGCCGTTGCCCGCATTTTGCTAGACTGACAAAAATTACTATACGGGAGTTGGGTTGGGAATTCATTCCGCATCCACCTTGTTCACCTGATATTGCGTCCTCAGATTTTCACCTTTCCGCCCTCCATCGAAAAACTTTCAAGGAACTTCCGTTCCGGATGAAAATGGGCTCTGAACATGACTAGTTCTTCGCCTCAAAACTATTTGATTTCTACAATTTCGCAATGGAAAAGTTTCTTCATTATTGCAGATTATTGTAAATAGTGATGGAGAATATATTAATGATTACTAAAGTCGCCGCTATGCGTATCTGTTGTGTTTATTAAAATTACGGAAATACGTTACGTACTTACGCGCCAGCCTAACGCGTCTCTAAATTAACAAGTGCAGAATGAAGTGACGAATGAAAATTTATTCGATGCCTGTCTGTACATAGGAGATACTTATGAAAACTTAATATGACGGTTCTTTATAACAGCAATTTGATCCAAAACAACTATTTTTAGAATTATTGTTTTTTTGTCTGGTGGTCTTTCTGTCCGTATGTTTGTACGTGCATCGCTCAAAAACTACTGCACGAAACTGGATGTGATTTTCACAGTTGTATTGTTGCAGGGCGAACTTAGAATCTGGACCATGTTTCATCTTATTACGCCGTCCAGACGCCGAATTACCTACACATACAGAGAGTGTTCTTCAACTGCGTCATTACGGGAAAAGCGGTATCCGTAGGGGATACAGGGAAACTCATTTAGCAACCTTTAGGTGCTTTCTTGTGAAAACTATTTTGCTATAATCAAGTTTTTGGTGAAGCGTGAGTTGTCCATGAAAATTAATAAAACTGGCAAAACGTTTTTTATGTGGATAGACTCAGTTCCTTGTAAGGATCATTTCATTACACAGGAAGAAAAAAAATCGGAACAGCAGAAGTTTTATAAAATTAAACTAAATAAACAAGTATATAAATGACAGAGACCGTCAAAAGTAGTATTTTGGAAAGTTTCATCGTCATAATGATGATGTTAACAGTTTAATCCTGTTATCTATATACATTCTTCAACTCATTCTTGAATAGCTGTAACTATTAATCGTTGATAACTTTGTAGAGTTGACGCTATTGTTATCGTTGATACGTTTCTCGAGTAGACACTAAAAATCTGTTAACTTTGATATGTTTCTCCTGTTGACACTAAAAATCACTTTCGCACATTTCATCAGATGTTTTCGCCTTAAAGTGGTGTCGCTTCGTGGTAACATAATGAAAGCTGAAATTTTCACAGGTTGTGTGCATATCGCTGACCCATGACTTTTTTCAACTCACTGTAGATGTCAAAGGGTTGGTGGTTGCAGAATAATTTTCTCTAAAGAGGGATGGTTGTTTTGAAAGACAAATGGTTCAAATGGCTCTGAGCACTATGGGACTTAACATCTATGGCCATCAGTCCCCTAGAACTCAGAACTACTGAAACCTAACTAACCTAAGGACAGCACACAACACCCAGTCTTTGAAAGACAGGCAGAGGCTACGCGGGGAGAGACCTTCCGCAGTCCGTTCTCGCTGTCGTTAGAGGTTTGCGGTGACATCACTTTCCATAAACGGAACTGACTGAGGAAGTGGTTGCACGAGGTCGCTACCGGCATTTGCAGGCGACTGCTCGTCCGGCGGCACCCGCAAAGGTGGTCGTCTGTATTCTGCTGCAGCCCGCAGACGCGGCACAAAGTGGCCGAAGGCGATGCCGCCTCTCCGCGGACTGACAAGTGTCTGCCGACTGACATCACCTCGCTGCCCAAGGATGACCCCGTCCAACGGCAGCTCGGACTCTCGCCTCGCTAGGGGCTTAACAGTCCAACGGGCCGAGTGTTGACGTCTGCAAATGCCAGGGCACTGCCCCCCTCCCCCAACCCTCCCCCACAACGAATACTTTTGACGAATCCTCTGCGCGATCTCGGCCCATCATTTCCCACCAACGGACAACACTAATGTAACTGCCTAAAAACGCATTTACTGAATGAAAGGTGTTGGGAAATATTACACTACTGGCCATTAAAATTACTACACCACGAAGATGACGTGCTACAGACGCGAAATTTAACCGTCAGAAAGAATATGCTGTGATATGCAAATGATTAGCTTTTCAGAGCATTCACACAAGGTTGGCGCCAGTGGCGACACCTTTAACGTGCACACATGAGGCGAGTTTCCAACCGATTTCTCATACACAAACAGCAGTTGACCGGCGTTGCTTGGTGAAACGTTGTGACGCCTCGTGTAAGGAGGAGAAATGGGTACAATCACGTTTCCGACTTTGATAAAGGTCGGATTGTAGCTTATCGCGAATGCGGTTTATCGTATCGCGACGTTGCTGCTCGCGTTTGTCGAGATCCAATGACTGTCAGCAGAACATGGAATCGGTGGGTTCAGGAGGGTAATACGGAAAGCAGAGCTGGATCCCAACGGCCTCGTATCACTAGCAGTCGAGATGAGAGGCATCTTATCAGCACGGCTGTAACGAATCGTGCAGCCGCGTCTCGATCCCTGAGTCAACAGATGGTGACGTTTGCAAGACAAAAACCATCTGCACGAACAATTCGACGACGTTTGCAGCAGCATGGACTATCAGCTCGGAGACCATGGTTACCCTTGACGCAGCATCACAGACAGGAGCGCCTGCGATGTTGTACTCAACGACGAACCTGGGTGCACGAATGGCAAAACGTCATTTTTTCGGATGAATTCAGGTTCTGTTTACAGCATCGTGGTGGTCGCATCCGTGTTTGGTGACATCGCGGTGAACGCACATTGGAAGCGTGTATTCGTCATCGCCATACTGTCGTATCACCCAGCGTGACGGTATGGGGTGACATTAGTTACACGTCTCGGTCACCTCTTGTTCGCAGTGACGGCACTTTGAACAGTGGACGTTACATTTCAGACGTGTTACGATCCGTGGCTCTACCCTTCATTCGATCCCTGCGAAACCCTATATTTCAGCAGGATAATTTACGACCGCATGTTGCAGGTCCTGTACGGGCCTTTCTGGATACAGAAAATGTTCGACTGCTGCCCTGGCCAGGACAGTTTCTAGGTCTCGCACCAATTAAAAACATCTGGTCAATGGTGGGTGAGCAACTGGCTCGTCACAATACGCCAGTCACTGCTCTGGATGAACTGTGGTATCGTGTTGAAGCAGCATGGACAGCTGTACCTGTACACGCCATCTAAGCTCTGTTTGGCTCAATGCCCAGGCGTATCAAGGCCGTTATTACGGCCAGAGGTGGTTGTGCCAGAGGTGGGTGCATAAATCCTGACACATCAGTACCCTACTGATGTGTCAGGATTTATGCACCCAAATTGCGTGAAAATGCAATTACATGACAGTTCTAGTATAGTTCATTTGTCCAATGAATACCCGTTCATCATCTGCATTTCTTCTTGGTGTAGCAATTTTAATGGCCAGTAGTGTACTTGGGTTATTGAGCTTATAACAGGGTGTTTCAAAGAGAATGACCTGGTTTCAAACCATATTAACTAACCAAACACCGTTCTTTGTCTTGTTTCACAAATTTTATTATGGTTATTGCACAACCTAGGTTACGTGTTGTAAGCCCATTTTCAAGTATATTACTGATTCCAGAAATGATGAAATAAAGGTAAACATGATGATAAAGCAAAAATAAACATCTCGACTTCTTAACATATCGATCCCTGGCTTAATGTAAAATTACTTCAATGGCCATTTTTTGACAAATGACATATGAAATTACACAACTCAGTCATTAGACTAATATGGCTAAACGCTTCTACGAATAATGTTGTGCATCAATCTAGAACTTCTGACTTTCGTGAATTGAAGTCCGAAGTTTTACTTCTGTCTGGCAGTTTTGACATCATCTAAAAGAGGTGAATAATTGGTTTCCGGCCGGTGTGGCCGAGCGGTTCTAGGCACTTCAGTCTGGAATCGCGCGACCGCTACGGTCGCAGGCTCGAATCCTGCCTCCGACATGGATGTGTGTGATGTCCTTAGGTTAGTTAGGTTTAAGTAGTTCTAAGTTATAGGGGACTGATGGCCTCAGATGTTAAGTCCCATAGTGCTCAGAACCATTTGAACCATTTCAATTGAATTGGCTTTGGTCATTTAATAATAGGTGTGGGGATATATACATATGTTATTTAATTTCTAGAATTTCTAGCCGGCTGGGCTTTGCCCCCTTTTCTCTTTGTGTAAGACTTCTATATCTATTATGTATTTGTAGTTTCTGTTAAGGCAATATTTTGCAAAGGCTGAATCGGGCTGCTTTAATCTCGAGTGTCTATGATATTCTTTAAGCCTGCTACAGATTGACCTGCCAGCCTGCACAATGTAGAAGGACTGACACTCCCCTCATACGATCTTATAAAACCCTCTTTTTGTGACGCCTGGTTGTTTGTCTTTTGTATTGAACAAATAACTACTTACTGTCTATGTGACATAGAAAATTACAAATTTGTTCAATACAAAATACAAACAACCAGCCATCACAAAAAGTTGGGTTACCATGTGTAGAAGTATGAAACCGGAATCTGGTTGCAACAATTACACGTCTGTTGTTTGAAACTGATAAACAATATTTTATTCAAAATAATCTCCATTGCAGTTTATACATTTTTCTCACCTCCCCGGCAGGCTGTGAATGCCACACCAAAAAAACAGTTCTTCCTTTGAAGCGAACCACCCAGCGAGCCATTTTCGTACATTTTCGTACGAATCCAAGCGTTGTTCAGCGAGAGCGTGTCCCAGTAGTGCAAATAGACGATAATCGGACGGACCCAAGTGTGAGGAATAAGCCACATGCCCTAGTATTCCCCAACTGAACGCCTCGATCCTTTCTCTGATCCATTTTGCTGTGTGTCATGGGTCGTTATCATGGAGCAATATGACTTTGTGTTGCCTTTTTCCATATTCTGGACGTTTTTCGCGTAATGATTTAAATCGATAATTTGCGCCGGCCGCGGTGGTCTCGCTGTTCTAGGCGCGCAGTCCGGAACCGTGCGACTGCTACGCTCGAAGGTTCGAATCCTGCCTCGGGCATGGATGTGTGTGATGTCCTTAGGTTAGTTAGATTTAAGTAGTTCTAAGTTCTAGGGGACTGATGACCACAGCAGTTGAGTCCCATAGTGCTCAGAGCCATTTTTTTCGATAATTTGCTGTTGGTAGCGATCAGTGTTAAGGATTTCACCAGGTTTCAGCAGCTCATAATATATGACACCCTTCTGATACCTCCAACCACAAAATATTTTCTTCTTTCCAAAGCGATTACGTCTTGCAGTGGATGTCGTGATTTGCCTCGATTCACCCATGGTGTGCGGCGCTTAGGATTCTCAAAATATACCAATTTTTCATCACTTGTCAGTATTCGATGGAGAAACGATTTTCTTTTGTATCTGGCGAGCAGCATTTCACAAGTGGTCTTTCGATGTGCTTGCTGTCTTTCATTCAGTTCATGCGTAACCCAGGTTCCCGCTTTCTCCGCCTTTCCCATGGCTTTCAAACGAAGAGAAACTGCTTTCTGTGTCACATTCAGTTGTTCCTCGAGTTCCGGTTGAGTTTGAGTATCATCTTCATCCAATAAGGGCTGCAATTTTTATGTTTTCGAACTTTTTCGGTTTCCCGCGCTTGTCGTTTCTCACGTCAAAATCACCACTTTTGAATTTTTTGAACTACTCGAAACACTGTGTTTTCTCAGGAGCATGTTCGCCGACAGCTTCGACAAGCATTCGATGCCGTTCTGCAGCAGTTTTCTTCAAATGACGATAGAAAACCACTACTGTCCGCAAATCGTAGGTCGTAGGCACAAAACTCAACATGTTTGCTGGTTTGAAAGAGATACCGATGTATGGAACCTCGGGTAGTGTGTGTTGACATTCGTCGTCGGCCGTTACAGGAAGCAGATGGCTTACTAATGGAATAAAAATATTTTGTAAACAGAAAAGGGAAATGTATCTTATAGCTAGTGGAGTAAACATCCCAAAACAGTGAAACATAAAAACTACTGCACTGTATTAAGAAAAGTTATTAAATATGGAATATTGTTAAAAGGGAAACTGGGCAGTCCAGAGCACAGGAAAGCTGTATTTCAATCAAACACATTGAAGAGTTTGTTAACAAGAAGTCAGAAGTAGAAAACATTTTTAAGAATCATTTTTAAGTGTTGTAGAGAAAACAGGATGCGGCTATTCATTTGAAAATGCATAGCAGTGTATGGAAGAGGCAATACCTATGCAATTTGATAAAACTGAAATTCATTCCACCTCTCCTACTGAAATTAGGAAAATAATAAATTTACTCAGCAGTAAAAGCTCACATGGATTTGATGGGATTTCCAACAGAGTACTAAAAGTTTGTTCCCAACAAATAAGTAGGATTCTCAGCCACATATGCAGTAGCTCACTGCAACAGGGCATTTTTCCTGAGAGACTGAAATACGCTGTTGTTAAACCATTGCATAAGAAAGGGGATAGGTCTTATGCTAACAACTATTGCCCAGTCTCACTTCTAACATCTTTCAAAATATCAGTTTGATTTTCAGAAAGGCTTTTCAACAGAAAATGTTATATATATTCTTTCACTGATCAAATATTAAATGCACTGAATAACCGAACATCACCCATTTGGGTATATCGTGATCTCTCAAAGCATTTTGATTGTTTGAATCATGAAATTCATGTAGATACGTTTGTGTTGTGGTAGGAGTGGGACAGTGCACAAATGGTTTAATTGATATTTAACTGGAAGAATCCAGAAGGTTGAAATTAAAATACAGATAGACTACAAAAATCAGCAAAGTCCACTAAACGGGGAGGTATCAAGAATGGTGACCCACAGGGTTCAGTCTTCTGTCCCTTATTGTTCTTAATATATATTAATCGTTGGATTGGGTTATTTGGGGGCAGAGGCCAGACAGCGAGGTCATCAGTCTCATCGGATTAGGGAAGGACGGTGAAGGAAGTCGGCTGTGCCCTTTCAAAAGAACCATTCTGGCATTCGCCTGGAGCGAGATAGGGAAATCACAGAAAACTTAAATCAGGATGGCCGGACGCGGGTTTGAATCGTCGTCCCCCCCGAATATATGTTAATGACTTGCCACTCTGTATTCATGAAGATACAAAGCTGGTTCATTTTGCTGATGATGCAATTATATAATCACACACACAAAACAAGAATCGTCTGAGGAAATTGTAAACAATGTCTTTCAGAAAATTATTAAGCCGTTCTCTGCAAATGGACTCCCACTAAATTTTGAGAAACCACAATTCTGTACAGCAAATGGCATAACACCTTTGATAAATATAGACTACGGACAGAAGTGTGTTACTAAGGCAGAATATCCTAAATTTCTGGGTGTGTGCACTGATGAGAAATTGAACTGGAAGAAACACATCGATGATCTGCTGAAACGGTTATGTTCAGCTACTTATGCTACTCTTATTAGGGTTATTGTAAATTTTGGCAATAAACATATCAGTAAATTAGCCTACTATACCTATTTTCATTCACTGCTTTCATGGTATAGAATTTTGGGGCAATTCGCCATTAAGAGAGAAAGTATTCATTGTACAAAATCTTGTAATCAGAATAATAGCTGGAGCCTACCCATGGCAATTTTGCAGACAGTTATTTAAGGAACTCAGGATATGCACAGTACCTTCGCAATACATATATTCTCTTGTGAAATTTGTTATTAATAATCCATCCCAATTCAAAATTAGCAGCGAAGTGCATTGCTACAACGCTAGAAGAAAGGATGATCTTCACTATTCTGGATTAAATTTCACTTTGGCACAGATAGGGGTGAATTATGCTGCCACCAATGTCTTTGGTCATTTATCAAATAGCATTAAAAGTCGGACAAAAATTGTTCAAATGGCTCTGAGCACTATGGGACTTAACATCAGAGGTCATCAGTCCCCTATAACGTAGAACTACTCAAGCCTAACTAACCTAAGAACATCACACACATCCATGCCCGAGGCAGGATTCGAACCTGCGACTGTAGCGAAAAGTCTAACAGATAGCCATCCAACATTTAAAAGCACATTCAAAAAAAAAATTCTGAGTGGCAACTCCTTCATCTCAGTAGATGAATTTTCAGATATGAAGTAGTAATTGAAAAAAAATTACTAATTAATTATTTTGTGAACGTGAAACTTACGTTAAAGTGACGCATTCCTCATCATTACGAAATGTCATATTCATTATTTATGGAACAAGTTTTAAAGTAGTGTAATGGCGCTCCAGACGCGATCTCACGGGCCCTACACTGACAACTAGCACCAACTATAGGGAAATTCCGGTTTCATATTCTACACCTGGTATAAGATTGTATGCCTCTAGTGTCAGTCTTGCTACGTTGGATAGACTTGGTTGTTAACTTGCACCACGCTTAAGAAACATAATAGAAGCTCGAGACTGAAGAAGCCTGATTCAACCTTTGCAAAACATTGCCGTAATAAAAACCACAAATACATAATCGATGTAGAAGTCTTACACACAGAGAAATAGGGGGAAAAATTCAGCCAGTTAGAAATTCTAGAAATTAAAAAACAAATACGTGTATTCCCTCACTTGTTATTAAATGAGCAACCCCAATTCAATTACTCACGTCTTTTAGATGATATCAGAACTCCCAGACAGAAGTTCTTCACGAGTAGATAAAAAGTTCTAGGCTAATGCATAACTTTATTCCTAGGTATGTTAGCCATGTTAGTATAATTCCTGAATTGTGTAATTCCTTATCTAATGTGTCAAAAAATGTCATTGAAGTAATTTTACATTAAGCCACGGATCGATACATTAAGAAGTTGAGATGTTTATC
Organism: Schistocerca gregaria; assembly: GCF_023897955.1. Classification (NCBI taxonomy): domain Eukaryota; kingdom Metazoa; phylum Arthropoda; class Insecta; order Orthoptera; family Acrididae; genus Schistocerca; species Schistocerca gregaria. The sequence goes on along the minus strand of NC_064929.1, from coordinate 157,862,462 downwards.
TGTCCCTTATCATCATTTTTATCTTTAACCCGCCAGGGTAGCCGAGAGCGCTCACGCGCTGCTTCCTGGACTTGGGTAGACGCACCGGCCCCGGATCGAATCCGCCCGGTGGATTAACGACGAGGGCTGGTGTGTCGGCCAGCCTAGATGTGGTTTTTAGGCGGTTTTCCGTATCCCGATAGTTGAATACCGGGCTGGTCCCCACGTTCCGCCTCAGTTAGCTACGTCGCAGACATTTTAAACACGTCCGTACTATTTCATGATTTGCACTTGACGCAGACAGTTGGGATACACTGATTCCGTCCGGGGGGGGTGGGGGAGGTACGGGGTGGCAGCAGGAAGGGCATCCGGCCATCACTAACACTGACACTGCCAAATCCGTTGTAACCACACCGACCCTGTGATCGCTGCGGTACTATGGCGTAAGCGGAAGAAAAATCATCATGTTCATCTTTGTTTTATCATTTTTGGAATCAGTGAAGTAAAAATGGGCCTATAAGCCAAAAGCTACATTGTGCAATAATCGTAATAAAATCTGTTAAAAAAACAGTATTTACTTAGTTTATAACGTTTTACCAAGAGCCCGCAACTTATTCAATTAAAATGATCCATATTTATTGATGAAACTTACTACAGACATGGGATGATTTGCAATACATGTATTATATTTGCAATATATATTTAGCTACGCTACGACAAATGTTCTGTGTGTACACCATCAGTAGCACGAACAAAATTTAGACGATAGCTAAATTCGTGATAAATTTTACGCAAAGTATCTGCCTTTACAAGAATTATTGCAGGCATTATTTTGTTCTGAGCGTCTGGTGAAGGGGATATGAACATACTTTCCCTCACATATCCCCTTAAGGAAAAATAGCTCGGGGTCATAACGGTCGATCTTGGAGGTCAAGAATGTAGCGAAGTGTTTCGGGGGTACCTTGCACCCTATCCAGTGTTGAGGCAGAGTTCCACTGAGAAACTGGCGTATGTAATTAGAATTATATATTAATACCTCAAGCTGTTGACGGGCGTTGATATACGTATCAACGGGGAGGGGGTGAAAATGTATGCCCCGACTGGAACTCGAACCCTGTATCTCCTGCTTACATGGTAGACCTTCTATCCATCTGAGCCCACCGAGAGCACAGAGGATAATGCGGCTGCAGGGATTATCTCGCGCACGGCTCCCGCGAGACCCACGTTCTCACCTTGTATGTCCACACACTACATTCGTAGTGTTCCTACCCAACACACCCTTGGCACGTCCTGTAAGAGTTCAGGTAATACAGGGTGTTTCAAAAATGACCGGTATATTTGAAACGGCAATACAAACTAAACGAGCAGCGATAGAAATACACCGTTTGTTGCAATATGCTTGGGACAACAGTACATTTTCAGGCGGACAAACTTTCGAAATTACAGTAGTTACAATTGTCAACAACAGATGGCGCTGCGGTCTGGGAAACTCTACAGTACGATATTTTCCACATATCCACCATGCGTAGCAATAATATGGCGTAGTCTCTGAATGAAATTACCCGAAACCTTTGACAAAGTGTCTGGCGGAATGGCTTCACATGCAGATGAGATGTACTCCTTCAGCTGTTCAATTGTTTCTGGATTCTGGCGGTACACCTGGTCTTTCAAGTGTCCCCACAGAAAGAAGTCAAAGGGGTTCATGTCTGGCGAATAGGGAGGCCAATCCAGGCCGCCTCCTGTGTGTTTCGGATAGCCCAAAGCAGTCACACGATCATCGAAATATTCATTCAGGAAATTAAAGACGTCGGCCGTGCGATGTGGCCGGGCACCATCTTGCATAAACCACGAGGTGTTCGCAGTGTCGTCTAAGGCAGTTTGTACCGCCACAATTTCACGAAGAATGTCCAGATAGCGTGATGCAGTAATAGTTTCGGATCTGAAAAATGGGCCAATGATTCCTTTGGAAGAAATGGCGGCCCAGACAAGTACTTTTTGAGGATGCAGGGACGATGGGACTGCAACATGGAGCTTTTCGGTTCCCCATATGCGCCAGTTCTGTTTATTGACGAAACCGTCCAGATAAAAATAAGCTTCGTCAGTAAACCAAATGCTGCCCACATGCATATCGCCGTCATCAATCCTGTGCACTATATCGTTAGGGAATATCTCTGCAGCAATGGTAGCAGCGCTGAGGGGTTGCCGCGTTTGAATTTTGTATGAATAGAGGTGTAAAATCTGGCGCATGAGACGATACGTGGACGTTGGCGTCATTTGGACCGCAGCTGCAACACGGCGAACGGAAACCCGAGGCGGCTGTTGGATCACCTGCTGCACTAGCTGCGCGTTGCTCTCTGTGGTTGCCGTACGCGGTCGCCCTACCTTTCCAGCACATTCATCCGTCACGTTCCCAGTCCGTTGAAATTTTTCAAACAGATCCTTTATTGTATCGCTTTTCGGTCCTTTGGTTACATTAAAACTCCATTGAAAACTTCGTCTTGTTGCAACAACACTGTGTTCTAGGCGGTGGAATTCCAACACCAGAAAAATCCTCTGTTCTAAGGAATAAACCATGTTGTCCACAGCACACTTGCACGTTGTGAACAGCACACGCTTACAGCAGAAAGACGACGTACAGAATGGCGAACCCACAGACTGCGTTGTCTTCTATATCTTTCACATCACTTGCAGCGCCATGTGTTGTTGAAAATTGTAACTACTGTAATTTCGAAAGTTTTTCCGCCTGAAAATGTACTGTTGTCCCAAGCATATTGCAACAAACGGTGTATTTCTATCGCTGCTCGTTTAGTTTTTATTGCCGTTTCAAATATACCGGTCATTTTTGAAACTCCCTGTATGTGTGCATCCGCACAGAAGAGGAAGGTCATGGCCGGTATTGCCAGAACTATATACTTACAAGGACAAGTCTGAAAGAACAGACACCATATCCATATATAAAGAAACAAAACTTACGTAGCCTATGTTGTTGTGCCATTGTGGCGGAGCTCCATCCTGTTGGAAAGCGAAGACATCGGAGTCCCACTGAAGTTGTGGAAAACGGCAGTTCTGCGGCATTTGAAGACAGCTCGACGCTTCCTAGCGTGCACGGGAACCCGAGACGCCGCCGCGCTTTCTTGATTTCTAGGATCGCCAAACATGATCGCACGCGATTTTTTCTTGTGGGTGTATGTTCGTCTGCCCTTTATCTCGTGACATACAAGAAATGAAGAACAGAACAACAGCGCCATAATTTCCGTAAAAGCAAATACATTGCGTTAAGTTCATCACGAATTTAGCTATCGTCGAGATCAGGGGATCCCAGCAAAATTTTCTCGAGGACCCCTCATCGGGCATGATTGGTACCCTCTCATATCACAGTACCAAGTTCCTAAAATAGCCAAATTAAGAGTCTTTTTATACGTTTCCTATTTTTGGTACATAGAAAAAAATTGACATACTCGTTATTGAAAAAATATTGAGCTTAAAACTTTTTCAATTTAGCCATCATTGTTGTTAAATTTTTGATGTTTGCTCAAAATCTTTGTTTTCAAAGGCTGGGTGTTTAGTATAACAGACTTCTTAAGAAAATAACAATTGAGTATCATACGAAATATATTTGATATATTTTTTATTCTAATAGCATCTTGCGGACCCCTCTGGCATAGCTCGAAGACCCCAAGGGGTCCGCGGGCCACCTGTTGGGAACCACTAGTCTAGATGTTATGTGGTAGTAGTAGCTTTATTCATTCGTAGATCTCTTTTTGCAAGGATATAGGACATGTCAAAGTATTTACAAATTTAGATCAATTTGAAATAAGCTAACTCGTATACACACATATTTACAGACCTTTAGTTAGAGACGATCATTAGCTTTACTCCAGGTGTACAATACTTTTTCTACAAATAACTTATTAAGCAATGTAATGTCATAGTGTGCACTCATATCTCACTATCAGCCACTGCACAAACTATACACACATTGTTTCATAACACTTTAGACACACACACACACACACACACACACACACACACACACACACACACACACACACACTGATGATCTCTGGGCCATTTTCTGTACCGCAACTTCCCATTTGCTATCCTGACAAACTGAGTCGGCATCCCTCCATAATGAGCGAGATACTGAGCTCAGAAAGAGGAAGAGATGTTTTCTACTCTGTTTTAGCTAAGCAGTCCTTCAGTGTATAAAATGTATTGCATAATGGGTACTTTTTAACTGCCTTTTTAAATAAGTGTATTTTTGCAATTTCTTTAATCTCTTTTGCTAATTTATTCTACAGTTGTATTCCTTAGTAGAAAATGCTGTGTTGAGTTTTCTGTTTATTTTTTCTTGGTAAATGTAAGTTGAGTCTATCTCTTGTTGCATGCTCATGGACAGAGCTGTTTGTGCAGTAATTACCAATGTTATTTTTGATGTTTACAACTGACTGGTAAATGTATTCACATGGAGCAGTTAAAATCCCCAGTGTTTTGAACAGATGTTTACAATGAGACCGACTAGTATTTTCAATTATTATTCTTATGCCTCTTTCCTGGAGTTTGAAAATTGTGTTCATGCTCTGTGCATTTGTTCCCCAAAAATGAATGCCATAGCTAAGAATTGAGTGTACATATGAATAATACGTAACTAAAAAACATTGTATTTTACGCACTGATGACAGGATTCTAAAATGTTGATCGTGCTGCTGGTGGTGGACACAGAGCATTTTTAATAGTATAGTTACAACTTTAAGATTTTGTGTTTTGCAAATCATCCCATTTTCGTAATATGTTTTTATCAATAAACATTGATCTTTTAAACCAGGTTATTCTTTTTGGAATACCCTGTATTTAATTATATTACAAACAAATTTGTCGCAAAATTTTACAGAAAGGCGACACCACAGCAATTTTCCCGAGACATATTGAATTTGAGGCAATCTGTGGAACGCACTATAAGTCGTGTCAGTGTGAATAAAAAAAATTTAAAAAAATTAAAAATTAAAAAACCTTTGCAATGTACATGACTGTAGCTAGTAAACCGTCTAGGCGATTTTAGGAGTGTCGATTTTTGTCTAAAGTCGTTCAATTTTCACCAAAAAAGGACTAATTTGTTCATGACTATTGCTTAAAGTAACTAATCAAAAATCTCCTACGTGGTTCACTTTTAAATGTTATTTCAAAGTAGTTGTTAAATTTACAAACAAAAACATTGAAAACTGTTGGAGTTAAGATGCGTTCCGTTGTAAAGTTATGTTTCGAGAAAACGTTTTCAAATTATTATAGGCACGGACAAGTGAAAAACTCTATTTTTGGAGAAGTCTTAAGATTAATCTGCTATCACACGTCTGGTCTGTCGTAATGTTGCCGCTGCGATTGAAATCATATCCACTAGTTTGTTACAGAACGACCTAAATGTCGGCCGTGACAATTCTACAAACACACAAAACTGTACAATTCGGTTTAGCCCTGCTGCAAGCAAGCGCTTTGGTACGACGATTCGACGGCTGATTTCAAACGCGTTAGGTATAAACTAACTACTTAGTATAACCACTTCTGGATAATTTGGACAAGCAATAATTATTGTGAACCCTGAGCCTCGAGAACTTCGTTCTTGTAACGTGACGTCTGCATTGCAGATTTTACATTTCACTTGTAGAAAATAACTGAGAAAACAGCAAGAAAATTCATGATCCTATAGTTCAATTCCTAATTCACATCTGACCCCCTGGTCACTGTCTTTAAGTTTCTTAGTAGTAGCACTTACTGCTTCCGAACTGCACTCAGCCTCGTATCTGTTTGGGACGCTTTGAAGATACACTGCTTCGTCGTCACGTTGGATACGATGTGTTCGTGTCTTTTTTGCCAGCGTATACTCACTTATCTTACTTGCAACACAAAACTGTAGACTATAAGATCACGAATAAACTATGAACAGTCAATACTGCACACAAAAATGAAGATTCGAAGCGAAAGAGTTGTCTTTTCCGTACACGTACTGAAACATGTGACGCCAGTCTGATATGCTATTGTTTTGAAATACTTCCAACTATACCGAGCTGAAGGAGGTCATGGCCGGTGTTGCCAGAACTATATACTGGTGTCTGCAATGTAAGCAGGAGATCTCGGGTTCGAGTCGAGGTCGGGGCGCACATTCTCACCTGTCCCCGTTAATATGTATCAACGCCCGCAAGTGAAGGTATCACTATAATTGTAACTTCGTCCTAGACCGCTGCAGGTCGTCAATGGTCTCTGTTCTTTCGGACATGTCCGAAAGTACAGACACCATACCCATGTAAGTAAACGCTCTCTGTTGGCGGACGGCAGTACATCTACTGTACCCCAGGTGGCATAAGCAGTCATCGGATCAAAATAGACATCGTCTTTCCAAGTGAACTAATTTTTTCCCGAGTGTATAGTTCAGAGGATATGGAGTGTTATACAACGTAGATAGATTCTTTAAGGACTTTGGGGTGGGGGTTTATTAGTTTGATTAGAAGACACTTGTGAGGAACGCGGTCGAAAGTCTCTTGGAAATCGAGAAGCTATTCCGCGTTACAGATACGCCGACATTTTCCAAAGTCTCACGCGGCAAGCTACGTCAGCCTCCAGGCCCGGTTCGAGGGTGGGGGTGGTAGCAGGAAAGAGAGGAATACGGCCGTCACCTAAGTGAAAATACTTGCGCCACTGCTGCTGCCGAAAGAAAATAGAAAGTAATCAAAAAAAAAAGAGCGGTGCGGGGGTGGACCACGGACGGCTGGGAGGGACGGTGAGTGGGAGGCGACACTCTACCACCACCGCACCCCACACCCACAACTACACACATGATGATTTCACACCCAGTGCGACCTCAGCAGCGTGCGTCATGGGACTGGGTAGCCCCACGTGGTACTGGGCGCAGTAGAACTGTGTTTGTCTTCTTATACGTGTGTGTGTGTGTGTGTGTGTGTGTGTGTGTGTGTGTGTAAGAGGGGGAGGGGGGGGGGTGTTAGAGGGCGCGGCAGACTTTGATTAATCTCCCGTGAGAGGCCCCGCGAATCCATCTTGTGGTGCGCTCGCTTCTGTAGCGACTGACAGCCCGCCGGGAAGAACGCCGAAAGTGGGGGCGGTGCGGGGGCGGAGGGGGTGGGGGAGGGGGGTTGTCGGGTGCGGGGGAGGAGACCCTGATGGCGCTTGGTACGCGCGTCTTGGCGCCGCTGCTTGAGACCTCAGGGTCGCCGTCCTCATTACGAGCGTAGGCGGTCTTCTGCGGAGCAGCCGAAGTGTCTCGTAATGAATGACTCGATACGAGTGCAAACGTTTTAGGGTAGGCTTGCTGCAGCTGTTGCATCAACTGGAAATATTCGATAGCCACTGGACAGACGAGAAAACGAAAAGCAAAGGATTAAAAGTGTCGGAACAAATGGCCGTGGCAAACGGAGACGCAACAGAGGTTTGTCATGCGACCGTACAATAAGATAAACAAACTGGTCATGTGCGAGTAGCAGCCGCTCACTGAGAGTTCCGTACCGTCGCAATTACACTACCGACCATTAAAATTGCTACACCGAGAACAAATGCAGATGATGAACGGGTTTTCATTGGACAAATATATTATACTAGAACTGACATGTGACTACATTTACACGCAGTTTGGGCGCATAGATCATCAGAAATCTGTACCCAGAACAACCACCTCTGGCCGTAATAACAGCCTTGATACGCCTGGGCATTGAGTCGAACAGAGCTTGGATGGCGTGTACAGGTACAACTGTCCATGCAGCTCCAACACGATACTACAGTTCATCAAGAGTAGTGGCTGGCGTATTGTGACGAGCCAGTTGCTCGGCCACCATTGACAAGACGTTTTCAGTTGGTGAGAGATCTGGAGAATGTGCTGGCCAGGGCAGCAGTCGAACATTTTCTGTATCCAGAAAGGCCCGTACAGGACCTGCAACATGCGGTAGTGCATTATCCTACTGAAATGCAGGGATTTGCAGGGATCGAATGAAGGGTAGAGCCACGTGTCGTAACACATCTGAAATGTAACGTCCAGTGCTCAGAATACCGCCAATGAGAATAAAAGGTGACCGAGACGTGTAACCAATGGCACCCCATACCATCACACCTGCTGATACGCCAGTATGGCGATGACGAATACACGCTTCCAATGTGCGTTCACCACAATGTCGCCAAACACGGATGCGACCAACGTGATGCTGTAAACAGAACCTGGACTCATCCGAAAAAATGACGTTTTGCCATTCGTGCACCCAGGTTCGTCGTTGAGTACACCATCGCAGGTGCTCCTGTCTGAGATGCAGCGTCAAGGGCAAACGCAGCCACGGTCTCCGAGCTGATGCTGCAAACGTCGTCGAACTGTGCGTGCAGTTGGTTGTTCTCTTGCAAACGTCCCGTTGTTTGACTCGGGGATCGAGACGTGGCTGCACGATCCGTTACAGCCATGCGGATTAGATGCCTGTCATCTCGACTGCTAGTGATACGAGGCCGTTGGGATCCAGCAAGGCGTTCCGTATCACCCTCCTGGACCCACCGATTCCATATTCTGCTAACAGTCATTTGGTATCGACCAACGCTAGCAGCAATGTCTCGATTCGATAAACCGCAATCGCGATTGGCTACAGTCTGACCTTTATCAAAGTCGGAAACGTGATGGTACGCATTTCTCCTCCATACACGAGGCATCACAACAACGTTTCACCCACCAGGCAACGCCGGTCAACTGCTGTTTGTGTATGAGAAATCGGTTGGAAACTTTCCTCATGTCAGCACGTTGTAGTTGTTGCCACCGGCGCCAACCTTGTGTAAATGCTCTGAAAAGCTAATCATTTGGATATCACCGCATCTTCTTCCTGTGTGTTAAATTTCCCGTCTGTAACACGTCATGTTCGTGGTGTATCAATTTTAATGGCCAGTAGTGTACATCGAATGAAACAACCTTTTTACTGTTTCCAGCCTCTGTTTGTTTATATCCACAACCCATTTCGAAGGTTTAAATCTCCATCAGGTGGATTTACATGTTTTAGTATTAAATATGAGTGTATTGTGTCCACATCTACATCTACATGATTACTGTGCTATTCACAATAAAGTGCCTGGCAGAGGGTTCAGAGAACCACCTTCAACTTCTCTCGCTGCCGTTCCACTCTCGAACGGTGCACGGGAAAAACGAGCACTTAAACTTTTCTGTGCTAGCACTGATTTCTCTTATTTTATCGTGATGATCATTTCTCCCTATGTAGGTGGGTGCCAACAGAATGTTTTCGCAATCGGAGGAGAAAACTGGTGATTGAAATTACATGAGGAGATCCCGTAGCAACGAAAAACGCCTTTGTTTTAATGATTGCCACTCCAATTCACGTATCATGTCTGTACCACTATCTCCCCTACTTCGCGATAATACAAAACGAGCTTCCCTTCTTTGTACTTTCTCGATGTCACCCGTCAGTCCCACTTGATGCGGATCCCACACCCCACAGCAATACTCCAGAATAGGGCGGAAAGTTTGGTGTAAGCCGTCTCTTTAGTACACCTGTTGCACCTTCTAAGTGTTGTGCCAATGAATCGCAGTCTTTTGTTTGCTCTACCCACAACATTATCTATGTGATCGTTGCAATTTAGGTTATTTCTTATTGTAATCCCTAAATATTTAGTTGAATTTACAGCTTTAAGATTTGTGTGACTTATCGTGTAATCGAAATTTAGCGGATTTCTTTCAGTACTCATGTGAATAACTTCACACTTTTCTTTATTCAGGGTCTACTGCCACTTTTCGCACTGTACAGATATATTACATTGTGGCACTGCCTCCAGAGGTCACAGGCTCCTCTCTGGGTGACATACCACCTGTAAACATATTTTGTAAACAAAGATGCTGTTTGGAAACTACTAGGTGCAAAGAACGTGTAGCAAATACGTTCTTTACGATTTACATGTGATGTTTTACGACAGTGACCTGTGACCATTCGAGACAATGGCACAAAGTACCTCAACATCGTAATGCAAGCCACACATATGTCATACTAACACATGTAAATCCACCTGATGACGGAGGTGTAAACCTTCGAAACGCGTTGTGGATATAAATAAACATTGACTGATAACAGTGGACTGGCTGTTTCATTCGATGTTAATACAAGCACTGTGACATCTAACACCAAATGTTCGTTTTTTAACTTAATTATGTACATAGAAAGTGCTTCAATTCCGGGAATTTAAAATCTCGACCATTTTCCCCGTTAACGACGTTGATACTGGCAAGGTATCGGACCCAGGGATTCCAAGATTTTCGAGAATGTTTTAATTTCAGTAACTTAAAGCTGACACAAAGTCATGCAGGAGGCGGCTGACCATTTTTATAATAATCAGTAGTTCTGCATTCAGACTGACTGGGTCGCAATGGTAGAAGTCAAACATCAGACAAGGAATGACTGAGCCGTGCGTGGATCGTGTTCCCGCCATCATGTATCTACACCCTGTTTTTAAAGTACTTCCACCTCACTACGTTAATTTAAATTACTGGTGTCACTGAGTTGCTGCTTTGCCTGACCGTGGGCGGCGCTAGCAGCGCATATCAATATATACCCTCTCATAATATCTTTGCTCGACTGCTATTACTTCCCGGTCGTTGTCTGTTGTAAGCGAGTTCGGATTGGCAGTTCGGGTTGCGAGTTCCTGGTAGTCGGTTGGAACGTGTGTGGAGCGTAGTCCGGACCTGCCAGTCGGGGAGTTGCAATTGTTGTGGTTGGCAGGAGAGCCAACCGTGTTAGTAAAGGAGGCCGAAAAGCACGCGTTTTAGCTTACGCAGGCTGGCGTGAGGTATGGAACATGACAAGGGACGTAGCTGGTGGAATACTTAACTTTAATCCATTAACGGAGAACGACGCTCTTTACGGTACATGATTCACAATATCAATAGTACGGATACTGGCGCCTTGCTAGGTCGTAGCAGATAACGTAGCTGAAGGCTATGCTAACTATCGTCTCGGCAAATGAGAGCGTAGAAGTGAACCATCGCTAGCAAAGTCGGCTGTACAACTGGGGCGAGTGCTAGGGAGTCTCTCTAGACTAGACCTGCCGTGTGGCGGCGCTCCGTCTGCAATCACTGATAGTGGCGACACACGGGTCCGACGTATACTACCGGACCGCTGCCGATTTAAAGGCTACCACCTACCAAGTGTGCTGTCTGACGGTGACACCACAGAAATGCGGCCCTGGTGCAGTGGGGTTGGAGCAGCAGTGAGGTCTGCGTCGACGTGGCTCGCCCGACCACTGCCGCCACGCGCCACTTGAGCCGGGCCACGGTCGAGTTTTGGCTCGCCGATCGTCCATGAGTCGGCTGTGTGTGTGTGTGTGTGTGTGTGTGTGTGTGTGTGTGTGTGTGTCGACTCCCGATTTGTCTTCGTGTGTGCTTAGTTACTGGTCAGCTCTTCGTGCAGGTGTTTGTCAGGTTGTGTGTGTAGTTTGCGTTATGTCCTCTGACGACTGTTTTAAATGTTGTCGGCGTACTGGCTCTGAGAGGTCGGTCGTCTCATCTGTCGACGTGTAACTGGTTCTCCGAGCGCTTCTGGGCCCCTTCAATTACCATCTTGTGGAACTTGGGTCGGTCCGTTCCTGGTGCAGGGATGTAGTTCAGCCAGTGGGCCTGTTTCCTCTGCACGGTTGGGTCCGACCCAGTATTTCCGCCGTCGTGTGTCTGGAAGTGAGTGGAAGACGCTCCAGCAGTGCAGTCGCGGACGGAGCAGCGGGCAGTCGGTCGGTTGTTGCGGACCTGGGAGGATCTCTCCGTTTGGGGCAGTCGGCTGGGTCCGCTGCCGGTCCCTGCGCAGTGTCGGAGCGTGTGTGGAGCTGCCCGATTGCTACCCAGGCCGTCAAGTTCTCATGTACTGACTGATGGGAAGCGAGTCGTGTCGGTCGGTCCGTGTCTGTCCCCTGGTTGGGTTCCGACGGATCAAATATACACTCCTGGAAATGGAAAAAAGAACACATTGACACCGGTGTGTCAGACCCACCATACTTTCTCCGGACACTGCGAGAGGGCTGTACAAGCAATGATCACACGCACGGCACAGCGGACACACCAGGAACCGCGGTGTTGGCCGTCGAATGGCGCTAGCTGCGCAGCATTTGTGCACCGCCGCCGTCAGTGTCAGCCAGTTTGCCGTGGCATACGGAGCTCCATCGCAGTCTTTAACACTGGTAGCATGCCGCGACAGCGTGGACGTGAACCGTATGTGCAGTTGACGGACTTTGAGCTAGGGCGTATAGTGGGCATGCGGGAGGCCGGGTGGACGTACCGCCGAATTGCTCAACACGTGGGGCGTGAGGTCTCCACAGTACATCGATGTTGTCGCCAGTGGTCGGCGGAAGGTGCACGTGCCCGTCGACCTGGGACCGGACCGCAGCGACGCACAGATGCACGCCAAGACCGTAGGATCCTACACAGTGCCGTAGGGGACCGCACCGCCACTTCCCAGCAAATTAGGGACACTGTTGCTCCTGGGGTATCGGCGAGGACCATTCGCAACCGTTTCCATGAAGCTGGGCTACGGTCCCGCACACCGTTAGGCCGTCTTCCGCTCACGCCCCAACATCGTGCAGCCCGCCTCCAGTGGTGTCGCGACAGGCGTGAATGGAGGGACGAATGGAGACGTGTCGTCTTCAGCGATGAGAGTCGCTTCTGCCTTGGTGCCAATGATGGTCGTATGCGTGTTTGGCGCCGTGCAGGTGAGCGCCACAATCAGGACTGCATACGACCGAGGCACACAGGGCCAACACCCGGCATCATGGTGTGGGGAGCGATCTCCTACACTGGCCGTACACCTCTGGTGATCGTCGAGGGGACACTGAATAGTGCACGGTACATCCAAACCGTCATCGAACCCATCGTTCTACCATTCCTAGACCGGCAAGGGAACTTGCTGTTCCAACAGGACAATGCACGTCTGCATGTATCCCGTGCCACCCAACGTACTCTAGAAGGTGTAAGTCAACTACACTGGCCAGCAATATCTCCGGATCTGTCCCCCATTGAGCATGTTTGGGACTGGATGAAGCGTCGTCTCACGCGGTCTGCACGTCCAGCACGAACGCTGGTCCAACTGAGGTGCCAGGTGGAAATGGCATGGCAAGCCGTTCCACAGGACTACATCCAGCATCTCTACGATCGTCTCCATGGGAGAATAGCAGCCTGCATTGCTGCGAAAGGTGGATATACACTGTACTAGTGCCGACATTGTGCATGTTCTGTTGCCTGTGTCTATGTGCCTGTGGTTCTGTCAGTGTTATCATGTGATGTATCTGACCCCAGGAATGTGTCAATAAAGTTTCCCCTTCCTGGGACAATGAAATCACGGTGTTCTTATTTCAATTTCCAGGAGTGTAGTTGGGCTCACCGCCTATATCGCTTAAGTGAACGCGGCCAGCGACCTCCCTGGAGGCTTCTGAGTGCCACCGGTGTTTAATTATCTGTTGTCAGCTACTTTAAATTTAAGGCTTTTGGTTATTTTCTGCCTTCTGCCTTTAAAAGATTATGGTAATATATTTTAAAATTTTGAAACATAATTGAGGCCTTCAGCGATTGGTATTGCATATGTTTGTTCTATCTGCTTAGCCTACCCTTAAGACTTTCCACGTAGCCGTGATACGTTTTTTTAATTTTATTTATTGATTTGCCTCTTTAACTGCATTTTAATCTTGTTAATTTTAAGATCAAACATTCTGCCCTTCTGCCTTGAAAGGTCTATGGTAATATTCTAAAATTTTGAAATTTAGTTGTGGCCCTCTGCCATTTGTATTGCTATCTTAATTGGATTTTTATCTTGTTGATTTGTTAAGGTTTCTTGTTTGGAGGCCTTCAGCTGTGAAGGAGTTGCATTCGGTAAAGATCCGGCTATGTACCGCTTTCGTTGTAAAGGTTATTAAATTACAATAAATGACAATTAGAAGGAGAAACTGACCTCAACCTTTGGCCCTTTCCACAATCCTATTACCTGTTCTGCCCAGCGGGTTTAGCGGGCGTATCAATGACTCTATTGCTCATATGGCGCTTTTAGGAATTCATCCTTTATCAGGCAACCGAAAGCGAGTACTTCATGTAGATTTGCGTTTCAAGTTCTATGTAAAACAAACATACTCATCCTATTCAAGTTTAATAAACTTAAACATGATCCGTAGTAGGCTGTAATGCGATGTTTGTTTAATCTTGCGGTTAGCTAATTTCGACTAAGCGTCATTGTAGCCGCCCGCGGTGGTCTCGCGGTTCTAGGCGTGCGACTGCTACGGACGCAGGTTCGAATCCCGCCTCGGGCATGGATGTGCGTGATGTCCTTAGGTTAGTTAGGTTTAAGTAGGTCTAAGTCTAGGGGACTATGACCTCAGATGATGTCCCTTAGTGCTCAGGGCCATTTGAACCATTTCAGTTGAATTGGCTTTGATCATTTAATAATAGGTGTGGGGATATATACATATGTTGTTTAATTTCTAGAATTTCTAGCCGGCTGAGCTTTGCCCCCTTTTCTCTTTGTGTAAGACTCCTATATCTATTATGTATTTATAGTTTTTGTTAAGGCAATGTTTTGCAAAGGCTGAATCGGACTGCTTTAATCCTTTAATCTCGAGTGTCTATGATATTCTTTAAGCCTGCTACAGATTGACCTGCCAGCCTGCACAATGTAGAAAGACTGACACTCCCCTCATACGATCTTATAAAACCCTCTTTTTGTGACGCCTGGTTGTTTGTCTTTTGTATTGACCAAACAACTACTTACTGTCTATGGGACATAGAAAATTACAAATTTGTTCAATACAAAATACAAACAACCAGCCATCACAAAAAGTTGGGTTACCATGTGTAGAAGTATGAAACCGGAATCTGGTTGCAACAATTACACGCCTGTTGTTTGAAACTGATAAACAATATTTTATTCAAAATAATCTCCATTGCAGTTTATACATTTCTCTCACCTCCCCGGCAGGCTGTGAATGCCACACCAAAAAAACAGTTCTTCCTCTGAAGCGAAGCACCCAGCGAGCCATTTTCGTACATTTTCGTACGAATCCAAGCGTTGTTCAGCGAGAGCGTGTCCCAGTAGTGCAAATAGACGATAATCGGACGGACCCAAGTGTGAGGAATAAGCCACATGCCCTAGTATTCCCCAACTGAACGCCTCGATCCTTTCTCTGATCCATTTTGCTGTGTGTCATGGGTCGTTATCATGGAGCAATATGACTTTGTGTTGCCTTTTTCCATATTCTGGACGTTTTTCGCGTAATGATTTAAATCGATAATTTGCGCCGGCCGCGGTGGTCTCGCTGTTCTAGGCGCGCAGTCCGGAACCGCGTGACTGCTACGGTCTCAGGTTCGTATCCTGCCTCGGGCATGGATGTGTGTGATGTGCTTAGGTTAGTTACGTTTAATCAGTTCTAAGTTCTAGGGGACTGATGACCACAGCAGTTGAGTCCCATAGTGCTCAGAGCCATTTTTTTTAAGCGTCATTGTCCAGCACCTGTAAACATCTGTAACATCCGTATTTCATGTCATTTTCAAATCACTCTTAATTACAAGCAACGAATAGAATTCTGCCATTTTTACTTGTAAGTAAGAGTGATTAGAAAATGACAGGAAATACGGATTTTACAAATATTAACAGGTGCTTGACAATGAAACTTAGTCGAAGTTAACTAATCGCACGATTCCATAAACATCGCATTACAGCCTACTACGGCCCATGTTTACGTTTATTAAGCAACTAAAGGCTGTCCATACTTACAAGTATGAATTTTTTTTACTTTTCAAGTTGTACGTGAAACGCCATATCTGCGTGCATTCATCGCACCTAGGTATCTGACGATGGACAAATTCCGAAACGCGTCATACGAGCAGTAAAGTTATTCCTTGCCTGATGTCTGACTTTTGCGATTGCGACCTAGTGAGGCTCACGGCAGAACAATTGACGGTTTCAAACTCCAGTTTGACGTCGGATAACAAATGGAAAAAATAATTTTTTTGATTTCATGTGATATAATTACAAATTAACAATTTTGTGATTTCTCCATTTACTTTTACTGTGAAACTTAGCTTCTTGCCAAATTTTATGTTTCTAGGACAACGGGAAGTACTCTATAGCTTTTGATAAGTGAATTTGCAAGTTTCAAAACAGAGCATGACTGGCGTTTCTTTTGACTGCATTGACTTAGAAGCTAACGTTTATTATTCCGCGAAGGGTCCATAGACTTTTTAATGGGACATAAATTTCAGCTTGATATTCTTGCCACTCCTGATAAAAACGGTTAGGTTTTTAACAGTCAGATAGACTAGCAGATACAGACGGACAAAAAGTGATCCTACACTGAAGTGCCACAGAAACTGGTACAGGCACGCGTATTTAAATGCACAGATATGTGAACAGGCAGAGTACGGTGCTGCGGTCGGCAACGCCTATATAAGACAGCAATTGTCTGGCGCAGTCGTTAGATCGGTTACTGCTGCTACAATGGCAGGTTATCAAGATCTAATTGAATCCCGTAAAACATCAAATCTCCGACATCCCTGCGGCCGGAAAAAAGATCCGGCAAGAACAGGACCAACTGATATAGAAGTTCAAACCTTCCGCAATTTTTGCAGATTTCAATAGTGGGCCATCAACAAGTGTGATCGTGCGAACCATTCAACGAATCATCATCGATATGGGCTTTCGGAGACGAATGCTTTCGTGTACCGTTGATGACTGCACGACACGAAGCTGTACGCCTCGCCTGGGCCATTCAACACCGACATCGGACTGTTGATGACTGGAAACGTGTTGCCTGGTCGGACGACTCTAGTTTCAAATTGTGTAGAGCGGATGGACGTGTTCTGGTATGGAAACAACCTCATTAATCTATGGTAATCTATGGACCTTGCATGTCAGTAGGCGTCTGTTCAAGCTGGTGGAGGCTCTATAGTGGTGTGGGGCTTATGCAGTTGCTGTGATATGGGACCCCTGATACGTCTAGATACGACTCTGACAGGTGACACGTACGTAAGTATCTTGTCTGATCACCTGCATCCATTCATGTCCATTGTGCATTCCGACGGAATTCGGCAATTCCAACAGGACAATGCGACGCCGCAAATGTCCACAATTGCTGCAGTGTGGCTCCAGGAAGACTCTTCCGAGTTACTTCTGCTGGCCTCCAAACTCCCCAGACATTAACATCATTGAGCATATGTGGGATGCCTTGCATCGTGCTGTTCAATAGAGATCTCCACCCGCTCGTACTCTTACCGATTTATGGACAGCCGTGCAGGATTTCTATTATGTCAATTCCCTACAGCACAACTTCAGACATTAGTCGATTTCGTGCTACGTCATGTTAGGGCGCTTCTGCATCCTCGCGCGGGCCCTACACGATATTATTCAGGTGCACCAGTTTCTTCGGCTCTTCGGTGTACAAGGTTGCGCTTTTCCCGATTCATGCACGGAACCGTAAAAACAAGGATACAAGCCCTCAGGAGCTCATGGGCCAAGAAAAGTAGCAAACATTTTACCCGGATGAAATACACTCCTGGAAATTGAAATAAGAACACCGTGAATTCATTCTCCCAGGAAGGGGAAACTTTATTGACACATTCCTGGGGTCAGATACATCACATGATCACACTGACAGAACCACAGGTACATCGACACAGGCAACAGAGCATGCACAATGCCGGCACTAGTACAGTGTATATCCACCTTTCGCAGCAATGCAGGCTGCTATTCTCCCATGGAGACGATCGTAGAGATGCTGGATGTAGTCCTGTGGAACGGCTTGCCATGCCATTTCCACCTGGCGCCTCAGTTGGACCAGCGTTCGTGCTGGACGTGCAGACCGCGTGAGCCGACGCTTCGTCCAGTCACAAACATGCTCAATGGGGAACAGATCCGGAGATCTTGCTGGCCAGGGTAGTTGACTTACGCCTTCTAGAGCACGTTGGGTGGCACGGGATACATGCGGACGTGCATTGTCATGTTGGAACAGCAAGTTCCCTTGCCGGTCTAGTAATGGTAGAACGATGGGTTCGATGACGGTTTGGATGTACCGTGCACTATTCAGTGTCCCCTTGACGATCACCAGAGGTGTACGGTCAGTGTAGGAGATCGCTCCCCACACCATGATGCCGGGTGTTGGCCCTCGGTCGTATGCTGTCCTAATGGTGGCGCTCACCTGCACGGCGCCAAACACGCATACGACCATCATTGGCACCAAGGCAGAAGCGACTCTCATCGCTGAAGACGACACGTCTCCATTCGTCCCTCCATTCACGCCTGTCGCGACACCACTGGAGGCAGGCTGGACGATTTTGGGGCGTCAGCGGAAGACGGCCTAACGGTGTGCGGGACCGTAGCCCAGCTTCATGGAGACGGTTGCGAATGGTCCTCGCCGATACCCCAGGAGCAACAGTGTCCCTAATTTGCTGGGAAGTGGCGGTGCGGTCCCCTACGGCACTGCGTAGGATCCTACGGTCTTGGCGTGCATCCGTGCGTCGCTGCGGTCCGGTGCCAGGTCGTCGGGCACGTGCACCTTCCGCCGACCACTGGCGACAACATCGATGTACCGTGGAGACCTCACGCCCCACGTGTTGAGCAATTCGGCCGTACGTCCACCCGGCCTCCCGCATGCCCACTATACGCCCTCGCTCAAAGTCCGTCAACTGCACATACGGTTCACGTCCACGCTGTCGCGGCATACTACCAGTGTTAAAGACTGCGATGGAGCTCCGTATGCCACGGCAAACTGGCTGACACTGACGGCGGCGGTACACAAATGCTGCGCAGCTAGCGCCATTCGACGGCCAACACCGCGGTTCCTGGTGTGTCCGCTGTGCCGTGCGTGTGATTATTGCTTGTACAGCCCTCTCGCAGCGTCCGGAGCAAGTATGGTGGGTCTGACACACCGATGTCAATGTGTTCTTTTTTCCATTTCCAGGAGTGTATTATGAAACAGCTTGTGATGATCGGTGGATTATAGGTGATAACATCGATAATCCTACACTACAGAACACATGCACAGTATGTAAATACCAGGAGACCCATGCGAAACTTTCGCACTTTTATAGATTTAAATAATGACGTTATTTGAAATAAGTGTAGTCGTTAGGGTAAGATAGTTATGGGAATGGCGCCTTTCTTGTTGAGTACGTGTTTGAGCTGCAGCCAACGTTATGGAGCGAGGCTTCGCACTGACAGCTTCTAATGTTCGTTTCTTGACGTCGTAAACTTGTCATTTATTATTTACGACAGTAGTATTTACACGACCCTGTTGCAGACAAAAGTTAATAATTAAGGAGCAAATACAGACACAAAATAGAAGAAATAAAGAAGTGTAACTTAGTTCTCATGACAGTATTTGAAGCTGGCCGGTGTGGTCGAGCTGAGAGCCATTTGAACCATTTGGCATTATTTGATTGTCACCAGTCCTTGTAGTTTCTAACGTGTTGCTGTAATGTTTACACTGATGAACCAGAGCATTGTGAGCATTTACTAAATAGCTTGTTCGTCCGTCCTTAAAACGGAATACATCACTGAAAATGCGTATCAGGGGTCCGATAGTTAGTTGGTAGGTTTGTGGAGGTATGTGACATTAGCTATCTACTCACAGGTATTAATTCGTATAATATTTTAACTTAAGTTCAGTCTCGATCACAATACTTGCGTCTCAATAACATATGTGGCCGGTTTCGGTTATATTTGTATGACCTTTAGACCCATGGCTTCCTTGGAGGATGGTAGGCGGAGCTTTCCTCAGCTGCTACGAAGTAAACTGATCAGTTGATATTGCTGTGCTTGCCTACTGATAAGGGGCTAAACACAGCCAAGAATAAAGATCTAAAGTAAGCTAGAGGTGGGGCCGGTAGAAATAAAGGATTATTCCCGCTAGCTGTAAATTATAAGAACTAACTCAACTTAATGTCGTGCTTTAAGAGATGTTACAGTTATTGAGAGAGAGAGAGCACTCTTAAGAAAGCTCTGTGTGGGCAGTGTAGGAACACGCATGGCAATACTGCCCCTGCGAATTATCTTAGAGTATATGTTAAGGAGAGGCAAACCTAAGTTCACAGCATTCTACATCTACATCCATACTCCGCAAGCCACCTGACGGTGTGTGGCGGAGGGTACCCTGATTACCTCTATCGGTTCTCCCTTCTATTCCAGTCTCGTATTGTTCGTGGAAAGAAAGATTGTCGGTCTGCCTCTGTGTGGGCTCTGATCTCTCTGATTTTATCCTCATGGTCTGTTCGCGAGATATACGTAGGAGGGAGCAATATACTGCTTGACTCTTCGGTGAAGATATGTTCTCGAAACTTTAACAAAAGCCCGTACCGAGCTACTGAGCGTCTCTCCTGCAGAGTCTTCCACTGGAGTTTATTTATCATCTCCGTAACGCTTTCTCGATTATAAATGGTCCTCTAACGAAACGCGCTGCTCTCCGTTGGATCTTTTCTATCTCTTCTATCAACCCTATCTGGTACGGATCCCACACTGTTGAGCAGTATTCAAGCAGTGGGCGAACAAGCGTACTGTAACCTACTTTAACATTTGTAGACTTAGAGAAAATTTTGAATAATGTTCACTAGAATATTCTCTTCGAAATTCTGTAGGTAACGGGTAAAATAGAGGGAGTGAAGGGCTATTTACAAATTGTATAGAAACGAGGTGGCAGTTATAAGAGCCGGCCTCTGTGGCCGAACGGTTCTAGGCGCTTCAGTCTGGAACCGCGCTGCTGTTACGGTCGCAGTTTCGAATCCTGCCTCGGGCATGGATGTATGTGATGTCCTTAGGTTAGTTAGGTGTAATTCGTTCTAAGTCTAGAGGAATGATGACCTCAGATGTTTAGTCTCATAGTGCTGAGAGCCAGTTGAATCATTTAGCAGTTACAAGAAACGAGGTGCATGAAAGGGAAGGAGTGGTTGAGAAGGGAGTGAGACATGGCTGTAGCCTGTCCATGATGTTGTTCAATCTGTACATTCTACAAGCGATAAAGAAAAACAAAGAAAAATTTGGAGCAGGAATTAAAGTTCAGGGAGAAGAAATAAAAATTTTAAGGTTTGCCGATGACATTGCAATTCTGTCAGAGACCGCAAAGGACTTGGAAGAGCAATTGAAAGGAATGGACTTTATCTTTAAAGGAATATATAAGATGAACATCAACAGAAGCAAAACAAGGATAACGTAATGCAACCGAATTAAATCAGGTGGTGCTTAGAGAGAGAGAGAGAGAGAGAGAGAGAGAGAGAGAGAGAGAGAGAGAGAGAGAGAGAGAGAGAGGCACTCAGATAAGCCGGCCGGAGTGGCCGAGCGGTTCTAGGCGTTACAGTCTGCTACGGTCGTAGGTTCGAATCCTGTCTCTGGCATGGATGTGTGTGATGTCCTTAGGTTAGTTAGGTGTAAGTAGATCATCTAAGTTCTAGGGCACTGATGGCCTCAGAAGTTAATTCCCATAGTGCTCAGAGCAGTTTTTTTTTTTTTTTAACCAGATAAGGAAACGAGACACTTAACGTAGTAGAAGAGTTTTTCTATTCGGTCAGCTAAATAACTGATGATGGCCGAAGTATAGAGGATATAAAATGTGGACTGGCAAAGGGAAGAAATCATTTCTGAAGAAGAGAAATCTTATAGCTAGATTTAAGAGTCAGGAAGTCTTTTCTGATTTCTTTGCTTTTGTAGCCTTTTATGTAAGTAAAACATGGACAACAAACAATTTAGATAAAAAGATAATAGAATCTTTCGAAATGTGGTGTTAAATAAGAATGCTGAAGATTAAACGGGACGATCACGAAAGTAATGAAGAAGTACTGAATGGAACTGGGGAGACATAAAATTTGTGGCACAACTTGACAAAAAGAAGGGATCGGTTGATATGACTCATTCTGAGACATCGAGGGATCACTAATTCAGTATCGGAAGAGGGAGACCAAGATATGAATACAGAAAGATGTAGAGTGCAGTAGTTACTCGGAGATGAAGATGTTCGCACAGGATAGGTTAGCACCGACAGCTGTCTCAAACCGGTCGTCGGTAAAAACGGCGTAACGTCATTGTTTTTATGACCATCGTTCATTTACGCTGGCCACGAACGATGGAAAGCTGTTTTTAATTGTGTGTGGACGTTTACATTTTAAGACAGATTTTAACGATCTGTGAAGCCGTAATGAAACCCACACTAACAAAGAATGTTTTATGATCTGGCGATGGGTCGACTCTTTGCCAAAACTAGCAATCAATCCAAATAAAAACGAAGATTTCATATACCATCTTGACTTAATGGGTATCAATCCCTAACATATTTCTTTTAATGAATATAGTCACACCAGGATTTGCGTTAGAGTATTATGGGATGCCTCTCCGTCGCGTTGCCTCACCCAGAGAATTTCTGCGTCAGTCTGAATAGCATTTGCAGTACAGAAAATTGAGTGGACGCAGTTCAGTAAATACAACGTGTCGTCATCACAAGAGGAGCAAACGGTTATAGGGCTGTGTGCCACCGCTCATTTATTATCAGCTGTTTTCTTGTGACGCCGTTATTTAATCACTTATCAGGTGCCATTAATTAACAAGGCCCTCTGAGCACGTGGTTTTGTAATAGCCTGTCCTCCATTAATAATATCTTTCACTCGGCGCGCTGCGGTCGGCGAGTCGCGGATATTGCCGCTCGGGGCGCCATCGCCGCGCAAATGTTCGCTTTTCTGCCGCCAGATGGCAGCTCGTGTAGTCTCTTCAGTCCTCAGTAGTAGCAATACTTCAAATCCGATTGCCTTCCATTATTTGCGACGCTGTCAACAAAACAAGCTGCGAGCGCTTCTACTTTTCTGCTTTGCCACGAGGTATGCTGACCATACGTACGGGATTAGCCGGGGAGTCCTGACGTTTTAGTGGTGTCCAAGGTAAAGGCCTGTGGTAGGGTGACCAGATACGGACGTATAAAAAAAAGAAGACAGCTTCAAACAGGACAAAGAAATAAGAGAACGCGTTGAAGGGTACAACTCTCTACACGTCATGATACACAACTGAAGATCCGATTTACAAACAAAACAGAGCTCATTTGGAAACATGCATTCAAATTAATAAGCGAATTAATTAATAGATACAACATATATCCCTTACGGAGGACATAAGATGAACATGAACAAAAGCAAAACGAGGATAATGGAATGTAATAGAGTTAAGTCGGGTGATGCTGAGGGAATTAGATTAGGAAATGAGACACTTAAAGTAGTATAGGAGTTTTGCTATTTGGGGAGCAAAATAACTGATGATAGTCGCAGTAGAGAGGATATAAAATGTAGACTGGCAATGGCAAGGAGAGCGTTTCTGAAGAAAATAAATATGTTAACATCGATTATAGATTTAAGTGTCAGGAAGTCGTTTCTGAAAGTATTTGTATGGAGTGTAGCCATGCATGGAAATGAAACGTGGACGATAAGTAATTTGGACAAGAAGAGAATAGAAGCTTTCGAAATGTGACGCTACAGAAGAATGCTGAGGATTAGATGGGTAGATCACATAACTAATGAGGAAGTATTGAATAGAATTAGGGAGTAGAGCAGTTTGTGGCACAACTTGCCAAGAAGAAGGGACTGGTTGGTAGGACATGTTCTGAGGCATCACGGCATCACCCATTTAGTATTGGAGGGCAGTGTGGAGGGTAAAAATCGTAGAGGGAGACCAAGAGATGAATACACTAAGCAGATTCAGAAGGATGTAGGTTGCTGTAGGTACTGGGAGATGAAGAAGCTGCCACAGGATAGAATAGCATGGAGAGCTGCATCAAACCAGTCTCAGGACTGAAGACCACAACAACAACAACATCCCTTAAACCTTTAATGGTACTTCTCTGAGGGGCGGCCAAGGTGGTCTCACGGTTCTAGGCGCTGCAGTCCGGAACCGCATGACTGCTACGGTCGCAGGTTCGAATCCTGCTTCGGGCATGGATGTGTGTGGTGTCCTTAGGTTAGTTAGGTTTAAGTAGTTCTAAGTTCTAGGGCACTGATGACCTCAGAAGTTGAGTCCCATAGTGCTCAGAGCCATTTGAACTTCTCTGAGAAAAAAGAGAACACGTTGAAACATACCTCCCTCAACTTGCATTGGTACTTCTCTGAATATCCAATTCACATACACAACAGAGTACACATGGAAACATGCATTAACATTTAATAAATAAATTAATTAATAGGTACAGCATACATCCCTTAATATTTGTAGATACTTCTCTAAAAATCCATTTTTCTGTAGCAGTGTAGACTTGCCTAGCAGAAACCTCTAAAAAGATACTCACGATTTTTTTTTTAAATTACAGTGGACCAACGACATATCTTTCACCAATTCGAGGTTCAACGTATTCCTATCATCAGTCTGCTCCGTAGTAATAATCGGAAGTTTCTATTTGCATTCTGCCCTGATATACTGAAACAGTTTAAATGGTTTAAATGGCTCTGACCACTATGGGAAAACGGAAGTTTTACGGTAGGCCTCGTCTTTTTGGGACTGCGTTCAGAAGGAGGCGATTGAAATACGTGTAGCTGATGGGCTGGTCAACAGAGACGCCGGGTTCAACCTCAGCAAAGCCTGGGATCCAGCACTCAGCCAACTAAAAGCACAGCGCCGACCCAAAGCGACTTCCGCTCCCGACGGAGGCCACAGGACATCTGATGGTTCACAGTTCGCATCCAGCAGCCCGCACTTCCCCACCACCCCTCCACGCAGCGCCGAGTGTGGCAGGATGCGGGGGAAGGGATGGGGAGCGATCAGAGTATAAAGGGGAGGAGATTCAGCAGAAACTTTCAGTCTGCGGGTATCACCTGAAGATGACGGCAAGGAACGCTGTCGAAATATCGTGGTTTGAAAACGACTGCACCCGGCTTGAGACCCGAGAACAGTGCAAACAGTTAATTCGCCGGGAAAGCCAAAGATCACATGACACATTACTTGTTGGACGTCCCCCGCCCCCCCCCCCCTCCCCTACAATACTCTCACCTACTTTTTACACGTAGGGCCATTTTGAAGATGTCTTTGCAAAACTGAATCACCAGCTTCTCCTCGGAAGCTCTGGAGAGCAGGAAAATTCTGAATATTTGTCCCGTCAAAGTTGTGTTTGCCGCCAAGTGTCATTTTTCTGCCAGCCAGTCATGATTACAATTTTGACACTTGGCTTATGCATATTGATGTGCCTTTTCGCTGTTCAATTGGTGCACAGCAGATTTCTCCTTCGCACAGCGCAGTAGCTAGCGGGGCAGGAAGAAGAGCCAGGGCAGAGTCAAATCCGCGCAGCGACTTCCATGATATGGGCTGGTGAACTGGCCATAATGATTGCAGTTTTCAGGCGGTTTTCCACGCTCTTTTAGGCAACTGCTGGGCTGGTCCCCTATTTCCAACGCAGAAAATTCGATAGAAGGGAGACACGGAACAAACTTTGCACAGTTCACAGACAGGTGGGCTCAAGACTTCTGTCCCTTAAAAAGCTGTTCTCTCACAGGACGTGAAAACAGATGTGAACGAGGAGTTGCTAACGTCATGGCGTGGAATTCCACGTTCTATTACACTGCGAAGAGTGGGGAGGAACGTGGTCAACGAGGCGTGATATCATCTTTACATCACAAGCACAACTTAGCAGTCGCCATATTGGATGTATTTGGAGCGTTTTTTAATCACAGAATACATGTTGTGAATACGAGCTGTTTCAAAGCATCAGCAAATTGAGGATCTCTCGAAAACGCGTAGTAAAATGACAGGAAACTACTTATCAGTAGTTAAATGCTCTCCATATTTGTTGATTTTATTGTTACTATTTGTGTGGTATGAAAGTAAACCTTTTGAATGCAGCGACACAATGATGATCTATCAAAAATGCATCGTTTGGGTACAATTTGTCATAGCTAAATATCAAATAATCCGTAGCTGATAGCGTCATGAACCGGTAGGTAAACACAGCAGGTTCACATCAACCTCCTTCCAATATTTGATATTTAGTGTCAAAAACATTTTAGGCCTTTTTTATTCCTTTAATGGAAGTGTTATGTCAGATGTCGATGTTATTTGTTGTAAACAGTGTATCTGTTACTGCAATGTTTTCTCAGTGACCAGAAATCTTGACGTCAGTGTCAGTCTATGTCAGAAAATGAGCACAAGTTACACACTGGAAGTTTTTACTGTTGTGAAACTTGGTGGAAAATATGTATACGTATCTCTTTGTTTTATGGACTACCTAATGTTTGTAACGCGGAAGTAAAAATCAACACTGTTGTTGTTGTTGTTGTTGTTGTTGTTGTCTTCAGTCCTGAGACTGGTTTGATGCAGCTCTCCTTGCTACTCTATCCTGTGGCAGCTTCTTCATCTCCCAATACCTACAGCAACCTACATCCTTCTGAATCTGCTTAGTGTATTCATCTCTTGGTCTCCCTCTACGATTTTTACCCTCCACGCTGCCCTCCAACGCTAAATTGGTGATACCTTGATGCCTCAGAACATGTCCTACCAACCAGTCCCTTTTTCTTGTCAACACTATGTGACCAAAAATATCTGATCACCTGGCTGAAAGTGACTTAAAAGTTCGTGGCGCCCTCCATCGGTAATGCTGGAATTCAATCTGGTGTTGGACCACCCTTAGCCTTGATGAGAGCTTCCACTCTCGCAGGCACACGTTCAGTCAGGTTCTTGGAAGGTTTCTTGGGGAATGGCAGCCCATTCCCCACGGAGTGATGCACTGAGGAGAGGTAGCGACGTCGGTCGGTGAGGCCTGGCACGAAGTTGGCTTTCCAAAACATCCCAAAGGTGTTCTATAGAATTCTGGTCAGGACTTTGTGCAGGCCAGTCTATTATTGTCGTGTAACCACTCCACCACAGGCCGTGCATTATTAACAGGTGCTCGATCGTCTTGAAAGATGCAATCGCCATCCCCGAATTGCTCTTCAACAGTCGGAAGGAAGAAAGTGCTTAAAACATCAGTGTAAGCCAGTGCTGTGATAATGCCACGCAAAACAACAAGGGTTGCAAGCCCCATCCGTGAGAAACACGACCACCCCATAACACCACAGCCTCCGAATTTTACTGTTGGCACTACACACGCTGGCAGATGACATTCGCCGGCCATTCACCGTACCCACACCCTGCCATCGGATCGCCACATTGTGCACCGTGATTCGTCACTCCACAGAACATTTTTCCACTGTTCAGTCGTTCAACGATTACACTGTTTATTGTAACATAGGCATCGTTTGGCATTAACCAGCGTGATGATGTGTGGCTTATGAGCAGCCGCGCAACCATGAAATCCAAGTTTTCTCACCTCCCGCCTAACTGTCATAGTACTTGCAGTGGATCCTGATGCATTTTGGAATTCCTGTCTGATGGTCTGGATAGATGTCTGCCTATTGCACATTACGACCCTCTCCCACTGTCGGCGGTTTCTGTCAGTCAACAGACAAGATCGCCCTTTACGCTTTTCTGATCTACGTGTCCCTTCACTTTTCCACTTCACTATCACATCGGAAACAATGGACCTACGGATGCTTAGGAGTGTGGAAATCTCGCGTACAGGCTTATGACACAAGTGACACCCAATCACCTGACCGAGTATGAAGTCCGTGAGTTCTGCAGAGCGCCCCATTCTACTCTGTCACGATGTCTAATGACTACTGAGTCGCTGATATGGAGTACCTGGGCAGTGGGTGGCAGCACAATGCACCTAATATGGAAAACGTATGTTTTTAGGGGTGTCCGGATACTTTTGATCATATAGTGTATTTCTGTGATGGTGAGGAACTTCGAAAAAAATCTCCTCTTACATTCCAATGAAAATACGTCATTTTACTACACATATTCAGGAGATATGATGTTACAAATACTGACATGCGTGAAAAATTGCCATATCTTGCATGAATTTTACTTTATTACTTCTTTACTACTGACTCTATTCATAATATATTTCGCAGACAGTGTCCACGTATGTCGCTGAATGTACAGAGTGAGCAAAAAGTCAGCATAAATTTGAAAACTTAATAAGCCACGGAATAATGTAGATAGAGAGGTAAAAATTGACACACATGCTTGGAATGACATGGGGTTTTATTAGAACAAACAAAACAACCAAGTTCACAAAGTGTCCGACAGATGGCGCTGGACAGCAAAACTGCTACCGTGACAGGTGAGAGGTACGCAGATATGTTACAGAATCGCATCATCTCCAGCCTGGCTGATAAACATCTGCTGGAATGTACGATGTTTATGCAGGATGGCGCTCCACCCCATATTGCTAGTCGCGTGAAAGATCTCTTTCGCGCGTCGTTTGGTGATGATCATGTGCTCAGCCGCCACTTTCGTCATGCTTGGCCTACCAGGTCCCCAGGCCTCAGTCCGTGCGATTATTGGCTTTGCTGTTGTCTGAAGTCGCAAGTGTATCGTGATCGACCGACATCTCTAGGGATGCTGAAAGACAACATCCGACGCCAATGCCTCACCTTAACTCCGGACATGGTTTACAGTGCTGTTCACAACATTATTCCTCGACTACAGCTATTGTCGAGGAATGATGGTGGACATATTGAGCATTTCCTGTGAAGATCATCATATTTGCTTTGTCTTACTTTGTTATGCTAATTATTGCTATTCTGATCAGATGAAGCGCCACCTGTCGGACATTTTTTAAATAAAACCCCATGTCATTCCAAATTTATACTGACTTTTTGATCACCCAGTATCTACAAAACTGTATCATTGTATGACACTTAGTTGAGGACATACGATGTAATGAACAGTGAAAGGCGTAAAAAAACTGCCGAATCATGCATGACATTTTAATTTAGTACTACATTACTACTAAATATATTCACAACATATTTCTCAGACACTAGCCACCTATACCTCTGGATGAACCTGCAAAATTACATCATTGTAGAGCACATATTTCAGGAGATACGATGTCACGAAATGTGGAAGAGTTACAGGAGAAATGAATAGCGTTCTGTGCTATATCTTTGGCATGTGCCTAGCTGGGAAAATTCATGGGAAAGAAATCCATTGTAAACTCCTGGAACGATTTCTCCAAACTTGGTACACATACTAGTTGCGATCTGGAAGGAAATGCTGTGGGAGTAAGAAACACTAGTGTTCTATTGGAGTGCACATGATGGGTGGAGAGAAAAGGAGAGAGGAGATGGACTCGGATAGCGGGAGAGGAGTAGATGGGCAGAGAAAGGAAAGAGGAAGAGATGGACAGAGGTGGGGGAGGAGGAGATGAACAGAGAGGGTATCCTTTTATGAAAATGCTAATGTCATCAGCCAACATCACCGTTTCTGCAACTGCCAGATGGTTTGGCAAATCGTTTATATACACCAAGAACAACAGAGGGCCTAACACAGAACCTTGGGGCTCTCCATAGCTAGTTTTTTTTTAAATCTCATCCCATAATTTCTCGCGCATTAGGATGAGTTTCATTCCGAACTTCCACGTGTTATAATCATCCTTGTTTGTCTGTTTGTCTGCCACTAGAGTAATGGTTTTTGTCATACATTTGGAGCCATTTTCAGACACTCGAATGCCAAAACGTAAGGTAAGCAGAGCTCAAAGGCTGCAGGGAGTGAAAGCGTAGACCCAAATGAGGTTACAGTTTCAAACACAATTTAATTTTATTAAACATTAAAAAACACTTTTTCACTGGTACAAATATATATGTATATCACAAAACACAATAAATCTTTTTAAGCTCCAGGCCTGAAGGGCCGCTGAACATTCACAACTGTAATGTCAGAATGACAATCTTAAGATTCAAGATAATCACGGTCTGAAGGACCCACCATTTTTGATTAATTATTGACCAATACAGTAAGATATTGAAAGGAATGACTTCACTCATTCGGCCAGAAAGGCCAATCAAATGTAACAACAAATGCTGTTTTGATAGTGCTACAAGAATGCAAAACCAACAGCTAATTTACTTCGTCCAAAGGAGCAGTAAAAACCAAAATACAAATTCATATACCAAAGGTTTTTTTTTTAATGAAACAAGATAACAAGTAAAAGTAATAGCCAAAAGGGGTAGTGACGTCGCCACTCGGCCTGAAGGGCCTGAATATCAGTAGTAATAAATATTTCAGAACGTTAAAGTTAGTGAGTTAGCACTTAAAACCAGCCCTTGCTCCTCACCACCAGGAAAAATTTTCAATCAGCTGTGCTAGGGCTGCCTGCTTTGGTAATATGGCATGGACCAGCAGAACAACTAGAAACTTCACCACGTGGCAAATCGTCCACATAGGGCATGACAGCAACTCTCTATAACACATAAAATAAAAATTACTGAACACTGAAACACATTGTTCAACATATAACACCTATCTAGGCAGGAACTGTTAATGACACCCACTGGCCTTTGTAAATCTTCGAGTTAGTAAATGTGGCGGCCAGTACTAAATAATAATATCACTCAAATTGTAAAATACAAGATCGTTATTGGGTCAGAATAAAATTTCAACCACAGATAATATTTTAGGTTCAGTTATTATGCCACAGAGAGTTAACACACTTTTCTAGTGATAGTTACGCTTGACAATATAACAGCAGATCATTGAACCGGGATTTCGGGCACACCTGAGCCTACTAAAATTTGCAAAACACCATGACACATGACCTTAGAGCAAAACAGACCTGACGACATAAGCAGAAATTGAGTGAGACACATGAAGTCAAGAAATTCTCACTGTTAGTCCAGAAGGCAGACAAGAATTCGGCTACAGGTGCAACCAGCACCAACTCGAGTTATGTCAATCGCCCCAGTTCCGCCATAGCAATGCAGACATGCCGCGTCAAAACTTGCCATGCCGAGCTTCCTTATCACACAGCCCATCCAGAACAACTGCCGCTGTCCTGAGTACACACGCTCATTGCAATCACGTGCATTCACAGGAAGTTATACCACCTTTCCCATAACACTGTGCTTCCACACACCTGGAAACTAAACTCCCCATCTCACACCGGCAGCAGCACTCAATACTCTCATCGTGAGCAGGTCTCTCCCCAGAATGCAGTTCCCTCTGAAACTTAAAAGCAAATGGACCAATCATTGCAGAGCAAAGCCAAGGCTCCGGAAGACGACACACCACACCTAGGCAAAGATAAAGATGATACGGTTCAAAAACAAGTATCTCACAAAATGTGGACACACAACCTAACATTCATTCATTAATCTTACAATAACTTCAGAAAAACCTGACAATAATGACACTGGCGTATAGTTATTTATGTCAGCTGTGCTATTCTTTTCATGAAGTGGTTTTATTATGGAGAGTTTTAGTTTCGATGGGATCACCCCTGTCCTGAAAGAAGTATTAATAATGTCAGTTAGGTGAGTATCTATACTGGTTTGATTGTGAAACTTGGTGAAAAATATGTATACCTATCTCTTTGTTTCATGGACTACCTAATGTTTGTAACGCGGAAGTAAAAATCAACACTGTTGTTGTTGTCGTCGTCGTCGTCGTCTTCAGTCCTGAGACTGGTTTGATGGAGCTCTCCATGCTACTCTATCCTCTGTAAGCTTCTTCATCTCCCAGTACTTACTGCAACCTACATCCTTCTGAATCATTTAAAAGATCATGTATATAATATAAGAATGGTGTAAAGTCACCTGATGGGGATCTATAGATGCAAGCAACGATAGTTTGGCTGACTGTAAGTTCACAAACAGAACATTCAAAATCTTTTTCTGCACACTTCACCTTGCTAAGTTTTGCCTCTTTAGATTTAACATTACTTCTAACATAGATGCATACACCTCCACATTTATAAGTTTCCCTGCAAAAGCTACTTATTGAGTCAAAGTCTGGTATATTTGCTGCACAAATCTGAGTGTCCCAAAGCCAGTGCTCATTGGTACACAGCACAGCAACCTCCTTAAGATTACACTTTAAAATTACTTCCAGCTCACACATCTTGTTGCCTATTCCTTGAACATTCTGATAGAGCAAAGTCAAGCCACCTAGATTTGGTGCACTGCTCACCTTAGTGTCCCCTTCAGGCTGCTTAGTAGAAAAAAATCCTTCAAGTGTTAGGGTCTTGTCACTCTTCTTCTGATTGCCACTCTACTAATTGCTTCTAATGGACTGGATGCTGTTGTTGATGAAGGTGGTGTGTCTGCTGCTGCTAAGGCTGACAGATTCTCTGCCGCTCCTGGTGGTTGTTGTTGATCTGCAGCTAATAATGATGATAATTCTGTTGCTTGTTGTTGTTGTGCTGCTGCTGCCATTTCTGGTAATGACAGAAACTCAACTGTTACCTCTGATAATGCTGGTTCTACTGTTACAAACGACTCTTGTTTTGGTGGAATTGGGATTGGAGTCCCTTGCTCTATTGACAACTCATTAATGAATTTAATTATTTTGGCACTTATAATTTTTTTCCCTCTTGTGTTCATGTGGAGGCCATGTCTATTAAGTGCTCTCTATTCCCACTGTTTGTCTCTATAAATGTCACATTCAGGTAACCTGTACAGATTTTCTCATATGTTCTGTTTGCTTTCACAATTTCAATGTTTATGCATGAGTTTTCCATCAGATCATGCCTCCATGGAACACAGACAATGTAGACATGTACTTGAGGCATACTCTTTATTGTTTCCTTCAGGATTCTCATTGCACGTGAAGTTTCATTATAATAAACATCACGGCCTATCACCAATTGTGTGATTGGATTGAAAGAGTTCCTAGATAACAGAACACAACATATCATTCTCAATGGAGAGAAGTCTTCCAAAGTAAGAGTGATTTCAGGTGTGCCATAGGGGAGTGTTGTAGGACCGTTACGATTCACAATATACATACATGACCTCGTGGATAACATCAGAAGTTCACTGAGGCTTTTTGCAGATGATACTGTGCTATATTGAGAGGTTGTAACAATGGAAAATTGTACTGAAATGCAAGAGGATCTGCAGTGAATTGATGCATGGTGCAGGGAATTGCAATTTAATCTCAATGTAGACAAGTGTAATGTGCTGTGAATACATAGAAAGAAAGATCCCTTATCATTTAGTTACAATATAACAGGTCAGCAACTGGAAGCAGTTAACCCCATAAAATGTCTGGGAGTAGGCATTAGGAGGGATTTCAAATCGAATGATCATATAAAGTTGATTGTCGGTAAAGCAGATGCCAGACTGAGATTCATTGGAAGAATCCTAAGGAAATGCAATCTGAAAACAAAGAAAGTAGGTTACAGTACACTTGTTTGCCCACTGCTTGAATACTGCTCAGCAGTGTGGGATCCATTCCAGATAGGGTTGATAGAAGAAATAGAGAAGATCCAACAGAGAGCAGCACACTTCATTACAGGATCATTTAGTAATCGCAAAAGCGTTACAGTGATGATAGATAAACTCCAGTGGAAGACTTATGCAAGAGAGATGCTCGGTAGCTCAGTACGGGCTTTTGTTGAAGTTTTGAGAACATATCTTCACCGAGGAGTCAAGCAGTATACTGTTCCCTCCTACGTATATCTCGCGAAGAGACCATGAGGATAAAATCAGAGAGATTAGAGCTCGCACGGAGGCATACCAACAATCTTTCTTTCCACGAACAATACGAGACTGGAATTGAAGGGAGAACCGATAGAGGTACTCAGGGTACCCTGCGCCACACACCGTCAGGTGGCTTGCGGAGTATGGATGTAGATGTAGATGCAGATGTAGATTTAGATGTAGATGTAGATGTAGATGTAGATGTAGATTCGTGCCTCCAATTACAATGCAACTGTTACTGGTCATCAGAATTTTGTCACAGCTCTTCGAAACTTTGCATAATGGCATGCCTGTCTTGATAATGCCTGTTACATTAAGGACTGGGTGATTATCTCTCATAATTTCTGTAACTCCTCTACCATGACTGTCAGCAAAGATATACGTCTGTTGCTTGGACTCTTGTTTATACATGGCAATGCTATTTAGATGTGATCATACTGTTGACAATAATTGTGATAGTGAGCCAAATGCTTTTCAGAAATCAAGAAATACAGCATCTACCTAACTGTCTTGATCCAATGCTTTCAGTATCTCATGTGCAAAAAGTGCGAGTTGGGGGTTCACTGATCAATGTTTTTGGAATCTGCACTGGTTGGCACTGAGCAGGTCATTCTGTTCCAGACACCTCATTATGTTTGAGCTGGCATACGTTCTAAGATTCTTCAACAAATCAATATCAAGGATATTGGCTGGTAGTTTTGTAGATCACTTCTATTATCCTTCTTGTACACAGGTGTGACTTGTGATTTTTTTCAAGAACTGGGGATGGTTTTTTGTTTGAGAGATCTATAATAGATTATAGTTAGAAGAGGGGCTTACTCAGTCACAAATTAAGTATAGCATCTGATAGGGATTCAATCGGGAACTGGAGCTTTGTTCAATTTTAACGGTTTCAACTATTTCTCAAACCACTGATTTCGTTCACCTTTTCAGTGGTACAAGAATTAAATTGAGGCAATTCTCCTGGGTTTTCCTTTATATCGGAACATCTGAAAATGGAGCTAAGCATTTCAGCTTTTGTTTCACTACCCTCGATTTCAGTTCCTGTTTCATTTGCCAGGTACTGAACACTAACTTTGATACCACTAACAGCCTTTACACATAACCAGAATTTCTTCGGGTTTTTTGGAATATAATTTGATAATATTCTACTATGGTAGTCATTGAAGGCATCAGGCATTGCCTCTCTCTCTCTCTCTCTCTCTCTCTCTCTCTCTCTCTCTCTCTCTCTCTCTCTCTCTCTCTCTCTCTCGTCCTCCACTTTATTTAACACCTATTACGCTGTAATCCCTGTTTCTTTAGAAGTTTCTTTATAGTGACTGGATTCCATGGAGGGTCCCTCTCATTATGAACTGTTATATTGGGGACATATCTAACTAGTGCTTGCTCAACTATTCTCTTAAACTTGTTGTATGTTTCGTAAATCCCATCATGAAGGGGAGGCTTCAGGGATGTGGAACAAGTCAACCTATACATTAACACATGGAAGCAGCCACTGCTGTCTACTTCCTTTCTGACAACAAGTTGTTACTAGCACCACGAATAGTAATTATTTCTAAATCACTTTCTACATACATATTTTAGGAAGAAAACAGCTACTTTGAAGAAATAAGACACTGTACTAGCTACTCCCTCTTCAGCTGTTCTTATTACATATCTAATACTTCAAACAAAGCATTTTCACTTTGCACAGAACACAAACACTGGTGTGCTATGTCAGAACCCTTAGTCCACCATCATAAGAGGTCTGTGCAGCAGATTGCAGGACCAAAGGCTTATAGGCAATGTGTCTTCAGGAACCAGACACAAATATTCCTAGATGACAATGACACCACCATGTTGTTTTGTGGGCAAGTCTGGTAGCTACTACTATGACAAGCAGTGGCCAGTTTATTTATATCACCACTAGGAGGCATGGTGAACACAGCAATACTTGCTTCCATCATGTCACATGCCAGCAAATAGGCTGTACCACATCTGCCCAACCAAGCAGCATTTAGGCAGCTGTCCTGCCAAGGAGCATCAAGCTCTTGCTAAATTTCAGCTGCCATATCAATGTGAACATCATGCCTCTGCAGCTGCAATAAGCCTCATCCTCTCTGACATTGACTTCCTTGGACACCGGATATCAGAACTTACCTGTTAGTATGTGTATATGTATATTGATTTTAGTAATTTTGTTCAACAACAGCTGTCTTCATTGCAGACCCATTTGGGCTTCAACTTGGGCTATTTAAACCCTGTCATGATTTTGGGCCACATCAGGCACATTTACATCACAATTTTGTATCTTTGCCACAAACTCTAAGAGACTATTGTTCACTGCCAAGTACAGATCAAGAATATCAATTCAACACATTCAAATTATCTTGCCTCTTTCCACTTAAGTTGTGAATTATTTCATTTTTTGCTTGTCAACAATAAGTGCTTTTGGGTTTTGATCTACCTGGGAATATTGTCTTGCATTCTGAGCTCACATAAGATCGCTACACTGTTTATACTGCATGTTTGTTTTAACTTGAGACAGTTAAATATCTCAAATGATGCAATGTATGAAACAAATGTTCTAGGTAAGGCCATATTATTTGTACTGTACAATTTTGAACATAAATATGAAGGTTTACATTTACATTATTATTATTATTGGTGTTTTGCCCTTAAAGAGCGCATTTGGACTAAACTACATGGCCAGTTCCTTTTCCTGCCTTCCTTGCTGCCCAAACTCCCCTCATTCGCTTGCTGTGTTTCTGTTTCTGGTCCTCTGTCCATTCTTCTTTGTCGGCTTTGTGTCTTCGGCTTCATCTTGATTGCCTTTTTGGTTGCCCATATTTCTTTAATCTTCTGGCTGTGATCTTGCTTGCATTCTTTGGTCCATTTTACACCTGTTCGTTTGTCACATTATATCTCATGTAGTTTACTTTTCTTAATGATGTTTCTAAATTCGTTTATTGTGTCTGCTGTTATGTTGAGTTGGTTCAGGTTGTTTTTTACCTCTGCCACCCATTTGTTGTTTCTAGTGGTTACCCAGTCAAAGATCTGTTTGGTCAGCCTGTGTGATGGCATTCTGTATAGGTGTCCATAGAATTGTAGTCTGTGTTTTCTAATCTTTTCTGTGATTGTCTCCGTATGTTTTTATAGTTCCTCTGTAGGTTTCATGATCCATATTCCATTCATTTACATTATAAATGAAATGTAGAATCAAATGTGGCAGGTCTTTATTGCAAAAACATGGTTGGCTGATATCGGTCAACTACTGTCCAATCTACCATGAATTACAAACAATGGGTTGAGTAAACCATACATATCTTTTGGCTTAGAATTTGAATGTGTTGTAAAAATTGGGTGGGGTGGTTCCCATTTCGAAATACATATTTGACTCTTGCCCACATGGGATGGGAGGTTAGGTAGTGACCAATTGTAACACAGACAGAAGGTATTTTGTTCCCAGATGTTAGATACCCTTTCCTGAGCTTCCTTCGTAAACACACCTGACCAGTTGTAAAGGGAAACTGGATTCATGATGTTGTAAAAATATTTTAGGAAAGAATTGAAGTTCTTATCTATTGTGTGTCCTTGGCAAATTTCTTCCCATTTTTGATCCTGTAAATTCTCTCTGAATTGTGTAAGTCAGTCGGAATTTACAGTCTTTTGAAGTTTTACTTTTCCTTTCCTAGGTAAACTTCTTTGAAGGGTACGTATTATTACTGCCAGTTCAACCACAGTGGTCAGATAAACCAATTATTATGGGACTCACACCTGTTTCATTAAAGATGGATGGATTTCGAATTAAATTATCATTTTCTGTTCCATTATGTCCTTCTATTCTTTTTGGGACTATTACTGTGGCAGTCAAGTCAGAGCTAGATATCATTAATTCTTGATGTCCTCAGTCAGAACTATCCAAGATGAAACATACATTGAAATCTGTTGATACTACCATTTCTCAGTTACTTATACTATGTCTTCTTAGTACCCCCACCACAAATGCTTCATGAAGTTTAAAACATTTCCTGTTGAGGGCCTATAGACTGTACATTTCCAAGTCTCTGCGACTTCTGGATGATGATCTGTTATTCATAGTACAGCTGCATAAATACCTTTAGATTTTCCAATGTGTTGTATTGACATGACTAGCTCTGTTTTCTTATCGAACAAGCTTCTTACATTTTGATGGAAAAGTGTAAATGTACTGTGATTGTTAACCTTTGTAATGTCTTAGTTACCTTTTATTATTTATCATTTATTGTTGCAACTACACCTATACTTGTTCTGCGGCTCAGTCTTTCAGAAACATCTATCCAAAAAAAGACTAGTGAAAATATTGGAGGTCGCAGGATTGGACAGATATTGTTCAGTTATGTTGAATGTGTCTGTAAATTCGTCATGTAAGTAAGTTCTTATTAACCTTCAGATGTAGACTATGACATTTATTATACAACTGTATGAGGGTTGCTGCTTCAAGCACAGACATATATGGTTCCTCCAGCTGTTGAGTGACATAAAAGTCTGCATTTATACATTCAAGAGAATGCTTCATCCAGGGCTTGGCATATCAATCAAAGAGTGACAAGACCTTGATGTTTTTGTGAGAAGTATTGCTGTCATCTTACGTCCAAAAACTGGTCTGATGTAGCTCTAATGCTACTCTATCCTGTACAAGCCTGTTCATTTCCAGATAACTACTGCAACTCAGATCCTTCTGAATCTGCTTACTGTATTCAGTTTTTGGCCTCTCTCTGCAATTTTTACCCCTCACATTTCCCTCCAGTACTAAATTAATAATCGCTTGATGTCTCAGAATATGTCCTACCAACTGATCCCTCCTGCTAGTGAGGTTCATCATCATTTCATTGGGCCTTTGTCCCACTTATGTGGTCGGCCCTCCTACTATGGAGTTGGCAATGTTAGTGTCGGGGGTGGCCAGACGCCTGCTCCTGCTAGTCAGGTTATGCCACAAATTTCTTTCCTCCCCCAATTCTATTCAGTACCTCCTCTTTAGTTATTTGATCTAACCATTTAATCTTCAGCATTCTTTATAGCACCACATATCAAAAGCTTCTGTTCTTTTCTTGTCTGAATGATTTACTGTCCTTCTTTCCCTTCCATATCAGACTACACTCCAACCAAAAAACACCAGAAAAGAATTCCGAGCATTTAATTTTGTATGTCTGTGAAGCTGAATGGTTAGCATCACTGTCTTCAGAGCAGAAGGACCTGGATTTGATTTCTGCTACCTCCTCAGATTTTTCTAATGTAGGGCAGTCTGAATAGAATCTACTCAGCCTTGCAAGGCCAAATAAAGAGCTACTTGAATAAAGAAGGAATGGCACTCTAAGGACTCACCTACTGACAATACAAGGTTGAGGGATTGATGACCCACGATCACAGATAGCTCGTCGTACTGCCTTGTATGCAGCAGTTGACCAATCAGAACAGACCTGAGGCCTAATCCACGAGTGGTGTGGTGTGTTTGCAAATTTCTCTTCTCCAGAAATATCTGTTTTGTTATTGCCAGTCGGCATTTTATGTCTTCTATACTTTGTCCACCTTCTTTTTTTTACCCACATAACTTTCAGTGTGTCATTTCCTAATCTAATTCCCTCTGAACTACATGATTTAATTTGACTTCATTTCATTACCATTGCCTTACTTTTTTAATGTTCATTTTATAAAATCTCTTCCAGATGCTGTTCATTCCATTCATCTGCTATTCCTAGTTATGTGCTGCCTCTGACAATTAGAATGTCATCAGCAAGCCTTGAGGTTTTTTATTTCTTCTCCCTGAACTGTAATCACCTTTCCAAAGCTGTTCTCAGTTCTGTTGACAGCTTGTTCAATGTACAGATTGAATACTATCAGAGAGAGACTACAACCTGGCCTTGCTCCCTTTTTGACCACTGATCCCTTACATGTGCTTTGAATCTCATAACTACTGTTTGGTTTCTGTAAAAGTTGCATATTATCTATCATTCCCTTTATTTTGTCCCTGCTACTTTCAGCATCTCAAAGAGTGTAGTCCAGTCTGCAAGCTTCCCTTTTAAATCTACAAATGCAATACATGTAGTTTTGCCTTCCTTAAACCTATATTAGAAGATAACTTTTAGGATTACTATTGTTTTGCACGTTTCTGAATTTATACAGAATCTAAACTGATAATCCACAAGGTTGACCTCCACCAGTTTTTCGATTCTTTTGTAAATAAGTCATGTTAGCATTTGCAACTACCATTTATTAAACAGATATTACGCTGGTTCATAAATTCGTAGCATTTTCCCATAAATTTAATAAATACAGCAAATACACATAACAGGGACTTTAGTTATCTGTAATATAGTCTCTTTCACTGTTTACTACAGTCTGCAAACACTGAGGTAATTTTTTTATTCCACAACTGTAGAAATCATGTGCTTTTGAGGTGAAGGAACTCATCGAGCCATGTTTGGAGTGCATTTTTAATTGGAAAGGAAGTTCTTTGAAGATTCTTTGATAGAGAGCACCAAAGATGAAAATTTGATTATGCAAAGATCAGATGGATAAAGTGGGTGTGGAATGACTTCCCAACCCAACTCCTGTGTACTGTTTTTTGTCAGTATTGCAGAATACAGGTGGGCATTATCATGGAGTAGCATCACTTCATGAAATCTTCCTGGGTCATTGTTGTTGTATTGTGTATGTAAGACATCTCAGTTGTTGACGATAAGTGTCAGCAGTGATGGTTACGTTCATATTGCATCACACCAAGCAGTTCCATCAGATGCACACCATTATCTTTTGTGGATCCACTCAGGCATTTTTATGGGGAGTTGCTGCTCTGTTTCGGCTCAACCGTTCCATTCTTTTCCTTATGTTACCATAAAGACAACATTTATCATCACCATTAATGATACAAGAGGTATGAGCAGTGTTTATCACTAGCCAATTGATGACAAGCAAGCAGAGATCCAAGTATGGCCACCAGCTTAGTTTGTAATTTGGGCTTAGAGCATGCGGTACCCATACACCTGATTTTTGAACCTTCCTCATTGCATGCAAACATCACACTGTGGTGGAATGATTACAGTTCATCACATTTCCAATTTTTGAGTACACTGACATGGGTCATTGTGGATTAATGCATTTAAACCATCTTCATCAAACACTGGAGGTCTTTGTGAACATGGAAAGTCACTAATGTCAAAATGATCCCCCTTAAAACAAGAAAACCATTTACTTGCCATGCTCTGTCCAATGGCACAAATGTTTCTGGCTGCCACCACCACTGTCACCCCTCTATTGATTTCAAACAGGAGAATACGCCAGAAAAGTTCTGATTTCTCCACTTGATACTCCATTTTCTAATGTCCACAGCTCCTCTCTCTACCACCAAATGACAGTATGTAAATTCATATAGCAACAGTGAACTACAGATAAAAATGACAATTGATAAATAAGCCCATAGGAACTGCCATACCAATGAAAAAAAAAGAAAGAAAGAAAGAAAATGCTACAAGCTTACGCACCAACCTAATAGTTTGGTACCCTGTCATCTGTGACCAACTGCCTCTTTTGGAATTGGAATTCTTACATTTTCCTTTAATATGATGGTATTTAATCTTTCCCATTTTATCTTGCACATGAAGCAGAATAATTTTTTGTTGTGGTTGGCTCTCCTAAGCTTTGGAATAATTCTGAGGGAATGGCATTTATTACAGGGGACTTGATTCAAACCGAGTGAGGTGGCGCAGTGGTTAGACACTGGACTCACATTCGGGAGGACGATGGTTCAATCCCGCATCTGGCCATCCTGATTTAGGTTTTCCGTGATTTCCCTAAATCACTCTAGGCAAATGCCGAGATGGTTCCTCTGAAAGGGCATGGCCGACTTCCTTCCCCATCCTTCCTTAATCCGATGAGACCGATGACCACGCTGTCTGGTCTCCTTCCCCCAACCAACCAAACCAAACTTCATTCAAACTAGGTCTTTCAGAGGTCTGTCAAATACTTCTCACAATATCATATCTTCCATCTCGTCTTCATGTTTTTCCTGTTCTTTTTCTATAATATTGCCTCCAAAATCATTTCACTTGTATAGCTCTTCTATACATTCTCTCCACCTTTCAGCTTTCCTTTCTTTGCTTTAGTAATACTATGCCATTTGAGCTCTTGCTAGACATACACCTGTTTCTCTTTTCTCAAAATGTCTCTTTAATTTTCCTTTAT
The DNA here is from genome assembly GCF_023897955.1 of Schistocerca gregaria. NCBI lineage: Eukaryota > Metazoa > Arthropoda > Insecta > Orthoptera > Acrididae > Schistocerca > Schistocerca gregaria. The sequence goes on along the minus strand of NC_064929.1, from coordinate 157,820,761 downwards.
GCAGCTGTCTTTCATCTAGTCAAGCATGCTTTTATAATCTTGCATTTGTCATCTATTCATTCCCGCTTAGTCATTTCACACTTTCTATCAGTCTCTCAGAGAACACTATTTTATATTCATCAAGTTAATGAAAAATCACAAAAAAGGCTATACTTCTCAGTAGCAGCTTTGCTTATGAGAAGGTTATGTCTCTAACAGATGCAGTTATCTTTTCTCCAAACAACCAAAATGAAATGTGGCAGTCAAAGATATCAAACCTGAATGTCCAATATTTTCAGAGAGTGCTCTGCCTCAGTAGTTGACAAATTTATTTATTTCCAAAAATTTACTCTTACATAAGCAAAAGACAGAAATACAGCTTTCTTTTACAAATGAAATCAGAGAAAGAGTAGCTAACATCTGAAACTTAACTGTCTTGTGCCAGGAAGTGTGAGCTTTAATTACTACAGAGGTCCAGCTTTAATCAATGCTTAAAGATGAAACAGAAGGAAAAAATGCGAAGTGTGATAGAAGAAAGAGATACCACATGCTATGCTTGAAAATATACTAAATTTCAAGTAGAATCCCAATATCATTTTCAGCATTTATTGAGTGTAAAACGAATGAGCTTGAAAAGGTAAATCATATTTAATGCTTTGATGGCAGCTGCAGTTGGCACAGATGATTTTACACTGTCTGGCAAAAAATTGAAGCATCCAGAAGTGGATGAGGAAACAAAATTACACTTTGAGTCGAGAGAGTATGCGATGGTATTGTCGTAATCCAGAAAAGAGGTCAAGCAGTAAAATGTTGCCTCCCCCCTCCCCACATCTCTGGCCTGGATGAATGCCATAGTTTGATTGGGAAAGGTGTCATAAAGCCACTGCATCTTCTCCTGAGACAAGGTGTCCCGCAACTGTTGTAACTACTGGCACTGGGACAGATCTGATCCCAGACATTTTCTATTGAGAGCAGATCTGGGAAACTTTCTGGTCATGAGAGTATCTCAGCATCACACAGACAGTTCAGACACATTCCATTCCATTTTCATTTCATTTTATTATCTTCCTGTAAATAATCTACATGTTGTAGGAATTGTCACAACCAAGTTATCATACTAGTACAAGTACTACAGACATAATAATGGAATATAACTTTCAATGCATTTTTTAAAAGTACAAATTTAGACATATAAATTAAAATTTTTGGCAATAAATTTACACACAATCAAAGTACTCATCTACGTCATAGAAAGTTTTGCTTAAAAAGTAATTTTTAAGCTCAGTCTTAAATTTTACTACATCTATTATTTCCTTCATGTACACTGGCAGAGAATTGTAAAGTTTTATTCTCAAATAACTTACATGCTTTTGGGTTTGTGTTGTCCTTACCCTTTCTACATACAAATTCTTACAAGTTCTAGTATTATAATTATGGCAGTCCTCATCTGTACATAGATTTTTCATGTGTTCTCTTGTACACAGAAGGCTTTTAAAAATATACAGTGATGGTTTTGTGAGTATTTGCAGTTCTTTAAAAAGGGGCCTACAATGAGTTCTTGGAGAGTGATGTGTTACGATTTGTATAGCTCTTTCCTGAAATTTGAAGATATCTGTTAAGCTTGATTTAGTTTTGCCCCAGAACACTATGTCATAAGACACGATGGACTGAAAGTAAGCAAAATACACTACTCTAGTACAGTCTGTGCTGCAATCCTCTAGATGCCATGTGTGGACAAACACTGGCCTGTTGAAAAGTCGCATTACGTTAGTGTCGCACGAGAGGTAGCACATGAATACGCAGGATATCCATTATATACCATAGTGCCATCATAGTTCCCTTAACCACTACTAGCTATGACCTGAAGTCCTACCTGTTCACTCCCCATTCCATGATGCCAAGAATAACACTGCGGTGCCTCTCAAAACGTTGCATGAATGGTAGTGTAGAACAGTGATTCACAGCTGAGCATAGCACAATGCCATCTGTCAGCAGTCCATACGTCCTCTTCATTCTACCACTCCAAACACAGCTGTTTGTGTTGTTGTGTTGATGGCAGCCAATATTCAACATCATCTGCCATATGTGATCTAGTACATATGATACTTATGAAATTAGATGAAAAAGAGAGGGTGGCATGCTTATTCGTAGATTTATCATGTGCATTCATCACAGTATCTCATGAGCTGCTACTTGAGAAACTGGAAACTTATGGTATCAGAGGAATATCCAAAAGTCTCATGCAGTCATACCTACAAGACAGATATCAGCTCACACAAGTCACACACAAAGTGTACAATGTTACTAAGAAGTACAGCTCCAGTCCAGCTATTGATGGTATGCCCCAAGGATCAGTTCTGGATCCTTTATTGTTCATACAACACTCCTGGAAATGGAAAAAAGAACACATTGACACCGGTGTGTCAGACCCACCATACTTGCTCCGGACACTGCGAGAGGGTTGTACAAGCAATGATCACACGCACGGCACAGCGGACACACCAGGAACCGCGGTGTTGGCCGTCGAATGGCGCTAGCTGTGCAGCATTTGTGCACCGCCGCCGTCAGTGTCAGCCAGTTTGCCATGGCATATGGAGCTCCATCGCAGTCTTTAACACTGGTAGCATGCCGCGACAGCGTGGACGTGAACCGTATGTGCAGTTGACGGACTTTGAGCGAGGGCGTATAGTGGGCATGCGGGAGGCCGGGTGGACGTACCGCCGAATTGCTCAACACGTGGGGCGTGAGGTCTCCACAGTACATCGATGTTGTCGCCAGTGGTCGGCGGAAGGTGCACGTGCCCGTCGACCTGGGACCGGACTGCAGCGACGCACGGATGCACACCAAGACCGTAGGATCCTACGCAGTGCCGTAGGGGACCGCACCGCCACTTCCCAGCAAATTAGGGACACTGTTGCTCCTGGGGTATCAGCGAGGACCATTCACAACCGTCTCCATGAAGCTGGGCTACGGTCCCGCACACCGTTAGGCTGTCTTCCGCTCACGCCCCAACATCGTGCAGCCCGCCTCCAGTGGTGTCGCGACAGGCGTGAATGGAGGGACGAATGGAGACGTGTCATCTTCAGCGATGAGAGTCGCTTCTGCCTTGGTGCCAATGATGGTCGTATGCGTGTTTGGCACCATGCAGGTGAGCGCCACAATCAGGACTCCATACGACCGAGGCACACAGCACCAACACCCGGCATCATGGTGTGGGGAGCGATCTCCTACACTGGCCGTACACCTCTGGTGATCGTCGAGGGGACACTGAATAGTGCACGGTACATCCAAACCGTCATCGAACCCATCGTTCTACGATTCCTAGACTGGCAAGGGAACTTGCTGTTCCAACAGGACAATGCACGTCCGCATGTATCCCATGCCACCCAACGTGCTCTAGAAGGTGTAAGTCAACTACCCTGGCCAGCAAGATCTCCGGATCTGTCCCCCATTGAGCATGTTTGGGACTGGATGAAGCATTGTCTCACGTGGTCTGCACGTCCAGCACGAACGCTGGTCCAACTGAGGTGCCAGGTGGAAATGGCATGGCAAGCCGTTCCACAGGACTACATCCAGCATCTCTATGATCGTCTCCATGGGAGAATAGCAGCCTGCATTGCGGCGAAAGGTGGATATACACTGTACTAGTGCCGACATTGTGCATGCTCTGTTGCCTGTGTCTATGTGCCTGTGGTTCTGTCAGTGTAATCATGTGATGTATCTGACCCCAGGAATGTGTCTAAAGTTTCCCCTTCCTGGGACAATGAATTCACGGTGTTCTTATTTCAATTTCCAGGAGTGTATATGTTAATGATCTGCCCACAGAACACAACAGAAAGACACTTAACTATGTGGATGACACAACTGTTGTTACATGGGGAACCAACGAGAATGATTTGGCCCAAAATTGTTCTGGTGTCTTATTTGGATTGAAGAATTACTTCCAAAACAATCACTTAAGCTTAAACATCAATAAAACAAATCTAATGGAATTTCAAATACACCACAAACAATATGAAATGCAATGGAGTGTTGTGTCTGATGGTTCAGAAACAAAATTGAAAGATAAAACTTCCTTCCTTGGTATACCTCACATATGGAATTGAAGTATGGGGATGTGCTGCTGCCAAGCATGTAAATAGGGTATTCATCATTAAAAAAAAGGCAGTTAGGAGCATGTGTAAGCTAAAAGATAAGGAGTCCTGCAAAGCAGTTTTCAAAATTAAGAAACTACTAACACCGCCATCACTATACAGGGTGGTCCATTGATTGGGATTGGGCCATATATCTCAGGAAATAAGCATCAAACGAAAAAACTACGAAGAACAAAACTTGTCTAGCTTGAAGGGGGAAAGGAGATGGTGCTATGGTTGGCCTGCTAGATGGCACTTCCATAGATCAAATGGATATCAAATGCATTTTTTTTTGCATTATTTTAAAATAGGAACCCCCATTTTTTATTATATATTCGTGTAGTACGTAAATAAATATGAATGTTTTAGTTGGACCACTTTTTTTGCTTTGTGATAGATGGTGCTGTAATAGTCACAAACATATGGCTCACAAATTTAGACAAACACTTGGTAACAGGTAGGTTTTTTAAGTTAAAATACAGAACGTAGGTACATTTGAACATTTTATTTTGGTTGTTCCAACATGATACATGTAACTTTGTGAACTTAACATTTCTGAGAACACATGCTGTTACAGCGTAATTACCTGTAAATACCACATTAAAGCAATAAATGCTCAAAATGATGTCCATCAACATCAATGTTTTTGGCAACACGTGTAACGACATTCCTCTCAACAGCGAGTAGTTCGCCTTCCGTAATGTTCAAACATGCATTGACAATGTGTTGATGCATGATGGCAGGCATTGTTAGTGGATCACAATAGCAAATATAAATATCCTTCAACTTTGCCCACAGAAAGAAATCTGGGGATGTCAGATCCAGTGGACGTGCGGTACATGGTATGGTGGTTCAACGACCAATCCACCTGTCATGAAATATGCTATTCAGTACCACTTCAACCCCACGTGAGTTAGGTGCCGGACATCCATCATGTTGGAAGTACATGCAGTGAAACATCTTGTAGTAACATCGGTAGAACATTACATAGGAAATCGGCATACATTGCATCATTTAGATTGTCATCGATAAAATGGGGGCCAATTATCCTTCCTCCCATAGTGCCACACCATACATTAACCTGCCAAGGTCACTGATGTTCCACTTGTTGCAGCCATCGTGGATTTTCCATTGCCCAATAGTGCATATTATGCCGGTTTACGTTACAGATGTTGGTGAATGACGCTTCGTCACTAAATAGAATGCGTGCAAAAAATCTGTCATCGTCCCATTATTTCTTTTGTACCCAGTGGCAGAACTGTACATGACATTCAAAGTCATCACCATGCAATAACTGGTGCGTAGAAATATAGTACCAGTGCAATCGATGTTGATGTAGCATTCTCAACACCGACGTTTTTGACATTCCCAATTCTCGTGCAGTTTTTCTGCTACTAATGTGCAGATTAGCTGCGACAGCAGCTAAAACACCTACTTGGGCATCATTATTTGTTGCAGGTTGTGGTTGACATTTCACATGTGGCTGAACACTTCCTGTTTACTTAAATAACATAACTATCCGGCGAACGGTCCGGACACTTGGATGATGTCGTCCAGGATACTGAGCAGCATACATAGCACACGCCCGTTGAGCATTTTGATCACAATAGCCATACATCAGCATAATATCGGCCTTTTCTGAATAGTCTATTTTAACATGGGTAATGTATCACGAAGCAAATACCGTCCACACTGGTGGAATGTTACATGATACCACATACTTATAGATTTGTGACTATTACAGCGCCTTCTATCACAAAGCAGAAAAGGTATTCCAACTAAAACATTCATATTTCTTAACTTACTACATGAATATGTAATTTAAAAAAAATGGGGGTTCCTATTTAAAAATATGCAGTTAATATCCATTTGACCTATGGCAGCACCATCTAGTGGGCCAACCATTGCGCCATCTGGCTTCCCCCTTCAAGCTAGACGGGTTTCATTCTTTGTAGTTTTTTCATTTGAAGCTTATTTCATGAGATATTTGGCCCGGTCACTATCAATGAAACCACCCTGTATATTTATAAAACAGTTCAGCTGATGCTAAAATACAAGCACTACTATCATCTAAGTAGAGAAGTGCACATGTACAATACTACGAGGGACAATGATTACCACCTGGAATGAAATAATACAAAAAGTGCAGACAAGAGCCCCTATTACATGGGGATCAAATTTTATAACAAACTTTTAAAAAAATTAAAATGTTTAAGTGGAAGCTGCTTTGAAATTGTCTTGAAGGAGTTCCTCAGCAATACGTGTTTTTATAGTATTAAGGAATTCCTCTCAGTAGTAGAATACTTTCATTTGTACAAATAGTATTTACGTGCACCAAAAAAAAAAAAAAAAGCAACATAATTTTTTTATCTGTAGGCCTATTGTATACAATTGTTTCCCACAATGTTATAAGGGGAAATGATCAATATGTAAACCATCCAAAACAAATCCTTGTATTTGTCCATGGAGAATAAATAAATAATTCCCTAGTGCGGCTGCTGCTAGTCTCCGACCAATGGTAGAGGGTGGCGCAGAATGTTGTAGGGAGTTTATTAGTTGTTCTCGGACGGCAGGCACAGATGTGAAAGGGTTACAAAGTGCTTGGTGCATGATATAGCAATTTTTGAATATACTGGACAGGTGCAGTGAACCAGAACCTTGACAAGAGTATGTCTGCTCTCATGTTCCCAACCAGTTGCAATAACCCCTCATTAATGTTAAACCTCCAGAAATGTTTCAGTTTAGCCAGTGAGTCCATAGATGGTGGTATAAGGGGCATACAGTATAACTGGTCATGCTTTCCCACCTGAGTTTTGCAGTAATTAAGCCAGTCCATCTGTGAGCTGACTTAGTGAGCCGCCACGTAAGAATTCTTCCTACCTGTTGGGTGGAGATGCTCTCATACTTTTATGTCCCCTTGCAGAGCCTAATAGTGCCAACAGATTCTTAAATTGCGGTGCTACTGCCTATGTTTTATGTAATGAAGCAGGAAGACGTTTTTTGTGCAAATAATTTTTACACAGGATGCCATTTTGGTGCGTTTATTTAAGATACACAATAAAATGAACTCGTTCACACTGATTGTAAGCTAAGTATTAAAAGTACAAGAGCATGGTCTACTACATGGCTAGATCAAAAAGTATCCTATCAAAGACTGCTGATTACAGTGCACAGTCTGTAATGTGAGTATACAGTCGGTATAGTTCATATGAGATTGTACATCTTCTGTTATGCCAAAGCTATTCATTTATTTATTAATATCAACGTTTTCTGGCATCATAAAGTTACTAGGAGGTAGTATTTATGACCCATAGACTACTCATAATGTCTGAGTGGTAAAAGACTACTTTTGTTAGCAAATATTTATTGATAATAATTAGTTGATTTGCACCAGAATAAATGTACTCTCCCCTACATATCTCTCTGGTGGTGTGACAAGTGTTTTCTACCTCAGCAACTGTTGGTGCTGGCCCTGAGAGCAGCAGGTGGCCAACCACCTCTGCTAGCTAGTGTGAGAACCTATTGCTCACTCCTTATTTGTACATACTGCAGCACTGATGCATTCTGTTCATGTATGTTAAATGGCAAAACTTACACAGTTTGACATTAGGCCATGGTCCCAACTGAATTCCATGTGTATTTCGATATTGCATGATTCAAACAGTCGGCCAAATGGAGACCCACAACGAGCCCCTTTCAAACTCTGTCAGGTGCTGATACTACAGCAAGAGAAGCAACTCTAATCAGAGAATTGCAACACTAATCATTTGTATTCTTGCCAGTGGTGAAAATGTGTAGAAAGTTGTATTGACATCCAGCCAAATCTTCTGGTGCTTCCCCCTTCCTCCTCTTATTTCCTATTTTTTCAGTGAAGATTAAAATTGGTCCCAAAATAAATTATTCCTAACACTAACTGAAAAAATAAGACATCAGTTTTGTCAAGTCAAGTGTTAAAGGGATTACAAAAATCATTAGGATACTGAAAAGCAGTGGCTCTCATGGCTAAAATCTTATGTTTTTTCTGCTTTATGACAAACACTGTTACTTTCTTCTTGTAAAAAGAAAAACAAAAAAGGTAGTATAAATTCCTAATTTCTTGATTTGTGTTAGATAGGAGCTTGCTGAATATCTTCATAATAGAGATTACAACTTTCATTATGACCCTAGACAGGAAGGCAAAGTCTATATGAAATTTATTTTTGTGACTATGTGATCACATTTTTATTGAAACTGATGTTTATCATCAACAACAAAACCCATTAAGGAATAAATGTATTTGGACGTCAGTGTAATAATTCTAACATCCTTAAAAAGTCTCATAATGAATAGTGTTTTATTCGTCTCACAACATACAATTTCTAATCATATGATTAGTGTGCGGGAGACATGTCAAAAAAATGGATACAACAACTTAGGCCTAATTAGTACAAAGAATTTTAACATTAATATAAACTTTTATTTTTCTGTCCTCCCTTTTTTGAAGGACAGCTACATTTACACACAAGACTATACGTAAATTTATCCTGCTCAACTGTCCAGTTCATCCTTTATAAATTCCTCAACAGTGGAGTAGCAGTGTTTGACAAGTATATCATATAGCTTTGTTTTCAGTGTCTCTAGGTTCACACTCAGAACATTCTTTCCTTTTAGCTTGTTACGAATTTTCATTGCCATATACTAAGGAGACTATACATATAGGTTTAAGCAATGAGTGGGAAGCATAAAATTGTCTCTGTTTCTCATGTTATATGTGTGATTGAAACAGTTTTTCTTGAATAACTCTAAATTGCTGTGTAGAAAGATGATGATATCATAGATGTATAAGGAGGGAACTCTTAATAACTGTTGTTTTTCAAATAGTGGGTGACATGATGTCCTTGGATGGGTTCTACACATGTTCCTTATTATTATTTTCTGTAACTTTAGTATGCACAATATATTGCTTGAATTTCCCCAAAAAATAATACCATACCATATCTTACAACTGATTGAAAGTAGCTGTGGTATGCAATTTTCCTTATATTCATGTCTGTTGCACCAGCTAATATTTGCATAGTAAATGCAAAGCTACATAATTTGTTTAACAGGTAGTCAACATGTTTATTCCAATTTAAATTTTTATCTAGGTTTAACCCTAAAAATTTCATAGAATCCACTTCTTCTATATCCTGATTTTTATGAGTTACTTTAATTTCTTGGGGCTTTGACTGTTTTGTTCTGAATTGGACCATGTTGGGGATGTTCAGTCTTAATCCATTCAGTTGAAACCATGTTTCTAGTTTGTTCATTGTGTTTATTATGTAGAGAATGATGTTTTCTGGCTCCTGGTTTTCAAATAATACAGATGTGTCATCTGCAAATAAAATTGATGGAGCACTTATATTGTTCGGTAAATCATTAACATAATTTATATTACACGATATTCTTACTGCCAAATTCTGGTGAATAAATATTATTTACTTTATTTGCACTGCTCCATAACATAATACCGTAAGACAAGAGAGTGAAAATATGCCAATATATTTATCCTTAGATCAACACAATGACAGATGCTGCTAAAGGCATAACACAGTGAACAGGGCTTCTTGATTAGTTTATTCAGATGTTGGACCCATTTCTTGTTATCCAAATGAAGTCCAAAGAATTTTACATCATGTGCTTCACTTAGTATATGGCCACTGCAACTCATCACTTAATTGGGATGGTGCATAAGTTCATAGCATTTTTCCGTAAGTTTAATAAACACAACAGACACACATAACACGGACTTTAGTCATAAGTAATATATTCTCCTTCACGATTTACAACAATCTGCCAATGCCAGAGTAGCCGTTCAATTCCATGACTGTAGAAAATGTGTGGTTTCGAGGCAAAGAACTCTTCAAACCATAATTAGAGCACATTATCATCTGGAAACGAAGTTCCTTGAAGGTTGTTTCATAGAGAGCCAAAAAACATAAAAAATTTAGGGTACAAGATCAGGTCTATAAGGTGGATGTAGAATGAGTTTCCAGTCAACTTCTGTATAGTGTTAAAATCAAACATTGGAAAATCCAGGATGGAATGTAACAGTGTTATGAAAAGGATAGTTACTACTCACCATATAGCAGAGATGCTACAAGTTTGTAGTCTGGCTTCAGATGTCAGAGACTGTGTTCATGTGTGTTTGAGTTAATTCGTGTGTGTGTGTGTGTGTGTGTGTGTGTGTGTGTGTGTGTGTGTGTGTGTGTGTGTGTGTGTGTTTTTGTTCTGTCTATCTGTGACTCAGCATCTCTGCTATATGATGAGCAGCAACTATCTTTTTCATAACATTGTTCCCTTATACTGTTTTTTGCCAGTCTATTACAATGCTGATGGGTATTACCATGGAGTAGCATTATTTCATGCAGTCTTCCTGGTTGTTCTTCTTGTATTGTGTCTCCAAGACTTCTCATTTGTTGACAACAAATGTTGTGATGGTTAAACCTGGGGGAAGCAATTTGTAGTACATCATACTGTCACTGTTCCACCAGATGCAGGAGATTATCTTTTGTGGATGTGCATCGGTCTTTGCATGGGGAGTTGCTGCTTTGTTTGGGCTCAACCATTCCTTTTTTTCCTTATGTTAGCATAGAGGCATCATTTCTCATCAGCAGTAATGATACAGGATGGGAATGGTCAGTGTTGGTTATAAGGCAATTGATGACAAGCAAGCAGAGATGCTCATATGGCCACCAGCTGATTTTTGAGACTTTGGATTTTAGCATGTGGTATCTATACACCTGATTTTAGCATCTTCCCCATTGCATACAAATGTCGCACTATGGTGGAATGATCACAGTTTACCACATTTACAAGTTCTTGAGTACACTGACATGGATCATTGTGGATTAATGCGTTTGAGTTATCTTCATCAAACGCCAAAGGTCTTCCTGAAAATGGAGAGTCACTAATGCCAAAATGATCCTCCTCAAAACAAGATAATCATTTTGTTGTCATGCTCTGTCCAGTGTAATTATCCCTTGACATGGCACAAATGTTTTTGGCTGCCTCCGCTGCTGTCATTCCTCTGTTGTCAGAAATGCTCTAATTCCTTCACTTGGCACTCCATCTTCTAACATCCTCAGCTGCACTCGATATCTCCACATGTCTAAATGACAGTGTGTGAACCAAAATAGTAACAGTGAACTGCAAATAAAAAATTACAATCAGTAAATAAAACCATATCAACCAGAATACTAACATGCAAAACAAAAATGCTACAAACTTACACCCAAAACTAATGTAAGCCATTGTGAGATAAAGACTTAAATGTTTAACTTGAACCACTTCTAAGAGCTTATATGAGCTGTGTCTTTTAAGGCTGAATCTAGACCCATGATTAATTCACCTCAATCATCCTTTACATTCACTGGAAGATCATTTCTGTAGTTAAGGAACAAGAGTGGGTCAAATACTGATCCTTGATGCATTCCACATATTATGTTCCCCCATTCTGAGATTAGTTTCAAGCATATGACACAGGCTGTTGATGAGAGCCTCTGCTCTCTGTTATCAGGGTAATATTCCATCAATCCAAGAGTGATGCCATTAATGACACAACACTTCAGTTTGCCAAGTAGAATTTTGTGATCCGCTCAGTCCGAGGCTCTGACAAGGTCACGGAATACACTAACTGGACAACTTGTCTTTTTTAACTTTGCTAGCACTTCATTTGTGAAAGTCTATTACAGCTTTCTTTGTATTCAGTCCCTTACAAAAACCAAACTGAGAAGCAGCTAACAAGTTATGGTCAAATATGTGAGGCCCTGTTCCATCATAGGCAACTTACGCAAACATCTTTGAAAAAATAGGAAGGATGGTTGTACATCTTAAATAGAGGTGATTTCTCATCTCCAATTCTGAAGACGCATGTTACTACAGGATATTTAAATCTGTCAGGAAATATGGATCAACTCATTGATTAATTACAAAGATAGCTTTAGTATAATTATATCAAGTCAGAACAAAATTGTATTATTTTACTACAAATACTGTCACGGCTGGCAGAATTACTTCTTGGTGATCTAATGAATTTTGTAATCTCTTTCTGAAACTAATATGTGTTTGTGGTACATGTAATGTGTACATGAGTTGCTCTCATTCAGCTGTATTTTGATGCTTATTAATGGGTGCAGAGTTTACTGCCCCAGTTAGGAAGTAATCATTAAAGTTGGTGTCCAATGATTTTAAAGTAGCACCATTTCTGCCAAAGCTATTTTCAAGTTTTGATTACCACTTATTGTATATATTACAAGAGCTCTCTCTTCATAGCAGAAGTTACTACAATCCCTGGAGTCATCCACAACTTATTGCTGTGTTCAATTTTGCCGTCATTTATTTTAGGGGGAAAAGATCCAAAGTGCTACAGGAATATGGTTAAGAAAGAATTGAATTTTCCATTAACACTGCCTCTGAAAACGAATTTTCATCATCTGTTGCACAATGTCCTACAATCTTCAAATGGAATTTTACTGTGGAAAATGATCCAGAGCTGGAGATCAACAAATCTTGGTTGTCTCTGTCAGTGCTATCTGACAGAAAATCTATGTTAAAGTCTGCAGAAAAAATAATTCTCCATTTAAGTCTGCATAACTGTATTGAACAGAGTCTACTTTATGAAGCTTTAGATATTTCCCACTGGTGGCCTGTAAACTGTCATTACTACCAACTTGTGTGTTTCCTGATCCACTGTTGTTGCACAGTAATTAAAAAACTGTTCAACACAATATTTGTTAACCTAAAGGGCCTGTAACTTATCCATCAACATGAAACATATAAAATCGCTAAGTTGCTCTAAGTCTTCTATTCAGTCCCTTGTTGACCAGTCTGGTGTGGCAGCTGATGATGGCTAACTGAAACATGAAGTTTCAAATTTCATGTTCAAGAAATCATTCACACAGCAGAATTGCACAACATGCCATCATTTGACCATTGGACAAACTTCCACATGGACAACAAAGTAACAAGCATACCTGACAAAGAGAAACAACTGAAAAATTTGAAAGCAAATAAATCATCAGGTCCAGATGGAATCCCAGTTCAATTTTACAAAGAGTACTTTATGCCATTAGCCTCTTATCTAGCTTGCATTTATCATGACTCTCACGCAGAGCAAAGTCCCAAGCAAATGGAAAAAAGTGCAGTTGACTCCAGTATATAAGAAAGGTAAAAGAACAGACCTGCAAAATTAGACAAAAATCCCTAATTTCTGTTTGCTGCAGAATCCTTGAACATATTCTCAGTTCAAATATAATAACCTTTCTTGATACTGAGAATCTTATGTGCATGAATGTGCGTGGTTTTAGAAACTTGGCTTGCTTTTTTTTCACATGGTATACTGAGAACTATGGATGAAAGGTAGCAGGAAAATTCCATATTTCTAGATTTCCAGAAAGCATTTGACATGGTGTCCCATTGCAGGCTGTTAACAAAGTTATGAGCATACGGAATAAGTTCACAGGTTATGTGAGTAGCTCAAGATCTTCTTAAATAATAGAACCCAGTATGTTGCTCTTGATGGTGAGTGTTCATCAGAGACAAGGGTATCGTCAGGAGCACCCTAGGGAACTGTGATAGGACCACTGTTGTTCTCTGTAAGCAGAAATGATTTGGTGGGCAGCAATCTGCAGTTGTTTGCCGACGATGCTGTGGTGTACAGTAAGGTGTTAAAGCTGAGTGACTGTAGGAAGATACAAGATGACTTAGACAAAAATTCCAGTTTATGTGATGAGTGGCAGCTAGCCCTAAATGTGGAAAAATGTAAGTTAATGTGAATGAGTAAGAAGAGAAAACCTGTAATGCTCAGATATGGTATTGCTAGTGTCCTGCTTGACACAATCAAGTCCTTTAAATATCTGGTCATAATGCTAATCAATACAAGGTGGAACAATCAAGTGAGAACTATGGTATGGAAGGCAAATGGTTGACTTCAGTTTATTGGGAGAATTTTAGGGAAGTGTGGTTCACCTGTAAAAGAGAGCACATATAGGATGCTGGTGCAACCTTTTCTTGAATACTGCTAGAATGTTTGGGATCCATAGCAGGGCAGATTGAATGACGACATTGAAACAATTCTGAGGCAGGCTGCTAGATTTGTTACCAGTGGGTCCGAATAACATTTAAGTGTTAAGGAGAACTCAAACGGGAATCCCTGGAGGGAAGGCAATGTCCTTTTCAAGAAACACAAGTGAGAAAATTTAGAGAACTGGCGTTTGAAGCTGACTTGTGAACGATTCTACTACCGCCAATATGCATTGTGTGTAAGGACCTAAAAGATAAGATATGAGAAATTGGGGCTCATACAAAGGCATACAGACACTTGTTTTTCCCTCGCTCTTTGTGAATTGATCAGGAGAGGAAATGACAAGGAGTGGTACAGGGTACCCTCTTCCACACACCATACGGATGCTCGCAGAGTGTGTATGTGGATGTAGATGAAACTGTTCAATTTCCATGACTTCCAAGTGATTTTGTGATGTGCACAACTTGTCTGTTGAAATCCTATCCACCCTTTAAATTTCCTATATGGAAATGGGAATTGTTGTCCATTTTATTTATGAGTTCTCATATTTTGATCAGAAGACACTAAAAGGCTTTTCTTTATTATTGGTGGTTTTTTCCAAGCTGCGGTATGTTGTAGTAGCAACTGTCTTTACTGTAACCATATTTATTCTACATTTCTATCTTTCAGGTGAATTTACCCTAAGAAAGTCTTAGCTAACATGATGGAAATCATTGGGATACAATGAATACTACTTTGATTAAATGGATGCTTCTGACAGTTAACAATGCTGAAAATAATTAAGTTATGCATTTTGTTAGTATGAAGTAGAAATTAATGGCAGCAGCTCAGTAATGTAAGATTTTCCTTGTATTTCTAGTAAGATATATAATATTCTGATTTCATGCATACCCTTGTCCCCCTACATTGTGGCATTTGTATAACAAGGCCAGTGCTTTTTTTGGCAGGTGGACTGGTTGTGGAGGGGTCAGTGTCAGGTAGGGAGATAGAGGGAGAAGAGGAGGGGGTGGGGGGAAAGTGAGGCCGAAGGGGTGAGGGACTCTGGGGGTGGGTGGCTCAGAGGGTGGCGGCCAGTTCACCGGCCAGGAAAACCAGGGAGTGGTGGTAGAGATATGGGATGGCACATTGTTAGTGACTGTTGGGAAGTGGCACACACTGAAGGCAATGTGGAGACAAATTGGGTGGGGGTGGCAGGATGGAGGAAGGATAAACTGTTGTTGGATGGAAGGTGTGGGAACAGCAGGTTACCTGAGACTGAGGCTAGAATGATTAAGGAAGCAAATGATGTGTTGTTGTAAGGATAACTCCTATCTGTGTAGTTCAGAGAAGCTGGTGGTGAAAGGAAGGATCCAGATGGCTCAGGTTGCGAAGCAGTTACTGAATCTGACCACACTGTGCTCATTCACCGACTCTGCTGCAAACACTGCATGGCTTTTCATGTTGCTAAGAGCACCAAACAGCTCTCCACAAGGATGAGCGGTTACCACCAAAGTGTTTTCAGGAGCAAAGTTGACCACCTGAGCACAATAGTGAGTTCAAAACTTCTTGGATGGTCTGAGAGACCACACCTCATGAGTTATGGTTTAAGGAGTAACTGTATTGCGAAATAAGTGAGATAACTCCAAGACCCTTAAAAAGTCTCACTATAATTATTCACTTCAGATGGACAAACACATTATTTACTTTAGGTGAGCTGCTCATGGTATAATTCCACAAGACAACAGTGATTCAAAATATGATAAATATAGCAAGAGTCTCTTCTTTAAGTCGACACAGTGAGAGATAGTTGCAAGACATAACACACTGAATTGAGTTTCTTGATTAGTTTGTCAATTGTTTGACGCAATTTTAATTTACTATCCAGCTTGACCCCAAGGAATTTTAGACACTGTGCTTCATGCAGTGCATGGCCATTAATGTTTGCTCTTGGTACATGACAGTCGTAACTGCTTGTCTGAAAGTGCATACTATGAGTCTTTGCGAAATTAAGATTTAAGCTGTCAGCTGTCAACCACTTGTATGTCTGTTAAGTTTTCACCTGAAAACCATGATGTTTTATGATAGTTCAATATTTGCATTGTAATATGTCATTACACAGTTTGATAATCTGACAACTGGTCAGATACATATCATTGTGCACAGTGTCCTTCCTTGCAATTCAAAGCTGTCTGGAAGTGAAAAATTTAACACCTGATTTTTTTTCTGTTAGACTGAATCAATCTTGAACATAGAACGTTATGCTTTTGAGCTTATCAAGTTATTCAAAATCTAAATCTTCTCACAAGGGGCATTTGAAAACTCCATGCAAAAATAAAAACTACTTATGTGTTTGGGGTAAACCTTTTTTATTTTTCAACATAGTCTCCTTTTAGACTTAACTTTGTCTATCCCTGTTCTAAATTGTTGATCCCTTCTGAATAATAGAAATTGTCCAAGTCTGCAAAATAGCTATTAGTTGCTACAATCACCTCCTCATTTGAATAAAATCCTTGTCCCGCCAACCACTTCTGCAAATTGGGGAACAAATAGTAGTCTGAGGGAGCCAAGTCTGGAGAATAGGGGGGATGTGAAACTAGGTGGAATCCTATTTCCATTAATTTTGCAGCCACAACTGCTGAGGAGTGTGATGGTGCATTGTTGTGATGGAAAAGGACATTTTTGCGGTCCAGTTGCCAGTGTTTCTTTTGCAGCTTGGTTTTCAAACAGTCCAATAATGATGAATAATATGCACCTGTAATAATTTTACCCTTTTCCAGATAGTCAATGAGGATTATCTATTGCAAATCCAAAAAGAAAATCGCCATAACCTTCCCGGCCGAAGGAATGGTCTTCACCTTTTTTGGTGCAGATTCTCCCTTGGTAACCCATTGTTTAGATTGTTGTTTGGTCTCAGGAGTATAGTAATATATCCGTGTTTCATCCACAGTGACTAAACAATTCTTAAAGTCCTGTGTATTCTTTCTGAACAGCTGCAAACCATCCTTGCAACACTTCACACTATTCCGCTTTTTGTCAAGCTTTAGCAATCGCGGAACCCATCTTGCGGATAGCTTTCTCATGTCGAAATGTTTATGCACAATATTATGTACTCATTCATTCAAGATGCCCACAGCACTATCAATCTCACACACCTTAACTCTTCTGTCATCCATCACCGTATCATTGATTTTATCAATGATTTCTGGAGCAGTAACCTCCATAGGGCATCCAGAATGTTCAGCATAACTAGTGTCCATATGGCCACTCCAAAAATTTTAAAACCACTTACAAACTGTTCTAACTGAAGGTGTAGAGTCACCATAATATTTATCAAGCTTCTCTTTAGTATCCTGAGGCATTTTGCCTTTCATAAAGTAATGTTTAATCACCCAAATTCTTTTTCATATATGTTTTGACAATCACTCGACTGTCTTGATTCACACGAATGCCAAACACAAAGAAATAGACCAATATGCCTGAAACTTGGTGTGCATTCTTTCCAAAGATGCTACTAACTAAACATGACCGCAATATGTGCTGGTGGTGCCATCTCTCAGACTTTGCATGGACTTTTCAAACACCCCTCGTACTTCTCTCCAGGCTTTTCAACATATTTTAGTGACCCTTAAATTAGGTTGATTCCCTTATAAAGATATGAAAATTTGTGAATCAGACAGCATTGCATGAAGATCTGTGATGATGTTTATTGCAATATGTGCCCTAAAAACCTTGGGATGCTGTAAGAAACACAACAGGCATGATTCAGCAACAAGTTTTTATTTACATCTTGTGGCTATCTTATTGGAAGGAAGCAAGTAGTATCAATGAGCCTGATCTTAAATGAATCAATACCCTGAATTTGCAAATTCAGACACTGCAACTCCAAACACTTCAGAATAGACAATTCTCGTTTATGTAGGTAGACTGTAAAAAAATTGCAGCAATGTTAGTACCTATAGTTCTCTGCCTAAATACAACTTATGATACATATTAACTTATGAATATACTATTGTAATTGAAGTTATTTGTATGGATGTTGCCTCTAAAAGTCCTTGGAAGAGCTTCTGTACTTACGTAAAATTCTTGAAAATGGAATTTATTAAACTGTAATTTAATTTTGTGCAAGATGTTCCATTATATAGCAGTTGGATATAAGTGTCCTGAGAGTGTAGGACTGTTGTCATTTTCTTAAAAATTCTTGGGAAATCTTGATTTCTTTAAGACAGTTCTATCCCAAGAACAGACATTATACCACACTGATTCCATTATTGTTTGCTTACCTGTTTGACAGCATTGACAGTTATACTTGCGGACAGTCACCTTGAGCACCTACAATGATTCAAGGACGGAATGCAGATACAGATCAAACTGTCTTGTCAATAGCACAGTCATTAGAGACAGAGCTCATGCTTTGATTATGAAAGAATGGGGAAGGAAATCACCCATGTCCTTTCAAGGAACCATCCCAGCTGTTGACTGGAGTTATTTAGGGAAATCATGGAGAATCTACATCTGTACTGCTGGACTGGGATTTGAATTGACATCCTCCTGAATGCGAATCCATTGTGTTAACAAGTGTGCTGTCTCACTTGGTTCAAAATGGTTCAAATGGCTCTGAGCACTATGGGACTTAACATCTGAGGTCATCAGTCCCCTAGAACTTAGAACTACTTAAACCTAACTAACCTAAGGACATCACACACATCCATGCCTGAGGCAGGATTCGAACCTGTGACTGTAGCGGTTGTGCGGTTCCATACTGAAACGCCTAGAACCGCTCGGCCACACTGGCCAGCTGTATCACTTGGTAAAATGATTCAACAAGAATAGTCAGTACATTTCATTTCTCAGAAGGCTATTGAGTGTTAAGGAGTTCTTAGGCTCCCCATGTGCCTCTACATACATCTTAAGACAAAAAAAATTATACACCGTGAAGGAATCATCTGAATTGAACAGACATTGGTAGATATGATGTACATGTGCAAACAAACATATGATTGTAGTTTCAGAGATGATTTATTGAAGAGAAAGAGTTTCACAAATTGAACAAGTCATAATGTGATGGTGCACCTCTGGCCCTTATGCAAGTAGTTATTCAGTTTGGCATGATTCACAGAGGTGTTTGATTTCCTGCTGAGAAATTCTGTCCAATTTGTACATAAGATCATCAGAATCCCTATGTGGTTAGAAGGCCTTACCAATAATGCTCCAAATGTTCTCAATTCAGGAGAGAGCTGGCGACCTTCCTGTCTAAGGTAAGATTCGGCAGACAAGAAGACCAGCAGCAGAAACGCTTGTCATGTGTGGGCAGGCATTATCTTGCTGAAATGCAAGCCCAGGTTGGCTTTTGATTGAGGGCAACAAAATGGCATAGAATATCATCGATGTACCAGTGTGCTGCAAGAGTGCTGTAGGTGACAACCAAAGGGGTCTTGCTATGAAAAGATGTGTCAACTAAGGCCATCACTTCTGGCTATCAGGTGGTATGGCACGTGACAGTCAGGTTGGTATTCCACTGTTGTCTGGGGTATATCCAGACATGTCTCCAGCCTAGAATTCCCCCTTGCAGGTCCGTGGATTAGAATAGGCCCGAGGTATTCCTGCCTGTCGTAAGAGGCGACTAAAAGGAGTCCCTCCCCCTCAAGGAGGTAGTTAGCGCCTGTGTCCGGAGACGGACAGTTTCACGACCTATATTTGTGTTCATTTTGGTTTTTCACTTCTTCTGGTTTCTTCCTTCCTTTGGTTGGTTCCTTTCTTCCTTTGGTTGGTTCCTTTCTTTGTTCTTCTCCATCTCACTGTCTTACTTACTCTTCTCCTTGCCTTCTTCTCGTTCTCTGGTCTCCGCTTCGGCGTTTGTGACA
Organism: Schistocerca gregaria; assembly: GCF_023897955.1. NCBI lineage: Eukaryota > Metazoa > Arthropoda > Insecta > Orthoptera > Acrididae > Schistocerca > Schistocerca gregaria. The sequence goes on along the minus strand of NC_064929.1, from coordinate 157,800,767 downwards.
GTATGTCCTTTCTTTCCCTCTCTCCTTTCTTTTTCCTCTTCTTCCTTCCTCCCTGTGCATGCCTGAAGGCCGACCCACGAGTTCGCACGTGTAGCCAGTGACAGGGTAACGCATAATTCCCCGCCCTGGGTAGACAAGTAAGGCACGCACGTACCCCCTGGTAAAGGCCAGGCCCAGGGAGGGGTGATTGCCTGAGCTGACACCTTCCGACCATGCCGATTGGTCCCTCCGTCCATTTCTCAGGAGGTGTGACCTGAGGTGTGAACAATCACCTAAGGCGGGAGTGCCCTCTGAGAGGGTCCCCACAAGGAAGGAGCGCACCATCGGAGACGCTGGCAATCATGGGGGATTCCTCCGCAATTGATTTCTCTTCTTCTTCTCTCTCGACTTCTGCCCACAAACGGAAACTTGACCAGCCACCAGTGACAAAAGTACTACCGCCTGCCCCACAGTTCTTCGTAGTTTCTCGATCTCAGGACGGAAAGGATTTTTCCTCTGTTAACCCTTTCGTTATCCAGAAGGGCGTAGATGCCACAGCCGGATCTGTCAAGTCTTGTACCAGGTTGCCTAATGGTACCTTGTTACTAGAAACTGAGAGCGCCTTTCAGGCACAAAAACTGCTTCGGGCCACACTCCTGTACACGTTCCCTGTCCGGGTGGAGGCTCACCGCACTTTGAATTCGTCTAGTGGAGTGGTCTATACCAGATCATTAGACGGATTGACTGACGAGGAGATTCAGTCTTTCCTCGCTGAGCAGGGCGTGACGGCTGTCCATAGGGTCATGAAAAAGGTCAACAATGACCTTGTACTGACCCGGACACTTTCCTTGACAGTGTTCAGCTGCCGTCACACATCAAGGCGGGCTACGAGGTTATTTCTGTTCGCCCCTATGTCCCGACACCTACGCGCTGCTACCAGTGTCAGCATTTCAATCACACTCGCCATTCTTGTTCCAATGCGGCTACATGTGTGACTTGTGGCAGGGATGCCCATGAGGGTGACTGTCCACCTCTGTCTCCTCATTGTGTGAACTGTCGCAGTGACCATGCAGCGTCCTCCCGTTACTGTCCTGTGTACAAGGAAGAATGCTGTATCCAAGAAATTCGGGTCAAAGAGAAAGTCTCCACCTCAACTGCTCGCAAGCTATTCGCTAGCAGGAAGCCCACGTTGCTCCCAGCAGGGAAGTACAGTACTGTCCTCGCCTCTCCTCGGACTACAAGGGAGGTGGCGACGCAGACATGCGATCTGACCTTCAGCACTATGGCCGTTCGGCCAGTGCTAAGATCGCCCAGTCGACGTCTCCTCTTCCTCCCGTCGCCCCTCCGACACAAGCACTTTTATAAGCTTCTGCCAGGACGAACACCCAGAAGTCGGAAGCACAGGCCTTCCAGAAAGAACAGTCTCGTGCAGACCTTCTACATACCTCGAACCCTCAGCCATCGACCAATCCTTCCACAAAACGGCCTTCCAAGAAGGCTCATAGGAAGCACAGTTCTCCTTCCCTGCTACGGCGTATTTCTCCTCCTGCGCCCCCCAGCGGTTGCCGTCCCAGGCCGTCATGCATTTCGCCTGGCCGCACAGCTGGTAGCCGAACATCTGGCCGTTCACCAGCGGAGGAAGCTCCCCCTTCCGGCCATCTTCACAAGATGGCCGATGAACCTATAGAACAAATGGACGATGACTGTCCGCCTCCTGCTAGCGGCGGCAGTACTCGCTCGAATCCGGGCCCTCAGCGGCCTTCTAGATGACCCCTTCTTGCATCTTCATCTTCTCACAATGGCACTTATTCACTGGCATATTCGCAGCATTCGTTCCAACCGAGAGGACTTGAAATTGCTGCTCCGCTCGCACCTTCCGCTCGTTGTAGCCCTCCAGGAAACGAAGCTACGCCCATGCGATCAAATTGCCTTGGCAGACTACACCTCTGAGCGTTTTGACTTACCCCCTGTGGCAGGTATTCCGGCTCATGGAGGGGTTATGTTGCTGGTCCGGGATGATATCTGCTATGATCCCATCACATTGCACACCGGCCTGCAGGCAGTTGCCATCCGCATTACTCTCCCCAATTTTACATTTTCCATCTGTACTGTTTACACTCCATCATCGTCTGCCGTTACCAGGGCAGACATGCTGCAAATTATTGCTCAGCTCCCTGCACCATTTTTGTTAACTGGAGACTTCAATGCTCACCATCCTCTTTGGGGCTCTCCAGCATCCTGTCCGAGGGGCTCCCTGTTAGCAGACGTTTTCAACCAGCTCAATCTTGTCTGCCTCAATACTGACGCCCCTACTTACCTTTCAGACACCTCTCACACCTATTCCCATTTAGACCTCTCTGTATGTACTACCCAACTTGCACGCCGGTTTGAGTGATATGCGCTTTCTGATACATATTCGAGCGACCACTTCCCGTGTGTTATCCATCTCCTGCATCATACCCCCTCTCTGTGCTCAACTAGTTGGAACATCTCCAAAGCAGACTGGGGGCTCTTCTCTTCCAGGGCAACCTTTCAGGATCAAACCTTCACAAGCTGCAATAGTCAGGCCGCACACCTCACGGAAGTCATTTTTACTGCTGCTGAATATTCCATCCCTCACACTACTTCTTCTCCACGCCACGTACCGGTCCCCTGGTGGACTGCAGCATGTAGAGACGCCTTATGTGCTCGTCGACGTGCTTTACGCACCTTTAAACGCCACCCTACAGTGGCGAATTGTATCAATTACAAACGATTACGTGCGCAGTGTCGTCGTATTTTTAACGAAAGCAAGAAAGCCAGCTGGGCTGCTTTCACAAGCACCTTCAACAGTTTTACTGCTTCTTCTGTTGTATGGGGTAGCCTGCGCCGGCTATCTGGCACTAAGGTCCACTCACCAGTTTCTGGCTTGACGGTCGCAAATGACGTCCTTGTGGCTCCTGAGGATGTCTCCAATGCCTTCAGCCGCTTTTTCGCAGAGGTTTCGAGCTCCACTCATTACTCCCCTGCCTTCCTCCCCCGAAAACAGGCAGAGGAGGCTCGGCCACCTAATTTTCACTCCTCGAATTGTGAAAACTACAATGCCCCATTCACCATGCGGGAACTCGAAAATGCACTTGCCCGGTCACGGTCCTCCGCTCCGGGGCCTGATTCTATTCATATTCAGATGCTGAAGAACCTTTCTCCTGCGGGTAAAGGTTTCCTTCTTCGTACTTACAATCGCATCTGGATTGAGGGACATGTTCCCGCATGCTGGCGCGAGTCTATTGTTGTACCGATTCCTAAGCTGGGGAAGGACAAGCACTTGCCTTCCAGTTATCGACCCATCTCGCTTACCAGCTGTGTCTGTAAGGTGATGGAGCGAATGGTTAACTCTCGTTTGGTTTGGCTGCTCGAATCTAGACGCCTACTTACCCATGTACAATGTGGATTTCGTAGGCGCCGCTCTGCTGTTGACCATCTGGTTGCCCTGTCGACCTTCATTATGAATAACTTCTTGCGGAAGCGCCCGACCGCGGCTGTGTTCTTTGATTTGGAGAAGGCTTACGACACCTGTTGGAGGGCGGGCATTCTCCGCACCATGCATACATGGGGCTTTCGCGGTCGCCTTCCTCTTTTTATTCGTTCCTTTTTAGTGGATCGACAGTTCAGGGTAGGTGTGGGTTCTGTCCCGTCATACACCTTTCGCCAGGAAAATGGGGTGCCACAGGGCTCCGTTTTGAGCGTCGCTCTCTTCGCCATAGCGATCAATCCAATAATGGATTGCCTCCCAGATGATGTATCAGGCTCCCTTTTCGTGGACGATTTTACCATCTATTGCAGCGCGCAGCATACATGTTTCCTGGAGCGCTCTCTTCAGCGTTCTCTTGACCGTCTTTACTCCTGGAGTGTCGCCAATGGCTTCCGTTTTTCTGCCGAGAAAACGGTCTGTATTAACTTCTGGCGCTACAAAGAGTTTCTCCCACCGTCCTTACGACTCGGCCCCGTTGATCTCCCATCCGTGGAGACAACAAAATTTTTAGGTCTTACATTTGACAGGAAACTTAGTTGGTCTCCACATGTGTCATATTTGGCTGCCCATTGTACCTGTTCTCTAAATGTCCTCCGTGTTTTCAGTGGCACGTCGTGGGGAGCGGATCGAACCGTCCTACTTCGCCTATATCGGTCGATCGTCCGCTCCAAGCTGGATTATGGGTGCTTTGTATACTCCTCTGCATGGCCGTCCATCTTACGCCGCCTCAACTCCATACGACATTGGGGTTTACGGCTTGCGATCGGAGCGTTGTATACTAGTCCCGTTGAGAGTCTTCATGCTGATGCCGGTGAATTGCCACTCACCTACCGGCGCGATATGCTGCTTTGTCGTTACGCCTGTCGGCTTCTGTCAATGCCCGACCAACCATCGTATCGTTCGTTTTTGACGACTCTCTCGACCGTCAATACGGGTTGTATGTGTCTGCCCTGCTACCCCCTGGAGTTCGCTATCGTCGCCTCCTTCAACACCTTGATTTTTCACTCCCTGCAACCTTTAGAGTGGGCGAGAGCCACACGCCACCTTGGCTCCAGGCTCAGGTTCGCGTTCACCTTGACCTCCGCTCGCTCCCAAAGGAGGTTACCCCCGGTTCAGTATACCACTCCCGTTTTGTCGAACTTCGTTCGAAGTTCATTAATATGACCTTCATTTATACAGATGGCTCCAAGACCAATGACGGGGTCAGGTGTTCTTTTATTGTCGGTGCACAAAGTTTCAAATACCGGCTACATGGCCATTGTTCGGTCTTCACCGCTGAGCTCTTTGCCCTCTACCAGGCTGTTCTTTACGTCTGCCGCCACCGACATTCTACTTATGTCATCTGCTCAGATTCTCTGAGCGCCATCCAGAGCCTCAGTGATCCGTATCCGGTTCACCCTTTCGTGCACCGGATCCAACGCTCTCTTCAGCAGCTGGTGGCGACGGGTCTCCAGTTAGCTTTATGTGGGTTCCTGGCCATGTCGGTATCCCTGGGAACGAAGCTGCAGATGCCGCGGCCAAGGCTGCGGTCCTCCAGCCTCGGATGGCTTCTTGTTGTGGCCCTTCATCAGATTGTAGCACGATCATTTGTCGGCGCATTTTATCGCTGTGACATGCCGGTTGGGCTGCACTTAGGGACAACAAGCTTCGGGTCTTGAAACTGCTTCCCGTAGCTTGAACGTCGTCCTCACGTTCTTCTCGGCGGGAGGAGGTCGTTTTGGTCCGGCTACGAATTGGACACTGCCAGTTCAGCCATCGCCATCTGCTGACGACAGCGCCGGCGCTGTTCTGTCCATGTGGGCAATTGCTGACGGTCCGCCACATTTTAATGTCCTGTCCGAATTTTACTACGCTGCGTCTTGATCTTGGCCTACCATGTACTCTGGATGCCATTTTAGCAGGTGACCCAGGAGCTGCTGCTCGCGTTCCTCGTTTTATCAACTTGACACACCTGTCTAAGAACGTTTGATTATGCTGTAGTTTTTTAATCCTATGTCTGTTAATACGTCTTTTATAGTGTTGCCCCTTTTAGTTGCTGTTTTAACCTTGTGCCTTGCGGTACATTCCTAAATTAGTCATGGCGCTAATGACCATTGTAGTTGTGCGCCTTAAAACCACAAAAAAAGCCTAGAATTGCATTAACTGGAGTAGAATTGTCTTCAGTGAGCCTCGCTTTGACATGAGCCTCGATGACCAGCGAAGATGCGTCTGGAGATGCCCCAGGTAGTGATTGAATACCAAGTTGACAGTCACTCACTGTATGGCCCAACAACCAGGAGATATGGTCTTGGATGCCATTTCATTTTATAGCAGGAACCTTCACAGCCAACAACACTGTACACCCCATTTTGTTGCCCTTCAAGGCAAGCCATCCTGGGTTTACATTTCAGCAAAATAATGGATGCCTGCACATGGAGCGGGGCGGGGGGGGGGGGGGGGGGGGGAGTTTCTGCTGCTTGTCTTTGTTCTTGCTGAACCATATCTTGGCCAGCAAGGTCACCAGTTTTCTCCTCGACTGAGAAACTTTGGAGCATTATAGGCAGTGCCCTCCAACTACCTTAGGCTATTGACAATATAAGGTGCCAATTGGACAGAATTTGGCACAATATCTCTCAGGAGGAGATCCAACTTCTCTTTCAATCAATGACAAGCTGAGTAATTGCTTGCCTAAGCACCAGAGGTGAGCCAATGCATTACTGAACTGCTCAATTTGTGAAGCTCTTCCTCTTGAGTAAAACATCCAAATTTTCTCAAATTGTAATCATTTCTTTGTTTCTACATACACAACACATCTACCAATATCTACCAGTTTTTGCCCCATTTGTATAATTTCTGCGTGGAACATCTTTCTTTTTTTCTTTCTTTCTTTCTTTCTATTTTCCTTTCTATCTATCTATCTATCTATCTATCTATCTATCTTCATCTTCTTCTTCTTCTCCTTCCTAGAGTGTTATAGTGAACAGTAATGGCTACCAGATTTGCACACTGCCACTCACAAGCCATTTAACACTGGCTGGCACTATATCATCCTCTGACAATGGTATCATTCAGATGTGATTTGGAGGGACAAAGGCTCACCACACTGCTCGCTCAGCTGTTGTCAGTTTCACAGAGCTTGGAGTCACTGTTCATTCAAGTAGCTACTCAACTGGCATCACAAGGCTGAGTGTACCTGAGCCCTGCATGGCTCTTGTTCCCGTCAACATGTATTTTACACCCTGTTTTTAACATACTTCCACCTCACTGCGTTAATTTAAATTACTACTGTCACTGAGTTGCTGCTTTGCCTGACCGTGACCAGCACTAGCAGTGCATATCAATATATCCCCTCTTGTAATATCTTTGCTGGACTGCTATTACTTCCCGGTCATTGTCTGTCATCTGCCAGTTCGGGTTGCGACTTCGGGCTGCCAGTCAGTGGATATGTGTCTTGAGTGCAGTCTGGATCTGCCATTCAGGGAGTTGCAATGCGGCACTAGCGCAGTTGAGTTGGAGCAACAGTGGGGTCTGCGTCGACATGATTTGCCCAACCATTGCTGCCACGCATCACTTGAGCCGGGCCACGATCTTGGTGGATTGTCAGTCAGTCATCCTATCGGCCAACGCATATTGGCTCGCTGATTGTTGGTGAGTTGGCTGTGTGTGTTGAAGTGTGTGTGGAGCTGTACAATCACTACGAGCTTCGTGGTTCACCGAACCAGGATGTCAAAGCTGAGTAGGTGTTTCAACTATCGTTCGTGGTTCGTTTTGGTGGTTCGCTGTTGGGAAGGTTTTCCTGTGAGCAACACTGAGTGTTTCTATTGCTGAAATTTAGCTGCCATTTGGTGCAATTAACTATATTGGTTGACTACAATTCGAGTGCACCAGTGGAAATTTCTGCCTTGTGGCTGTTAGTGTTCTGGTTACCTGCCCTGGCCACTGACGTAAATTCAGGCAGTGTTCCGTTTGAGTGAATTTAACTATATTAACGTATTTCAATTCAAGTGTACCAGTGGAATTTTCTGCCTTGTGGCCGTTAGTGTTCCAGTTACCTGCCCTGGCCACTAATGTAATTTCAGCGTCCTTTCCTCACTGGTTGTCACTGTCCAACATGGTGTGTGGTTTTGACAGTTAATACATATTTCATAGTGGATAATCACGTTCGTAACTTTTTGTTTTTGAGTTCTCATGCACTGATTGGTGGCAAGCAAGTCATTTGTCAGTCGGTCCATGGTAGTCCCCTGGTTGGGTTCCAACAGATCAAGTGTAGTTGGGCTCACCACCTGTCTCTCGTAAGGGAATGATGGCAGGCCCTGGAGGCTTCTGAGTGCCATTGCCTTTACTATTCTTTTCATGAGTGTTTAATGGTCTGTTGGTAATCTATTATAGCCAATGCTTTAAAAGAAAAAAAATTCTTGTGTATGTGTGTGTGTGTGTGTGTGTGTGTGTGTGTGTGTGTGTGTATTAGTTTTTGTTTGCTATTTAAGTGGATTTTAATCTTGTTGATTTTTAAGATTTCTTGTTTGGAGGCCTTCAGCCATGAAATAATTCCCTTTTTGGAACTCATAGTTCTAAAGGTTCGGCTATGTGCCGCTTTGGTTTAAAGGCGTTATAAATTACAATAAATTACCATTTTGAGTGAACCTGACCAACACATTATTTGGCCCTCTCCACAATCCTAATCACCTGTTCTGCCCAGCGGGTTTAGCCTGCATCTCAATACCCTGTACTACTCTTCCCACCAAGGGAAAAAATCCCTGGCAGTACCAGGAATTGAAACCAACTACTTTTTTTCATAGCAGTCAAACACACTGATCACATTACTAAAGAGGTAAACATAGTGACCCATAACATATTCAGATAGTTTCTGTGCTGGTAACACCATTGAATATGAGAAAATAAACAAAATGCATGAACAAAACTTGTACAAAGTTGTTGTTGTTGTTGTTGTCATCAGTCCTGAGACTGGTTTGATGCAGCTCTCCATGCTACTCTATCCTGTGCAAGCTGCTTCATCTCCCAGTACCTACTGCAACCTACATCCTTCTGAATCTGCTTAGTGTACTCATCTCTCGGTCTCCCTCTACGATTTTTACCCTCCACGCTGCCCTCCAATGCTAAATTTGTGATCCCTTGATGCCTCAAAACATGTCCTACCAACCGATCCCTTCTTCTAGTCAAGTTGTGCCACAAACTTCTCTTCTCCCCAATCCTATTCAATACCTCCTCATTAGTTACGTGATCTATCCACCTTATCTTCAGTATTCTTCTGTAGCACCACATTTCGAAAGCTTCTATTCTCTTCTTGTCCAAACTAGTTATCGTCCATGTTTCACTTCCATACATGGCTACACTCCAAACAAATACTTTCAGAAACGACTTCCTGATACATAAATCTATATTCGATGTTAACAAATTTCTCTTCTTGAGAAACGCTTTCCTTGCCATTGCCAGTCTACATTTTATATCCTCTCTACTTCGACCATCATCAGTTATTTTACTTCCTAAATAGCAAAACTCCTTTACTACTTTAAGTGTCTCATTTCCTAATCTAATTCCCTCAGCATCGCCCGATTTAATTTGACTACATTCCATTATCCTCGTTTTGCTTTTGTTAATGTTCATCTTATATCCTCCTTTCAAGACACTGTCCATTCCGTTCAACTGCTCTTCCAAGTCCTTTGCCATCTCTGACAGAATTACAATGTCATCGGCGAACCTCAAAGTTTTTACTTCGTCTCCATGGACTTTAATACCTACTCCAAATTTTTCTTTTGTTTCCTTTACTGCTTGCTCAATATACAGATTGAATAACATCGGGGAGAGGCTACAACCCTGTCTCACTCCTTTCCCCACCACTGCTTCCCTTTCATGCCCCTCGACTTTTATGACTGCCACCTGGTTTCTGTACAAATTGTAAATAGCCTTTTGCTCCCTGTATTTTACCCCTGCCACCTTTAGAATTTGAAAAAGAGTATTCCAGTCAACATTGTCAAAAGCTTTCTCTAAGTCTACAAATGCTAGAAACGTAGGTTTGCCTTTTCTTAATCTTTCTTCTAAGATAAGTCGTAAGGTCAGTATTGCCTCACGTGTTCCAACATTTCGACGGAATCCAAACTGATCCTCCCCGAGGTCTGCATCTACCAGTTTTTCCATTCGTCTGTAAAGAATTCGCGTTAGTATTTTGCAGCCGTGGCTTATTAAACTGACAGTTCGGTAATTTTCACAACTGTCAGCACCTGCTTTCTTTGGGATTGGAATTATTATATTCTTCTTGAAGTCTGAGGGTATTTCGCCTGTCTCATACATCTTGCTCACCAGCTGGTAGAGTTTTTTCATGACTGGCTCTCCCAAGGCCGTCAGTAGTTCTAATGGAATGTTGTCTACTCCGGGGGCCTTGTTTCGACTCAGGTCTTTCAGTGCTCTGTCAAACTCTTCACGCAGTATCGTATCTCCCATTTCGTCTTCATCTACATCCTCTTCTATTTCCATAATATTGTCCTCAAGTACATCGCCCTTGTATAAACCTTCTATATACTCCTTCCACCTTTCTGCCTTCCCTTCTTTGCTTAGAACTGGGCTGCCATCTGAGCTCTTGATATTCATACACATGGTTCTCTTCTCTCCAAAGGTCTCTTTAATTTTCCTGTAGGCAGTATCTATCTTACCCCTAGTGAGATAAGCTTCTACATCCTTACATTTGTCCTCTAGCCATCCCTGTTTAGCCACTTTGCACTTCCTGTCGATCGCATTTTTGAGACGTTTGTATTCCTTTTTGCCTGCTTCATTTACTGCATTTTTATATTTTCTCCTTTCATCAATTAAATTCAATATTTCTTCTGTTACCCAAGGATTTCTAGCAGCCCTCGTCTTTGTACCTACTTTATCCTCTGCTGCCTTCACTACTACATCCCTCAGAGCTACCCATTCTTCTTCTACTGTACTTCTTTCCCCTATTCCAGTCAATTGTTCCCTTATGCTCTCTCTGAAACTCTGTACAACCTCTGGTTCTTTCAGTTTACCCAGGTCCCATCTCCTTAATTTCCCACATTTTTGCAGTTTTTTCAGTTTTAATCTACAGGTCATAACCAATAGATTGTGGTCAGAGTCCACATCTGCCCCTGGAAATGTCTTACAATTTAAAACCTGGTTCCTAAATCTCTGTCTTACCATTATATAATCTATCTGATACCTTTTAGTATCTCCAGGGTTCTTCCACGTATACAACCTTCTTTCATGATTCTTAAACCAAGTGTTAGCTATGATTAAGTTGTGCTCCGTGCAAAATTCTACTAGGCGGCTTCCTCTTTCATTTCTTAGCCCCAATCCATATTCACCTACTATGTTTCCTTCTCTCCCTTTTCCTACACTCGAATTCCAGTCACCCATTACTATTAAATTTTCGTCTCCCTTCACTATCTGAATAATTTCTTTTATTTCATCGTACATTTCTTCAATTTCTTCATCATCTGCAGAGCTAGTTGGCATATAAACTTGTACTACTGTAGTAGGTGTGGGCTTCGTATCTATCTTGGCCACAATAATGCGTTCACTATGCTGTTTGTAGTAGCTTACCCGCATTCCTATTTTCCTATTCATTATTAAACCTACTCCTGCATTACCCCTATTTGATTTTGTGTTTATAACCCTGTAGTCACCTGACCAGAAGTCTTGTTCCTCCTGCCACCGAACTTCACTAATTCCCACTATATCTAACTTTTACCTATCCATTTCCCTTTTTAAATTTTCTAACCTACCTGCCAGATTAAAGGATCTGACATTCCATGTTCCGATCCGTAGAATGCCAGATTTCTTTCTCCTGATAACGGCGTCCTCTTGAGCAGTCCCCGCCCGGGGATCCGAATGGGGGACTATTTTACCGCCGGAATATTTTACCCAAGAGAATGCCATCATCATTTAATCATACAGTAAAGCTGCATGTCCTCGGGAAAAATTACGGCTGTAGTTTCCCCTTGCTTTCAGCCGTTCGCAGTACCAGCACAGCAAGGCCGTTTTGGTTAATGTTGCAAGGCCAGATCAGTCAATCATCCAGACTGTTGCCCCTGCAACTACTGAAAAGGCTGCTGCCCCTCTTCAGGAACCACACGTTTGTCTGGCCTCTCAACAGATACCCCTCCATTGTGGTTGCACCTACGGTACGGCCATCTGTATCGCTGAGGCACGCAAGCCTCCCCACCAACGGCAAGGTCCATGGTTCATGGGGGGAGGTGTACAAAGTTAGAAAACATAAACAAGTGTCAGGATCTTGATAACAGTCACCTCCAGAGACACGGATCTATAGTTTTCATTTAACAAGGAAAATAGAGCCTGACAAAAAAGTTATGTGGACATCAGAGTGCATTACTGTTGTTCCTGTTCTGTGTTGTTACAAGGACATGTAGGTTATATAAGGGGTATGAACAGTGTAAGATGTTGATTGATCACTACATAGGACACAGAGATGCCACACAGTCCTGTGTGGCAGTGTTATCATGACCTAACAGAGTTTGAAAGGGGCTTCATAGTACATCATTTGGCTGGCTGGTCAAATCATGTGACATCCAGATTTGTGAGGCATACAGATGTAACAGTGGCTCATTGTTAGATTGCATGGGAACGTGAGGCCAAGAACACTCATTAAGTTTTTGGTCAACCAAGTCTCTCCACTAAAAGGGAGGGTCACTGGATTGTACCCCAAGCACATAGTAACAGCTTCACATGTGCACCTGCCATCAGAGAACAAGTAATGGATCCCGTACAACATTGCTCTGCAAACTGGAGCTCACGAGCTAAGTGCAGCTAGAAAGCCTCATGTGGCTCTTTGGCACCTTGAGTGTGGCTCTTCTTTAGAATAGCATGTGGGGGTGCACACGTACAGTGTGAATGGAAGTTTGTGGGCTATACAAAGAAGCAGGTTTTTGGCTTGGCTGAGTCTGTTCACAAGAAGTGGTGTTAGGCAGTGGTGTACATGACTCGGACCTCTTCCACTCACTCCCACCCACATCCCTTTCTCTGTTTGTGACCATGTCTTTGAAAGTGGGGGATGAGTAACACTTCTAAGGCTAGCATGTGACATAATACTTAATGTGCTGAATTTTACGCAGTGCAAATCTATGGAAGAAATACCCATTCCGACGAATATTTTGGAATTGTTTCTCATTAAGTATGGAAAAATAGGTGCAGTCAGGTGAAAGAAGATAATTGTATTAATAATGTATCATTTTGAAGTGATTTAATCATAACTAAGTTCTACAGACAATGACAGGTACAAATAATTATAAGCTGGTGCTATAACAAATCAAAAAACTTGTTAGATATGACTACTTTCCTTAACTCCACTTTTACATGTTTGGTTGGTGTTCGTGTCTTCCTCTTTAATCAGGTGCTCTGAAATAAAAAACTAGCATTTGCTGTTCTTTCCTTATTCAGATCTACATATTAATGCAAACAATCGTTGTCAAGTGTGAACCTTGTCAAGAATAAACTGAGAAATTGTCTTACTGCTGAGAACCTAGAATCTTAACTAAAATTACCCAGACTTTCCATTGTTCACATTAATATTTGTCAGTCACTGTTAGGATATTATTTTGTGCATACCTGACTGTATAATTTTATCGATAAATAATATCATGATAAAGTATAAGAACAAGTTTTATTCATTGCACGTAGAGTTTAAAACTTAAAACTTTAAGTAAAGTTTCTTAAGTTAATTTTAGGGAGCACTGTGCAGTAAAAGAAAATATAGTGCTGAGTACTGAGGAAGGTATGGTGAGACTGTTTGAACATACAGAGAGGATGAACAAAAGAGGTAGACAAAAAAGTATAGAAGATGAATATGAAGTGTGGATGGTACTGTTGAAAAGGTCTGCCTCAGTAAACGTGCTTCACTCAGACTGAGGAGATTTTTGCAAAAGCCTGCTTAGGAGTATCATAATTAAGTTGATAACTATGTTTGCACCTATATAGTTTAAGTTTCTGCTCTCAGCAGAAATGTTCATCATTTCACTGTTAATTAGTGGCTCTTTTTACTAAGGAGTGTGCTGATCACTTGCATCTGTGTCATGTTGCAACAGTGGTCATAGACTAGCAGGAGCTGAACTAGGGGAATTACCGTACCATGCTTAGACTGCAGTTAACACCGCAGCACAAATGGTGCATTTGGTGTGGCACCATGACTGGGAAGCGTTAACTACTGATGAATGGCGTCGTATTATATTCAGCAATAAATTACAGTTCTGCACTACCCTGGATGACCATCATCTTCTCATATGATGGGAACTCAATCTTCCAATTTTTGGAGTGTTACTCCTGCTGTCATTGCCACTGAATATGATTTCCTGCCTCAGCTGGTAATGACCGATGGAACTCTGTTGGTGCAACAGTATCTCAGGGACATACTGTGTCTTCCTGAGTTATGTGCCATGCCACATTATTGTGGTGCCATTTTTCAACAGCACAATGCTCTTTCACACATGGTTTGTCTGTTCATGGACTGTATGTTTGATGTTGATATACTTCCATGACCAGCAAGATCCCCAGATATGCCGCTGATGTGAGTCCAGCTCGGATGTCAACTCAGTCCCAGTGCTAACATCCGGCATATCAAAGACTAGTTACAATAGTTGTGGGTCAGCTTGCTTCTGGAGAGGATACAATGGCTTTATGACACCTTTCCAACCAAATCAGTGGATGTATCCAGGCCAGAGGGGGCTCAACATCATACTGGTAAATGCCCTCTTACTGCCGAGTTCTTTGTGAAATTATGTTGCAATAACAGAAATGTTTTGAAAAAATTCCATGAACTGGAACCACTGATTCTGATATATGTCAAATGTTACTCCAGTTATAAACTCTGGCTCAAAATTAGAAGAACAGGATATGAATCATCCCAAAAAAAAATAATAATCACACTTCACTGTCCTTCAGACTCGAAAGGAAGATTTGGCTAAGTTACTTATTGCTAAATTCTCCAAATTTTGTTATAATTAATTCTTCTTTGTAACAACTTTGGCCATGAGTAAGAAATGTGGGAGCTGTCAGTACATGATGAGTATGGGGAATTTTTGCCAATCTTGTAGGAACCATTTTACTGACAGGTGTGTAATGAGGAGGATATTAGGGAAGTTGAAGAGGATCTCTCTTGAAATAGCAGTGCGTGTAGGGGGAACATTTTGATAAAGGAGGAGGAAGGTAAAATATGAGTCCCTTAGCCACAATTGGAGAACATAAGCATAGAACTGCTAAGCATAGAACCACTCCTGATCAAGAAAGACAGAGGTGATGTTGAAGGCTGAGAATGGGCAGTTGTCAGGATGCCAGGGAGAAAGAGAGCATGGCATTACAGATTCATCACAAATGCAAAAAAAAAAGAGTATCAAAACCACTGCCAGAATTAACAGGAGAAGAAAATGGTCCACCCATGGATCTATGGGTTTAGTGTAGTTGGATTTCTGGCTCCAATGATCTACCGTCACGCAACCGCAGACTGCTCATAAAGAGCTTGCCAAACAAAGATGTTACACACTACTTGGTTGATAGTTGCCACAGATCCATTCCAGTGTCCTTTATCCATCTAGTACCACATCAGGAGTGATGTGGTATTTCTCCTATTACATGGAGACAGAACCTGTAATCTTACACCAAGCGGTTCTAGGCGCTACAGTCTGGAACTGCACGACCACTACGGTTGCAGGTTCGAATCCTGCCTTGGGCATGGATGTGTGTGGTGTCCTTAGGTTAGTTAGGTTTAAGTAGTTCTAATTTCTAGGGGACTGATGACCTTAGAAGTTAAGTCCCATAGTACTCAGAGGCATTTGAACCATTTGTAATGTTACCTTCCCACACACCACTATTAAATTTTTCTTGGGGTCTTCATTAGTTTCAAAAGCTTCAAGAGGCATTAGATATGCAAATGAGAAACTTTTTTAATTATCTCCATTTTCCCTTCTTGTTGTTGGCTACAAATCTTGTGTCTAGGGGTACATTCTTGCTACTGAAATTTTTATTTAATGTTGTGGGTTCCTGATGACTAAGTAACTGATGAAGATTTGCCTGTGTATTTCTTGAATTTTATTCTTCATCACATTATTAAATATCACACCGTTTTTTTTTTTTTTTTTACAATTTACACTGAATATTCCAAATAACATTGTTAGTGTTGATTGTATAAATACATTTGTCTCCAACACAGGCACGCCCACTACTACTAACATTCTGCGATACAATATTCCAGAGAGTTTACAATGCAAAAGAGTTCACAAACTTTCTTGACAAAAGAAGATTCTTTACTAAAATATATCATTATTTTGTAAATGAGTCCAGAAATAAATTTTATATTCATTGTCAGATTGCGCAATTAATAATAGGAATTTTAAGCATACCAGAATTTTCATAATGTCAAATATTTTTAAAAGAAGAGTAATTTTTAACTGTACATACATAGTACTATCAAATTAACTTCTTTTTATACATTTTAGGCTGAAATATAATACATCATATACAAAATCATATGAAATTCTTTTAATTAAATGACTGAGATAATGTTCACCTACACAATAATCGATAGTATAAATGGTATCAGTTACTTCTATAAAAAATGTAATGTTAGAAAACGGTGTCCCATAACAAATTATGCCAGTATATAGGCTATTATTTTGATGGTGTTGCTGCTACCAAAAGCATTTAATGTTGCTACCAGTTCCTCCCCCTTGCCACATTTGTCTAATGAAAGTTACATGGTCATATATGACAGTGGGTTCCAAAGTGTTGGCAAATCATATGACTTGGGAAACAATCCAGTGTTTACCTCAGTGGATGTCAAAAACTGCCTAAAAACCACATCCTGACTGACAAAGACACTGGCCCCTTGTCATTAATCCTCACGGCAGATTCAAGCCAGCACCAATGTGCCACCCCATGTCCAGGAGATGAGTGCTTTAACATATTTGGCTACCCAGGTGACGAAAATGGCTTGAAGATAAAATTAACAAAGATTTGATCTCAGTCATCTGCCAGTTAATCTATAACTTGACTCCTTCTACATCCATGAAGGCTTTGCTTCATGACTGGATTAACAGAACACAATGAATGGATGGATGGGTGGATGGAAGGATGGATGGATCAACACAAAGGCTTGTTGTTGTTGTTGTTGTTGTTGGTGGTGGTGGTGGTGGTGGTGGTGGTGGTGGTGTTAGTTTTAGTCATGTTGTTGGTGTTGGTGTTGACATTGGCATTGGTGGTATTGGTATTGTTGGTGTTGGTGTTGATGTTGGCACTGTTTTCAGTCCCGAGACCGGTTTATTGCAGCCCTCAATGCTACCTGTGCAAGTTTCTTTATCTCTGAAAGCTATTGAAACCTATATCCATTTAAACATCCTTACTGTCCTCATACATAGGTCTCTATCTCCAAATTGTTCTCCAATTCTTACCCCCCCCCCCCCTCTCTCTCTCTCTCTCTCTCTCACTCTCACTCTCACTCTCTCTCTCTCTCTCTCTCTCTCTCTCTCTCTCTCTCTCTCTCTCTTTGCCCACCCTTATCAAACTGACTATTCCTTGATGGCTGAGTGCATCCTATCAACCAAACCCTTCTTTTAAACAAGTTATACCATTTTTTTTCCTCAGCTCAATTCAGTAACTCCTCATTAGATATTTGACCTATTCATTTAATTCACATTTACCTTTATACTCTGTAAAACCACACTGCAGTGTGTGCTGGAGGGTACTTTCTGTACCAATATCACTTCTCCCCTTTCCTGTTACAGTTGTGAATAGTTTGCAAGAACAACAATTGCTGATAAACCTCTGCATGGGTTCAAGTGTCTCTATCTTCATAGTCTATTTATGAGATATCTACTGGAGGAACAAAATATATTTATTGACTCTTCTAGGAATGTATGCTCTTGGAACTTCAACAATAAACCACACCATGATGCAGCAACACCTCTCTTGCAGCATCTGCCACTGAAGTCAGTAGATTATTTCTTTTTTTGGATATTTTCTATTTCCTCTATCAATCATATCTTATATGGAGCCCATACTGATGAGAGTGTTCAAGTATTCGTCAAATAAGTGTTTTGTTAGGATTCTTTGTGAAGATACTTCCAATGAATTATAGTCTCAACATCTGCCTTACCTGCTATTAACTTCATGTTGTCGTTCCACTTCAAATCAGTCCATATACATACCCATAGAAACGTTACGGAAGTGTCTGTTTCCAGTGATTTCTTTCAATTTTCTAGTCATATAATAAAGCGTATGACTGGCTACATGTTCATGACAGGTTACATTTGTTTATGTTGAGGCTCAGTTGCCACTCCCTGCACAAAGCATCATTCTTTACAGGTCTTCATGCATTTTACTGTGATTTTCTAGTGTCATGACTCCGCAGTAAACAACAGCATCATCCACAAAAAGCCTCATAGCCTTCCCTAGGTTATCTAGGTGCATCCTATGGATGAATAGAGTGAGCTGGGTTTTTTGCTATTGTTTGTTGTCAGAACCACTGTTGGTTCCTACAGAGGAGATCATCATCATTCTTCTGTAGCACCACATTTAAAAAGTTTCTGTTCTCTTTCTGGTTGCAGTGGGCATTGACCATGTTTTATTTCTATGCAAGGCTACACTCCAGACAAATACCTTCAGGAAAAGTTTTTGTTTCATTTCATTTTGTTCCAACTCACATTTCTATGTCCAACATTTCATCTTCCAAAGCTAGATACGATATCAGAGGCTGTAATGATTCAGAAAGCAGCACAATCTCAAACAAACTCAGCAAGCCAAAGTGTTTGTATGCATCCAAGCACCAGTTGGTTCACAGTCTCATCAGACCACTGCATAAGACTGAGGAGTCACTTCACAGTCTGTTACAGAACTTGTATTAGGTGTTGGCACTGTTAGATTTATTTAGCACTAAGGCCCACAAGTTATTGAATTTCAACCCTTCTTCTTTCTGTTAAGGTTTTTTGTGCTATAGAATTTCTATGACCCCTCTGTACATCCTGGCATGTTAATTACTGGATCTTAATAAAGTAATAGAATCAGAGATACAAATTTGGTATTTCTCGGGTCTCAGTGCATGATCTGCTACTGCCAATTTATGCATATTGCCCAGGTGACAGCTGCTCTTGCATTCCACAAGGAGCATGTTGATGCTTATTTTCACAGTTCCAACTGGTGGAGAAACTCAGAATCGCCCAGGTATTTACTTATAGCCATGCATCCACACCCATACCACCCAGCATCTAGCTTTGTGCTTAATGTTTGTGATGTAATGTCTCCTGAACTACATGCTGTACAATGATATAATATTGTAGATACATTCAGTGGAATATGTTTATACCGGTAATGAAATTTATTCTAAGCATAGTTAGTAATAAAGAAGTAATAAATTTAAATGTCATGCATAGATGCAGCAGTTTCCCTGCATCTATTGTTTATGATATCATATCTCCTGTACTATGTGCCATACAATGACATAATTTTGCACTTTCATTCAGTGGTATATGGGCATACTGTCTGTAAAATGTGTTGTGAATACAGTTAGAATTAATAAAGTAGTAAACTGTAACATCATGCCTCATGCAGTACTTTTATTGCATGAACAATGGAAAAGTAGTAAGCAATAAACATTTTTCCTTTTATCATTTTTTAGGGGTCATCAGCAAGAGAAAATTACACAAAAGCTTAAAATTATGTGTTGCACCTCACTAAATGCTCTTATTCTCAAATACTGGATGAAAGAAGTCTGGGAATTCATGCATCATGGAATATGCTTCTCTTTCACACATACTCCCACCCCTTTGATAGGTAGGTGGTTCTTACCCCGTAGACTGTTGTCCGACATTAAGGTATATGTATGTGAAGTTTGGTTATTTATTTTTATTTATTTATCTACAAATTCCATAGATCCTGTTATGCGTATGACGCTAGGATGTAGAATGACTTGAGTAATATATGTTCACAGTCCATGGTATCAATTAGTTTACAAGAGCAGGACTAGACATAAATTACATAAGACTTGCAAAAATAATAATGAACTAAAATAAAGTCATAGGAATAGTACATTATGCAAAGTTTATCACATTGCAAACCCTATTTGTCACAGTAAGTATATGGTTACAAATAGGAACAAAAAGAACATAAACAAACAACAGTAAATATAAATACATACAACGACTACTTTTCTCTGTTGAAGTATTCATCAAGTGAGTAAAACGTTTTCTCAATTAAATATGTCTTTAGATTGTTTTTGAAAAATGCACTGTTACTACATAGACTTTTTATATAGCTCGGTAATAAGTTAAATATTTTGACACTCCTTTCTGTACCTGAGTTAAACTTTTTAGTTCGAAGTGGAGGTCAGCCTTCTTTCTTGTATTGTGATAATGGAAGCTTTCATTGGTTTCATAGTGGGCAGGATTGTCAACCAAGAAACTCATTAGGGGGAAAAATATACTGGCAGGTTGTGGAAAGTATTCCAAGTGTTTTAAAGAGCATACTGCAGGAGGTTCTCGGGGGTACAGTGTACATTATATGGACTACTTTTTTCTGCATGAGGAAGATTTTCTTAGATGAGGGTGAATTGCCCCAGATGATGATGCCATAGCACATAATGGAGTGGAAGTATGCAAAGTATGTGGACTACGTGACATTTATGTCTCCAAATTGTGAGATTGTCCTAATGGCAAAAATTGCTGAAGACAGCCTTTTTACAGTCTTGAGGACATGGTGGTCCCAGTTGAGCCTACTGTCTATGTGGAGGCCTAAGAATTTGGTGCAGTGTACCCTTTCTATCTGACTATTGTTATTTAAAACATTAATCTCCTGGGGGAGTTTGTGGTCAAGGCTGGAATGCATACAATTTGTTTTGCTCAGGTTTACTGTGAGCGAGTTCACTTGGAACCAGATTAATAGTACTGTAAGCAATTTGTTGGCATCAACCTCTACATCAGTGAGCTGTTTGTTACTAATCAAAATGCTGGTGTCGTCAGCAAACATGGTGATCTTGCATGTATTGCATGAAAAAGGTAGATCATTTACGTATATCAGAAACAGCAACAGACCAAGGATGGATCCCTGGGGTACTCCACAGAGTACAGTGCTCCAGTCTGACTCTACTACCTCTCCCTCTTTATTGCTCCCATTGAGAATTACCTTCTGCTTCCTGTTTTGAAGGTAGGACTTCAGCCAGCTTCCCAGTGCCCCAGTGATACCATAGTGGCGTGCTTTGTTGAGGAGTGTTTTGTGGTCCACACAGTTGAAGGCTTTGGACAGATCACAAAATATTCCAACTGCCTTCATTTTATTATTTAGGGATTCCTGTATACCATTTGTGAAAGAAAATATGGCCTCAGTTGTGGACATACTTTTCCGGAAACCGAACTGTCTATCACTTATGATGCCAAAGTTTTCTAAGTGCCTTACAATTCTGGAGTGCAGTAGTTTCTCAAGGACTTTAGCGAAAGGGAACAGGAGAGGGACTGGACGATAGTTTGAGACTTGCGTTGTGTCTCCCTTTTTGTGGAGAGGCTTCACTATAGCAAGTTTCATGCCCACTGGGAAAACACCCTGGTACATAGAGGCATTAAGTATATGGGCTAATACTTTGCTTTATTGGTCAGAGCAGGTTTTTAGCAGCTTACTTGAAACAAGTCCAGTGGTTTAGGGGAAGATGTGGAAAAAACACAACACACATTTTTACAACATGTATGGATGTGCACTTGTCCTGCTGTGGCAAGGGCTGGCATAGTTTCTTTGCAGTGTTCCAGTATTTGCGCCCCTTTCCTGTTGGTTTAAACAGTGTGTTAATACCCTGTGCTCTGAGTACTCTGCTAATGATATCCATGACTGTTTTTACAAATGGGAGGAAAACTTTTCTCTTAGTTGATTCTTTTTCATGAGAAGCTCCAGATCTTGTAGGATATAGTGCCATATCTATTTCTTCAACAGAGTATCCTTGTCTTCTGAAAACAGTTCTTAAAGGATGAGGTCTGTTCTTCAAGTGCTATTGTTCATGGGCTCTTTTGGCTTGGCCCACCACATCTCTTTTTCTTCCTTGGGTTGGTAATTGGAATTTCTCTGATGTATGTGTCTATGTGAGTGGACTTTCTGTAAACTATGTGCACTCAAGTTCTGTTGAGTTTTGTAACTAACTGTGCATCCAAAAATTAGCTTTAACCTTTTTTCTCTTTTTCAACAATGGACTTAGAATTAATATCATTCAGAAAATTTAGAAATTCTTAAAGTTATTTATCCCCATCAGTCTGTATAGTCGAAATACCATCAACATACTGAAACCAACATGAGGGTTTCACCTTCACCTTGGACAAAAATCACAAATGATGCAAGTACGGTGTCAGCCATGAAAGCCTGCAGTTTATACCTTCAGAAAAGACTTCCAAATACTTTCATTTATATCACATGTTAACAAACACTTATTTTAGAAATGCTTTTCTTGCCATAGCTGGTCTGCATTTTATATCCTCTTTATTTCAACCATTGTCAGTTATTTTGCTGCCAAAACACCAAAACTCATCTACTACTATTAGTGTTTCCAAATTAATTTGCTGACTGTGAATTCCTTAGAATCAGCTGCATTAGGTATGGATTTTCTGCTCAATAATGACATACCAAAATTTGTGCCCCCTCAGGACTCGGACCCAGATTTCCTGCTTATTTTGAATGGTCAACCACTTATGTGCACACGCGCTAGACTATGATATAAAGAGTGTAGACAGTGTGACATAGTGGAGTTCAGGTCAGCCTTGAGGATGTGCACTGATAGCCAGAATGGTTGAGGTGACAGCTCACAATAAGTGGGAAATCTGGGTTCAAGTCCCAGTTCATCACAAATTTTCATATGTAAAATTGGCTAATAAATGCATAAAAATGCAGCTGATGCAAAGGAATTCATAGTCAGTGAATTAATTTTGAAATATTTTGTGTGCCTGTGGATTATAAACAGTGTCTCTTCTTTCAGACATGTATGTAAGTACTTTCAGCATCTCTTTTCCGAATTTGATTTGCTCAGCATCTCTTGATTTAATTTGACTACATTCCATCACCTTTTACTTGTCTTGATGCTCATCTTATAATCACTTTTCAAGATACTATCCATTCAATTTACCTGCTCTTCAAGTCTTTTGCCTTCTCAGACAGATTTACAATGTCATCAGGAAGCTGCAAATTTTTTATTTCTTCTCACAGAGTGTTATTCCCTTCCCAAACTTCTCAGTTCTCTTCACTGCTTGTGCACTGTAAAAATAAAATAATTTTGGGAATAGGCTATAATCCTGTATCTCTCCTTGCTGCATCACTGTGTTAGTATTGTGGAAAGTGTTCTCTAAATCTATGAATGCTGCAAATGTAGGCTTGTCTTTCTTCAAATTATCTTCCAAAATAATTTGCATGGTGAGTGTTGCCTCATGTGTTCCTACATTTCTCAGGAATCCCAACTGATCTTCCATGAGGTCAGTTTCTCCAAGTTTTTCCAGTCTTCTATAAATCACTCGTGTCAATATTTAGCAACCATAATATGTGTGGTGAGCGTCCATGTGAAAGTTAACTGAAAAAGTCCTATGAACATGCACTCAAGTTTCAGCCATTATAGAACTAGAGCCGGTTGAAGACTACACACATCCATGAATGGATATGAAGACAAGTGTGAATATTACAAGTGATGTGGGGCTCCTCCAACAAATGTTTTTTGTGTCCTGGTGCTGTAATGGCAGTGCCTGTGTGGCTGTGACAGAATACCAGAGACATTCTCCTTATCTATTAATCCCCTCCCCACTGCATCAAGGTATTTTCCAGGGTTTTTACTAACATTACATGAATCTGTAACACTACCCAGACTACATGTAATGTCAGAATGTAAGGCTCTCCTGCCAGTTTAGGAAATGGAGGGCATTAGTGCAATAGTACAACAGAGTCCAGCTACTAGTACATGGTGCATTAATCATCAGCTTAATATTACAGAAACATGAGTCTGGTGTACATTACATTCTGAGGACTTGTACCCATTCCACATGCAGCCCGTGTAACATCTGCATCCAGGTGACTCAGTAAGCAGACAACAATTGTGCAAACGATTGGCTGTACACAGAGATGTTGAGGAATACACTTTATTTACAGATGAGATTACATTTACATGCAATGGTGTCATGAACACTCACAATTTTCATACATGGACTATAGAGAACCCACATGATGCTAGGGAAACAAGATTCCAACTTAGGTGATGCAGCCTGTGTTCCTGCCAAATCACATGACAGCTAGAACATACACACATTTCCTGGTAGAAGTCCTACCTGCACTTTTGAAAGACAAGATATAAGAGCAATGATGGCAAATGTATGTGCAACAAGATGGATCACTGCCTCACTGTACCAGACAAGTATCTCAGTATCTGAGTAACACATTTCCTCAATGGTGGATTGGCCACGGTGGAACTTTTAACTGGCCTACCAGATCACCTGGCCTAACCCCATTAGGCTTATGTTTATGGGGCTGGTTAAAGGGGGATGTGTGTGCTATGGAGGTGAATGCACATGAAGAACTTGTCACTCACATCACTGATGCTGTTGCCCACATTAAGGCCTACTGGGGTGATGTTTCCTATGCAACACAACACACTCTTCCAACACACTGATAAGTGAATTGAAGCAGGTGGCAGACTTTTTGAACATCTCTTGTAGGATGTATCAGCCATATTTCCCATCATTATCTGGTTTCCCTTTGGTAAGTATTCACACTTGCCTTCATAATCATTTATGGATGTGTGTAGTCTTCAACTGGCTCTAGTTCTGTTTTGATTGAAAATCGGACACATGTTCATAGGACTTTATTTATTTATTTTCACATGTAGACTTACTTCACAAATTATGTGACTTTCCTCCTGAATCACACAATATAATAGATGGTGAAAAAGTTCTCTTTTTGGATGACAATATCGTCATAGTGACAAAACAGCAGAATCAAATGACACCTTCATGGATGTTTATGACTGGACAGAATGTAATAAACTAACTCTGGACATAAAGAAGAATGCAGTTAAAGAGGAGAAATAGCTCTATCACATTAAGTGTAAATGATAATTCTATAGCTCTTTTAAGAACCACAAAGTTTTTAGAGATGAACATTATCAGCTAACATAGAATGAGTACATTTTACTCTTAGGGTTTTAGCATCACTTTTTAATAGCCAATGTTTTGTGGTGACATACTATGCCTGTGTGCACTCCATTCTTAGCTATGGAATTCTTTTGTGGAGATCAAAAGCACAAAACATGGAAACAGAGTTTCAACTGCAGAAGAAGGTCATATGAATAATACTTGTAAGAAGTAACTGAGATCATTGTAAAGAACTATTTAAGATGTGGGGTGTTCCTACTGCACAAATGAGTACTAATCTGCAGTGCATACCAGGAATAACATTACCAGTATTTAAATATTACTTCTATACATAATCATATTTCACTATTAGATCTGTATGAAATCATGGAACAGGAGCCATTTTGGTCTTACATTTTCCAAAGAAAAACAAACAACAAATCAAAACAGCATTTTCTGTCAGGGAATAAAACTGTCGAATAAATTGTCAAAGAAAATTAAAATGATTACTAAAACAAGGCAGCTAAAACATTCTTCAAAAGTAATGCATACTAGAAAATTGATGAATACTTAGAGCCCTCAGAGCAATGAAAGGGTATAAGTAGAGCACCCTGTCACAGCTCAACATATGATCCCAATTTATAGTCATCACAAGGAAATCATGTATCCATATATAAAATGCATGATAGAAATTTCTTTATCATTCTCCTGAGTTGAACATCTCATTCATGATTTGAAAGGGGAGGGGGCACTGAATCAGTTTTTCAGTTGGACTGAGGAGCATAGTTGACTATGTGTGGCCATAGAATGTGCTTTCTGTATGGAATGAAGTTGGTGCAAGGGGGCACATCATCATCTTGATGGTTGTGACATTATAGGAACCTGTCTTGATTGCCACAGGGCAGTTTCCATTTGACAGAACAGTAGTAGACCAGTGTGAAGAAATGTTGGGGCAGCCAGCTGTCAGCTGGACTGTGGATGGGTGAAATACATCAGATGGAGTACTAAGTGCAGGTACAAGGCTGGCCGGCAAGTGATGAGGCGCAGCAGTCATCAGGGTTTTTCCCAGGTGGAAAGAGATGTGAGTGAGTTCTGGAGGCATACCAGCAGGATGAGCTAAGATGGAGCAGCCCTATGACTTCAAGGATTGGCCCTAAATGTAATATTACTGAAAATATGTAAAAAGCCTTACAGGCATGTTAGGAGGAAACTAATGGCTGCTTTGAAACCATGGCAATGGGGTGAGCTCATTGAAAATAAAACGATGTTTATGACATCACCAGTTAAAACTGTTCAAATGTGTGTGAAATCTTATGGGACTTAACTGCTGAGGTCATCAGTCCCTCAGCTTACACACTACTTAATCTAAATTATCCTAAGGACAAACACACACACACATCAGATGAACATCAACAAAAGCAAAACAAGAGTAATGGAATGTAATCGACTTTAATCAGGTGATGTTGGGGGAATTAGATTAGGAAATGAGGCTTTTAAAGTGGAAGATAAGTTTTTCTAGTTAGGCAACAAAATAACTGATAATGGCAGCAGTAGAGAGGTTATAAAAAGTAGACTGGGAAAGTCAAGTAAATTATTTCTGAAGAAGAAAAATTTATTAACATCATATACAGATTTAAGCATTATGAAGTCTTTTCAAGAAATATTAGTATGATGTGTAGCCATATATGGAAGTGGGTCATGGACAATACAAAGTTTAGACAAGAAGAGAATAGCAGTTTTTGAAATGTGGTGCTGCAGAAGAATGTTGAAGATTAGATGGGTGGATCACATAACAAATGAGGAGGTACTGAATGGAATCAGGGGGAAAAGAAATTTGTGGCACAACTTGACCAAAAGAAGGGATTGGTTGATAGAATGACACATTCTGAGACATCAAGGGATCACCAGGTAGTATTGGAGGGAAGCATGAGCATAAAAATCATAGAGGGAGACCAAGAGATGAATACAGTAAGCATGTTCAGAAGCATATACCACTAGGTTGCCATAGTTATTTGGAGATGAATAGGCTCGTGCAGGGTAGAGTAGCAGGATAGAGCTGCACCAAACCAGTTTTCAGACTGAAGACCACAACAACGACAACAACATTATTATAATTTATAAAAATTGTAACTAATAAGCCCATTACATAATTTGCACTTATGTTACACCAAATGAAAATGCATAATGCCAACACTCATGTGAACACATCACTTTTCATTAAAGCAATATAGAGAATGCCATAAACAATTTAGTTAATTTTAGAAAAATAGTGCCATAACTATTTTTCTAAACAAACAGATAAATGATATTACCTGCATGAGTATATCTATTAACAATCCAACAATTTTTGACATATGTTTATTTGTATTCACATGCTATAAAGTATGTATAGTTAGTGGTTTGACTAGAGCACTAGATAGATGTTTTATTAAGAGGTCATAAACTGACCAAAACAAGTTATTGAATGTTTTATCATGTATATTTATGTGAAATTTTTGTATAAATTCTGAACGGTGAAAGTAACTATATTGAATCAGTTAGTGGTTATGTGAGCAAGCCATTAAATAAGCATGCACAGCAGAGCATAAGCATTGGCTCTTCATCACAAGTCTTATGTCTTCAGTCTACCAGCTCAGAGATTTTGTGGTAAAGTTCTGAGGTAGTGAAAACTTGGAGTAATTTTATGTCTGTATGTGAAAACTTGTAAATTTTTAACTCTGGTGTCAGTAAGGAGTTAGAATCTCTGGTGTAATGTAATGAGTACCAAGCTCTCACATGTGAGAACTTTAGTTTCATTTGTTTACTTTTGCAGTTGTGAACCTGTGAAGATTTTCAGTCCTTAACTGATATAAACTTTGGGATGGGCTAGGAGAGAATTAATTGGAATAGCATTGATAGTTGTGAAATTTGGATTTGCTGAGAGTGATCTGATAGTTCATGCCAATGGACAGTAAGAGATTGTTGTGGTTTCATGAGTTAATTTCGCTAAGGTGTGCATTTATTTAGCATGTGCTGTTGGCTGTAAATTATTTGTTTGCCTGAAGTGATTACAAATATGCACTGCTGTTTAAATACTGACCAGTTATTTATTGAGTTTATTTATATGAGGCTATCATTGACATACATTGTGCATTTCTGAAATAAATGCGTAGATCAAATTACAGAAACAGTCAGGTTTAGCCAATATTATTATCCTTCAATATTTTAGCTAACAATTTCAACTTCGGTTCAACTATTTAATATTTAGTTCACTAATTTGTCTCATTACTATTATAAGTTTTGTATGAACATTATTGGGTTAAATGTTTGGGCTTGAGAGTGACTGTTTATAGCCAGTCCCTATTGACAAAAGTGAGACATGCTAAAAGCTATAGGCTGTACACTGCTTCCATTTGTTGGCATGTTCTGAAGTGTGTTGTCATGCAGTCTTTATTCCAAGGACTGGTTTGATGCAGCTCTCCATGTTATTACACCCTGTGCAAGTCTCTTCATCTCCAAGTAACTGCTGCAACCTACATCCTTCTAAATCCGCTTACTGTATTCATCTCTTGGCTCCCTCTACAATTTTTACCCTCCATGCTTCCCTCCAGTGCTAAATTGGTGATCCTTTGATGTCTCCGAATGTGTCCTACCAACTGATCCCTCCTTCTAGTCAAGTTGTGTCACAAATTTCTTTTCTCCTCAATTCTGTTCAGTACCTCCTCATTAGTTACGTGATCTACCCACCCAAGCTTCAGCATTCTTCTGTAGTACTTCATTTCAGAAGCTTCTATTCTCTTCTTGTCTAAATAGTTTATTGTCCATGTTTCACTTCCATACATGGCTACACTCCATACAAATACTTTCAGAAAACACTTCCTGACATTTAAATCTATGCTCAATCTCCTCTTCAGGAATGCCTTTCTTGCCATTGTCATGCTACATTTTATATCCAGCTTATTTCAACC
The DNA here is from genome assembly GCF_023897955.1 of Schistocerca gregaria. Taxonomy (NCBI): domain Eukaryota; kingdom Metazoa; phylum Arthropoda; class Insecta; order Orthoptera; family Acrididae; genus Schistocerca; species Schistocerca gregaria. The sequence continues at coordinate 157,772,244 of NC_064929.1, read as the reverse complement.
ATCATCAGTTATTCTGCTGACTAAGTAACATATCTCATCTACTAATTTAAGTGACTCATTTCCTAATCTAATTCCCTCAGCATCACCTGATTTAATTTGAACGCATTCCACTATCCTTGTTTTGCATTTGTTGATGCTTATTTGTGTCCTTCTTTCTAGATACTGTCCATTCCATGCAAGCTTTTCCAGATCCTTTGCCATCTCCAACAGGATTACAATATCAGCAGTAAACCACAAAGCTTTTATTTCTTCTTCATGGCTTTTAATTCCTACTCCAAATTTTTCTTTTGTTTACTTTACTGCTTGCTCAATATCCAGATTGAATAATGTCAGGGATAGGCTACAACCCTGTCACATTTTCTTCTCAACCACTGCTTCCCATTCATGCCCCTCAACTCTTGTAGCTGCCATCTTGTTTCCTGTACAAACTGTGAACAGTGTTTTGCTCCCTGCATTTTTCCCCCACCTTTAGAATTTGAAAAAGAGTACTCCAGCTTTCTACAGTATCATTACAATTTTATCTTGAAAGGGATCCACAATGTAGGAGAACAGAAATGTCCCAAGAGTGAAGACACACAGTCCAGGTGTCCTTAGCATGTTTGGAGATGGAGCATGGAAATGTGTTTTATATTAAGAGTTACCAGAAACAAATTGTGTGTAAATCAAGGAACATTATAAAATAGTGACCATCCTAATGGGGCAGTGCAGCCGTTAAGACACTGACATTATAATCGGGATAATGGAGTTGCTCTGTCTAGCCATCTTTATTCAGTTATCCTAAATCACTACGCCAAATTCCAGGTTGGTTCCTTAATCAAGACTACTTGTCCTATCCTCATAGTCCACCTGTCCTATCCTCATAAAGCATGTCATGCATTCTGTGTGTTATATATTTTGTGTTACTGATTTGTACCAGCACTGTATTACCTTGACAATTCCTACAGCACTGTGAAATGATAAAATAATGAATAAAGATAATAGTATTAATGATGATAACTGTGAAATTCTATCTCAGTTGAAAGAGTTGCTTTGAAAAAGAGTACGAGTGGACCACTCGTTTGGTATAGAATCCGCTGCATATTACCAATGATACTGGATATCTTTCAGTTTGTCTTCCTTTTGACCTCTGACTTCAACAGTTTTCCACAAATAACAAATAACTGTTTGTCATTGCACTGATAGGAAAAGGAGTTTTTTCCCCTTTACTTGACAATAATATTGGACCAATCTTTGGGACAAAATATCTATTGTATCCTGATAGTTTCTACTGAGGCTACATTATCATCATTGGGGATATAGGAATGGACATTTGTCATGAACTTCTGGTCTGTGATTTCAATGTTACTTTTTCATTGAAAATTAGCTTTGTTAATGTCATGACTATTTTCTGATTCCTATTCTGTCTTGCATAAGTATAAATCTACATTACAACATGTTTTGTGGAAAGTGATCTTGCTGTGATGTGTTTGACCAAACAAGTCCCAATCTGGGAACCTCAAGATATGTTCATTTTATCCCAGCAGTTCATGAATCCTAATTTTGTTCACAGATCATGGAATTCCAAGTTTAAACATATAAATCAAATTTTCAATAAGCTATTTGACATGTCAGTCTAGGAAAGAATAGGTTTTTTTAAAATCAAAAGAAAAGATGTAGTAGTCATGTCCATCGGCCGTGGTAATTTAATATATTATTTATTGGTAATGTTGATTGTTGCCGACTTACATGGTGGGCCTTAATCAGAATGATATTTCATTCCATTTTGATTTACAATTAAATGCTTTTGTGAAGTTTCCTTTTTTTGACAATATTAAACTACTTGATTCGAAATTATTTTTTACGTTAATGAACATTAGATTCACTGAATCTTAAAGCATGAGCATATAAGTTGAACAATGAAATAAACTTTTCATATTAATTTCCATAGTTAGTCAGTTCACTTTACAGCAAAAAATCTTTAGTTATTAATTACAGTTGTAACCCACACACATGCGGGAGTATTTCTTCTTACCTCTGTTAACCATTGCATTGTAGTCAGAGTCCTGGCTCTGATTCTCAGCTGTGGTACTGAAGATAAGAATCTTAAAGCTACGTATTTTCTGCAATGTCAGGCGGCTGTGGGGAAAAATTTATATTATGTTAATAGTGGGTGAGTTTTTCACTTCCGCTGATTTTTATAAATTAATATCGCCACATAATGGCATCATTGGCTGCATCAGCTGCTGCAATAGTTGTGCTGTAAATTACTCGAATACAGGTTAATTCAAGGAAGGCGGACATGAAATCGGGATCACGTCTTACAAATTAAAAGTGCACAATAACATTAAATCAATATATTATCTGCTTAATTAGTACAAATATGCCTACATTTGCCAGCACACGCAAGATGTCTGTCTATGTGCAACCAAGACAAGAGAGGAAGTGAAGACGACTAAAAAATTAACAAAAGAGCATATCTTGTCGTCTCTTTACATCATTTTGTTATATTTCTTTGCCCTTGAAACTTACACAGAGAAATTATTATAATACAGATACATGAGAAAAATTTATATTATTCAATTTTTAAATGTCTCTTCTTTATAAATACTGTTTTTAAAGTCTTTTCTTATTATTTCACTAGGGATGCTATAAAAGGATAGGAATTTTTTTAAACCAGAAGAAAACATGTGGTAGAAACTGATTTTCCAGTGTCCACTTTCATGGACTTCCAAACATTTTCAGTAGAAGCAGCTTGTGGTTCTCTTGAAGCTGTGCTGTTTCTTGTTCATTTGTTGAATGTTGGATTTTTGAGCTAAAGTATCACATTGTACACAAGTGTCTTTGAACAATCATTTTACTATAATGTAGAATTTATGGTCAGCAGTTATGCCTAAGATGTCCTAGTTTATATTGGTAAAAGCACCCAAACTCAAGAAACTATTAATTTTGATATAGCATGATTAGATAACGAGAAAGTGGAAAACACTGATCAGCACTGGACAACTCTAAAAATGTTGGAGAATATTTATTGCTGGATACATTATCATTCTCCAATGCTGTCGTTATCAGTATAGCTCATGGTGAATCACACTTACCATAATACATTTCAGACTTTAAATATATAAAATCTAATTACTGGAACAGTCAGAAGATTCAGTATCCACAGTGAACTGAAGAAAACTAGAAACAGTAGCAGGAATAGTGGTGTAACCCCAACTACACAACTTCAGCTGCCAACATATAGATGTCTCTACATACAGTAGGAATCTGTGGTCCTATCTATGTGGTCACTACATGAATTGTGAATTGCTGGTACACCATTTGCACTTTTAACATAATGCCACTTGCTGAACAACATTCACATTGTGTTAATAACGTAAGGAGGTGTGGAGTAACACCACTTAGGCTTTACGGATCTCATATATCAATTAGTTTTTTTTTTTTTTTTTACAAAATCTGTAATACCATGACATGCCCCATGTCTGAGCAGTAGGAATCCATGGAACATAATGCCACTAGTACTAATAAAAAGATTTTCACTCTGTCAGATATATACATTTTTATCTATGCTCCACTAACAACTGTATGTTGTGATGTAGAATGTACAGTATACTACAACCATTTCCCCTGCATTCCTATCTCACTTGTGGATGGCACATGAGAACAACAGCTGAAGAGTGAAATGAAATTAAGTGCTAAATCTCACTTTTGTCAGGAGAATCAAGAAACGATGTACATTGAGGAGACAAAAGTCCTGGGATAGTGATGTGCACAAATACAGGTGGTGGTAGTATAGGTTGTTGTTGTTGTTGTTGTTATTGTGGTCTTCAGTCCTGAGACTGGTTTGATGCAGCTCTCCATGCTAATCTATCCTGTGCAAGCTCCTTCATCTCCCAGTACGTACTGCAACCTACATCCTTCTGAATCTGCTTAGTGTATTCATCTCTTGGTCTCGCTCTACGATTTTTACCCTCCACACTGCCCTCCAATGCTGAATTTGTGATCCCTTGATGCCTCAGGACATGTCCTACCAACCGATTCCTTCTTCTAGTCAAGGTTGTGCCACAAACTTCTCTTCTCCCCAATCCTATTCAATACCTCCTCATTACTTACATGACCTACCCACCTAATCTTCAACATTCTTCTGTAGCACCACATTTCAAAAACTTCTATTCTCTTCTTGTCCAAACTATTTATTGTCCATGTTTCACTTCCATACATGGCTACACTCAATACAAATACTTTCACAAATGACTTCCTGACACTTAAATCTATACCCGATATTAACAAATTTCTCTTCTTCAGAAACGCTTTCCTTGCCATTGCCAGTCTACATTTTATATCCTCTCTACTTCAACCATCATCAGTTATTTTTCTCCCCAAATAGCAAAACTCCTTTACTACTTTAAAGGTCTCATTTCCTAATCTAATTCCCTCAGCATCACCCGACTTAATTTGACTACATTCCATTATCCTTGTTTTGCTTTTGTTGATGTTCATCTTATACCCTCCTTTCAAGACACTGTCCATTCCTTTCAACTGCTCTTCCAAGTCCTTTGCCATCTCTGACAGAATTACAATGCCATCGGCGAACCTCAAAGTTTTTATTTCTTCTCCCTGGATTTTAATACCTACTCCAAATTTTTCTTTTGTTCCCTTTACTGCTTGCTCAATATACAGATTGAACAACATCGGGGAGAGGCTACAACCCTGTCTCACTCCCTTCCCAACCACTGCTTCCCTTTCATGCCCCTTGACTCTTATAACTGCCATCTGGTTTCTGTACAAATTGTAAATAGACTTTCACTCCCTGTATTTTACCTCTGCCACCTTTAGAATTTGAAGGAGAGTATTCCAGTCAATGTTGTCAAAAGCTTTCTCTAAGTCTACAAATGCTAGAAATGTAGGTTTGCCTTTCCTTAATCTTCCTTCTAAGATAAGTCGTAAGGTCAGTATTGCCTCACGTGTTCCAACATTTCTACGGAATCCAAACTGATCTTTCCCGAGGTCAGCTTCTACCAGTTTTTCCATTTGTCTGTAAATAATTTGTGTTAGTATTTTGCATCTGTGACTTATTAAACATAGGTTACACAAGGTATAAAAGGGCATTGCATTGGCAGAACTGTCTTTTGTACTCAGGTGATACATCTGAAAAGGTTTCTGATGTGATTACGGCTATACAATGGAAATTAACTGACTTTCAACATGGAATTGCACTTGGAGCTAGACATATGGGATATTCAGTTTCAGAAATCACTAGATAATTCAGTAGTCTGACATCCACACTGCCAAGACTGTGCTGATAATACCAAATTTGAGGCATTTGCTCTCACCATGGACAACACAGTAGCCCATGTCCTTAATGACAGACAGCAACAGAGTTTCTATAGAGTGGTTAGTGCTAATAGAGAAACAACATTGCATGAAATAAATGTACAAATCAATGTGAGATGTATGACCCGGACGTGTCCATTAGGACAGTGTGGCAAAACTTGGTGTTAATGGGCTAAGCAGCAGATGGCCAACACAAGTGACTTCGTTAACAGCATTACATTGCCTGCAGGCCTCTCCTGGGCTTGTGACCATAGATGTCTGGAAAACTGTGGTCTGTTCAGATGAGTCACAATTTCAGTTGGCAATAGCTAATGATAGGATCTGAGTGTAGTGCAAACACCAAGAAGTCCTAGACCCAAGTGATCAACAAAGCACTGTACAAACTGGTGCTGGCTCCATAACAGTGAGGTCTGTGTTTATATGGCATGGAGTGTGTCCTCTGGTCCAACTGAACTGACATTGACTGCAAATGGTTATGTTGACCATTTACAGCCATTCATGGATGTAATGTACCCAAACAATGATGAAATTTTTGTGGATGACAAAGCACCATTTCACTATGTACTTGCAAATGAAGTCCTAGAAACCCTTAATGAAAAAAATGCTAGCACTTGGTGTCTTCTGTGATTTATCCAAAGCGTTTGACTGTGTTGATCACCAGATTCTCTTTGGAAAAAGCAAAATTAGTAGGAATAAGTGGTGTTGCAGGCAATTGGCTACAGTCATACCTCCAAGACAGAAAACAAAATGTTGTCTTGACTAGCTCAGGTGGAGTATGTGACACTTCCTGAGATTCTGAATGGAGTTCCATTACATGTGGAGTGCCTCAGGGCTCAATTCTTTGGCCACTATTATTCCTGATTTTTATAAATGATCTACCATCATGTACAAGCCTGCTGTGTAAATTTACATTATTTGCTGATGATACTACAATTTTTATGAGCAGTAGAACAGACAACAATCTTGATGAACTCATTAATCACATACTCTCAGATGTGGTTAACTGGTTCAAGGTGAATGGTCTCTCATTAAATTCCAGTAAGACCAGCTTTATTCAGTTCTGTACAAAAACAGAAAAAGAGAGAGAGAGATAAGTGTGACATGTGGTAATCAACCAATAGAAAGAATGGAAACAACAAAATTTCTTGGAGTGCACATTGACAAGAAAATGAACTGGTCTTCACATATGATTGATCTCTGTAAGAGGCTTAGCTGTGCTACCTATGCTTTACGGGTTGTCACTACGTGTGTTGAACCTAACACTGCAAAAGTGGCATACTATGGCTATTTTCACTCTCTCATTGAGTACGGAACTGTTTTTTGGGGCAACCAACCATCAGCAAGGAAAGTGTACATTGCACAGAAGCGAGCTTTAAGAATTACATGTGGATTGCGCCCGAGAGACTCGTGTAGAAATAGCTTTCGAAAACTTAAAATATACACAATTACATGCCAACGTATTTTCTTCTCATATGTTTTCTTTGTAAAAATATAGAGATATTTCTACCAAACAGTAATTATCATGAGCATAACACATGGAGGAAGGATGACATACACAGCGAGCACAGAAATTTGAGCTTGGCGCAAAAGGGTGTCCCCTACACTGGAGCAAAACTCTTCAGTGCTCTTCCTCCTGAAATATAGACAGAGATTCATAACAAGAGTAAGTTTAAGAAAGCACTAAAAATATTTCTGCTAGAAAAACTTTTTATAGTCTAGATGAATTTTTAACTAAATAAATTGTAAAATTTTAATATTATATAATACAAGTTGACATAATGCCACGAAGAATGTTACTTAACCTGAGCTCTGTATCTGTGTGTGCTCTGTATCTGTTTTCTGTAGTGCTTTAATGATTCTAAGAAAATATGTATTTTCTTTTTCTGTATTGCTGCTCAAAGAATTTACTGTATAAATATGTACTCAAATTTCTGTATATGCTATAAGATTATCAGATTGTATTAGTAAAAAACTGACTCATTCCACGTCCTTGTGAATCCAACATAGTTGGACCTATGGAACACAAAATAAATCAAATCAAATCAAATCACCAGAACATTTTGGCCAGTTTGAGTGAATAATTTGGCCAACCAAATTTCATGACATGAATCCCATCTAACATTTACGGGACATAATTGAGAGGCGAGTTCACACACAAAATTCTGCACTGGCAACACTTTCATATTTATGGATGGCTATAGAGGCAGTAAATTTCAATGTTCCTGCAGGGGACTTTAAAGACTTGTTGAGTCCATGCCACACCGAGTTGCTGCACTATACTAGACAAAAGGAGACCTGATACAATATTAGGTGATACCCCATGACTTCTGTCACCTCACTGTATCTCTTGTATCTTTAGTACCAAAATCGTTATTTAAGTTTTTTAGGCTGTTTAATATTAAGCACTCTAATAAGTTAAAACATTATGACCATGCCCATAATAGCACGTTGGTTCTACTTTTGAATGCAATATACCAGTAATTTTGTGTGATCTAGATTTCGAAAGTCCTTGGTAGGTTTCTGGAGATATGTGGCACCACATGTCTATGAAGAGGTCATGCAATCTCTGTAAATTAAAGTTCACTGGTTAATGAACACACAGCTGGTGCCTGATAGCATTCCAGAAACGTTCCATAAGGTACAGATCAGGCGAAGACAGCAATATAAGTTCACTACCATGCTCCTCAAACCATTCTAGCACAATTCTAGCTTTGTGATGAAGACAGTTTTCCTGTTGGAAGATGCCATCGTTTTCAGGGGTTACACCAAACATGAAGGGAGGCATGTGGTCTGCAAAAATGTTTGCATAGACCCCAATAGGGCCCAGCTGTCATGGTACCTTTCATTACTACTGCAGGTCCCATGGAAGTCCAGCTGAGTGCCCTCCATAGCATAGTACTGCCCTCATCAATTTGCATCTGCAGCATGGTGCATATTTCAAGAAGTCATTTACCTGGATGATGGCATATCCAGAAATTGCCATCAGCCTGCTGTAACATGAAATTTTGTTCATCTGCCCAGGCTACATGTTTCCTGTTAACTTTACTCTGATGCACAAAGTATCTTTTTTAAGTAGTTGTGGTTCTATTAGGGAAATTAACTGCGGGGTAAAGGCTATTAGAGGACTGAAAACAACGTTACCGGTAATGAACTCATCTGTTCACACAATCTAGAATGTTTAAAGGAAGCTGATGTATTACTAAGGTTACCATGTATCCTTATGCATGTGGAAATGTCCACGTTTTTATTGTTTAGTGTAGTGTTCACATACATTTTTACAATTTCTGTTAAGGCCCACATTGTTTAGTTTTGATAATTAAGATCTTTTCATCTTGTTATTGAATTACATTGTCATGGACTTATGTGAAACAATCTATGAAATTTTTATTGGATAAAAATACTGAAACTGATAATGAAAAGTTTTTAAATCACTTTTCATATTTGAACAGATTCATAGCTACATATGATTGAAAATCTTACCGTGTCAGAAGCAGTACATTGAATCATCTAATAGTGAAAAATACTTCAGTACAATGCCAGCCCATACCGCTTCTATTGAGATGGTGTTCCCCATAATACAGTCACATAGGACAAAGGAGAGAACTAGACTGACAGCTGAATCTGTAAAAGGAATTGTTATGGTAAAATTTAATGTGAGTAAAATGTTATGTGTGTCACAAATACTACTAGTAGTATTTGCTCTTATACTCAATAACAGAAATCGTCTGAAATGTGACAAAGTGAACTTTAAATTCAATCTAAGATCCTTTCTTTTGGGTGGCTCCTTCTGTTTAGTAGACAACTTTAGTTAAAAGCTTGTAGTATTTGTCATCCAGTCCAGTGAAAGATATGCATGGGATGTGGGCTCTAAAGTAATGTAGATATGTGTGATGTGTATAATAGTCCTTACTTTTTGTTTCATTTAATTTTCCATTTTGAAATCCTAAAGGGGTTGGTCCAGATCTTAATAGAAACATGACAGTCACTGTTTCTACCATACTTTCTTATTTAAAACAAAGCAACATTCCAATCTAGTACCGATTGCATGGGCTATGGTACAGGTAACAGGTATGGCAACCATACTTTTATATTTTAAAAAAAGCACCACTGTCATATGATGTAAGTGATATTTGCCTTATTGTACCCTCTTATCACAATTCAGACTAGAATCACCCTAAAAGTGTGTTGATCAGTCCTGTTGAGTGTGTCCTTGTTTTGGGGTTTCAGAATATGATAACCCTATGTATTACTGTTGCTGTGCACCAAGTAAACACAGGAATCCATTTCTTAAACATAGAGAACTGTAAATTAGCAGCCTATTTCTCCAGGGAAAATCTGCTGATACCCCTATTTTCTGCTTAGATCAACAGTTGGAAGCATGTTCATGTGAACTGCTAGTACCAGAAAAGTAATTTATAATTGGTACAGTGTATGGAAACCCTCTGAGAGACTTCCACATATTTTTACAATAATTTGAGACATTATTTTGCCTCCCAGCAGACAAAGGAAAGCAAATGGTAGTCTGCAGAGATTTTAATATTAATTTTCTATAAGATTTTGATCAAAGGAACTATTTGGAAATGCTATTTAATGTTATGAAATGTGTGGTGTTGTTAATTTTCCCACCAGTATTACACATGAAAGTAGTACACAATAGACATTTTTTACAGATGAACACCTGGCAATAGGGCAACCAAGAGCAGAGGAAGACTTTAGTGCCATAAAACTGAATGATAAGTGTACTAACAGACAATCTGAAATTGGAAATATGTTCAATACTCATTTTTTAAATGTTGTGGAGAAAGTAGGATCTAGATCTTCACTAGAAGAGGCAAGGCTTCTAATAGAAGAGGCCATACCTGTGCAGTTTGAAACAACTGTATTTCCACGAACCTCTCCCTCTGAAATCAGTAAAATAATAAACTCACTGAAAAGTAAAAGCTCTTACGGAATTGATGGCATTTCCAGCAAGATACTTAAAGCTTGTTCCACACAGATAAGTAGGATTCTCAGCCACGTATGTAATACCTCTTTGGAGCAGGGTGTTTTCCCCAATAGACTGAAATATGCCATTGTAAAACCATTGCATAAAAAGGAGGATACGTCGAATGTCAACAACTATCACCCAATCTCTCTTCTGACAGCTCTATCAAAAATTTTTGAGAAAGTAACGTATTCAAGAGTAGCCTCCCATATATGTAAAAATAAAGTACTAACAAAATGTCAGTTTGGTTTTCAGAAAGGCTTTTCAACAGAAAATGCTATATACGCTTTCATTGATCAAATATTAAATGCTCTGAATAACCGGACATCACCCATTGGTATTTTTTGTGATATCTCAAAGGCCTTTGACTGTGTAAATCATGGAATTCTTTTAGATAAGCTAAATCATTATGGTTTGAGGGGGGCAGTGCACAAATGGTTTAATTCATACTTAACTGGAAGAATGCAGAAAGTTGAAATAAGTGGTTCATGTAATGTTAATACAACAGCTGATTCCTCAAACTGGGGGGCTATCAAGTACGGGGTCCCACAGGGTTCGGTCTTAGGTCCTTTACTGTTCTTGATATACATTACTGACTTACCATTCCATATTGATGAAGATGCAAAGTTAGTTCTTTTTGCTTATGATACAAGTATAGTAATAACATCCAAAAACCAAGAACTAAGTGATGTAATTGTAAATGATGTTTTTCACTAAATTATTAAGTGGTTCTCAGCAAACGGACTCTCTTTAAATTTTGATAAAACACGGTATATACAGTTCCGTACAGTAAATGGCACAACTCCAGTAATAAATATAGACTTTGAATAGAAGTCTGTAGCTAAGGTAGAATTTTCAAAATTTTTAGATGTGTCCATTGATGAGAGGTTAAACTGGAAGCAACACATTGATGGTCTGCTGAAACGTCCGAGTTCGGTTACGTATGCTATTAGGGTTATTGCAAATTTTGGTGATAAGAATCTCAGTAAATTAGCTTACTATGCCTACTTTCATTCACTGCTTTCGTATGGTATCATATTCTGGGGTAATTCATCGTTGAGTAGAAAAGTATTCATTGCTGAAAAATGTGTAATCAGAATAATTGTTGGAGCCCACCCACGGTCATCCTGTAGACATCTATTTAAGGATCTAGGGATCCTCACAGTAACCTCACAGTATATATATTCACTTATGAAATTTGTTGTTAATAATCCAGTCCAGTTCAAAAGTAATAGCAGTGTGCATAGCTATAACACCAGGAGAAAGGATGATCTTCACTATGCAGGGTTAAATCAGACTTTGGCACAGAAGGGGGCAAATTATGCTGCCACAAAAGTCTTTGGTCACCTACCAAACAGCATCAAAAGCCTGACAGATAGTCAACCAACATTTAAAAATAAATTAAAAGAATTTCTAGATGACAACTCCTTCTACTCATTGGCTGAATTTTTAGATATAAATTAAGGGAGGGAAAAAAACTAACTTAAGCATTAGTGTCATGCAATATTTTGTGTAATGTAATATCTTGTACGGACATCTTTCATTAACCTGACATCTTCCACATCATTACGAAGTGTCGTATTCATGATCTATGGAACAAGTATTAATCTAATCTAATCAGTAATTTATCATATAGTGAATGGCTTCTCTGATCATGATGCACAAATAGCCATATTAAACAACTTACCTTATTACAGTGAGGAGATATCATGGAAGACAGGATAATCAATGAACAGACCTTATGAAAAGCTGATTGGAAGGAATTGCGTAATGCTACAGATGTTGTTTACAAATTTAATTAATTTATAAGTCAGTTTCTACTAATATTTAACTGCTGCTTCCTGAGAAAACAATAATTCACCATACTAACATGACACCAAAAAAAGAGCTATCGTAAAAAAAAAAAAAAAAAAAAAAAAAAATACTGTGTAAGGAAAAGGAAATGGTTTGTACAAACAGAGAAGTAGGCCTGATTTCATTTTGCAAGAAATAATGTACTGACTGAACGAATATTAAGCCAGCCAGAGTGGCCATATGTTTCTAGGTGCTAGAGTCTGGAACCGAGCGACTGCTACGGTCGTAGGTTCGAATCCTGCCTCGGGCATGGATGTGTGTGATGTCCTTAGGTTAGTTAGGTTTAAGTAGTTCTAAATTCTAGGTGACTGATGACCTCATAAGTTAAGTCGCATAGTGCTCAGAGCCATTTGAACCACATATATTAAAAAACGTGATAATCTTTGGTAGTATTCAGGTAATCTGTGAAGGATTTCAAATTGGCCTTAACATTAAGTAGTCTGTTCCTGTTATGAAGGAGCAGAAGAACAGATAAAAGAGCCTTCTGGGAAAAGGATGAGATGCACTTGACTATGGAAGTTTAAGCAGAAGAGATGTAATATAGACAAAGAATATGTATGTCATTCTGGAAAACTTTAGATTAAAAGGAGAAGTACCTGACACTGCTCTCTTAAATTTTATGAGAAAGCAGGTTAAAGCAATATGAAGCAAATGTTCAAAACGTCCTGGGAAATTGGTGACTTTGGTGTTCAGAATGCATCTGGTTGTCAACCTAATGAGTGTATGGAGGTGGAAGGTGACTTCTGAACACCTATCATCTCTTTTCATGAGTGAGATATTATGTCATGACATTTGGAAAATGTAAGTTTCAGGAAATGCCATAGGCAAAATTCGGTTCTTACTCAGGCTACTGAAAAGATGGAAGTTTATGATGCTCAGTCTGTCATACATTACATCCCTAGTGTTCATCATGGAATTTTTTTGTGACTAAAACCAAGACATTTGAACAATGGACACAACTATTATGAGAGTGATGAATATTTAAGAAGTTTCAAGCAAACGAAAAGGAAAGAATATTTGGGTTGAACATTCTCTTGACAATGAGATCATTAGAGATGGAGCACAAGCTCAAATTGCAAGGACAGGGAAGGGAATTGGCTGTGCCCTTTCCAGTGGAACCATCCCAGCATTTGCCTGGAGAAATTTAGATAAATCATGGAAAACTTCAATCTGGATGGCTGGACACGTGTTTGACTGTCATACTTCTGAATGCAGTCATCACAGTAAAATCATGTAGTAACTCATATGGCAGTTTCTTAATTCCTTTGTATCAGCCAATGTTGATCAAGCTCATGAATAATAGCTCATGAATATTATCTACACAAAAGTACACAATTGAAAATCATCATATGAGGGAGGCTTGAAAAATTCTCAGAACATAATAGAAAAAAAGTACTTGCATCACTGCACCTTTTTTTTATTTTTCAATGTAGTCTCCTTGTGGATTAACACACTTGGTCCAATGATGTTCCAGTGCCTTGATCCCACCTTGAAAATTAATTTCCTCCAGGCCTGAAAAATAGTTCCCAACTCTGGCTATCAGTTCTTTGTTTCAAGTGAATCTTTGTCCACTAAGAAAAATTTTCAGTTTTGGGAAGAAATGGAAGTCTGATGGAGCCATGTGGGATGAATAAGGTGGGTGTAGCAACAATTTATATCTTTGTTCTTGTAATTTTATCATGGTAACAGCACATGTGCAGGCACGCATCAAGAGTTGCAACACCCGTCTTGCTGATAAGTTTTTCATTTCTAATTCTTCAGTTAAAATGTTAAAATGTGATATACCCATTCAGATGGCATCTGAAAATCATGAGCAATACCACGCACTTTCAAGCGGTGATCCTCCATGACCATTTTGTGCACTTTTGCAATAATTTCTTGAGCAATGTCACATCTTGGCTGACCACTGTGTGGATCATCATCTAAGCTCTCCCAACCAAATTTAAATTCGTTTGTCCACTTGGAAACAGTTGAATATGAAAGAGCAGAATCCCCTAGTATATTCTGGAAATCAGCATCAATGTCCTTTGCTTTCATACCTTTCATTACGAAGTACTGAATCACTGCCCGAATCTACACTATCACGTTGCCTTCCTCAATCGGAAACAAGCTGAGGAGGCTCAGGTGAAACCCTTCTCTTCTCCGAATCATGAGGGCTACAATGCTGACTTTACTATGAGGAAGCTAGAACATGCTCTCAGTTCATCTTGATCGTCCACCCCAGAGCCAGACATCTTTCCATATACAGATGTTGCAGCACCTTTCTCTTGCGGGCAAGCACTTTCTGCTTAACACATACAACCGCATCTGGACAGAGGGCACCTTACTTGGACACTGGCTTGAAGCCACCATCAAACCGATACCTAAGCCCCCTTTTCTGTAGCTGCCACCCCATTCCTCCAGCTGTGTTTGCCAGGTGATGGAATGTACGATTCATGCCTTGCTGGTGTGGTGGCTCGAGTCTTGGCATTGACTAAGAAATGAACTGTGTGGATTTTGAGTGCAGCATTCTGCAGTTGACCGTCTCATTACTTTGTCCACCCATGTCATGAATGGTTTTCTGTGGAAATCCCAGACTGTGGCTGTGTTTTTCAGTTTCAAGAAGGCATATGACACCTGCTGGAGAACTGGAATCCATCATACTCTTTACACGTGGTGCTTCCATGGGTGCCTGCCCTGTTTTCTTAGGACATTTTTACAAGACTGAGTTTTCAAGCTGCATGTGGGTTCTTCCATGTTGGACACCTTTATCCAGGAAAATGGTGTGCCTCTGGGTTCTGTCCTGAGTGTCGTCCTCTTAGCTATCGCCATTAACTCTATAATGGCCTGTCTCCCACCAGACATCACAGGCTCTCTTTTTTGTAGATGATTTTGCCACCTATTGCAGTTCTCCATGGACCTTTCTCACTGAGCAGCTTCTTCAGTCATATCTTGATTGTCTTTACTCTTGGAGCATTGAGAATGGCTTTTGATTTTCCCCTGACAAAGCTGCCTGTATGCATTTCTGGCAGCGCACAGGGTTTCTCCCACCATCTTTACATCTTGGGCCTGTTGCCCTTCCATTCATTGAACTACAAAATTTCTGGGGGTCATGCTCAGTAGGAAACTCTCTTAGTCCTCCCATGTGTCTTACCTGGCAGCCCACTGCATGTGGCCCCTCAATCTCCAATGTGTCCTCAATGGTACTTCCTGGGGTGCTGATCGAACCATTTGTACCAGTCCCTTGCGCGTTCAAAACTCGACTATGGGTGCTTTGTTTATGCATCTGCACACCCATTCCTCTTACACCGTATCAACACTATCCATCATCGTGGCATCTGTTTCGCCACAGGTGACTTTTATACCAGCCCGGTTGAGAGTCTGTATGCTGAATCTGGTGAATTACCATTGTCCTACTGCTGTGACTTTCTTCTCAGTAGGTATGCATGGCGTTTGTGTCTCATGTGTGGCCACCCCTCCTGTGCCTCCTTCTTTGATGATTCCTTTGATCACCAGTATGGGGCATGTCCCTGTTCTCTGTTACCTCCTGGAGTCTGCTTTCAGCACTTGCTACGGCTGCTCAGCTTCACACTACCTGCAATGTTCCCAGTGGGTGTTAACCCTTCACCACCTTGGCTTTGTGAAGCAACCTATGTTAACCTTGGCCTTCATTTGCTTCCTAAGGACACTACTCCAGCCTTGGTCTATCATCTCCAGTTTCACAACCTTCACATGGAATTTTGCAATAGTATGTTTGTCTACACTGATGGCTCTTGGACTGACCATGGGTTTGGGTGTGCCTTCATCATTGGCACTCGCATCTTTTGTTATCGGCTTTCAGCGCACTCATCAGTATTTACAGCCGATCTCTTCACCTTGTATCAGACCACACAGTACATCCAGCAACACAGACTTTTCAACTGTGTCCTCTGCTCAGACTCACTGGGTGCCCTTCAAAGTCTATGTGCGCTGTACACTGCTCATCCCTTAGTGCAGTGGATCCAGGGGAACTATCACTTACTCACTCTTCATGGAGCCAGTGTGATGTTTCTGTGGGTCCTTGGTCATGTTGGTTTGCCAGGAAATGAGGTTGCTGACACTGCTGCCCAGGCTGCAGTCCTCGTACCTCAGCCCCCAAGTACCTGTATTCCCTCCGATGATCTCTGCATTGTCATCTCTCAGGAGGTGGTGTCTCTTTGGCATCACCAATGGTCCTCCCTTCACAGGAATAAGCTTCATCTTATTAAGCCTCTGCCAGCATCTTGGATGACCTCCTCTCAGCCCTCCTGCTGGGAGGAGATTATTTTAACTCTGCTGCATATTGGGCACTGCCTTTTTAGCCATCAACATTTTCTAAGTGGTGCTACCCCACCACTCTGTACACATTGTGCCCAAATATTAACTGTCTATCACATCCTGTCGGAATGCCCTTTTTTTAACCATTTACGTTCCAGCTTGGGTTTGACATCTGATTTATCACCTGTTTTAGCAAATGATGCGCGGACTGTCAACCATGCTTTACTTCTTAATCGGCCACATAAATATGGCAAAGGCCATTTAATTTCAAGTTTTGGACCTCCATTAATGTACAGTGCTTTTTTTGGCCTTTTTCCATTTGCCTGTTTTTAGCTGTATCCTCTTCTGTCCCTTGGGACAGATGTATAGACATGTAACTCCTCTCTGTGTTCTTGTTCTATAGTTTTGACTTGGCCGTGTTTGACCCCAGTTGTTTGTTTGCACTCTAAAGCACAACAAAAAAGAGTTTACAACTAGCGAGCATACTGCTCACTCTACATGTTAAGTGTTTGTTAACATGTACAAAAAATGACGTATATGTGCTGACTGAAGTGACGAATGAAAATTGTCACCAAGGCTGGGATTCAAACCCAGGTACCCTGCCCACTAGGCAGATATGATAACCAGTACACTATCCTGGCACAGTGGCTTTGCAGCACTGCATGGACCACCCTATCACACCTCCCTCCTCTATCCAAATTCCCATTTATGCCTCAGCCCACTTGGTATTTTGACCCTACACTATTAGTGGTTAGACATGTACCCAGAGAGCAGGACATCTGGGTTCAAATCCCAGCCTTGGTGCAAATTTTCATTCATCACTTCAGTTTCCACATACGTTTGTATCATAGAAGACTGAGACTTGAAAAGGTCTTTGGAAACATATAATTTCATTTGATTAAAGTACTAAAAGTGCTGTATCATTTGTATATGACTTTCTTGTGAACTTCTAATTGAGAAATAGTTATGCTCATTGACTGAGATGAATAGGTAACACTGTTATGGCAAACTGTTACATATTATGTTGACTTAACATATCTTAAGTAAGTTACATATGCCTCTCAACTATGACACCTCCATGAGTGCAGGTGATGTAGAATGAGAAGTCTTCTCATGTAACACATGTGTGTGCATTCCGCATTTAGATGGTTGCGACATCATGTACTTTACGTCCAGCACAGAAGACATGGATAGCATGGAAATTTTCATATCATCAATATCATGCAGCACGTGGCCAAATGCAGTAGAAAGGAGAGGAAAGAGAGGCACCCTAATTAAACAGTGATTTAATAGATCTGGTATCTGAATAAATTACATAGAAAATTGGCCCTCTAATACTGGACCACCCATACCTGCAGTCATAAATGTCCTAGTAGGATGGTAGTTGCAATCAAATTTGAAAGTCAACTCTGTCTTCCTGGATGTCTTAGTTGCTAAATTTTTAGCAGCCGTGAGAAGCAGAATTGTTGTAGATGAGCAGCATTCACTCAGCCTATTTGGATATACATTTATCTGAAATAGGTGACCAGATTTTCTGTCCTTTACAGATATCTAGGTGGGCCTGCACCTGCAGACACTGTTGAATTTCTGTTCCACTTGAGCCACTTTGGATGTTGTGGATAAGTGCGTGCACCACTCGTAATTTGCTTTTAGGTAGAGGCATGGCTTCATGCACTATCTTGCTGTCTCACCAAAGTGTCCATGTTACCAACATTTTTAATTTTGTCAGTTAATGTTATGGCTTCATTAGTGGCTGTTATCTTCCTGCCTCTATAGCCTGGGATTCTGCCTAGCTAACTCGAGCACCAGTTGGCTCATAGATGGCTCTGCGTGTGGTGCTTGCACTTGTGGTGAAGCAATGCATGGGTCTTGATACACTGCCACTGCAAATAACTGAATTCACAGGGCCTCCTGCCATAACCTCCTTAACTGCTGGACATGAATTATTGGCAATATCATCAGCATTGTGTGCCAAGTCATCTGTGAAGGTGGAAAAAATAATCCTAATATTCTCTGGCAGTCTTCATAACCAAAAAATCTTCAGAGATTGCTCAAACTGAAGTTCATTGCTCACTGGCAAGAGAAGTACTTGTGAAGGGGAATCACTGGAACACACTTTACTTCCAATAATTCCATGGAGTTATGACTCAGGTGGTAACACAAAACATTAATTACTGCATACAAGTGTTGGTGGAAATCATAGCCCAATTGCTCCATAACACTCTAATCCAGCTGTGCTATAAATAATGTAAATTGTACCATGTCCAACACTGGTCCATTTAAATAAAAGATGGCTTCCACCTGTGTTAGCCTTTGTGGGCCTAAACGATCAAAGTCTGAAGTTATTGTTCCTGTTGCAGTTGTCTGTGCCATTGTTGTTGTTGTCTGATGGATGCCATTGTTGTTGTTTTCTGATGGTCAAATGGTTTATTTCCCCAACCCAAAATGCATTTTATTCCAAAGATATTTGCTCCATTTCACAGACAGCCAATAATGACAGAAGTTACAGTCAGCTAATGAAAACATTCTGATATGAATGGCATATTATGTATAGTGTGCTGATTCATCTGGTTTAAATACAGATCAAATGTGTAGAATAAATTTCCATTACTTTACGTCTATGGTCCCAAACTTTTTGTCAGCAGATCACCAGTTTCAGTCTACAATGCCATCTTCAGAGCTGCAGCAAAATATGGGAAAACAAAAATACAATCTTGTTTACAGCTTAAAACGATAAAATGGACTGTAATGAAAAGTACTACTGACATACATATACATTTGTGTGATTTAAGTATGAAGAGGCACACTTGTTTTGTAAAAACAATGTCCTAATGTACTGCAGCCATAGTGGCATCGTCAAATAATAAATGCAAAATCAGCACTGGCATGATCAAATATCTATAAGTAACAGATTATGCAAAAGTCATCTTGTCAGCAGTACTACAGTTCCAAACAAGCTTCCGTACAGAAGCCACAAGATGTTTGAGTCCTAAGTTCACCAAATGTTGCTACTACACTCCTGGAAATTGAAATAAGAACACCGTGAATTCATTGTGCCAGGAAGGGGAAACTTTATTGACACATTCCTGGGGTCAGATACATCACATGATCACACTGACAGAACCACAGGCACATAGACACAGGCAACAGAGCATGCACAATGTCGGCACTAGTACAGTGTATATCCACCTTTCGCAGCAATGCAGGCTGCTATTCTATCATGGAGACGATCGTAGAGATGCTGGATGTAGTCCTGTGGAACGGCTTGCCATGCCATTTCCACCTGGCGCCCCAGTTGGACCAGCGTTCGTGCTGGACGTGCAGACCGCGTGAGACGACACTTCATCCAGTCCCAAACATGCTCAATGGGGGACAGATCCGGAGATTTTGCTGGCCAGGGTAGTTGACTTACACCTTCTAGAGCACGTTGGGTGGCACGAGATACATGCGGACGTGCATTGTCCTGTTGGAACAGCAACTTCCCTTGCCAGTCTAGGAATGGTAGAACGATGGGTTCGATGATGGTTTGGATGTACCGTGCACTATTCAGTGTCCCCTCGACGATCACCAGAGGTGTACGGCCAGTGTAGGAGATCGCTCCCCACACCATGATGCCGGGTGTTGGCCCTGTGTGCCTCGGTCATATGCAGTCCTGATTGTGCGCTCACCTGCACGGCGCCAAACATGCATACGACCATCTTTGGCACCAAGGCAGAAGCGACTCTCATCGCTGAAGACGACACGTCTCCATTCGTCCCTCCATTCACGCCTGTCGCGACACCACTGGAGGCGGGCTGCACGATGTTGGGGCGTGAGCGAAAGACGGCCTAACGGTGTGCGGGACCGTAGCCCAGCTTCATGGAGACGGTTGCGAATGGTCCTCGCCGATACCCCAGGAGCAACAGTGTCCCTAATTTGCTGGGAAGTGGCGGTGCGGTCCCCTACGGCACTGCGTAGGATCCTACGGTCTTGGCGTGCATCCGCGCGTCGCTGCGGTCCGGTCCCAGGTCGACAGGCACGTGCACCTTCCGCCAACCACTGACGACAACATCGATGTACTGTGGAGACCTCACACACCACGTGTTGAGCAATTTGGCGGTACGTCCGCCCGGCCTCCCGCATGCCCACTATACGCCCTCGCTCAAAGTCCGTCAACTGCACATACGGTTCACGTCCACACTGTCGCGGCATGCTACCAGTGTTAAAGACTGCGATGGAGCTCCGTATGCCATGGCAAACTGGCTGACACTGATGGCGGCGGTGCACAAATGCTGCGCAGCTAGCGCCATTCGACGGCCAACACCGCGGTTCCTGGTGTGTCCGCTGTGCCGTGCATGTGATCATTGCTTGTACAGCCCTCTCGCAGTGTGCAGAGAAAGTATGGTGGGTCTGACACACCGGTGTCAATGTGTTCTTTTTTCCATTTCCAGGAGTGTATATGCATACACAAGTTACAAATGATTAATTGAACAACGTAAAATAAAGGGAAGATAGAATCAGTAAAGCCTGTAATTTGCTTATAAGATATAAGAGGCATTACCGTAATAAAAAGCAATTAAATAAAACACTATGAAAGTTAGATTGTTGAAAGCAGGAAGAGTTAAGAGACAGTAATGGACATATAATCAAGTGCCATTATTATAGATAATATCATAAATAATAAACAGCTCCCATAGTGCACAGAATAATATAAATACTATTAAACAAGTAGCTAAAGAAGACACAATGAAAAAAAACATATTGCCGCACGTAATTAGCGCCCTCTTTTAGCTGTAACACTAGAATTACACATACGCAAGAAGTGGTTAGAGGAATGTGAGCACCAGAGGGACCCTAATACCTGGCAGCATGCCATTGCAAGAAAAGAATGATAAAACTCCATACCAGTGCATGAACAAGATTATCTAGTTAATGCAGTATATTATATAAACAGAGAAGGAACAAGGAAATAGTAGAGTTATGCATACGTTGTTCAATTAATCATTGAAGACATGTGTATGTCTACAGTAGTGACATGAGGTGAACTTACAACACAAACATCTTGTGGCTACTGTACGGCAGTTTGTTTCGAACAGTAATGCTGCTAACAAGATGACTCTTGCATTTGCTGTTATTTGTATATTTTTGACGATGCTGGTGCTGATTTTACATTTAACATTTGACAATGCCACTATGGCTGCAGTACATTAGAACATTGTTTTTATAAAACAAGTGTGCCTCTTCATACTTAAATCACACAAATGTATATGTATGTCAGTAGTACTTTTCATTACAGTCCATTTCATCGTTTTAAGCTGTAAACAAGATTGTATTTTTGTTTTCCCATATTTTGCTGCAGCTCTGAAGATGGTCATTGTAGACTTAAACTGGTGATCTGTTGTCAAAAAGTTTGGGACCATAGTCGTAAAGTAAAGGATATTTATTCTATATTTGGGTCACTGTTTTATTCGCGACAGTGTTGCAGCTTGTGAAACAAATGTGTAGTGTTCTGCCACCTCAGTCAGTTTGCTTCCTAGTGTAGCCAATGGCTCCTCAAGATCGACCCCTCCAAAACCAAGGCAATAATTATAGGACAAATCATCCATTCATCCACCTCCATGACTTCTACTTTACCCTTTACAAATGTCTTACCCTGTTGACTAACACACTGAAGTATCTTCGAGTAACCATCAATCAGCAACTAACATGGAAACCTTGCCTACTAAGCAACCTACAGAATGTTCACAACATATTAAAACTACTAAAACTATTAACAGGCCAAACTTCAGGATTACAACCCTCCACTACTCTCCACACCAAAAAAATATTGATCTAATACATCTTGCACTATGCCAATGTTCCATGGATATCTGCCCCACGAAATTTCTGTAAGCCTCTCCAGATGTTCAAATGTCATGCAATCCATCTTGCTTCCTTTATCTGTTTACCTTCCCCCATACGGATCCTCTATCGTCTTATCAAATTCACATCCTTCCTCATCCACACTGAACACTTCTGCATCTCCTATGGTATCCATAAACTAGATTTCGATAACCACATTGTCTCGCCTCTGACCACCAATGCTGGTATGCTGCCACGCAATCATAAACACATCCCTTCACCCGTACACCTACATGCTTTCTGTATCCTATTCCAATGCAGTGTCAACCAACTTCCTCTTCCAGACAATAAGAACCACCTCAATATTTATCCCTCCTATGACTTTAACTGTTCCCCTCCTATCCCACTCCACACCAGAGCTGCTCTCTCCTTTCCTTCCACACCCATCCACATCCCTTTCTTCTTGTTCCACTAGCCTCCCCACACACCCTCTGTATTCCTTCTGCTCCATCTCCTATCTGTCATCTCCATAGTTTCTCCATCTTTTGACTCTATAGATGAATATCTTAACAGAGGCTGTTAAGCCAGCTTAAGTAAAAATGTCTGTTAGATTTTGATAGCACTAGGACACAACAGTCAAGATTAGGTATTTTGTGTACGATAGATTTATTAATAGTGCATAACAATGTTTCATTATGACAGCATGATGATTCTGTAAATATTAGCTGTTCAAGTTTACCACATTATATTCACCTATTTCAACAATCTCCTGAGAAATGATCTGGGTAGTAAGTATTATATTCAGATGTTTTATGTTTTTAAGTTATACTTTCTGACATGTTCCACATCCACAAGAATCATCTCAGTTTGTGCATCTACAGAACTAAAACTGAATTTAATCTAATCTAATCCCAGTCTCTTTACTCATGATCCCCAACATCTATAGAACAAAAATGTTTTCAACATTAGTTCCAGTACAGTACTCATGGCTCTCGCATCACAGTCATGAACTGGGGCCGAGGCAGATTCAGATAAGATTTTACTGTCTGACAATAATTTATGGATTTGTAGTTTCAGCTAGATGATGTCAACTATGGACAAATGGTAGTTACTTTTATTCTGAAGAAGGTTGGGTTATCCCGACTGAGACCTAAGTAAATTCTAGGTAAATGGTGCAACTGAGGCTGTTGGTTATTAAAATTAAAATTAATCTATTGAACATATTCTCTCCCCTTACAATACTTCTTACCCAGTGCAGGTCCTTCAGATGTTAAGTGAAAGTGCAGTGCTTCAGTCCTTTCTTCACAGAAGAATATCACCCCATCACAACAGTGTTTTTTAAATTATATATATTTTTTGCTTTTTTCACTGTCGATTGTTAATCTTTTTTAATTTTGGAACATAAATAGTCCTTATATCTTTGTTTTTCTATTATCCTTGTTATCTCTCGATGAATGCCCTTGGCTGAAGAGCAGAGTATTGCACCACTGGTGCCCCCCCCCCCCCCCCCCCCCCCCCACACACACACACACATACGCACTCATATGGGGGGTGAAGGATGAAATAATAATAAAGAAAAAAAAGGAAAAAAAAATAGTTTTCTGCAATGTTGGTGGGAAGATTTTGGTCTACTGCCATAATTTGTGGAAACATTATGTGCACTTGCCACAGTGACAGCAAGACAGATAAAAAACAGTGACCCATTTGTGACAGCTGTCGAAACACACAGGTGTACAAAAGGACAGGAAAAGAAAGCATTCCATATAGCATGATGTACATAAAAATTTATTGCCAAGGTTAAATATACTGTATGGAAGCTGAACCTTCAGTTGTGATAATATTAAGCCTAAATCAATGTAAATATTCTTGTATGTTTAAAGACATGTACTGTAAATCATAATGACTTGTCCAATATCATATTGTATACCTTGTACAACAAATGACCAAAAGGACCAATAAAAATGTAATGTACTGCAATGTTGCGTGTGTACTACAGCCTAATGCATTAGTTACTTTAAGAACATGATTACCATGTATCGTGTTCCTTTGTCAAGGTGTCATGCACAATGTGTGAAGATTAATATGAATAACATGTTGGTTGCTTTGCTTCAGGAAAATGCATACTACATATCCTGTTACAATATTAAAGTTACGTACAGAGCATGTGAAGTTTTCTCCTGCTTGAAATGGCAGGAATTAAGACCCATCTGGGAAATTTATGTGGAAAAGAAATGGTGATAAAACTGGCGTTTGTCTATGACAGGTAACCAAACATATTTACAGTGTGTTTTGCTGTATTTATATTGGTTTTTACCTTTGTGGTAAGAATCTTTGACATTAGGTTATGCTATAAATTAATCTTTTACTTATTTCACATTCACAGACTCGTAAACAGATTGCCACCTATCATCCTAACTTAGATCTCAGGGTATGTTATAGATAAGTCTGTCACCTCAGCCAGTATTCTGTGGGGCAGTGGGGGGACACTATCACACTTTATCCATATTTTACAGAGTAAAAGAAAGGCAAGAACAGTATTTGCAGATACCAGTAATTAACTGTTTGTCTCCTTGCATGTGGCCTATCTCATTGCCTACAATTTTTGGTGTAAACATTTCTTTTTTCCCCTTTTGTGAGGCAGTGTGATATGGTGAGCACTCTCCCACTGCCACCCCCAGCTCCCGCCCTGCCTCCCTCCGCACCACCCAAAAAAAACAGAACCGTGATTCAGGTATAGTTGTTAGGTTGAAGAATCAAACTCGTGTCCTCATTATGGTGTAAATTCTTTGTCAAGCTATGAGGTGCAATTAGGTCGATTTCAGTTCAGGAATAAATGTGTTTTCTTGAGATAAGAAATTTTACAGAATTATTAAGTGACCATCAGTTTATCATAATTGATATTTATATATTTAGAGTTGCAAGCAGAACTCTGGACATTGCAAAAGACAGGACGTGACTGTTGTGACCACCATGGACAGCAGTGCATGATCTGCAATGTACTCCTATGCTGGCCACAAGTTTGTTCTTGAGGTAGGGCTTTCAATTCCTTCACCAATGCAGTTGACAGTTGCAAGATGGTTGTTGGTTCATGTGGATGTGCTGCAGTATGTCTCCCCAATACACCCATACATGCTAGATTGGAATTAAGGCAAGGGAATGGACAGACCAGCCCATTTTCCAAATATCTTCCCATTCCAAGAGATCTAGTGCTTAGTCATCCCTGAAAATGAAGTCAGGGCTGAATACACTCTTGGAAAGACAAACATCTGGAAGGAGTAGTGTCACAATGATGATGACCTGTGAGTGTACCATGTTCAAAGATTAGGGAGTAGTACACCCATGCAACATTATGGTTCACTACACCATAACACCTAAAACACCAAAATAATTATGATTGACAATGTTCCTGGGTGCATTACATGTGACTTCATGGAGAGAGCACATAATTCACCCCAACAACATTGCCAAACATACTCATTTTGGTGGTCTAGTTGTTATGGTTATAACAGTACAGCCTCCCCAAGGACTCATATGAAATGTCTGATACCACTTCTTTTTTTAAGACAAAAGGAAAAAGAAAAGAAAAAAGACAAAAAAGGAGAAATATGCATCTGGATAGTTATCAGACAATTCAGTGCTTCCTAAGGCCTTGTATGTGTGTGCAATATAAATCATTCTGTCCTATTTGATAAAAAAAACTTGATATTCATTATGAAGGCATGTGAAATGTTCTGGAACAACCTGCATTGTCATAATTATTGGCAGATTGTTGTCATTGATAAAATTATGTACATATACTAAGTTAAGTAACTAACCAAGTAATTGAAATAATAAGTCGTTAGCAAAACTCAATGTTTCTAATTAACAAAATGGTAATCTAAAAATCCAATAACAGAAGACCTCACTATTTTGAGAAACTGCTTAAAAGTTATTACCAAGTGACATATTTTCATTTGTTATTTATTTTTATGTCTTCCTCTGTAATTAAAATTCTTTGCAATTACATTTCTAATTAACTCTCCAATTGTTTACATCTCACAGTTTTCCAATTTCCAGAATTTGAGGCCTTATTTGTGCATTGTATGTATGTAATCAGATAAAGCACGGGCTCTGACTACCATTAAATACTAGTAACCAAATCCAAACTGTAATTAATTACATAACTAAAATAATACAAGAGACATTATTGTAATTAGAGTTCAGAATGATTTTCTTATGGAAAACTAAAGATATTACTATAAAAAATTGTCATTGAATATTGTATTTTATTCCTTATTTGGCTGTAACATCAGTTTCTTTATGTTTTGTAAATTTTAATTGTAACATCAGAATTGTACAAAATTAACAATGCTTTATTTTGGAAGTTATTGTTAAAATTCTATATAAAGGGATGCTGTGGGTGTCAGTTTTGAAGTTACTTTTGGAAGTCAAAGATATCAGTAAGTCTGTCCATGTTTTATTTACATGACGAGTGTGCAGTCCAGATGTAAATTAATGTGAATACATTTTGTGAAGCACAAAAATTTCATATTCATTCATCAATGGAACAGACAGAGGAAACTTAAGTTAAGTAACATTCAGCATGAGTCATTACATGGTGTGTAGGAAGGCACAATTTTGCATGGACATACTGCCTTCAAATCTTTGAGCACAGTACACTCACAAGTCAATCACTGTGATGCTCTACTCCTTCCCAATATTTGGTTTTTAGGAGAGCATTAGGCCCTGATAATAATACGTGGCTTCATCAAACAGTGCAGGTGGAGGAACTCTTGGAATGTGAGGATATTTACGGAATGGACTGGCCTGGCCATTACACCAACTTAAATCCTGTTGAGTGTTGGGAAGATGCACTGTGGTATGGCCACATCCACCAAAAACCATCCAATTGTTGTCAAATCCACCGGTGTTGGAATGGAACACCATACCATAAGAACTTCTTACAAACCTTGAGACAACGTTGGAGCACACTGCAGAGCATGAATTGCTATCCATTACACACCCTAGTAAGACCCATGTCCTGCCTTTTGTAATGCCCAGAGGACCATCATAAATCATGGTGACTTCAAGATAATTATTGTCTTTGAATGAAAACATCATTTCTGTTTATATCATCATGTATTTATTTCAATTACTTTCTGCACTATATTCAAGTAGTTATTTCTCTGTAAGGTTTCATCAAGCTATGTTACTTGCAAGTGACACATCATGTGAAAATTACTTGTGTCCTTACGTTTTCCAATCCAATGTAGTATGAACTTATGAGCCTGTGCATGCTTCCACGGCCCTGTTGTTGTTTACTGTGGCATGAAACTAATAGGTATTGTACACTCTGTTGCATGTACAACATGGTCCCAATCATGAGATCTGAGGTATATGCAGAACCATTTTCCTATTACCATCTCCATGTTGTCAACAACTTGTTCTTCTTACTGCCCTATTGCCGTTATCCACCTGCTGTAATTGTCAATCTAGTGTAATTGCCAACCTGAAGATGTCCTCAAGACACTATATTGCCTTGTAAATCAGGTGCAAGAGGAATGCCATATGGCATCCTGTTGTCTGTGTTTTAAAGCCAACATTTTCTTGACAGCCTGTGGGCAAATGCCAGGGGAAATCCATGTTAATGTTTGTCGCTCTTACTCCAAAAAATGCCAAATTCGAAATAAATTCCTGACATTCTTGTATTGTACTACCCAAACCAATGTTGCTAAGATGCTATTTGAAACATATTTAAAGTCACTCCATTATGAACACTTGAGTTAATTAATACTATGAAATATTGTAATTTTTAAGTAAAAAAGATAATTGGCATTTATTTTATGCTGGAATTGCTCCCTGCATCAAACTAGAGATGATTAGACTTGATAGAGACATAATTAATATTCAAACTGTCATGATTTTAACAATGCAGTTGGTAGAAGCAAGGCAATGTCTCATGCAGATTTAAGTAATAATAGTATTTATGAAAAACTGAAATGAAAAAATGTTGATACTTTTAGACAGTGTACGTTTCATCAGTCTTCTTGTTAAAATTTTGTATTGTAATGAAATTGTGGCATGTACAATTATTGGTATAGTAAATGTGAAGAGTTGTAAAAAGTGTGAAAATCAATTTTTTGTTTGATAAAGAAGCTTTCAAGCTGTTGCTCAACTGTCCTAATTGTGCTAAATAAACACTATGCACCTCCTTACTTCATTCAGATAGATAGAAATAATTATCCTACAGGCAGAAAGCAATAGTGGTGTCTTAGTGAGAGTTGATCTGAGTGTTTTGCTTCAAAAATGTG
The DNA here is from genome assembly GCF_023897955.1 of Schistocerca gregaria. Lineage (NCBI taxonomy): Eukaryota > Metazoa > Arthropoda > Insecta > Orthoptera > Acrididae > Schistocerca > Schistocerca gregaria. The sequence goes on along the minus strand of NC_064929.1, from coordinate 157,743,708 downwards.
TGTGAAATCTTATGGGACTTAACTGCTAAGGTCATCAGTCCCTAAGCTTACACACTACTTAACCTAAATTATCCTAAGGACAAACACACACGCCCATGCCTGAGGGAGGACTCGAACTTCCACTGGGACCAGCCGCACAGTCCATGACTGCAGCGCCTGAGACCGCTTGGCTAATCCCATGCAGCAAGTGTTGCAGTAAACATGGGGAATAATGTTCCACAGATAACATCTATCCAATGGAAAACATTTTGCAACAGGCAGTATCCATTTGTAATTATGCCATCAAGACTCAATAAAGCATTAATAGTGATGCCTTATGATTCTTGCTAAAAGTATTGTTTTTCAGTATGGAACAAGCTTATGAAAGATGTACATATACACTCAAAAAGCCCAACTACTTTCCTTATTGGTGTTGAGTATGCAGTACATACTATGTATTCCCATAGTAAAAAGTTAGAGGCAAGTTCAGGGAAACATATGTGAGGAACTTAGCATCCACTTCTATTTACTCACCAATTGTAAGCAAAACCATTTTAAGCAATATAATACTTAAATTGGGGGCTGGGACTGAACAAACATTTTGCATGAAATACCTACAAGTACGTTAACATAGTCATTTAGGATGGCAAAAAAGTGAACTATTTAATAAAAGGTTGAGTAAATATTGTTACGTACAAAGAATATTTCAGAATTGCTCGCTCTTTTAAACAGCAGTAAGTGTTTGATAAACAAAGCATGTTACTATTTGACAAGCTGTGTACTGAAAATATTGTGTCTAAAAAGAACTGTAACTTCAGACAGTGATTATATTTGCCAAGAACTGAAACTTCAGACAGTGATTATATTTGCCACTGTGGTACTGTGGCATAGGAGAGTAGGCTGTCCACTTACATAGAAACATTTTTATGTGCAATCAAATTTGGTCATCTTAGTAAATTTTCGTGCTAATAAATATGGGAAAAAACATGTTTCTTGGAAACTGTGTAGTGTACATCAGTTGCACAGTTCCTATGAATCAGTTTACAGCTATTGTATGAGACTTCGATCATCAAGAGTCAAAGGGCTTAACTAATAATACAGGTAGGCACCATCACAATGTAGTCAAATCTGTGAAGCACTTAGGAATATTTTAATCAACTTCATACATATATCGCATCCTATTTGGAAAAACAATCAGTGGCAGTAAGACACCCTTAGAGGTGCAGGTGTGAAAGGAGCAATATGTAAGCACACCGCGCCGGATTAGCCAAGCGTTCTAAGGTGCTGCAGTCATGGAGGGTGCGGCTGGTCCCGGCAGAGGTTGGAGTCCTCCCTCAGCCGTGGGTGTGAGTGTTTGTCCTTAGGATAATTTAGGTTAAGTAGTGTGTAAGCTTAGAGACTGATGACCTTAGCAGTTAATTCCCATAAGATTTCACACACATTTGAACTTTTTATTTTTGTAAACACACCTCTGAAACATCCAAAGAAATTTCTGCCACAAGAAAGTACTGTTGGGATTAAATGACAAAAACTCTCTTCAATCTCATAGAAGAACCTGGATGTAAAAGACATTTTCCAATGGCTTATCCTCCTGGAAAAATAATTCATTGTTATAGAAGACACTGCAAGATATGCAAAATATTTTCCCGCTCCTTATTCTCATAGAAAAATCATTCATCTTCCTTAATTCTCTCTCTCTCTCTCTCTCTCTCTCTCTCTCTCTCTCTCTCTCTCTCTCCCTCTCCCTCTCCCTCTGTGTGTGTGTGTGTGTGTGTGTGTGTGTGTGTGTGTGTGTGTGTGTGTGTGTGTGTGTGTAAGAATGTAAGACTAGAAAGAGGAAAAATGTGCACAAGACACTGTTTTGGTGATGGGGGAATTAGGAGAGATTTTAAGTAACGTCATGTAATCATCTAGTTATAATGTATACCATTAAAATTAGTTTTATTCTTGTTATGCATATAGTGGCACCAAATAAAATATAAAATACGAACATGCCATTGCTCAGTCCTCTACATTGAGCAGATCACCTTCCTAACTGTTATCAGTCTCATGATTTTACAATGCCTGCTGTGTGAATAATTTCTTTAGTGGACTGTATTATAACTGACTTGTGTCCTTTTGTTCATCTATTACACTTGTGTAGCTTCCCTATGGCAGGCTCACTTTTGAGAACAAAATACTTACTATTTTCATACTTTGAACCTCTAGAGGCACATTCTGCATTCTCATGTGAAAGCTCTCTTGTACATACTAGCATAGATTGTTCTTTGGCGTATAGTGAGAACATCTATACAGTTACTGCATCTCGTGCCACTTTCTTTGCGATTACCAATCCAAACAATTTCAGATTTATTTTGTGAGCAATAGCATATAATGGCCTGTTTAATTGTAGGGTAGACTAACAAGCATAATGTGCAAAAGCTACAGTTTTGTGCGATTTTCTATGGTAAGATAATTTTCTGAAACTGGACAACTTACATCCTTTCAGTCTATTCACTGCTGGCATTTTTCCTGTACAGCACCTACATTACTCATTAGTTCGTTAGTTGTCTCAAAAGGGATTTTGCTTAGCTTATATTGCTACAAAATGTGAACAACATGCTTAATCTGCAATTGTTTTTCACTGTAAGAGAAAACCTTAAAAAGCTTACTAAGGCATTAGTGAGGTGAAGGATACAGTAATTTCTAGGCAAAAATTAATAACCTATGTGCTTTTTCTTATGGATGATAATATCCAAGAGTCTCAAGATTGACTTCTCAGCCAACCATGACTCGAGCAAAATAGGATGTCCTGTTTAGGTGAGAGAGCACTACGATATTTCTTTTGCAGTTATAGGTACATATTGAAGACTACATATTTCTGCACAAATTGCCACCAGTTAATTTTTTCACAACACAGATATACTACAACATCTGAACTACAAACAAAACCCTTCACTGTGATCCATAAAAACTTACATTTAAATATCAGTGTATTTTCAAAAGAACAATATGACCATACTAAACATCATATCTGGTATGAGTTCATTCTTTATGGTCTAAAATAATACCCACCAGGCTTATGGCATCTGGTAACATTCTTTGTGGCTTCTAAAGCAATGTTTAAATGGCAGAACCCTCAGCCACTGTAAAATTGTCATCAGTTTCTGACTTTTGGCATAATGTGTGACCCATGATTAGCAGGCTTTCCATTTCAGCTGACAAAACCACTATACATTACATGACCTTTCCGGTGGAGCCAACTACAAATTATGAGAACCTGACAAAAAGAACAATAACTGAAGACAAGCAATTACTCATTTACAGGCAACTGATTTCTGGTGCACAATTAGACATAAAAAAGATCTGATGTCTCATGTTTTTTGGCTTAAATACTTTTGTAGCAAGTAGGTCCTTGAGATTTACATATGCACACCTAGACTGAAACATGATGTTATTTGTTTTTTGCATCAAAAGCAGGATCAGAGGCTGCAAGAAGGCAGCACAGTAACATTGACTGGAGTTATCTGTGTACTGTAAAATTATTATTTTTTTTCTTTCCTTGCATTAGACCTCAAAGTAAGTGATTGAGGGAGTAATACACACACTTCAGAAGATCCAGGCTGTTCTAAAGAATATAACATGATACAGCAAAGATAAAAAGATACTGCAGCTCCTGGGTGACTTCCGAGAGGCGTGCATACACACAGACATTCAGAAAACAGAGCAAACACACTCCGAATGTGGAGATGACAGGATGCAGTCAAGTACAGTGCTATATTACGCCTCCCGATCAGTGTATTTGGGCTAGGTGTTGGCAGCTGTGCTACATTTACAAGCAATTTTAGAACATAGAAAGAGATGTTACATCATGATCGCATGGATAGATCTGACATAAAATCGGTAGAATTGCAAAAAGTGATGAGGGAATATACATCAAAATTTGGGGAAATTGAGGAAGTACTTTCATATCTTCTGGTTCATTAGTGCACATTAGTACACGTTAGTGCACTCTAGTACATGCTAGTACATGTTTATGTATGTTAGCACATGTTTATGTTTGTTACTGTATGTGACATTATGTCTAGACAAATAAAAACGCAAAGACAAATTTAACATTGTAAATATATTTGGTTATTTGGTGCAAATAGTTATAAACTGACCAAATATGGGTAAATTGAGGAATTACTTGTGCATCTTCTGGTTCACACTGAACAGTTTGTACATGGGATCAAGTATGTGGCAACAGGAGGAATCAGAGAAAACATTGACTTTGAAATGAAGGGAATCAGGGAGGCAGTCAATTTTTTTTCTGTTGAGGCAGCATTATACTGTATGTCTATTGAGGTACCAGTGATACACGCGAGTTGACTACTGTATTTAATGCTTTTCAGGAGGACAGAGAACCATTCACCTCTAAACTTACTTGCATCTGTGTTAAAGGATAACAGAGAGTGCACGGGGTGATTGATTGAGATAGAGCTGTAACGAGATATGATTTAATGCTTGACTTATGCATTCTAGAGAAAGAGAAGTTGCTGCAGGCCAATTTTTTTCCCAGTGTTCTGTCCGGATGCATCAGTCATGTGACATAGCCTGCATTTTACTCGTATACAGCCATGTGTTCTGGATGTGGTTTAAAGCACTGTCTACTCATGATCATTAATGGTAAACCTGTCAGACATCAGAGGACTTCCACCTCTTGTGCTATGAAACTTGACAGATTCCTCTAAATGAACTTTGGTTTATGCGATGTACTTGATCGCCCCTGTCACATGTTGGGCGTAAAATTGAGACTGCAGTGTCATAACTAGGTTAGCGATATGAGCTTGTCAGGCATTGCGATCGCCATGTACACATTTGCCTGACAGATGTGATGTTTACAGAGTTAGTGACGGAATGACTTGTAATTTTCACGTGTCAGACACTGCTGCTATGCGTTTATCTGTTTCCTTGTAGGATGTATCCCCCGCTACTAATGATCATTTTATATAGGCCTGATGCAGGCATGGTATAATCTCTGAATGGTGATCAGATGTGAACAGTGGACACTATATGTCTGTGGAAAGCTATATTGTGCTCGTGTCATGCAAAGCAAGTGTTTCATGGAAGTAGTTGTTGTTTTGTTTTTTTTTTCGTTTTACAGTTCAATAACATAGTTTATCATAGAGAAATGGAGAAGACAGATGTATGTCCTGTGCTTGAAATATATTTCTTACATTGGAATATTAACAGCGCTACATTCCATACGACTGATAGATTGGAAACGCAAGCTATCTAACATTATAGCCCATTTTAAGTGCAGAACATTGTAGCCTTAGGAGTGCATGTGTTTATACCTTCCAGGTATCAATTCTTGATAGCTTGGTTGATTTACGTAAAAATGCATCAAACTCAATCCGTCTGGAGATTCATCATGTATAAAAATCATCTGTTTCTTGTTCTTCTTAACCGTCCGCTATTACATCACAACATTTTAAAATCTGTTACTATACATCAATAAAGAGTGTTAACCACCTCGACATGGGTGTGTCTCGAGAAATCTTGTGCACTTAGATGAGTGAGGTCTCGGAAAGCTCCATTCATTCACGAGATATGGAGTATAGTAGTATACTTCTGATTGGTTGCAGATTAATTTACTAACAGTGCAGTAGTGCGGGTTGGTCAGTGACATTGTGAGGAGGGTCTTCCACTCTCTAATTTTACCCTAAGAGAGCGAGAATGCTCTGTGACTCCCATACGCAGAGAGATAGATCCTAAATCAATCACTATGCTCGAGGTCTTAGAAATATGTAGAGTGCTGTCTGGTATATTTTGATCGCTTATGTTTTCGAGAATTAACACTGAATGGACATACTGCACAGTCAGCTATCCATGTTTGCATTGATACTCGCAAAGTGAAGAAAGAGTGGTTCAACTATGATACTGAAATTGGGGACACATGCCGTCAAATCATTGGCCAGTGTTGAAGTTACTGTTCCCTCCGCCACACACCTTTGGGTGGCTTGCAGAGTATAACTGTAGATGTAGATATAGATGTAGAAAATTGCTAAAATTGTTCATGCTATCAACTGTGATGCTCATTATTAGAGTACATTGATGGTGTCTTTTCCATTCCATCTTTGCACTGGCACGCTGTTGGTTACCACATAATGTTGACTGATATTGCTTGTCTGAGTTCGGGACAGAGTTAAGATGGATAGATAGCACCTTCTGCAGTGGATATCATCAAAACACTGATCACATACATGAGTGCAATATGAGGAATCAGTCAAAAGGGAAGTCAGAGCCATCAGCTGTTCCATCACTGTGAGAGACAAGTCTAAAATGTAGAACTCGTGAATCACCTTTGGACTGTTGTTTGGTTGCCAATGCTGTAAAAACTCTTCCAGTTTGTTTATGTTGTAACTGTCTTTTGTTTAAAATAAGCCGATGTCTGGTGTGTTATGTTATCCATTGTGAGAATTTCATTTACACCATGCAATGTATAGTTTTCTGCAAAATGCCATGGACCAGAACTTCTTAATATCAGTTTAGAACCAAGCACAGGCCTCGAAGTCGTGGCAGAAAAAAGGAAGTGTTTGGCATTGTACGAAAACGTGTTAGAGAACAGTGTTTCAAACAACTAAACAGGACCAGAGGGAGCATCTCATGAGATTTGGTATAGCCTGTGGGATACGATCATTCACCTAGAGTGTGGGCGATCAACTTTAAAGTGACCTCTGCAGTGCCTGTATATTTAATCGGATCATGCCACACAGGCAGTAGTAGCAGCAGTTTGAGGGACTGGGTATACCATTAGGATTGCTTGGAGGGCCGAGTGCTGCGCTATTCTGGGGAAGCATTGCTAAATCTATTTCTCCGCACTGGACCGCACCACAGATATGCGTCATCGCGTGAGCAATGGTGCATAGGTGATTTATATATCATATGAAGTTAGTGGAACTTTATAGTGCTTAATTTTTCTCTGTTTGTGGGGGGCGGGGGGTGGAGAATAATGATGATAGCATGTTGAGGATGATAGATTTGAATGGATGCGGATCTGTAGTACTCGTATGTAGTTTGGGAATGTGCAACAATGCATGCATTTCCATTGAATAGCCGAAACATGCTCCTGTCGTACTAACTCAGGTCGCTTAAAATGGAATGATCACATGCTTGAAGCTGTAGAAGTGGGCACAGCTACACGATGTGTAGGGACTGGCTAGAACCAGGTTGTAATTTTACTGTAGCAACAGGTTCGAGGAAGGTGACTTGTTGCGGGATGTGAGAGCACCAGAAATATGATTGAGTAGTGGTTCTAATCATTAAAGGAATTGTCAGTAGGACCCAACGCAGGTATGTGCTTGAATGGAAAGAGCTGTTTGAAAATCCCAGACATCATATGTAGCAGACAGCGTAACACTAGAGATCTAAGAAGCTAGTGTACATTTTCTTACTAGCCCAATCAGCACATCATCTACTACTACTGTTTGTGTTCCTTCCCAATCAGACACCGCGTATAACTCACGGAACCTCTGGTTGGTCTGATAATACACATTCCTAAGATCACCGTCTCGATATTTGTCCAGAAAACCCACTCATTCAGAGGTAATGTCGTACCCAGATTTATAAAGCTGTTATAGCTTTTAACATGGATACTTGTGTGCACCTGTACAACCAAGACCACTTGTGACAGTAGCATACTGTAGTTGTTGTGATCGGGTTTTTTAACAGTTACTCAGTGGTTTATAACACACTGCTCCTAGCTAAAGTTTGGGGTTTGTTGAGGAATAATTTCCTGTCTATATCTTTGGAGTTATGTTGAGTGAGCGATTGGTAGAATACTGTTGTGTGCTTGATATCTAGAAATACAGCGAAAATTGTATAATATTATGGCAAATGATGCAGAAATAGTTGTGTTCATGTAATCCCAGAGTCTGGAGATGGCTGGCTCGTGTGGCCGTGCGGTTCTAGGCGCTTATGTTTGGAGCTGCATGACCGCTACGGTCACAGGTTCGAATCCTGCCTTGGGCATGGATGTGTGTGATGTTTTTAGGTTATTTAGGTTTAAGTAGTTCTAAGTTCTAGGGGACTGATGACCACAGATGCTAAGTCCCATAGTGCTCAGAGCCATTTGAACCATTAGTCTGGAGATGGGTGTAGAAACGCAAGCAAGCAGTCAGGTCCAGACCAGAAACAATAGCGTGTTTGTACCTATGGGGAAACGAGCCTGGCTTTGCACATGAGCTCTGAGAGTGACTTTAATTCACTGAAGGCTTTCTGATGTAAAAAGTGTGATTTTGTATGGCGTAGGATACAAATTGTATGTTTACTACATCAACACGGTATGCGTTGATATATTGCTGAGTTGAAGAATGGTTTCATGCACTAATGTTCAAGCTCCTGGCCCCATTTTGAGGACAGTGTAATTGAGTAGGTGTCTTTCCATATCTGATGGTATGTATGGCACTTTGCGAGGTTTAGTTGTCAGTACAATACAGCAATCAGTGTAAAATAGTTTATTGCCACTAAATGTGACATCTGCAGAAAGAAAGAAAAGGTGGACGGTGCTTCCCTAGGACTGAGGAGCATTGTGACATAAATTTGGAGTGAGTATAAGTATACGATAATTTTTTTTGGGTGCTGTGCAAATATAAAAGATAACTGCACTGTTGTGTAAAATGTGTGTATATTGCATTGTAAAGTTACTGTGGTTTAGGTTGTGGCATGAGTAGAAAGCCTGACTGTGTATGCTATCGTGAGGGATGTATAGATTCAGCACATCAATAACCACAAAATTTTTTACTCGCAAAAATTAAGTGCGCTATAGATACTGAGATTGGTTCCAGAAGCACAACCGTCAAGAGGAGAAATTACCTGTACGTCGATCGATATCAGAATGTAGCAGCAATAATAGTATTTAATTGTAGCTGCACTGGTAAATATGTTCCTGGCTTCCAATATCCTTGTGAGTCTCGTATGTATTTGATGATCTGTAGACAACTTTACGGGTTTAACTGTCAATGCACGTTGGCGATCTGTGCAAAATAATTTTACCGCTGAAAGTCTCATCTGTGGTAAGGAAGAAAAGGTGGATGGTGCTTCGATATGGGCAGCATCAGTAATTCGGCAGGTAACTTCGATAAGAGCCAATAATAATGCTCGATTCATTCACACCCTTGGTGCTGGGATATAGGCGCCCCTACATGGTGGTGAGAACATTTGTATACGTTGAGATCAGGAAGGGTAACAAATGGTGGAGTGGGCACCACGTTAGGAGCACTGGGGAGAGTGCATTCGATGTTATTTTCGTAAATAGGTTCTGTTAGGTCACGAATTTTCGTGCATACGAGGGGTGTGGGGGGACTCAAAAATAACCGGAATTTCTTTCTAGAAAGCATATACTATATTGTTTTCAAATGCAACCTTAATCTCTTTCGAAATACTCTCCATTAGCATTAATACACTTGTCCAAACATGCATTCCAGTGTTCGAAGCACCTTTTAAATTTGTCCTCTTTGATAACTGCTAGCACTTTCATGACATTGCGTTTTACATCTTCCATATCCACAAAACGCTTCTCTCTCAAGTCTCTTTTCATCCTCGGGAAGAGGAAGAAGTCTGAGGGTGCTAAATCCATGGAATAGGGCACGTGGGTCAAGGTAGTCATCTCCGTTGGGGCCAAAAACTGGCGAACGCTGAGAGCCATGTGCGTGGGAGCATTGTCGTGATGCAGGAACCACACACCAGAATCCCACAAAGCCAGACGTTTTCGCGACAGACTTCTGTGAAGCCGTTTTGTAACCTACAAATAGAATTGTTGGTTTACTGTCTAGTTTTCAGGGACAAATTCAGAGTGTAAGATTCCTTTGATGTCAAAAAAATAGACCAACATCGTTTTCACTTGTCGATTTCACTTGTCGAGCTTTTTTTGGTCGAGGTGAGCCAGGTGACTTCAATTGTGATGACTGTTGTTTACTTTCTGGATCGTACACATAGCACCATGACTCATAATCATTAATGCTTTTGTTGGAAAAAATGTGGCTCATTTTTGAACGCGTCCTTCATTTCAAGACAGGCTTGAATGCGACAATCCCTTTGATCTCCGGTAAGAAGCTTTGGCACGAATTTTGCTGCCACTCTTCGCATTCCCAAATCGATGGTCAAGATGCGCTGAATTGAGCTCCAGGACAACTCAGACTAGTTCTCGAGTTGGTTGATTGTCCTGCGTCAATCTTCACTGGTGAGATCACGGTATTTGTAGATGTTGTCTCTGCTTTGAGCAGTTGGAGGTCGACCGGAACACAGCTGATCTTTAGTCACCATTTCTCCCTTTTTAAACCGAGAAAACCATTCAACCAGAGCATGGTCTTTGTAGGCTGTCTGAATCATCACAACAGTTTCTGCTGCGTTCTTACTGAGCTAGAAACAAAACTTCACTGCCACACATTGTTCGTAAGAACTAGCCATTTCCTCATGTCATGTGTGTACTGTACGCACACGCAAAGAACTGCCAAAGAAAACACACTTCTCACTTTTGGGTGACGCCGCGTGGCAGAATGACTCAGCAGAGCTACTGCAGCCCTCTGGCGGCGCAACCTGCTACTACAAGTACACAATGTGCAGCATTACGATGCTGGTTATTTTTGGGTCCCCCCTCGTACAACCTGAGACATCAAGAAAACGAGCGTTAACTATTTCTGGGACACTATACAATTTCCGCGAGGTCGACTGAGTTCTTGTTTTTTTTTTTATATAGTCAGGTTCAAATGGTTCAATTGGCTCTGAGCACTATGGTACTTAACTTCTAAGGTCATCAGTCCCTTAGAACTTAGAACTACTTAAACCTAACTAACCTAAGGACATCACACACATCCATGCCCGAGGCAGGAGTTGAACCTGCGACCGTAGCGGACGCGCAGTTCCAGACTGTAGCATCTAGAACCGCTCGGCCACTCCGGCCGGCTATATACAGGTGACATGCATATAAGATTGAGACCGTTTCAGATGGCGAGTTGCCACACAGACGTTTCGCAGCGAGGTGTCAGTCATGCTACACTGTTAAGCAGGGTTAAACGGGTGTGTCATGTCGCACTAGGAGAAATGCGCCCTGTGCTACTCTGTCATCAACAGTAAGGACTAGTGCTGTCTGGAGATGTCCCACATGTTGGGGCTGCACCTTGGAGTTCTGTGACATCAGTATAACAGTGGCTGTATACCTGAATATAGATGCAGCTTTCACCTGTGCCAAGTGATTGCTCTTGATTGTGACAGGCACTGTCCCTGGCCGGTTGCGCCAGCAGTGGTGTTTAGGTGGACATGTATTTGGATAGGATTTTCTCTGGTGTCAGGTATGGAAGGGGTGCCACTGCCTCATGTGCGGGACCCTAATGGGCATCTGTGTGTGGTTTGACAGCTGACGACTACATCACTTGGAGGGGGTTGCCACTAACCTCTTGTGTGCGTTGTAGTGGACAGGGGGTGGTGGAAAGTGCTTGTGCGTGTCTTTGCTATATTATTTTCGAACAGGTCTGTAAACTGCACTGTGCGTTATTTGGACAGTTTATGAGTACTGAGCGTGCCTACACATCATTGTGCTGCATTATTTAGGAGGAGTCTGCATGTCTGTACTGAAATTATTTCGATAAATTAGGAGTTGTTTGTGCGTCCGCAGACTGTGTATTGTGACCCGAAGCACATCAGGGCGAAGTTTTGTGTTAGTGTGATATGTATACTCCAGCACTAAATAAAATGTTCCAAAATAAATAGAGTGCACTCCTTCCTTACTCTCCCCAGCAGCCCAGCACATCCTGAGTCAATTTCATGCCATTTTCCCCCTGCAGACCACCATCTGCGATTAGATCACAGGTGGTATGATAGTACCCTCTGGTGGCAGTAATGGGTACTAGGTCAGTTGGAGTCGAGATCTCGTGGTGTAGACATTGCTTGAAAAATAAAAACATATGTCCATCATAGGTAGAGCCGTTTCCCCGCCATCCCCCCCCCCCCCCCCAACCACCATGTTGGATTTTGTCATGCACTGTGCATGTTACTACACATTACCCTGACAACATGGGCTGGTAAGAGGACGTGGCGGTCGGTTGAGGATCATCGTGGATACTTTAATTATTTCCTTCCAAATCCAGATGGGTGTGGCATTCACGAAAATTCATTACAAGTCCACTATAGCACTCTCTGGTAGTGTCAAAGTACTAGGCCTTGTGGTGAGCATAATGTATGCCGCCATCTTGAATAACGGTAGCCACGTCATCAGATGACATCGTGAACTACAGCGCCTTCTGGTGCCGGTTCTGTGTACTAAGCCAATTGGAAACTGGAACCCATGGTGAACACACAATGGCCGTACTGCATGAAAATGATTAAATAAAGACTTATGTCCAAGTCCTCTTCCCACAACTCCTTAGGAGGAGGTGGCGGTTGGGTGACTGAAGTTAGCACAAGTGTCCTTTCTTTCGTGCCATTTTCTTAGCTTGGTAGAGATATGCGAAACGGCCTTTGTATACCGCCAAAATTCAAATTTGGCGCCAGTTCATAGGAAGAAGCGGCAGTCGGATGACTTATGTTAGGAGAGGTTGACCAAGTGGGCTATCTTCCCGCGATTTTCTTAGCTTAATAGAGGTAACTTCAGTGTTATGCATTATCCTATTGTTATTTGAACTTCCCGCCATTTTTCTGGGGAGGTGGCAGTTGGGTGATTGAGGTTAGTACAAGTGTCCTTTCTTTCGCGCCATGTTCTCAGCTTAGTAGAGATACACATATTGACCTTTGTGTACCACAAAAATTCAAACTAGATGCCAGTTCATAGGAAGAAGTGGCGGTCAGGTGACATAGGTTAGCCCAAGTGGCCTATCTTCCTGTGATTTTCTTAGCTTAGTAGAGATAACCATGCTGTGATGCATTATCAGTCCTTCTCCCATGAATGCTTAGAGGAAGTGGCAATTGGGTGACTTAGTTTAGTGGAGGTAGCCCAACTGACCTATCTTCCCGCGATTTTCTTTACGTAGTGAGGATAACCATGGTGTGATGCATCATCCTCTTGGAATTTGAACCTCCGCCATTTTTCTGGAAGAGGGGGGTGTGGTACTTTCCTGCCAAAGTTCAAACTTCCCATCAAAATCCACCATCTTGGATGATGTCATGGCCGCCATCTTGGATGACATTACATGTTGTTGCCAAGTCTACATGACGCCATCTTGGATGACGTCATCGCCGCCATCTTGGATACATCTGGCAACAACGGAGAGTGGGGCACAACATACATTGTTCCAATACTCCAGGCTGTATGGAGGATGATCAAGCATGTCCCAGTGATATTCGCATAATAGTTGTTTGATCAGTTTCTGCGTGTGAGTTTGGGCATTATCGTGGAAAAAAACACTATCTTCTGACAGTAATTCTCGGCGCTTGTTCTGTATTGCACAGCGCAGTTTCTTAATGGTCTTGCAGTAAGCATGTGCATTGATTGTTTGGCCTTGTGGTACGAAATTGATCAGCAAAATGGCATTTCTGTCCCAAAAAACGGTCACATGACCTTCCGAGGTGTCAAAATTTGCTTACGCTTAACCTTTGTTGGGTATGAAGTGTGCCTCCATTCCATTGATTGCTGTTTCACTTCAGGGGTATCGTATAATACCCAAGTTTCATCCACTGTGACTGTCTGAAAAAGAAAACCATCGCCTTCTTCATTGTAGCATGTCAAAAACTGAAGTGCACTGCCCAGCCGTTATTTTTGTGTTTTTCAGTAAAAGGTATGTTGATTAAGTTGGTGAAATAATCATTTTGGTGTTACAGCACCATAGTTGCAATTCTACCATAGCCCTTTCTCTTTTTGGTTCAATGTCTTCACGGCTCCAGCCGCCAACCAGCAGAAGGAGGTCATCAGCATAGACTATCACCTCTAGCACCTCTTCACTCTGTAGCAAGTTGTGTAGAGGTGGTTCCATATGAATATCCTAGACAAGGGGACCTAAAACGGAATACTGGTGACATCCCTTAGTTAAGGTTTTTCCAACTTTACCGCTATGGGACGATAGCCAGACCTCCCAACTCTCACGATAGCTCCTCAGGCAACCATATAGCGGCCCTGGGCACTCTTTCTCCCGCAAGGAGGAGAAGAGCGAAGGCCACCACAGGTTGTCAAAGGCGCCACTGATGTCAACCATGATGCCAACAACGTACTTGTATGGGGTAGAGCCACAGACCTCAGCCACCAGGGCGATTGCATCAGTTGCCGATTGTCCAGGCCTGAAGCCGAACTGCCTGTTAATCATCCCGTATAACACTTGGTTCAAAATGGTTCAAATGACTCTGAGCACTATGGGACTCAACTGCTGTGGTCATAAGTCACCTAGAACTTAGAACTACTTAAACCTAACTAATCTAAGGACATCACACACATCCATGCCCGAGGCAGGATTCAAACCTGCGACCGTAGCAGTTGCACGGCTCCGGACTGCGCGCCTAGAACCGCGAGACCACCGCAGCCGGTTAACACTTGGTGTGCTGTCAGTCTGTCAGCTAGCAATTTCTCAAGTAATTTACTGAAAATGTCTAATAGGCTAATATGTCTGTAGGACTTAACTTCAGCTGAGACTTTATCAGGTCCTTTTTTAATAATTACTACATTGGCTACTTAATGTGGGCAGCCACCTCCTCTTCAGGAAAGGGGTAGACTGCCCTGTTGTTTACAAGTCTGTCAAGATCTTCATTCCGTAGTTGATACTGATTTTTGGTATTTCCAATCATATCATCATCAGGCAACAGGGACCGAAGAAGGACCTCGGCAGTCTCCTGCCAGGATTTTGTCCTCCTGTCGCTATGCCTGATCGTTGATATCATCATTCGGGAGAATATCTTTTCCCTAACTAGTTTATAGGGTACACCCCATGGGTCCAATGCTAACTGATTTAAAACAAAGCTCTCCCAACTCAGTGCCCTATTCTGCTCGAACTTCATTTTGAAATTTCTCTTTTGCCTCCCGGTATTGCAATAGCCATCTTTGCTTTTCCCACCAGACGACACTGCGCTGGTAGTGCCTCCTCAGCCTTCTGACTGACTGACTGACTGGCTGACACAATTCTTCTAGCTCGGCTGACCATGGTGACAGGGAGGCTACCATGGCCCCCCTCCTGCTCTGGTTATTGCACTCACTAGTTTCTCAGCCCTCTTGTCTACATCAAGATCCTGTTGCACTTCACCTCCTGGCAATGGAGGAATGTCGCACTCTCTTGCTAATTGCTCCCAGTCTGCACTTTTGTAATTAAGTTGCAACTCCCACCCCATGACCCAGTGGCACTCTCTGTCTCCTAAAGTAAAGGTAATAAGATTGTAATCGCTTGTGGTGGCGTTCTCTTCAACTTTCCAGTTTTGTATCATATTTATAGCATTCGGTGTGACTAGTGTCACATCGATGTTGATACCTTGCCCCCTCCCGCAGCATAGGTGGGAGGATTACCAAGTTTATTAGCCACCACAAGTTGTAAAGCCATGATCATCTCCTCCACTTTACCACCATTTTCATCTCTTGTGCCAGTGTACCATAGCGGGGATTTTGCATTTATGTCAGCTGTTATAACCATTTTTCGCTCCCGCAACGCCGTGGCTACTCTTGTTAAGTGATCCAGGTGTTCGATGTTAACTCCATACTGGAAATACACATTTATGATAGTTATAAACCCCGTAGGAGATTGTATCTCCAAGGCGTTGCAGTGACTGTTGGAGTGTTGGGAAAGTGTTGTTACCCGTAGGGTTTGGTTTGTGACAAATATTGCCGCTCTGGGGGCATCCCCACTGCTGACAATCTGCCATGTGGCTGCTGTGAAAGATAGTTTCCTGGCCTTTAGAGTATGGCTCCTGTAGGCAGAGAACATCAAGCGTCCTGTATGGTTTGGTTTAGTGGTTAAGCCTATTTAAATTTCATGGGTTCGTCAATGAGCAAAACTGGCGAATTTGGAGGAATGAGAATCCGCGTTTCGAGATCGAGAAGTCTCATCATTCTCAATGGGTGACTGTGTGGTGTGTAGTGTCCAGTCACGGAATAATCGGTGCGACATCCCTTGATGGCACGGTAACTACCGAACAGTATGTGAAGATTTTGGAAGACGATTTTATCCCCATTATCCAAAGTGACCGTCATTTTGTCAGGACGTGGTTCATGCAAGACAGAGCTCGAGCCAATCGAAGCAGAAGAATGTTTGCTGTCCTTGAGGAGCACTTTGGAGACCGCATTTTGCCTCTGGGGTACCCAGAGGCCACTAGAATGGGCCTCGATTGGCCGCCATATTCTCTGACTCTGAACACATGCGACTCTTTTTTTTTTTTTTGTAGGGCTATGTTATAGACAAGGTGTACGGCAATGATCCCGAAGTCATTGGTGAGCTGAACACAGCCATTCAGGAGTTTATCAATGTCTCGACACCTCAGCGGGTCGTGCAGAATTTCACTATTCGTCTGCGCCACGTCATCGTCAATGTTGGCAGGCATATCGAGCATGTCACAACCTAAATCTGAATATCTGCAGTAACGTTTACATGTTGAATAAAGTGTGCGCAATCCGTAGTTCGTAAGTAATTTACGGTTTTATTCGTATAGTTCAATAATTGTCACCCTGTATGTATCTGTGGAGTGAGCATAGCGTACTACTGTTGTTGTAGACATCAAAACAGCCAAGTCACTTAATTTTTTGCTGGCCGTGGTGGCCGAGCGCTTCAGTCTGGAGCCGCGCGACCGCTACGGTCGCAGCTTCGATTTCTGCCTCGGGCATGGGTGTCTGTGATGTCCTTAGATTGGTTAGGTTTAGGTAGTCCTGAGTTCTAGGGGACTGATGATCTCAGGTGTTAAGTCCCATAGTGCTCAGAGCCATTTGAACTTAATTTTTTGGACGACGGCGCTTGTCTGCAGTTTGCTATAATAGCGAAATGTGAATATTACACTTGTTGACCTTCTTTTATACGGGTTTCTGCACGTTTCAGTTTTAATAACAGCTATGGTGCAAACGTTTTTTGCTGTGGATGTAAAGAAAAGTATGTGAAAGGAGGACCAGTTACTTTTCACAGCTGTGTACAAGAAGTGTGTAATTGTAAATGTCATAGTGATATGATGCACTTTATATGTTGAAAAATACTGAGACATGGTGTTGGGAAGACTTGTATTGTTGAAATAAATTCTAAAATGTCATGGTCATGTATCTACATGACAAGTGCTGGATAAATTTGCAAGTGTGTGTGCGTAAACTGACAGTCAGTGTATATATATTGGTGCTTTATTCTAATGAAGATAAGATATATACATGATAATCTGATTAATTTCTTCCTATTTATGCTGGTTCTCACTCAAACTCTTGTCTGTATCTAAGTATTCTTGCATGAGACAGTTTCCTATACAATGTCATTGTAACGTAATTAATTAGAATATACTCGTCAATCAGAAACGGTGCGAAAGAAAACATAAAAAATATTTTGGTTGTCACTGCTTTTTATACCATATGCTGCTTCGACCTTAGATTCTATCTTTGATCAAAGCTATGCTGTAATTGTTACATCTTTGCGGCACTCTCTGCTTAACCAATGACGTTTAAGCGCAGATTGTTTGAAAGTTGTTTGTAAACATCTTGTTTGAAGTTCAGTGGAAATGTGTAAATAAGCATTATGGCAGTATGCTGGAGGTATGTAAGACGTATTTTTTTAACTAGTGGGTAGTGAAGTATAATTCTTTTACACGCATTTTGGCTGTCTGCAGTTTCCTCCTTCATTTGTTCCGGAGGCTCAGAACGTCATGTTTCATTCATCACCGTTTCAGCTGGTACAGAGCAATAAATACTTCTAAGTTTTACTTACTTAAATAGAGTTCTCCCAAACGAAGCAAATACTTCAGCCCAAGAAAAAGCACGTAGACACTGTTGTCAACACAAAGAATGGCTGAAGCAGGAAAGGCATCGGAAGCATATTGTCACTAACGAAGATTCCTTCAGTGAAAGCGCTGAATCGGTATTGAAATTGCACTGAGGAAACTTTTTTGAGAAGTGTACCCAGAACACAGCATTGCTTGTAAATGCAATGTAATTTGTAGGAAAATTGAATGCATGCGAATTTGTTGCTATAGATTTGTGTGGGGTGTTAAAATATTGCATGAAGAGTTATATGAAGAAATAATTACTGAATTGTCAGCTGATATTTTAAAATTTACGATATAGTTATCTGAGGTAATTTGCTACGCACTGAATTTGTTAATTCTATATGTCTCCGAATATTGTTATAAAGCAGGATGATACGATCAGATTATTCGATATGTTGACCTCATATGTCTTTCTGTTATGTGTTCTTGCCCAAATTTTATGTTCGTCGTCCATTATTTTAATCTGTCTACAAATTTTATTGGCTGTAATCGTTGAAAACAGTTAGTAAAAACAGCAATCACTATATAATTCAGACATTGAATTGGCTGCGAGAATAAAGAGAGTTTGGGGGGGGGGGGGGTGATATCAAAGAGTTCTGTAATGTGATTTCAGTTGCTTTAACATCTCCACTGTATGGTGAGTGGCCTTTGTTACTCATTTCAATGTTTGTATGTCACCTAGGATTCCCCATTACAGTATTGGATATTCTTATTAATATTTCATCAACAGCATGGCTCTTGTTTAATATTCACTCTGTGTAGTGTTGTTAGGGCACTGCCTATCAAAGGGTTGAAGATCCTATGTGTAATTAAACCTTAACCTTAATGTAAGTGCTGCTTACACTACATCCACTAACAGTGCTAGTATGTGATTATCCTGCACTGCAGCAGTGATTTGTAAACACAATACAATCCAGGCTGTACAAACTTGATATTAACCAAATGTTTACCATCATCACATGTTATGTTTATTAAGAACTTTTGATCAATACTGAAGAGCTTCTGTAATACCCATCACCATTCATTTACAAAATATATGTTGCCTTCCTGTACTACTATTGTGTGTCTAAATAAATGTATAAGATATTAAGTAATAGTCCAAGTTGTATTAGAACTTTCCTGAAAAACTGCAACATAGTCTACAAACCACTGTGAAATGCGTGGTAGTGGATAGGACCAACTACCCATCGCATCACATATTAGATTTTTGTCCCATTCCATAAAACATAGGAAGAAAGATTTCTTAAATTCCTTACTCTGTAATTAGTATAATCTTGTCTTTTTGGTCCATATGGGAGGAGTGTGTAGGGGCTTGTAGTATATTGTTAGATTCTTCACTTAAGACTGATTCTCAAAACTTTGTAAGCAAGCTCACTTGGGACAGGTACTGCCTGCCATTTAAAATTCTTCAGCTTTTATGTGGCACTCTCCTGTGAGTCAAACAAACCTGTGTCCATATGTGCTGCATTTCTTTCTATGTTCAGCATCCCCATTAATCTTATCTGGTATGGTTTACACACACTTCGACGGTGTTGCAGTACTGGTAGCATGATTGTTTCATAGTCGATCTCCTTTGTAGTCTGTCTGTATTTTCCCTGTGTCCTACTGATGAAGTGAAGTCTGACACTTGCTTTACCTACAACTGATAAGTGATGAGACTTTGTAATGATTCCTTTTTGTTTCCCAACAAATTATTACTCAGGTATTTGTATGAGCTGACTGATTCAAACTGTGATGCATTAATATTGTAATTGTGGGATACTACTTTTTTCTTCTTTTTCTGAGGTGCACATTGTTAAATTTCTGAACATTTAAAGCAAGTCACCTATCACTGTGTCATTTATAAATCTTACCAAGATCAGCCTTAATATTGGTGAAACTTTCATCAGACAGTACTCCATTATAGATAATGTCATCATCTGTGAAAAGTCAGATCATATGATTAACATTGTGTGCCATGTTATTAATATATAGCATGAACAACAATGCCAACACAATTCGCTAGGACAAACTTGAAGTTACTTCTAATCTGTTGATGACTCCGCATCCATGATAACATTTTGCATCCTCCTTACCAAGAAGTTCTCAATGCATGTGCATATTTTGTTTAATATGGCATGTGATTGTATTCTCACAAATAATTGTATGTGCAGTACTAATTCAAATGCTATTCAGATGTCAAGAAGTAAAGCCTCGAGCTGACTTTGTTGTTCCATGCCTTTAAGGATTTAATGCGAGAAATATGCACAAGACGTGTGTAATGTGAAAGTTAAAGGACAGGTAACATCAGCTTAACAGAATACAAATGTGCCATTCCATTGAGCAGTATATGTCGTTGCACTGTAGTGTGTCTGACTAGAGCAGTGGAAACACAAATCTCTTCCTCTTCAGCAGTGGATACCAACCTTTAGTACCATTACCTCGGAGTACAATCTCATATGAACCAGTACCACTGCCTTTTTTCCCCACACCATCATCAGTATTAGCACCTAATGCGCTGGTTGCCAAAGTAGTACCCTATTGAAAGACTCGCAACAGGCTGGTGAGTCATAACGTCATTATTATTAAGTAGGCTATAGAACAAAAAAGAACTGCATTGCATTGGATACAGTCCCCAACAGTAAGTCTTTCCTTCTCATCCCGTACAGTAAGTCTCCCCTGACCTGTAGTTCTGGGTGACTTCCCAAAATCTACCCCTTTTCCTAGACCTCTCCAGTCCTTTTCCTTCAGCCCTCTTCATTCCCCTTCAACCCTTTTGCTTGAAGAAGGAGCTACTGTCTCCAAAAGCTTGCCAATTGCAACCATCTTTTTCGTGTGTGTTATGCTGCCTCTTGGTG
This sequence comes from Schistocerca gregaria, assembly GCF_023897955.1. Lineage (NCBI taxonomy): Eukaryota > Metazoa > Arthropoda > Insecta > Orthoptera > Acrididae > Schistocerca > Schistocerca gregaria. Next base: position 157,723,018 of record NC_064929.1, on the reverse strand, counting down.
GATAGATTTTTCTATCTATCCAATTAAATTATTTTGCCTTGTTCAGTATCACTGTGCTGCCATATAAGTACAATAGGGTTTTATTCACTTTTTGCGGTTAGGAGTGGAAGTTAAACTGTGTGAATCTACAGTAGAATGTTCAGTATGAGGACTACTATTTGTATAGAGAGGGAAGTGTGAGTGGCGTCGAAAAATTCCAAAATGAAAGACTTGCTGACAGGCTAAAGTCTAGCTCAAGACCAGAAGCAGTCACAGCGGTGCTTATCTGCTGCTCGTAGGTTCGCAGTGCGTCAGTTCAGTTAGCCAGTGGGATAATTCTTTGATGCAACCACTGAGACGTGAGAAGAGGCGATGTATTTCTAGCTCTGAAATTGATACAAACCATTGTCTTGTCTGCTGTTTTTGGTATATTTGTGAGTTTTGTGAAAAATATTTTTTGATTATGGCATCAAATTCTATCAGGTGGACTGATAAATGTGATTTAGTTCTGCACACGACACCATCCATTGGTGCATGTCTCGTGGATTAGTTGCAGATACATGAAAATATATCAAATGTGGTGGGAAAATGACTGCGCTGTTGATCTGTGCAAGTATGCTAAGAGGATCAGCATTTTTTAGTTAAATCATGGGTGAAGGTAGATGGATCAATGTTTATTAATATGTAAAGTGAGTGACTCTGTTATTAATAAGACATTGATCCATCTACCTTCTCCCATGATTTAATTTAAAAACATTGATCCACTTCCTCAGTGTGCTCACGCAGATTGATTGCATAGTCATTTCACCACCACATTTGATCATTTTTATATCTCTGCAATTAATCCATGAGATATGCACCAACAGACAGCGTTGTTTGCATAACTAAATCACATTTATCAGTCCATTTTATAACCACTCACTAATACATTGGAAAACAGCAGACAAGGCTTCAATTTCGGTGATAAAAATACATCTTTTTGTCTCTCATTGGTTATGTCAAAGAATCATCTCATTCGCTACGTGAACTGATGCACTGCCAACATATGAGTGGTAGATAAGCACTGCCACAAATGCCACTGGGCCAGATGTAAACTGTAGCCAAAATGTTGTACTACAGACAGGTTGTGAAACCAGTAATCCTATTTGCTGGTGCACTTCCTGAAGAGAGGCTAAACTGTGACCAGGAATTGCTACAGTGACAGGTCAGAAAAGCCTTTGAAGCTTGTGTACGGTCAAATCCCTCTGAGTGGATAATGTGCCCCATAAATTCACGTATGCAGACATGTAAGATGTTGACATGCCCATCATACAGCATAAACTTGATACCATCATGTTTTTGTTTACATAGATCTGGAAAGAAAATTTGCAGAATCATAAGTTTTTAAATGATGACATGATTTTGGAGGCTATTAGAACCATGTCAGGGAGGTCAAGTGGGTTGAGCAGTAGACTTTGGCCCTTCAGGTCTCAAATTTTAACTCAAGTAAGGGTGGAGATTTTTCATTGTTCAGTCCCTCCAAGATGACATCAGGTGCACTTAGCCTGCTGTCAGAATGAGTACTTGGTTTCTTTCTCCAGGTTGAAACGTAGCCGGGCTGAGGGATTCGCCACCTTTCCTCCACCTAGAGCTTCAGAAGGGCCGCATTCTGCCGCTAGTCAGGCCAATACTCCAGTGAGAGGCTTGCACCACTGACTTTAATATCATTGGTCTTTTTTTTCTGGAGTGTATTTTCAAATGTAGGGGCAAGTTGAGACAACTGCGTTGCTAAGGATTAGGACTGACCCTACGACTTATCTTAGAAGCTAGCGTAAGGAAGGGCAAACCTACTTTTTTAGCATTTGTAGACTTAGTGAAAGCTTTTGACAATGTTGACTGGAATACTCTCTTTCAAATTCTGAAGGTGGCAGGGGTAAAATACAGGGAGCGAAAGGCTATCTACAATTTGTACAGAAACCAGATGGCAGTTATAAGAGTCGAGGGGTATGAAAGGGAAGCAGTGGTTGTGAAGGGAGTGAGACAGTGTTGTAGCCTATCCCTGATGTTATTCAAACTGTATAATGAGCAAGCAGTAAAGGAAGCAACATAACAATTCGGAGTAGGAATTAAAAGCCATGGAAAAGAAATAAAAACTTTGAGGTTCGCTGATGACATCGTAATTCTGTCTGAGACAGCAAAGGACTTGGAAGAGCAGCTGAACGGAATGGACAGTGTCGTGAAAGGAGGATATATGATGAACATCAACAAAAGCAAAATGAGGATAATGGAATGCAGTCGAATTAAGTCGGGTGATGCTGAGGGAATTAGATTAGGAAATGAGACACTTAAAGTAGTAGATGAGTTTTGCTATTTGGGGAACAAAATAACTGAAGATGGTCAAAGTAGAGAGAATATAAAATGGATACTGGCAACGGCAAGGAAAGCATTTCTGAAGAAGAGAAATTTGTTAACATGGAGTGTGTCAGGAAATCGTTTCTGAAAATATTTGTATGGAGTGTAGCCATGTATGGAAGTGAAACATGGACGATAAAAAGTTTGGACAAGAAGAGAATAGAAACTTTCGAAATGTGGTGCTACAGAAGAATGCTGAAGATTAGATGGGTAGATCACATAACTAATGAGAGTAGGTATTGAATAGAATTGGAGAGAAGAGAAATTTGTGGCACTACTTGACTAGAAGAAGGGATCAGTTGGTAGGGCATATTCTGAGGCATCAAGGGATCACCAATTTCGTATTGGAGGGCAACATGGAGGGTAAAAATCGTAGAGGGAGACCAAGAGATGAATACACTAAACAGATTCAGAAGGATGTAGGTTGCAGTAGGTACTGGGAGATGAAGAAGCTTGCACAGGATAGAGTAGCATGGAGAGCTGCATCAAACCAGTCTCAGGACTGAAGACCACAACAACACGGATTAGGACAGGGAAAAGTAATGCACGTACACTTACTGTATTAAAATTGTAAGAAAAGTTGTAATGTTCCTGTTGATTAATGACTTGCCCTTCTATTTTATGTAGTATATCCGATGGGTATGATGAATGGTGTCCCCTTCCCACAGATAAATCAGTTTCCTTGTTGCAGTATATATTGTGATGTGACGGGGCAAGAGAAGTATTCCATAATAGTTGTCAGCTTTGACCAGTGAAGTAATGTTAATGTCTACTGTGATGTCTTTTAGTCTGTATTTTCTCTGTTTCGTCATTAGTTGGCGAAACCAACATGTGTAAAATAAAAAATACCTGGTTGTGGTGACAGTTATCTGGAGTTATTAATTAAAACTTCTGGGTTGAATTGCCGTGGTCCATATATAAAACTTCTCCTCCTTCCTGACATTTCGTTGCCTACTGCGGGCAACATCTTTTCAGTTGAGTCGGCGACTGGCTGCTAGGCGCCGGAGGTCCCACTTATATAGAGCACTTAGATGGCGCCACCACTCATCACGTGCTTTAGACTTTATAACTATCTGTGGCTAGTGCCATCTCTCTTGATTACAAGTAATCGATTGTCACTTTGTTGGTAAAAAGTTGACTGCCATATCTTGAAGCACGTGATGAGTGGTGGCTCCATCTAAGTGCTGTATATAAGCGGGACCTCAGGGCCTAGCAGCCAGTCGCCGACCCACCTCAGAAGATGTTGCCCGCAGTAGGCAACGAAACGTCAGGAAGAAGAAGTAGTTTTATATATGGACCGCGGCAGTTCAGCCCGGAAGTTTTAATTAATGAGGATGGCGGCCGTGAAAGCTTACATGTTATGAGTTATCTGGGGGTTGGGTTGTTTGGGGGAGGAGACCGGACAGCGAGGTCATTGGTCTCATCGGATTAGGGAAGGGAGTCGGCCATGCCCTTTCAAAGGAATCATCCTGGCATTTGTCTGGCGCGATTTAGGGAAATCACGGAAAACCTAAATCAGGATGGCCGGCCGCGGGATTGAACCGTCGTCCTCCCGAATGCGAGTCCCGTGTGCTATCCACTGCGCCACCTCGCTCGGTTATGGGTTATCTGAGTTTATAAAAATTGCCATTCATAACATGTCATAGGTACCATATTATTTACGATATTTGTCACATGTTTTCTTTGATCAAAGCTGACAACTTGCATTTAGCCATGTGATAAAGTACTGTGACTGTGGCTATCATGCACCTAGGTAGTAGAAGTTCCCAGTTTCTGAAGATTTCAATGTCACATCTATGGTATGGCCATTGGACATAACATTATAGTTGGATGAAAATTGGCATTATTCAGGACTCTTATTCAACAGTCTCATGTTGGAATACTATATTAAGCTGCTCCTTTTGTGCAAAATGTGGTTTTATGTTGATTAGAGTAAAAGTGATCCGCAGTTTAGCATGAGAGACATGCGTCTGTCGGCATTAATTTGTTCGTTCATTCATCACTTTCCATAATTACATCAAGGAGGAGAACCTTCAAGAATATAGAACATGTGAAGGTATAAGTTAACAGAAGATGAATTTGTGTGAGCTTAATCTCTATGTTGTAGGAACAGTAAACTACCACCATAAGGATTAGTGCTGCCCAATATTATGCCATCTAATTTTTGTTGAGGAAAGTGGAAAGAAGGTTATTTTGGAAAAAAACCACCTAAGTTATACTATGTAACTGCTCTTTATATGATTGTTAACTTAATTTTTACTTTATTGTCATGGCATTTTTCAAAGAAAGTATTTCCCTTCGTCTCTAAATATTGAGGTCTATTTACAGAACATTACTGTCTGTCATTCAGCTCTACAACGAGCGCTGCTGCTAGTTATTTAGTTAGTGTGTGTTTTCAGTACCTTCTCTAGATATTCACATAATTTGTAGAAAGAGTTGCTAATGATATGGTTTTAATTTTCTTTTGAATTTCCAATTTCTTGCTTTATTGTATGGGTGTTTGTTTTATATTGTCCCGCCAGTGTACATAACTCCACTCTGAACTCTAGGCAAGGACGCAAAGTTAAGTGAAAACAATTTTTGTGTCTCACATTGTGACTTTGTAAATCACATTTCAGCTTAAATTTATTTTTATCATCAGCAGTAAAACCACTAGAAAGTGAGTGAAATCATTCAACTATTCTTAAAAAGCTTATGCAGTATGCAGTGAAAGTGCATTTAAGGTGCTCATGACTTTTGCATTGAGTGCTGCAGTTGGTAACTGTTTGCATGTTGAATGATGGGAAGTGAACACAACAAATGAGGAGACAGACAACAAAACAAGATGTTGGAACCAGTGAGAAAGTAAAGTTCAATAAATGTATGAAATTACATAGCAGCATAATGGATTTCATTGCACAGAATGTTGTCATATACAGCAGAATATTCTCTAAAATTTAAACTGTAGGCTTAGGTTCCTGCATAATCACACCCAAAGAAATCGAGACATTCCAAAAATACAGTTTCTGAAACAATCAAAGCAGTCAGTGTACACAGCCAGTTTTCCTCCAGTAATATTTGTTGGCATTTGCAAACTCACAACCCATCTGTAACATTGAAATACAAAACAGTGGTCTAAGGAATCATGCCATATTCTGATAAACATAAAATACAAGAAATACATACAAAAAACCATAATAGCGGCAGGGTTGCTCTACTTTAATCCCATCTATAAAAAAAATACCATGCGGTTTAAAAAAAAAAGAGCTATATTTAACTAAAAAAATGTAATTTGCATACTAAGTGTTAAATAGTTAGCCTTACATAAATTAAAAAGAGCCATCGTATTTCTTGAATGCAAAATGGCTGTCAGTGCATTTAATTTTATTAGTATTGTGTTTTAACTTTTCTTGAAATATAAGGAACACAGTTAAATTATCACTCACAAAAAAAAAGGTTACTTTAACTTGATGTAGAATTGTAGTGACTGTACAGTACAATTTAGTCATTTTTGGAAGCATGCAGAAAATTATAGATCTTCTTCTAGTTTCTAGGATGTATTCTTTCCTAAATTATTTCTTCTTTTTGACCAAACAAGCTCATAGATGGAGAAAATTCTCTCAGTGGATGCAGTGCTGGCAGCACAAGAAATGAGACACTGATAAAGAAGTTGTAAGAATGGATTAGTGCTTTGAATAAATTGATTTTAGGAATTTAAGTTGGACTGTTAAATCATCAGTACATAGAAAATATAATCAAGAAAACTGTTGTAAACTATCAAACTACTGATTCTAGAAGTGACAGTAAGTTTATATGTTGTGTGTCACAACAAAAACCCATAAAAACTCAGTTTTAAACACTAGGTTGGTTTTTCAAAAATACCCTGATTTACTCAACCTTGAATAGCTACCAGTCTCTCAGTATCCACACCAAAGACAAAAGTAATGAATTTGCATCCCCCACTGAAACGAGTCATTGGATTCACTGATTCTCATTGGCTGCTGTACACTATCACCTGATTGGCTATGACTAGTGGAAACTAATTGTCAGCAGCAGCTAGCAGCTGATGAATTGCTAGCACTGTAAGTGCACGTTAACCGACTTGTACAAGATACACAGTTAATTACTTTACACAGTGTTCTTACAGCTTGCTTATTGTGAATAAACATGATTAAAATCTGAAACCATCATCAAATATCAGTATTAAATTGTGAAAGTGCTTTAGTGTGCCATCAAAAATCAGTACTAAATTGCGGGAGTGCTATACGCAGGAAGTGAAGAAATATTCTTCCCTTTTGAGACCATATCTGTGAATTTAATTACTTTCTGTCAGTAATTCTGGACAGTGAGTATTTTCATGAGGGGAAATTTCTGTTGTGCATTTTTCTGTCTTTAATTCAGTACAGGCCAAACGATATTGTGAGTATGGGCAGTATAAGCAGAAAAATCACTGTAAGTAGCTCTTCTGTTCAAAAAAGTAATGCAAACCAGAATTACTATTTTTCTTTCACAGGAAGTGAGCACTTATATTTAAGGGAATTTGAATTCACCATGTGATGGTGGCATTATTGCAAGTAGAAGTGACGGCGGCATATTGTTCCGCTCTGAACGCTCAACACCGGCAGTGCTAGTATTAGTGGCTGCTGTTGTGCTGAAAATCTGGAAAGATGTACACTTGAACATTTCGGTGACACAGGGCATGAAACAGCCATTGAAATTTGCATTTGCTGCTTTGGGATAACATAGTGAAGCATCTAGGGGATGGAAGCAATGCATTGTTACCTTCCCCTGAAAAGTTCAAAGATGTGTCCTCAGCCGGTAAGGTGGTGGTCATTGTCTTTTTCGATGTCTCAGGTCTGATACTCTTTAAATTCTTTGAGCATGGAAAAATGTCAACAGTGATATGTACTGAGAGACTCTCTGTAGCCTGCGTAAGTTCATCAAGAGCAAACAGCCTGTGCTGCCCATAGAGGAAGTGATTCTGCTCCATGATAATGCCCATCCACACATCTCTGAGCTCACACAAAGTGCAGTGGCCAAGTTCAAGTGGGAGCAGCTTGAGTATCCGTCATACAGCCCAGACATATCGTGTTGCAAGGTGTATGACTCTGTAGGCCTACATACTCTGGAAGCCACTGTACGGTGTGTGGCAGAGAGTACCATATACCGCTATTAGTCATTTCCTTTCCCGTTCCACTCACAAATAGAGGGAAAAATGTTTGTCTGTATGCCATTGTATGAACCCTAATTTCTCATATCTTTGTGGGCCTATGTGAAGCGTATATTGTCAGCAGCAGTAGAATCATTCTGCAGACAGCATCAAATGCTGGTCCTCTAAATTTTCACAGTAATGTACCTCAAAAAGAACTTTGACTTCCCTCAGGGGAATTCCATTTGCACTCCCGAAGCATCTGTGTAACTCGTGCCTGTTGTTCGAACCTGCCGGTAACAAACCTAGCACCCCGCCTCTGAATTGCTTTGATGTCTTCCTTTAATCTGGCCTGGTACAAGTCCCAAGCACTTAAGTAGTATTTGAGAATAGGTCACACTACTTTACAGATGAACCACACTTTCCCAAAATTCTCCCAATAAACCGAAGTTGACTATTTGCCTTCCCTATCACAATTATCTCATGCTTGTTCCTTTTCATATCACTTTGCAACATTATGCCCAGATATTTAAATGACTTGACTGTGTCAAGCAGGACACTACCAATGTTGTATCCGAATGTCGTCTGTTTGTTTTTCCTGCTCTTCCGCATTAACTTAAATTTTTCTACATTTGGAGCTACCTGCCATTCATCATGCCAACAAGAAAATTTTGTCTGTCATGTTGTTTCCTTGTACAGTCATTCAGCTTTAACATTTTCTCATATACTACAGCAAATGACTGCAGACTGCTTCCCACCCAGTTCACCATGTCATTTCTGTACACAGGAAATAATAATGATCCTATCACACTTCGTTGGGGCACTCCAAGCAATACTCTTGTGTCTGATGAACAGTCGCCAGTGAAGACAACAAACTGGGTTCTGATGCTTAAAAAGTCTGTGATCCATTCAGGTACCTGGAAACCTATTCCATATGCTTGTACCTTTAACAGCTGCAGTGGGACACTGTGTCAAATGCAGTCTGGAAATCTAGAAATATAGACTCTGCTGCCCACGTGTTTCCATGGGCGCGTTGTTTTGGTCACCTAAAACATCATTTCATGGAAAGTACTTCAATTCGGATGACGAACTGAAGGATGCAGTGGAGGACTAGCTACTTTTTCAGAAGCACCAATTCTGGGATCAGGGAATCCTTTGGCTTGTGAAACAGTGGGATATTTGTGCTCAGGCCTTTGGCGATTACTTTTGATCAAAGACTTCAATTATACCCCATTATTGTTTCGTACCTTCTCTTTTGAAAACCCCTCATAGAATGTTGTGTTATGATATTCCTATATTGGAACAACTGAACCAAATCCTTTGCTGGGACTTTGAATATTTATCATTGTGCCTAGAAACAAGGAACATCCTACACAGGATTCTTTCCACCCCTCACAAAAATATATTCTGTTGCCTACCCAACCTATAAAATTCCTACTCCATCCTTATACCACTGCGACTCCCAACCCCTTGCCACATTGATCCTGTGCAATACTCTGAAGCAAAAACTGTCCAATACACTGACCGGCACTTCCTAGTCCACTGCAGTCATGGGGTTACCCTACCCAGAGGCAAGGCCACATGTGAAAGCAGTCATCTCATGTACCAGCTTAGCTGTAATTTCTGCACAGCATTTCATGTGGGCACAACCACCAGTCAGCTGTCCACCAGAATTTCCTCCACCAAACTGTTGTAAAAAGCAGAGTTAACCACTCGGTAGCAGATGGTACTGGCGAATAAAACATGCTCGATTTAGTGTCTGCTTCACAACCTGTGGCATATGGATCAGTCCCCACATCACCGTATTCTCTGAATTACACAGATAGGACTTGTCCTTATGACTCGTCCTTCAATCATCTAATTGTGCACCACACACAGTGCCCCATATGTGCTTGCAGATTGAGCTCACCACTGCCATCTTTGTAACACATGCATATGATGCATCTCCTTCCCATCTTCAATCAACAGGAACAGTGTAGCCAGACAGTCTCCTCCTCTGCTGTTCCCCCTTCCTTTCCACCCCCTTGTCCCACTCCTTCAAAAATTAGTGAAGTTCTTTATGTGCCTATCTGTGCCTGAATAGTTCTGTGAGTTGTTACCTCATTGGCATATTTCAGTGGTTAGGGGCAAAGTTGCATGCAGCCATCCAGATAGGATACAGTGAATGTACATGCAAGACAGGGAACACAGCTTTCATGTAGTGCTCCAAGAAGAATTGAGATTGGCTGACTACTGGCTCCTACGACTCAACTCACTGAAACATTAATGATTAAGTTATTTTAATTGATTTGCGATAGTCTGCTAGATGACGTCTTTTTTATATTTTCATAGCCTCATTTAAAATATGAAAATATAAAAAATTCTCCATTTTTTTGTAATTTCTTTGCATGAGAACTGAGCGTATCTGTTGATTTCATGGATTTACAGTATGCGTAGAGATAAAAGAGCCCAATACTAGCTTTGATGATGTAAACAAATCAGTTGAGTAAACAGAAGGGGAATTCCCACAACAGTTTAATAATTTGAAAGTGTCTAAAGTATTTAGATGTGTGTTTGCACACTAACTCACACTTTTTAAAAGATTTATTGTAAAAATGATCATAAGCTTTTTTTATACATCATCTCATTTCCTTGCCATTTATTGATTTGAAAGTATTGCACATTGAATCATTTTCTTACCTTCCAGTGGCATAAATTGCAGTGTGAACAGTAATATAAATTAAATAAGCGAGGGACTGGAAATTGTATTATAATTATAAAGAAATCACAAGACTGAAATCTATTTCAGTCTCATAGAAAGTCTGTTATTCACACAGGAGAGTTGCTGCACATTTTTGAACTCGCTCCTAGAAGTCTGACGACTTGGTGTCATCTTGGGCTGAAAAGTATTGAAGGATCGTTACTTGGGGTATTGGAGTAATGCTTTCTGTGGAAGGATGCAGTAGTCATCTTGGGCTGAAAAGTATTGAAAGATCGTTACTTGGGGTATTGGAGTAATGCTTTCTGTGGAGGGATGCAGTAGTCAGAGTGATTTTGTAACAATTTCTAATTAGTAGTTGATCAGTTAAGCATCATAATTTCATCAGAGTTTCTGGAATGTGTTTTAATGTTTTTCTAGAGTTTCCATGTTTTGACTGCTATGTTTAATGTCTAACTGTGTTACTTGGTTGCAAAACGTTTCCTTCTGGAGGCAGAATATGATAGACATCACTTGTTCACATGTTTGAATTGTTTCTTTGGAGAAAGAGTCTTAATTCAATGGCTGTTTGTTTTTCTCCAGCAGTGCTTTTGGAAGTTCATTAGTTACTTGAATGTATGTATTTCTAAAGCCCCTGGGGATATGTTTCCATGACATGGTTTTCACTAGGTCGACAAACTGGTTGTATTTTCCTGGAACTGGAAATTGCCTGTGGCTCATTTGTACTGTAGTCGTAAGATACAATGTTTCTAGGCTTTATGAAATGCCCAGTTTTATGATTCTGTACTTGTAAAGCATGTTACTAATCTTTGCATCATTATCAGGTCCTATCAAGACCTGATGCGAAAAAGGTTCCCTATCTCTTGATTTGAGTGTTGGCAGTATATAAAATATATTTTTTCATAGTCTTTCATACACTGAAAGTAATCTTTATCTGTCAAGACAATAAAGACCTTTACCAGCTCAATTAAAATCTTAAAAGAAAAGTCCGTTTTTATAATAGGTAATTGATGTAATCAGACTTTGCCACATACAGTTAAAGAAAATGTGAAATATTTGTGTAAATGTCAGGTTGTGAGATGTGAGAAGCTTAAATAGCTAAGAATGAAAGTCTGACTTACAGATCTTGTTTGAAAGGCTTAAAAGAAAACCTCATAAAACTCGGTTCCTGTGAGCATTGAAACAACATGCATTCCTTTTTTCATTGATGCAGGCTGTGACAGCTCACTATACAGTTATTTCATAACCTGAGCTACTCCATGCTGTTTAGCTGAGCATATTTGTAGATGTTTGTAAAATGAAGCGTGTTATTTGTGCTAATGCAGTACATGGAAAATACTCTAAAAAGAGGAACTGGGAATGTGGGAGCAGCGTCAGGTTGAATGACAGCATTATTGTAACTGATGTAAAACATCAGTCCATTTCACAGTCCTCATAAGTGTTTAATATATTTCCTCCAGTCTTATTGTTTTCTATGTGTAGTGACCTACTACGTTTGCAGATCACTGCATTTAAGCTGTGCCTTACAATAGAGATAAGTTTAAGCAGTTGGTCTTGACCACTGTGTTTTGGTTAAATCTTTAGAGAAAAAGGGCTAGGAACAATCTCCTGTTTCATTGAAGGCAGGATTTTATTAAGTAATTAGAGGAAACTTTGGGAACATGTGGGTTCACAATCTTTTACTTCGGTATTCTATGTTTCTTGACTTCTCAGAGCAACCACTGCTATTAGTTATGTGTTGTGTATAGAGACAGGTAGTGGAACTGCTATTGCCAAATTCTAAGTGGTCTGTTTCTCTCAGGAAGAAACATTAGCTGCCCACTTTTTCTGAATACAGTGACAAAAAATTCTCATTGGTTTGAAGTCCTTAACTTCGAGCTACTTCATAATGCTATCTACTGTGTAATGGCATTCGGGTTTCAAAATTTTCCTTGGTAACTTAATAACTTTTCCCTGTCTGTAGCCTGCCTTCGTTTCTCAAATTGCGAATTCAGTATTGGCTCAGTTCTTGCTGTCTTCTTTTAGTGGTGACCTTGGTACAGAAATACTTCACTTCAGCTTATCAAATGTTTTGCAGAAAGGATAATCTGTGATGACCACTCTTATCGACAGCTGTCGAAGAATTGAGTGTACTGACAGCCACCTCAAAGTATCTTTAACCCCTTAAAAGGATTATTATCAACAATCAAAGTATGAAAACAACAGTAACAATCATGGATATAATTTTAGGAAGAAAAATTACTTACACTAGCCTTTATTCAGCCTTAGTACAGCACAAAAAGTGATGAGGCATTTAGCTATAAAAATCTGTGATAGCAATGTGAAGAACTTAGTAGATAATGAAGCTAATTTAAATCACAAACTGAAATCGCACCTGTGTGGCAGCTGCTTCTACTCCGTAGAATTTCCTAATGTATAGTATTCTGGTGTGAAGGTGTGTGTGTGTGTGTGTGTGTGTGTTTTATGAAGGGGGAGATGCAAATAAAGAAAAATATTACCAGAAGAAATCATGTAAATTGTAGTGTGTTGGTATATTTTTTGCTGAGAATTTTTACTATAGTTGTAAAACTGACTTGTTCTATATCGTAGTGAGAGGTTGGTTACAGAACATAGACCAAATCACTTCTTGTCTGTAATGTTTAGTGGCCATGTTTTACTTCAGTATCGGGCTGCACTCCGGAGAGATACCTTCAGAAAATACTTTCTATCGCACATATTTATATTTTGTATGAATATCTTCTCAGTGAGTGTTTCTTGCTATTGCCAGTGTGCATTTTATATCCTGCATACCACCATCTGATATTTTACCCCCGAATAGCAAAACTCGTGTACTGTTTTCAGTGTTCTGTATTCGTAAGCTCTCTCTCTCTCTCTCTCTCTCTCTCTCTCTCTCTCTCTCTCTCTCTCTCTCTCTCTCCCTCTCCCTCTTTCTCTCACAACGATATCCATTCAACTGATCTTCCAAGTCATTTGCCCTCTCTGACATTATTACAGTATAATTGGCAAATGTTGGAAGTTTTATGAGGGGTGTTCAATAAGTAATACAACACTCTTTTTTCTGAAAGCATGTTGATTTCATTCAGGATTCCAATACACCTTATTATTACCCACCCTTTTGTCTACAAAACCCTAGTTTTCAATATAATCTCCATTCAGTGGACACCTTTACCCCAGATTAGTGGGAGAAACTGTATGCCTACATGGTACCAGTCTGCTGGTCAACGTCAGAGCCAATATCTTGGTGATTCAATAACCTCACCATCATCCACAGACTTCTTCCCAAATAGTGGGTCCTTCTTTGGGTCAAAGAGATGGAAGTCTAAAGACATGAGATCCAGGCTGTAAGGTGGATGAGGAAGTACAATTGAATGAAGTTTTGTGAGCTGTTTTTGGGTACGCAGACTTGAGTGAGGCTTTACATTGTCATGGAGAAAGAAAAGTTTGTTTGCATTTTTGTGGCAACGTACACACTGGAGTGGTATCTTCAATTTCCTGAGGGTAGCATGGTTGATCATTGCACTTTGAGGGAGACCAACCAAGACTTCCAGCTGTGGAGCGATGTGTTTGATTGTGATCTGTTGATCACCTTGAATGAGAGTGTCCACATGTTCCAACATTGCAGGAGCCACAGCTGTACGTGGCCAGCACACGGGAGAGCGGACAGGTTTCATTACCTTGTTGCAGTTGTAACAGGTGACTTGTCAGATGACTCACCTTGCTTTTGTTCACTGCCACTTCTTCGCAGATATCATGCAAGTGTCTGTGAATATCTTTGATTCTCTTGTTTTCCGCCAAAAGAAACTCGGTGACAGCTCTAAGCTTGGAACACAGTTCCGTTACAGATGCCATTTTGAAGGTTACATATAGTGATGTCACGTATTGGAACTTCATGAAACTTCAGGAGCTGAAATGGGAATATCCCAAGATGTCTTACAACAGATTGTGCATTTCTGCGACTGAAATTGCATGAGAAGTAAATTGTGTTGCATTACTTATTGAATGCCTCTTGCATTTCTTCTGACTAGACTTTAGTTCCTTTCGTAAATATCTTCTTGGTTTCTTCTGCTGCTTAGATGGAATAACATCAGAATAGGCTGCAACCTAGTCTGGTTCCATGTCAATTACTCTCTTTTGTACCTTTACACTTAAAGCTGTAGTTTCTTACCTCAGCTATATTGAGTGAAAGTATGCCAGGTCAACACAGTGAGAGAGATTTTCCATTGCAATGTTAACAATTGAGAGTTTTACATACCTTACTTGCATATCGGTGTAATCTCAGTGTACATTGGAGAACAGCAATTTGATTGTCTTGGTTCTGTGACATATTTTTGATTAACTTTTGGCACCCCAATGCAAAGGGAAAAACGCACAGTTTTTATCTATCACGTCAACTTTTTAAACTACAGATTGCCCTCTCTTTGTCTCAAAAGCCTCATAAAATGTGCTGTTTGCAAATAGTAGTTTTATGTACACAAAAGCTGTATATAGTTATTGCAAAATAAATCACGTTCATACAAATAGAAAAGTTTTTGCAAAACAGTAAAGATGCATATTGCCCACACCAAAATTCATAGAAACACAAATAGGTAAAATAGAGCAAGTTAATAAATTTAAATATCTTGGAGAAACTATACAACAGAATGGACTAGAAAAATCTGCAGTAGGTATAAGAATTAACAAAATGGAAAGAGCATATGGTTTGACCAAAAATATTTACCACAAGAAATGTATATCTAGAAAAATGACTACACCACACTGGTATGACTAGAATGTTTATATGGATCTGAATGCCTAACAATGGACTGTAAGATGGACAGACTAGAGGCACTGGAAAGAAGGATTATTAAAAAAATAATGGGTGCAATAAAAACTGCAGATGGTTGAAAAATAAGAAGTAATTAGGAGATCTACAAAAATATGGAGAAAATATCTCAAGTAATGGCCAACAACAAAACAAATACTCCTATATTTCTGGAAGAAGAAATCGACAATAGCATGGATTACAGAAGTAAGGAAAGATCTAGAAAGAAACATCATCAAAGAATCAGAAATAGCACAAAGAAACTGTTTTAAAAATAAAATACTAAATTTGGAAGGCTTTCAAAGCAGAAGAAACAAAAAATTGGGAACAACCTGGACAGAAGAAAGGAAGAGGCTTCATGCGGAGAAAATGAAGGAATACTGGAAAAATAGGAAACAACAACAAAGGAAGAAGAGGAACTGAAGTTGTTAACATTATCCTAGTTGGTCAGTACGATTGTAAAAAAAAGGGGGGGGGGCTGATGATAGCGAATTCTTTGGCGTATTGGGTGTAGCTATTCTAACCATCAGTGACATGTGAAAATTTGTGCTGGACCAAAACTTGAGCCCGGATTTCCTGCATACTGGATTTCAGGCAATAATTGATTTTGACCATATGCTATAGTCGTCTTCAAATGGGTAAAGGAGGGTAAAAAAACTAAGCAGGGCTAACAAATTAACAGTGACATTTTAATACAAAAACACTGAAAGTATGTGACACAATGCCGGTTTTTTCTCTAGGAGATGTATTATCGTTCTTGAGAGTCAAAATGATATAAACTTGCTGCAGTTTTAAACTTGATGACATGTGAATATTTCATATGTTTGATGTAATTTGTATGGTAGGTTGTCCCAGAATTATTCCTGAGAACAGGATTTGATCTAAAGTCCATTCAGCGTGCTATGTGGATTAAGTAACAGATATGCCTTGTTACTTTTCATTGCATTTTTATTGCTCAAAGTGAAATAGGTGGGCCATCACAAAACCCCTAATCAACAGCTTCCTCTAGCGAGCCAACACCTGCTCTTATGTAGAATTTTGTACACTGCCTGACTTCTAGATATTACAATGAAAAATTATCACCTCAAGTTAATTTAACAAACATTCAAAATTGTTTCAAGAACTTGTATCAGGTTTAGACATAAAATTCAACAAAAAACAAAATCATCACTGAAGTTTACACCAAATATGCAGAATGAATAACATGAGGTCAAAATTAAGCACAGCTTTCCTGCCATGTTTTTGATATATATTTTTAATAGAGCTTTTTAAAATATTAACAGTAGTTCTGTCTTTTATACAGGAAGTGTCTTTTAATGATATGTTGTCGTGTTTTGGCTTGCATAATTCGGAAAATTGTCTTAATTACTTTGAAAATTGGTGACTTTTGCAACACACAGATGGATAATAGCAGATCACATGTTATTCCAAAATTTGTTTCACATTTTTTGGCTAACAGATGAAAATGATTACATTGTTGTTGTTGTGGTCTTCAGTCCTGAGACTTGGTTTGATGCAGCTCTCCTTGCTACTCTATCCTGTGCAAGCTTCTTCATCTCCCAGTACCTACTGCAACGTACATCCTTCTGAATCTGTGTAGTGTATTCATCTCTTGGTCTCCCTCTACAATTTTTACCCTCCACGCTACCCTCCAATACTAAATTGGTGATCCCTTGATGCCTCAGAACATGTCCTACCAACCGATCCCTTCCTGTGGTCAAGTTGTGCCACAAACTTCTCTTCTCCCCAATCTTATTCAATACTTCCTCATTAGTTATGTGATCTACCCATCTCATCTTCAGCATTCTTCTGTAGCACCAAATTTCGAAAGCTTCTATTCTCTTCTTGTCCAAACTATTTATCGCCCATGTTTCACTTCCATACATGGCTACACCCCATACAAATACTTTCAGAAATGACTTCCTGACACTTAAATCTATACTCGATGTTAACACATTTCTCTTCCTCAGAAACGCTTTCCTTGCCAATGCCAGTCTACATTTTATATCCTCTCTACTTCGACCATCATCATTTATTTTGCTCCCCAAATAGCAAAACTCCTTTACTACTTTAAGTGTCTCATTTCCTAATCTAATTCCCTCAGCGTCACCCGACTCTCATTTCCTAATCTACACTCCTGGAAATGGAAAAAAGAACACATTGACACCGGTGTGTCAGACCCACCATACTTGCTCCGGACCCTGCGAGAGGGCTGTACAAACAATGATCACACGCACGGCACAGCGGACACACCAGGAACCGCGGTGTTGGCCATCGAATGGCGCTAGCTGCGCAGCATTTGTGCACCGCCGCCGTCAGTGTCAGCCAGTTTGCCGTGGCATATGGAGCTCCATCGCAGTCTTTAACACTGGTAGCATGCCGCGACAGCGTGGACGTGAACCGTATGTGCAGTTGACGGACTTTGAGCGAGGGCGTATAGTGGGCATGCGGGAGGCCGGGTGGACGTACCACCGAATTGCTCAACACGTGGGGCGTGAGGTGTCCGCAGTACATCGATGTTGTCGCCAGTGGTCGGCGGAAGGTGCACATGCCCGTCGACCTGGGACCAGACCGCAGCAACGCACGGATGCACGGCAAGACCGTAGGATCCTACACAGTGCCGTAGGGGACCGCACCGCCACTTCCCAGCAAATTAGGGACACTGTTGCTCCTGGGGTATCAGCGAGGACCATTCGCAACCGTCTCCATGAAGCTGGGCTACGGTCCCGCCCCAACATCGTGCAGCCCGCCTCCAGTGGTGTCGTGACAGGCGTGAATGGAGGGACGAATGGAGACGTGTCGTCTTCAGCGATGAGAGTAGCTTCTGCCTTGGTGCCAATGATGGTCGTATGCGTGTTTGGCGCCGTGCAGGTGAGCGCCACAATCAGGACTGCATACGACTGAGGCTCACAGGGCCAACACCCGGCATCATGGTGTGGGGAGCGATCTCCTACACTGGCCGTACACCTCTGGTGATCATCGAGGGGACACTGAATAGTGCACGGTACATCCAAACCGTCATCGAACCCATCGTTCTACCATTCCTAGACCAGCAAGGGAACTTGCTGTTCCAACAGGACAATGCACGTCCGCATGTATACCATGCCACCCAACGTGCTCTAGAAGGTGTAAGTCAACTACCCTGGCCATCAAGATCTCCGGATCTGTCCCCCATTGAGCATGTTTGGGACTGGATGAAGCGTCGTCTCACGCGGTCTGCACGTCCAGCACGAATGCTGGTCCAACTGAGGCGCCAGGTGGAAATGGCATGGCAAGCCATTCCACAGGACTACATCCACCATCTCTACGATCGTCTCCATGAGAGAATAGCAGCCTGCATTGCTGCGAAAGGTGGATATACACTGTACTAGTGCCGACATTGTGCATGCTCTGTTGCCTGTGTCTATGTGCCTGTGATTCTGTCAGTGTGATCATGTGATGTATCTGACCCCAGGAATGTGTCAATAAAGTTTCCCCTTCCTGGGACAATGAATTCACGGTGTTCTTATTTCAATTTCCAGGAGTGTAATTCCCTCAGCATCACCCGACTTAATTCGACTACATTCCATTATACTCGTTTTGTTTTTGTTGATGTTCATCTTATATCCTCCTTTCAAGACGCTATCCATTCCATTCAACTGCTCTTCCAAGTCCTTTGCTGTCTCTGACAGGATTACAATGTCATCGGCGAACCTCAAAGTTTTTATTTCTTCTCCATGGATTTTAATACCTACTCCAAATTTTTCTTTTGTTTCCATTACTGCTTGCTCAATATACAGATTGAATAACATCGGGGAGAGGCTACGCCCCTGTCTTACTCCCTTCCCAACCACTGCTTCCCCTTCATTGATTTGAAAGAGAGTATTCCAGTCAACATTGTCAAAAGCTTTCTCTAAGTCTACAAATGCTAGAAACGTAGGTTTGCCTTTCCTTAATCTTTCTGGTAAGGTAAGACGTAAGGTCAGTTTTGCCTCACGTGTTCCAGTATTTCTACAGAATCCAAACTGAATATGATGCCAAAAGATAATGACATCCTCTTGAGTAGTCCCCCCCGGAGATCCGAATGGGGGACTATTTTACCTCCAGAATATTTTACCCTAGAGGACGCCATCATCATTTAATCATCCAGACTGTTGTCCTTGCAACTACTGAAAAGGCTTCTGCCCCTCTTCAGGAACCACACGTTTGTCTGGCCTCTCAACAGATACCCCTCCGTTGTGGTTGTACCTACGGTACGGCTATCTGTATCGCTGAGGCACACAAGCCTCCCCACCAACGGCAAGGTCCATGGTTCATGATTACACTACAGAATTTTATTATGTGGTAATTAGAACAGAATGTGACAGTTTCAGACAATCCTACCAATTGAATGAGTTCTTTACATTTGATGTGTTGATGTTCCATAATAATTCATTTTCAGTATCATCTACAAGGAAGAGATTGCTGGTACTGACATCATAATTATCTTGTTAACTGAAATGAATGTGATCACTTGCCTGTAAAGAACTAAGAGCTATGGTATGGATCAGTACAGCATAATTACTAACTGGTTTGTTACAATTAAAGTATCATTCCAAATGTTGCAGCATAAAGTGTATTAAGACAATGTATGAAAGGGGTTATGTATATACATAGTAAGGAACAGTACATTACAAATGGTTTATTCTAGCAATAAAACTGGATGATCATTACGCATTTGGTGTGTTGTTTCTTTTTATAAAAAATATATAAGATAAAAAGTAAAAAAACACACACACACACACACACACACCCTGGCATATTAGCCCTTGCTCGTGATAGAATGAATCAAAGGACAACTTGACAAAGTGTCACTGATCATTGCTATTGAGGAATGTTGTGGATGAAAGGATAATGTGGCATTAAAATATTTGTCTAGAAATGACAAATAGTAATGAATCAGTATTTCAGTACAACCTGTTATACAAAACAAGTAAAATACGAGACTGCAGATAATTAACATAGCCTTTACTAAATGGGTTACCACTTTATATTGGGCAAAAATGTATTTGTAAGTTGGCAACATGTTTTCTTACTGTCTGCTGCTTCAAAATTGACATTTTAGTGTCATGTTAAGCTGTTTCATTCACATTCTCATTTGCAATGAATGATGACGTAGTTTGTAAGTTGATCTTTTGATTTAATTTTATCAGAAGTTGTGGCTGGTATCTGTCAATGATTCACATTTTCTATTATTTTATGTAACTTTACTGTAAGAAAACACTGATTGAATGTATAATGATCTTATTGTTTTTCTTGCACAATTCTTTCCTAAGCATAAACATAAGCTCTTACACACACACACACACACACACACACACACACACACACACACACACAACCTAAAGCAATATGTGACAAAGCAAGGACATCAGATTTAAAGAGGTTTTATATGCAATGCTGTCTTGTGTGCTCATTTTTAATATAAAACTATTAATATGGAAGGCCTTCTCAGTTTGATTTTTTGTCAATTTTAGAAAACAGTCAACAATCTGAAGCTTAGGAAATGAGACAGTAAAATTCATATTAGAATCTGAAAATAGTTTGAACAGCCAAGTGCTTCATGGGTATAGGAGGTGGTATGCTTTCATTTTCCTCTGACCTTTGAACTGACTGACCCAGAAAGTTGCAAGTAGTCATAGAGTCTCTCTCAGCATTTTTCACATTAATAAATATTGCCAGGGGTGAAAGAAGTGACACACAAAAATCCATGCATTGAGAGGGGATCAAACTACAGAGCTTAGGATCCATAGTTTGGTGCTTAACATTTGAGCCTATTCATAGATTCGATTATGGTTGTAGGCAGCAGTTTAAACTAGTCATTGTCTGTCTAAACTATGATTGCCATCTGGATGAATATAAGGAAACATGCTAACACAGTACATTTGTACAATTTTTTGATTGACAGTAATACATTTTGTTGTTTTCCAGGTATGGTATGGAGTCCAAGGTTAACAGTACAAACGCAACCAGAGACAATGAGTGAAGAAGAATCAGGAAGTAGTGATAAAGAAAACAATAATATGTGCACACTGAAAGACAGGTCACATCTGAATTGGAAGAAGCACAAACACAAAGAGAGTGAGATGACCTATGTGGCACAATCAGAGCATGAGTTTGCATGCCCCACATGCTTAAAGACTTTCAGTGACCACAGCAGCTTCATAACTCATCTGCTCTTTCACAGCAAAGAGAAAATCTTCTCCTGTGAAGTACGTGAAAAAAGTATCACATCAAAACAGGGTTTACAGGTACATATGTGTAGTCACACCAAAGAGAAACCTTTAAAATGTGCTGAGTGTTGAAAGTCTTTTTCAGGCATAAACAGTTTGAGAAGGCGTATGCAGATGCATAATAAGGTAAAAGAGTTTGTCTGTCGTACTTATTCAAAAGCATTTTCTGTGAGGCATCACCTTAAAGCTCATTGTTGAATCATAAGGATGTGAAAGTGTCTGTGCCCACATTGTTAAAAATTTTTACTTACGAATACCGTTTGTGAATACACTTGGATACATGAAAGAAGTTAGATCTGTTAATATGCTTAATTCACTCAAAACATTTTCATCGTGTGTAAAATTTGAAAAGGCATGTGTGTATTCATGAATGATTATACGAGGTGCATCCAGAAAGTAAGTTTTCTGATGTTCCATTTAAAGTAGGTGTATTTAGCTGGAAAATTTTTTCATGTGTGACAGATCTGTGATTAGACAATTAAATGCCAGCCGGACAAGTCCCGTGTGGTGCCAGTACCGAAGCAGCTGCATCCCGAATGTCATGAGCAAACAGACAGGGCATCACTGGTGAAGGCTTTTTTCCAAAGGTTGTCAATTTGTCCGTTTCTCATTAGTGATCACTTTCTGCAGGTATCCCGATCCTTGTTGCATGAAGTTGTCACTAAGTCCCTGTTGTTCAAGAAAATGTGTTCCATTTCTGACACCTGAGCACAAAATAAAATGCTTTTGGAGTAGCACTGACATTTTTGCAGCTGTAACATGGTGACATTGATGAGTTTCTCGGCGGGATCATCTTGGGCGATGAGATGTGGATTTCTCACTTGACCCAGGCAATCGAGCAGCAGTCAATGCATCGCCATCACAGTCGATCCCCAGTCAATATTAAATTCCAGCGGCCTGTGTCGGTGCAGAAAGTGATGTGCATAGTGTTTTGGGGCAGGAAGGGCTTTCTGCTCACTGATTTCCTGCCCAGAGGTGAAACAGTGAATGCTGACCGTTACTGTGAAACAATGCGAACATTGTGACGTGGCATTCAGAACAAGAAGCGTGGAATGCTTATGGCAGGTTTGTGCTACCCAATGACAATGCTCATCCCCATACAGCTCGGTGTACAGTAAAAGTTTTTCAGAAGTTTGACTGTGAGGTGTTTGATCATCCAGCATACAGTCCTAATCTTTCTCCGAGCAATTTCCATCATTTCTTTCACCTCAAGAAATTCCTGTGCACCAGCCAGCATTTCAACAAGGACAAAGAGCTGAAGACAGCTATCACACACTGGTTCCATTCACAGGTGGTAGACTTCTACAACACAAGAATACAAAAGTTGATCACACGCTATGACAAGTGTGTCAATTCTCTTGGTGACTATGTCGAAAAATAGCTCATCATTACGGTACCTGTTACCAATAAAGTTTTTCATGTAACTATGTTGCCATTGTTTAAAAAAAAGGGGAAACTTACTTTCTGGATGCGACTTGTATGAAGCTTTACATATGGCGAACATCATTATTTAACAACTACCTGTATTGTCTCTTCCATTATTATACCACCAGTTTTAGAATGTTAGGCCTAATGTATTCAAAAGATTGGATCATAAGTGTTTTATAATGAAACTTCTAACTTGTCTTTCAATTTACAATTGAATTGATAATGCTTAGTAATTTCTATGGTGGTCTGTTTTGAGTTCATTTTTCTGTGAACTTCAGAAAAAATAAAAGATAAAGACTAGACCTTTCATGAATTTAAGTTCAGATTATAAAAACATTCTTTTACTAATCTTCTGCTTGCTGTCCATTATTATTTGCTCTAGTTGTTGGCATAGTTTTGTCTGAAGGGATGAAGCTCCTGCTTGCAAAGTCACTTCCAGAGTTTTGCATATATCAGTGCACTTCAGCAAATGAAATTTCATAGTCTATGTGTTTCCGTATTCCACATCTTAGTAATAATCTTCTCCTCTAATCACATCCAATCAACACAAGGTTCAGAATGCGACACTGCTGCATGAACATGCTCTACATAATAACTATGATTCTCAACAGTAATTTTTTTTTTTTTTCAAAGACATTACAGTTTGAAGTTACTCCAGCAGTTCCATTGTTAACATTGAAACAGAAAAGAATTTAACTTGCAACACAATTTTGAATTACCATTTCCAAAACTTTCTGTTATTGATTATTATTATTATTATTATTATTATTATTATTATTATTATTATCCATTTACAGATATAAACAGAAAATATGCATGTAAATTTTGGATCAAAATCACTTAAGTGCAAACACAATTTGTATATGCATTTTGTGTTGATAGATATGTGATCATGATGTAAATGTAATGTAAGTTATAAATATAGATGTAAAAAATAATTGTCTATGAAATTTTTTTGAGACATTTTGTATACTAATCCAGTGTATTGTGTGAAACGCATACTGTTAATTGTAGGAATTCACCAGAACTGCTCACTTCATATTTTGTTTACTATTCCATTTTTGAGCAATGAATCATTCTGTGTGTACAAACTAGCTGTTACCACTATAATAAATTTTACATATGATTAAAATCAGTTTTTGTGAAAGATATATATATTTAATAACGAAGTATATCTCTGATACCCACATTGGTGGTTGTGTGTGTGGTGGTGGTGGTGGGGGGGGGGGGGGGGGGGGGTGTCATGTGTATATGAAAAGGTGTATGGGAGGCTACAGAGTACCATACACAAGAACTACCCTGTCTCTTGTGTTTTTCAGTAAAGAGTGACTGTAGAACATTGACAAGTTTCATTAAAAACTATTGAGTTCTGAGACTGATTGTGCTCTAATGGGCGAGACAATAAACACAGTGGTTTGCAAAATAGTGTTACCCATATATCTGAATTTACAAAATTGTAAACTCTCATTGGCTGCATGGTCATGATGAAGAAATAAATGATAGAACAAGATATTTTGTGAAGTCCTTTATTGAACATTAATGGATATCATTTTGTATATTTGAGGCTCACCTTGTATGCAATAAATATAATGAAAATAGCTCTAAATTTGAATTTCCATTTTGTGATGGTAGGTTCATTGTAGCTTAGACCACTGCTACATTTTCTCTTGTATGTTCCATTTGTGTTGTGTGAGATGCTACAAAAAAAGCACAAATGAATTGTTGAAAGATGATAAAATACTGCATGATGAGAGAGAAAACTCCAACTTTATCCTGAAAATATTCAGAATTGTGTGCTTGGTTGACCTCATTTACTTTTCTAAAGAAAACTTGACTCATATGACAACTAATAAGCCAAAGAAATACAGAACCTTGGTTTGAAAATTAGATATATACACACACAAAAAAGTAGACAATTTCGGTAAACACTTGGTTTAAGTTGCACATTATTTCATTCTCTGTATTTTACTTTGTTCTTATCGCACCTTTAAGATAAGGTTCCATTATGAAATGAAAGCAGGATGTACAACCCCCGGAACATCTGGGAAAAACTCAGGAATTTTTTCATCTGGGAGAAAACTGGGAATAAGTCTGGAATTTTTACCAATTCTAGAAATTTTTCATTGCTTTAGTTTTCAGTTAAATTTATGTAATTTTGACTGGTAAGGACTATACCCTGAAGAAGAATTTTACTTTAGCCATTACTGCAGGATAAGACTACAGCAATAAAACATAAATAAGGAAAAAATAATAATAATAAAACTTAAGTTGCAACGCAAACGTGCCATTTACAACAACAGAACCCAGTGCACACACAAGCATCTGCCAACGTAAAGTGTGTCTAAGGCTTTAAGACGAAGAACTACGCAGTACTTCATAACAACAAATTGCTGCCAATGAGTGTGACGTCACAATGGTTTACATTAGGTTCGTTTGAGGAATTGCTAGTGGGCTTATGCGCATGTGTAGTTAAGACATGTATCAGCAGTACCTTATCCTGCTTATGGCTACTTAAAGTGGGGCTGTTAGCTGCATCAGTAACAGCAACAACCAGTCAGGTGCTACCCTAAAAAAAATTTCTGGCACACCCAAACTGCCGTATTCGTGGATAATCAGAGCAGTCCGAGTTGTAGTGGGAAGGGTGATAGTCTCCATATGACTAGCATTTACATTTAGCAATTTTGCTGTTTCCTCTTCATTTGCAGCTCTCACGTCAAATGAAAACAAAACAGATTTCTGTGGCTGGTAGCTGTCAAAAGGGAATTAAAATACATTCACATAATTATGAGAGTCTAAAATGTGTTGTTAGTTTCAATTTTCTGCTTTTATTTTATTTCTGGGTTTTTGGCAGTCAAGCATTAATTGCCTTGCAGAACAATGAAGTTATGTATGTCGATTTGCTAAAGAAATTTGAATTTTATTAATTTTTGCCACAGAAGCAACAATTTATTTGGAATGAAGTGTTTCATTCCACACTATTGGCTAGTGTCAACTGTTTACTGGATTACAAGTGGACATTTTTATCTTATGGGACATATGGCATTATGCTATAATAAAGAACCAAACATAAGGTAATATAGTACTGATGCTCCAAGAAAATTTGCATCCCAAAAACCTCACAGAAAAGCTTAATATCTGTTATGGCCAACTTCTTTGTGAATCTTGTCATATGAATGTGTACTTTAAGCCAAGTTATGCATTTTGGTATGGTTTATGAAATTCTGATGCTTCTGGAGTATCCTCTGATGTCCTGTTTCGTGTATGACATAATGTAAGACCTCTTGATGCTATATATGTACCAACATATGACCTTGCTATGTGATCGTAACTGTCCACGCCCAATAACGCCATTTCCTGGGACTGTCTGACAACAACTGAAATGAATTCTAACAGGTCGCAGGAAAATATTGCAAATGGTAGTTTGAAAAGCGTTACTTTCAAAAGTAAATTTCAATTTACACAAGATGAATTACGTCACATGTGCAAATGTGCTTTGAATTTCTTAAATCACAGAGTGTTTGATTCTTGTTTAAAGCTTAATGCTTTGAGGACCAGCCACATAGAAGAATTTAGAGCCCAGAACAACTGACATTTCTGTCATTATTTAAAAGTTTACTGGCACACGTGTGTGATGTATTTAAAAGTGTAAACATGCCAAACTAGACCAATATTGTATGTGAAAGCTACAGTATGTGCATTAATTTAAACCATTAACTTTTCCTATTTGTGTGTTGGCGCTACTTAAGAGTGATGTTGCTATTGAATGTCTACATTACATTTCCTATGCTCTGAATATCTGCTATCATTGGCTGCCAAGATCACGTGACAAGAGCTATGATTCACTTACTAAAGCGCATCACAATGTCGATTTCATTGCTTCAGAAACTAAATATATACTTTCATAATATGAAAATATGCAGCATATCGTGGTACGACAATATGCAGCATACTTGTTTGTGCACATCAAAGATCTTTCCAAAACACATTTTTTTTTCTGGGGTTTATTTTCCAAAGCGCCAGAAAGTTCTATGGTGGTGTATACAATGTTAACCATCCAAAGGACTGATGAGTTTTACAGTTCTGAGTGAAAGTATACTGTCAGTTAATACGGAAAAGGTATATTTTCATCCTGGGAAAGTATATTTTTAACTGGGAAATCCAGGAATTCTTTTTCCTCGTCTGCGTGTACACCCTGTGAAAATGTGAAGATAAATTACTCTAAATACCGACCATGAGAATGAGATCACATTTATGCTAAATACACATGCAGTTATTCCAGTTCTGCTAATTTCATCACTACAGGTAGCTGCTAGATATTGAAAATTAAGTGTGGCCAAAATAAATGCGTTCTTATGTCAGTAGACACATTCCAGTCACAGAAGGAAATCATTTGATTTGAAATCAGAAAATGCTTCAAAACTCACTACAGATATTAAAAATGGTTGCCTGAATCTCCTTGCATATTTTTACTTGTGAAATACTCAAACTTACTTTACATAGAATTATAACATCGATTGGTTCAATATATATCAAAATGTTTTTGGATTACATGGAGCCAAAAGAGAGATTTAGTGCATTCTGTGAGAGGTTGTTCATCAGTGTATCAACTGTCATGCAAAATCATTCAAAGATCTTTTTCTCATGTCCTTTTATTTAAGTTGTTATTTTATAGGATAATTGGATTCCATCAAGGAGCATAGGGGGAATGGTTTCAAGAAGAAAAAAAAAATTTGCTACTCAACATTTGGCTTGATGTGAGGATGACCTATAACTTCTTAGGGTTTAGTTCAGGATCCAGGTTTTGTGTGAGTGATACTGAACAGTTCATTGTTCAGTCCTGATACCTTAGCAGGAACATTTTTAGTGTTGGTGCTTACATAGAGCTGGATAACGTCAGTGTAGAAATGCCACCTACAAGAATGCAGTGCAGTTGGAAATATCATTGTTCTCTTCTTGTTGCCCTGAACCCGCAGGTTCGCTCGAACAGCACAATGCGTTCTATAGACATACTTCAACACACTAATCAACTTTCTTCCAGATCAACACATGCAGGAAGGGAAGGCAGATATCCTTCTATACCTCTATTGTAAAACGAGTATTTGTGTGGATTGAATTTAGATGTTCTAGAAAGCTGTTTAAGTTATTACTACCAACAGGACTGGTTGTATTATGTGGAAACACAGTGTGAAGTGTTTTTTCAGCCACTACCTGAGATTAGGGCCATTTTATTGTATGTAAAAGATGTTCTTCATTCACGTAAGGTGAGGCCCTACCGTATTCATTGCAATTGCGACACATCTTACATTGGTCAGGACCATAGAGTACCACTGGACAGAGCAGAAGTATCACACATGCTTACAGAGATTTTGGTGTGCACTGGCAGCTATTGGAATTGTATTATTAAGGAAGCAGTCAAAAATAAATTAATAAGTGAACTTATAAAGTGGGATGGACATTTTTTGCATAAATTCTGCTAGGAATCGTGCTCTCTCTCACTGGTCAAACAACAGAGGAATAAAGTCAATGCTACTTGTTCACCCATCAGTAAATAATATGCACTACTGATAACTTCTGACACTGGAGTACACATTTGATTGTGTGGCAGTTACAGAATTTTTAATTTGCACAGCACTCGCACATTGCATTTGTGAACTGAAAATGATGAGGTGTGCAGCTGTTGAAAAATTAATAATTGATTAAGTCATCACCTGGCTGCATTCTTGTAAGTTGTTTGGACAACCTCGAGTCTTGCACTACCTGTGAGGTGAAATGTCAGGCATACAGTCTGCCATTTATCAAATGCACTGATATCCCATATCTTGTCCATTTGCACTCAGATGTCGTACTGACAGCCAGTACAAGGTATCAGAACATCGCAGTCCAGTGTCATGTTGAGTATCCACAGTGATGGTAACAGATATCGAAGTAGACGACAGAGGGATAGAGAAACAATTAAAATCGCTCAAAAGAGGAAAGGCCGCTGGTCCTGATGGAATACCAGTTCGATTTTACACAGAGTACGCGAAGGAACTTGCCCCCCTTCTTGCAGCAGTGTACCGTAGGTCTCTAGAAGAGCGAAGCGTTCCAAAGGATTGGAAAAGGGCACGGGTCATCCTCGTTTTCAAGAAGGGACGTCGAACAGATGTGCAGAACTATAGACCTATATCTCTAACGTCGATCAGTTGTAGAATTTTGGAACACGTATTATGTTCAAGTATAATGTCTTTTCTGGAGACTAGAAATCTACTCTGTAGGAATCAGCATGGGTTTCGAAAAAGACGGTCGTGTGAAACCCAGCTCGCGCTATTCGTCCACGAGACTCAGAGGGCCTTAGACACGGGTTCACAGGTAGATGCCGTGTTTCTTGACTTCCGCAAGGTGTTTGACACAGTTCCCCACAGTCGTTTAATGAACAAAGTAAGAGCATACGGACTATCAGATCAATTGTGTGATTGGATTGAGGAGTTCCTAGATAACAGAACGTAGCATGTCATTCTCAATGGAGAGAAGTCTTCCGAAGTAAGAGTGATTTCAGGTGTGCCGCAGGGGAGTGTCATAGGACCGTTGCTATTCACAATATACATAAATGACCTGGTGGATGACATCGGAAGTTCACTGAGGCTTTTTGCAGATGATGCTGTGGTGTATTGAGAGGTTGCAACAATGGAAAATTGTACTGAAATGCAGGAGGATCTGCAGCGAATTGACGCATGGTGCACAGAATGGCAATTGAATCTCAATATAGACAAGTGTAATGTGATGCGAATACATAGAAAGATAGGTCCCTTATCATTTAGCTACAAAATAGCAGGTCAGCAACTGGAAGCAGTTAATTCCATAAATTATCTGGGAGTACTCATTAGGAGTGATTTAAAATGGAATGATCATATAAAGATGATCGTCGGTAAAGCAGATGCCAGACTGAGATTCATTGGAAGAATCCTAAGGAAATGCAATCCGACAACAAAGGAAATAGGTTACAGAACGCTTGTTCGCCCAATGCTTGAATACTGCTCAGCAGTGTGGGATCCGCACCAGGTAGGATTGATAGAAGAGATAGAGAGGATCCAACGGAGAGCAGCGCGCTTCGTTACAGGATCATTTAGTAATTGCGAAAGCGTTACGGAGATGATAGATAAACTCGAGTGGAAGACTCTGCAGGAGAGACGCTCAGTAGCTCGGTACGGGCTTTTGTTAAAGTTTCGAGAACATACCTTCACCGAAGAGTCAAGCAGTATATTGCTCCCTCCTACGTATATCTCGCGAAGAGACCATGAGGATAAAATCAGAGAGATTAGAGCCCACACAGAAGCATACCGACAATCCTTCTTTCCACGTACAATACGAGACTGGAATAGAAGGGAGAACCGATAGAGGTACTCAGGGTACCCTCCGCCACACACCGTCAGGTGGCTTGCGGAGTATGGATGTAGATGTGGATGTAGACAGAGATTTAGGAACCAGGTTTTTAATTGTAAGACATTTCCAGGGGCAGATGTGGACTCTGATCACAATCTATTGGTTATGAACTGTAGATTAAAACTGAAGAAACTGCAAAAAGGTGGGAATTTAAGGAGATGGACCTGGATAAACTGAAAGAACCAGAGGTTGTACAGAGTTTCACAGAGAGCATAAGGGAACAAAATGTAGATGTAGATTCTTTGTCCCCTGGTAATGAGCATATTATATATGGATGTATGTTTACAGAGAAAACCAGTCCTCGACCTGAAGCTCGGTGTATGAAAACCACAGTGCTGTATTATGCATGGCCTTCTTTTAGCTAGTGTGCCATGTCTTCCTCCAGCCTTTGAACTGACTTAAACAGCAAACCAAAATGTGACTAAGCAATTCACATGAACAAATGTTTGAAGAGGTGAAAGAAGCCGAAGGTGACAGAAAAAAAGCCCTACAATTAGTTCGAGACTGAATTCTAGATCTTTGAACTTTTAGTCTGAAAGTAGCTCTCTTTACACTTGTGGATATGTATGTGTTTAAAGTATAAAACCTCTCAAGAAGTTCCACTTTGACCTATTATTATTCCTTACCTTAAAATGGTTGCAAACTTTATTACTAGTGTAAAAATATGTAGAACTTAATTTGGAGCTTTGTTTTTGCCTATACTTGAACTTATCATTATGGTGCACACTGCAATGTACTTGCCTTTTATTACCCCAAACCAGTTGTGTATATAAACTGAATGAAACTTAACAGTCATCTTCATCCATGTGAGTGCCCTCAGTTAATTTCTGTTGTTTCTGTTCTTCTCATTTTGGTATTTCAGTGCACAATGTTTTGACATACAAAATTTATATTTTGTTTATTTGATAATTTCCCAAATATGGAAGCACCCAATCCATGTTATATGTTTTGTCTGTACTTAGTAAGTTAAAGGTAATATAATAATAACTGACTTTTGTATTTTCAGAGTCAAAGGAACCATGATCACAAGGATCATTTGGCATCGAAGGCTGCTGTAGTGTAAGTTATTGTTAACTTAATTCGTGCTCTCCTTCTCCTGCTCTTCCCCCTCTCCCTCCCCCTTCTCTCTCTCTCTCTCTCTCTCTCTCTCTCTCTCTCTCTCTCTCTCTCTCTCTCTCTCAAGACATAGTTTTCCATGAAATAAAGCTTCCTTCATTTGATTGTAGAGAAAATAGTTTCAAAAAATGAAACACATTACCTATGCCAAATAATGTACTTAAATATGCTGTTGATGTGTGTTCTTGTATTGCCTAACAAGAGTGATTATATTTCAACCAAATCTGTGTGAAAGACTTTATATATGTCGAAATGAGCTGATACATGTTTGAATGTGAATGAAGAACTGAATATATTTTTGTCTGCATTGAAGAAAATGTAATTGTCAACCACAAATACATAAAAGATGTAAATAATTTAGATTTTGCTTACTGTTGGAATCAGTCATGGAGTGAGTGTAAACTATGATTGTCATATGGATGAATAAAATGAAACATATCTAACACAGTGCATTTTTATAATTTTATGACTGACAGTAATATATACTGTTGTTTTTCAGATATGGCATGATGTCAGAGGTTGAAGGAATTGCAGTGTCAACCACAAATAAATATAACCATGTAAAGAATCTAGATGTTGCTTACTGTTGGAACCAGTCATGGTGTGACTTTACACTACGATTGTCATCTGGATGAATAATATGAAAAATTCCTAACATAGTGCATTCATATCATTTTATGACCGACAGTAATATATACTGTTATTTTTCAGATGTGGTCTGGTGTCAGAGGTTAATGGTAGAAGTAACAACTGGTCACAGGAAATACCGGAGACTACAAATGAAGAAGAATCAGGTAGTAGTAATAAAGAAAACAAAAATATGTGCACACAGAAAGACAAGTCACATCAGAATAGGAAGAAGCGCAAACACAAAGATACTGAGACAATCCATTTGGCACAGTCAGAGCATGAGTTTGCATGTCCCACATGCTTAAAGACTTTCAGTGACCACAGCAGCTTCGTGACTCATCTGCTCTTTCACAGGGAAGAGAAACTCTTCTCCTGTGCAGTACATGAGAAAAGTATCACATCGAAACAAAGTTTGCAGGTATGTATGTGTCGTTACATCATAGAGAAACCATTTGAAAGTGCTGAGTCTTCAAAATCTTTTTCAGACTTAAACAATTTGGGGAGGCATATGGTGTTGCATAATTATTTAAAACGCTTTGTCTGTGGTACTTGTTCAAAACCATTTTCCGTGAATCATCGCCTTGAAGCTTATATGATGAGCCATGAGGATGGGAAATTGTTTCCTTGCCCTCATTGTTAAAAAATGTTTACTTGCATATAGTATTTGCAAATACACTTTGATAAATGTAAGACATTAAATCCCTTCATACACTCAGTTTGCTTGAAATATTTTCCTTGTGTATACAAATTGAAAAGGTGTATGCATACTCAAGAACGCTGGATTATGGGAAACACTGTTTTTTTAATAACTGCATGTAATGTCTCTTATTTTAGTACAGAACTTGTTGCATAATACCACTTCTGTATTCTGGCCAACAGCAGTCACTCTGTAGTTACAAAGCCTCTTGCAAAATCCCATATACTGGCAACATTTCAGATGGTCTTGTGCAAAAAGTTAGTCTCCCAACTACAGACATGCTTTATATAATACCACGAACATATCAAAATTTTTGTTCAGTAGTAAAGACAAATTGTAACCCTTGGCATAGAGTGGTGTATATAAAATCACTTGCAAGCATTGTGAAAAAGTGTGTAGTCATGCAGAACTGTAGCAATTAGGCTACATGAACATGAGAGAAGCTAGCAATTGAAGCAGAAAGATTCAACCTTTCCTGATCATCTTTTAGCAGAACGTCATTCATATGATGTAGAATGTAAAGTTCTACAGTGTGTCTCAAGAAAAGGAGAAAATTAACCCTACTGAAAGTACTGGAAATCAACAAGCACATGACATAGAATGGTAGTCTAGTATTAAATGATCAGACTCAATTTCCATGTTTCCCTTTGTTAGATTAAGTTTTCATTATAAATACTAGATTCAGACTGTAAATTCATCTTATTTCTCATCATTTTTTAAATGGACCACTACATAAAACTTTCTTTACCCCCCCCCTTTTCTTAGTTGATTTAATTACTATATTATTTTCCTGTGTAGACACCAGGTCATTTTCTGTGTTAATATTATTGTTATGTGCTGCCAATGACCGATGGATAATTTAGCTTTTGTTGAGCAGTTACTTATGTGATTACATAAATCTAAATTTGACCTGCCATTTTGTGATTGTTGTTATTTCATTGTTGGATTGACCACCGTCAAATTTCTCAGTATATGTTCCATTTATGTTGTAAGACATTCTACATGAAAATCACAAATGAATTGTTGAATTATAGTAAAATATTGCATGCTGAGTAGAAAGAACTGGAATTTTGTCCTGAAAATATTGGACGTTGCCTACTTGATTTGTCCCAATCATTTTTCTGAAAAAAACTTTGCTGATATCATGACAACTAATAACAAAAAAGCGAAAAAATACAAAACATTCGTTTGAAACTTAAGTATATACACACATTAAAGTAAACAATTGCTTTAAATTTGTACATTGGTTCTCCTGCTCAGCAATTCACTCTCCTCATATCAGAATTTAAAGTCAGGTTCCATCATGAATGAAATGAGTGAAGATAGGTTAATATAAATACTAGTCATTAGAATGAGATCACAAATTTGACTTCTTGCAGTATACTAAATATGCATTCAGTTCTTCCAGTTCTGCCAATTTTTTGACAGCAAAGCAGCCAGATATTGATAGTAAAGTTGGGCCAAAATAAATAGGTTCTTATGTCAATAATAAGTACATCTAGTCACAGCAGAACATCGTTTTATATTAAATAAGAAAATATTTTTAAAAATTGCAACATCCATTACAATGTTTGCCCTTCACCTCCTTGCAGTTTTTTACTAGAGAAATATTCAAACTCACTTTACACAGAACTCTAACATTGAGTGTTTCAATATAGGCCTATATCAAACAATGGAAAATCCAGGATGGAATGTAACAATACGAGAGAAGGAAAGTTGCTACTCAGTGTAGTTTCAGCTCTCTCAGACAGCAGATGTGTGTGCCAGTTGCACTTGGGTGAGTGTGTCTACTGCTGACAAAGGTCTTAATGGCCGAAAGCTATGTTTGTGTGAATCTTTTTATTGTGCCTATGATGGCTCACCATCTCTGCTATATGGTGAGTAGCAACTTTCCTTCTCTCGTATCAATACATAACAGCATGTTTTTGGTTTACATGTAAACAAGAGAGAGATTTGCTGCATTCTGTGACAGGTTGTTCTTCAGTGTATCAACTGTCATACAAAATTAAACCAAGATCTTCTCGTTGTACCATTTTATTTAAGTTATTATTTGATTGGATAATTGGATACCATCAAGGACTATAAGAGGAACTATTTTGGAAAAAAAAACACATGCTACTGAACATTTGGCTTGATATGAGGATGATGTGTGACTTCTTGTGGTTTAGTGTAAGACTCAGATTTTGTGCTTGTGATGCTGAACGGTTCATCATTCAGTCCTAATACCATAGCAGGAACATTGTCATCAGTGTAGAAGTGTCACCTACATGAATGCATTGCAGTTGGAAATATCATTGATTATTTCTTTTTGTCATGAACCCATAGGTTGGCTTGAACTTCATAATGCGTACTATAGGCATGCCACAACATACTAATGAACTTTCTTGCCAATCAACACGTCAAGGAAGGGAAGGCAGCTGTCCTTCTATACCTCCACCATAAAACAAATATTTGTGTCGATTGAATTTAGATGTTCTGGAAAACTGTTTAAATTCTTACTACCAACAGGATAGATCGTATTCAGCGGAAACATGGCGTGAAGTGTGTTTTTCAACCACCATCTAAGATTATGGCCATTTTATTGTATATAAAACAAGTTCTTGGTTTGCGTAAGGTGAAAGAAAGGTGTAGCGTATTCCTTGCAGTTGTGACATATCTTACATTGCTGTGATCAGTAGGGCTACGGGGGACCAGTGTGTTGAGCATAAGCACCACACAAGCATTCAGAGATGTTAATGTACCCCACCAGGTATTGGAATTGTATTATTAAGGAAGCAGTCAAAAATAAATTAATAAGTGAACTTATAAAGTGGGATGGACATTTTTGCATAAATTCTGCTAGGAATTGTGCTCTCTCTCACTGGTCAAACAGCAGAGGAATAAAGTCAATGCTACTTGTTCACCCACCAGTAAATAATATGCACTGTTGATAACTTCTGACACTGGACACCTTCGATTGTGTGGCAGTTACAGAATTTTTTAATTTGTACAGCACTCGCACATTGCATTTGAATCCTGAAAATAATGAAGTGTGCACCTATTGAAAAATCAATAGTTGTTTACATCATCACCTGGCTGCATTCCTTTAAGTTGTTTGGACAACCTTAGAACTTGCACCACCTATGAGGTGAAACGTCAGGGTGTTAGGCATCATAGCCTGTCCACTATCAAGTGCACTGATATCCCATTTATTGCCCATTTTGCACTCAGATGTCGTACTGACAGCCAGTACAAGGTATCAGAACATCCCAGGCCAGTGTCATGCTGAGTATTCCACAGTGATGGTAACATTCTTTGTCCCCCGCTAATGAGCATATTATATATATGTATGTATGTTTACTGAGTAAACCAGTCTGTAACCTGAAGCTTGGTGTATGAAAACCACAGTGCTGTATTATACATGGCCGTATTTTAGCTAGTGTGCCATTGTCTTCCTCCAGCCTTTGATCTGACTTAAACAGCTCTTTATATGGGGCCTGTAATTTAATGTGGCCACCAAACCACAGTGAGACTAAGCAATTCACACTAACAAATCTTTGAAGAGGTGAAAGAAGCCATAAGTGACAGAGAAAAAGACCTACAACTAGTTGTAGACTGAATTCTAGACCTTTGAACTTTTAGTCTGAAGGTAGCTCTCTTTACACTTGTGGATATGTATGTGTTTGAAGTGTAAAACCTATCAAGAAGTTCCACTTGTAATATTATTATTCCTTACCTTGAAATATACTTGAAATTATTATTATGGTGCAGACTGCAATGTACTTGCCTTTTATTACCATGAAGCACTTGTGTATATAGACTGAAAAAAGCTTAACAGTCATCTACATCTATGTGTGTGCCCTCAGTTTATTTATATTATTACTGTACTTCTCATTTTGTATTTTAGTACACAATGTTTTGGCATACAAAATTTATATTTTGTTTATTTCATTATTTTCCAAATATGGAAGCACCCAATCCATGTTATATTTTTTGTCTTTATTTGGTAAGTTAAAGGTAATTTACTTATAACTAATTTTTGTATTTTCAGAGTCAAAGGAACCATGATCACAAGGATCATTTGGCATCGAAGGCTGCTGTAGTGTAAGTTATTGTTAACTTAATTCGTGCTCTCCTTCCCTCTCCCTTTCCTGCTCCACCTCCCCCCTCGCCCCCCCCCCCCTCTCTCTCTCTCTCTCTCTCTCTCTCTCTCTCTCTCTCTCTCTCACTCACTCACTCACCACCTGTCACTCTCCTCCCTCTCTCTGACACACACACACACACACACACACACACACACACACACACACACACCACAGAGAGAGAGAGAGAGAGAGAGAGAGAGAGATGGGGGGGGGGGGGGTCCTAGTTTTTTAAGAAATAAACCTTCCTTCATTTGACCGTAGAGAAAATATTTCCAAAAATGAAACAGTGCAATAATGGAACATTATGTATGCAAAATAATGTCATCTATAGTACTGGAATAAGCTGTTGGTGTGTTTGCGTGTATTGCGTGACAAGAGTGATTACATATCAACACAATCTGTGTGAAAGACTTTATAGATGTCCAAAGAAGCTGATATGTGTTTGAATGTGAACAAAGAACTGAATGTATTTTTGTATGAATTGAAGCAATTGCAGTGTCAACCACAAATAAATATAAAAATGTTAAGAATCTAGATTTTGCTTACTGTTGGAACCAGTCATGGTGTGACTTTACACTACGATTGTCATCTGGATGAATAATATGAAAAATTCCTAACATAGTGCATTCATATCATTTTATGACCGACAGTAATATATACTGTTATTTTTCAGATGTGGTCTGGTGTCAGAGGTTAATGGTAGAAGTAACAACTGGTCACAGGAAATACCGGAGACTACAAATGAAGAAGAATCAGGTAGTAGTAATAAAGAAAACAAAAATATGTGCACACAGAAAGACAAGTCACATCAGAATAGGAAGAAGCGCAAACACAAAGATACTGAGACAATCCATTTGGCACAGTCAGAGCATGAGTTTGCATGTCCCACATGCTTAAAGACTTTCAGTGACCACAGCAGCTTCGTGACTCATCTGCTCTTTCACAGGGAAGAGAAACTCTTCTCCTGTGCAGTACATGAAAAAAGTATCACATCGACACAAAGTTTGCAGGTATGTATGTGTAGTCACACCATAGAGAAACCATTCAGAAGTACTGAGTCTTCAAAGTCTTTTTTAGACTTGAAAAGTTTGAGGAGGCATATGCTGTTGCATAATAAGGCAAAAAAGTTTGTCTGTGGCACTTGTTCAAAACCATTTTCCATGAATCATCACCTTGAAGCTTATATGTTGAACCATGAGGATGTGAAATTGTTTCCTTGCCCTCATTGTTAAAAAATGTTTACTTGCAAATAGTGTTTGCGAATACACTTTGATACATGTAAGACATTAAATCCCTTAATACACACAGTTTGCTTGAAATATTTTCCTTATGTGTACAATTTGAAAAGGTATAGGCATACTCAAGAATGCTGGATTATGGGAAACACTATTTTATGAATAACTGCTTGTAATGCATCTTATTTTAGTTCAGATTTTGTTTCAAAACATGAGGCTTAATGGATTCAAAAGATTGGATCATAAGTGTTTCATAATGGAACTTCTCACTTGCTACTGAATTAATAATGCTTAGCAAATCTCTATAAGCTCTACAGTTACCTGTTTTGCATTCATTTTCTACTTACTTGAGAAGAAATAAAAGAATTAGCATTTTTATGAGTTTAAGTTCAGCTGATTAAAACTTTTTTGGTTATCTTCTATCCCTTTTCTACTACTTGCTCTACATGTTGGCACAGTTTTGTCCAAAGGGATGATGTTGCTGCTAGCAAAATTGTTTTCAGTGTTTTGTGCACGGGGTGAAAATTAATAAAACTGACAAACTGCAGGAATGAATTCCTGATTGGAAATGGAGGAAAAAAGTCCTATGAACATGGGTTCAAAAATGGATAGTATGCGTGCGACGTCAACAAATCATCGTGGACCACAGTACAGAGTGCATCACATTGATGTCACAACAGGTGTTCAAAGTGGCCTCCATGGGATTATAGGTGACAGGGGTAGTAGTGGTTATCATGCAGGCTTCACATAATCATACTCTGGCTTACACCATGTTGGCGGGCCACTTGCCTGCAGTTTGTACTAGGGTTCATCTCAATATCCTGTAGCACACGGTCCTCCAAATCTGGTGTATGCACAGTCTGTTCATCACTCTGAAAGGATTCGTGATCACACAAACATTCAAGAAAGGCCTGAAATGTTGTGTAATGTGGTTTGTGTCTGTGAGGGTACTTGTTTTGGTACAGCCGTGTTGCCTCATGACCTTTACCTCAGCTTGTTCCTGGAAAGAATATTGAACTATTCTGCAGCTTGCAGTATCCTGCAACACAAAATGAACACACAGCACATGGTCACAGGAACTGTCATTTATCAGTTTCATCTATTGTGACAACAGTGCATTTCAGGACACATGTCCATAGGACACTTTTTCTTCCATTTGCAGTAAGGAATCTGTTTAAATGGCTCTGAGCACTATGGGACTTACCATCTGAGGTCATCAGTCCCCTAGAACTTGTTGTTGTTGTTGTTGTGGTTTTCAGTCCTGAGACTGGTTTGATGCAGCTCTCCATTCTACTCTATCCTGTGCAAGCTTCTTCATCTCCCAGTACCTACTGCAACCTACGTCCTTCTGAATCTGTTTAGTGCATTCATCTCTTGGTCTCCCTCTACGATTTTTACCCTCCACAATGCCCTCCAATACTAAATTGGTGATCCCTTGATGCCTCATGACATGTCCTACCAACCAATCCCTTCCTGTGGTCAAGTTGTGCCACAAACTTCTCTTCTCCCCAATCCTATTCAATACCTCCTCATTAGTTATATGATCTACCCATTTAATCTTCAGCATTCTTCTGTAGCACCACATTTCAAAAGCTTCTTGCCCAAACTATTTATCGTCCATGTTTCACTTCCATACAGGCTACACTCCATACAAATACTTTCAGAAACGACTTCCTGACACTTAGATCAATACTTGATGTTAACAAATTTCTCTTCTTCAGAAACACTTTCCTTGCCATTGCTGACTACATTTTATATCCTCTCTACTTCGACCATCATCATTTATTTTGCTCCCCAAATAGCAAAACTCCTTTACTACTTTGAGTGTCTCATTTCCTAATCTAATTCCCTCAGCATCACCCGACTTCATTCCACTACATTCCATTATCTTCGTTTTGCTTTTGTTGATGTTCATCTTATACCCGACTGTCCATTCCACTCAACTGCTCTTCCAAGTCCTTTGCTGTCTCAGACAGAATTACAATGTCATCGGCAAACCTCAAAGTTTTTATTTCTTCTCCATGGATTTTAATACCTACTCCTAATTTTTTTTTGTTTCCTTCACTGCTTGCTCAATATACAGATTGAATAACATTGGGGATAGGCTACAACCCTGTCTCACTCCCTTCCCAACCACTGCTTCCCTTTCATGTCCCTCAACTCTTATAACTGTCATCTGGTTTCTGTAAAAATTGTAAATAGCCTTTAGCTCCCTGTATTTTACCCCTGCCACCTTCAGAATTTGAAAGAGAGAGTTCCAGTCAACATTGTCAAAAGCTTTCTCTAAGTCTACAAATGCTAGAAATGTAGGTTTGCCTTTCCTTAATCTAGCTTCTAAGATAAGTCATAGGGTCAGTATTGCCTCACGTGTTCCAACACTTCGACGGAATCCAAACTGATCCTCCCCGAGGTCTGCATCAACCAGTTTTTCCATTCGTCTGTAAAGAATTCGCGTTAGTATTTTGCAGCCGTGGCTTATTAAACTGATAGTTCGGTAATGTTCACATCTGTCAGCACCTGCTTTCTTTGGGATGGGAATTATTACATTCTTCTTGAAGTCTGAGAGTATTTCTCCTATCTCATACATCCTGCTCACCAAATGGTAGAGTTTTGTCAGGGCTGGCTCTCCCAAGGCCATCAGTAGTTCTAATGGAATGTTGTCTACTCCCGGGGCCTTGTTTCGACTCAGGTCTTTCATTGCTCTGTCAAACTCTTCATGCAGTATCGTATCTCCCATTTCATCTTCATCCACATCCTCTTCCATTTCCATAATATTGTCCTCAAGTACATTGCCCTTGTATAGGCCCTCTATATACTCCCTCCACCTTTCTGCTTTCCCTTCTTTGCTTAGAACTGGGTTTCCATCTGAGCTCTTAATGTTCATACAAGTGGTTCTCTTTTCTCCAAAGGTCTCTTTAATTTTCCTGTAGGCAGGATCTATCTTACCCCTAGTGAGATAAGCCTCTACATCCTTACAATTGTTCTCTAGCCATCCCTGCTTAGCCATTTTGCACTTCCTGTCGATCTCGTTTTTGAGACGTTTGTATTCGTTTTTTCCTGCTTCATTTACTGCATTTTAATATTTTCTCCTTTCATCAGTTAAATTCAGTATTTCTTCTGTTATCCTAGGATTTCTACTAGCCCTCGTCTTTTTACCTACTAAGTCCTCTGCTGCCTTCACTACTTCATCTCTCAAAGCTACCCATTCTTCTTCTACTGTATTTCTTTCCCCAATTCCTGTCAATTGTTCCCTTATGCTCTCCCTGAGACTTAGTACAACATCTGGTTCTTTCAGTTTATCCAGGTCCCATCTCCTTAAATTCCCACCTTTTTGCAGTTTCTTCAGTTTTAATCTACAGTTCATAACCAATAGATTGTGATCAGAGTCCACATCTGCCCCTGGAAACGTCTTACAATTAAAAACCTGGTTCCTAAATCTCTGTCTACATCCACATCTACATCCATACTCCGCAAGCCACCTGACGGTGTGTGGCGGAGGGTACCCTGAGTACCTCTATCGGTTCTCCCTTCTATTCCAGTCTCGTATTGTACGTGGAAAGAAGGATTGTCGGTATGCTTCTGTGTGGGCTCTAATCACACTGATTTTATCCTCATGGTCTCTTCGCGAGATATACGTAGGAGGGAGCAATATACTGCTTGACTCTTCGGTGAAGGTATGTTCTCGAAACTTTAACAAAAGCCCGTACCGAGCTACTGAGCGTCTCTCCTGCAGAGTCTTCCACTCGAGTTTATCATCTCCGTAACGCTTTCGCGATTACTAAATGATCCTGTAACGAAGCGTGCTGCTCTCTGTTGGATCTTCTGTATCTCTTCTATCAACCATATGTGGTACGGATCCCACACTGTTGAGCAGTATTCAAGCAGTGGGCGAACAAGTGTACTGTAACCTGCTTCCTTTGTTTTCGGATTGCATTTCCTTAGGATTCTTCCATTGAATCTCAGTCTGGCATCTGCTTTACCGACGATCAACTTTATATGATCTTTCCATTTTAAATCACTCCTAATGCGTACTCCCAGATAATTTATGGAATTAACTGCTTCCAGTTGCTGACCTGCTATTTTGTAGCTAAATGATAAGGGATCTATCTTTCTTTGTATTCACAGCACATTACACTTGACTACATTGAGATTCAATTGCCATACCCTGCACCATGCGTCAATTCGCTGCAGATCCTCCTGCATTTCAGTACAATTTTTCATTGTTGCAAGCACTCGATGCACCACAGCATCATCTGCAAAAAGCCTCAGTAAACTTCCGATGTCATCTACCAGATCATTTATGTATATTGTGAATAGCAACGGCTCTATGACACTCCCCTGCGGCACACCTGAAATCACACTTACTTCGGAAGACTTCTCTCCATTGAGAATGACATGCTGCGTTCTGTTATATAGGAACTCCTCAATCCAATCACACAATTGATCTGATAGTCCGTATGCTCTTACTTTGTTCATTAAACGACTGTGGGGAACTGTGTCAAACGCCTTGCGGAAGTCAAGAAACACGGCATCTACCTGTGAACCCGTGTCTAAGGCCCTCTGAGTCTCATGGACGAATAGCGCGAGCTTGGTTTCACACGACCGTCTTTTTCGAAACCCATGCTGATTCCTACAGAGTAGATTTCTAGTCTCCAGAAAAGACATTATACTCGAACATAATATGTGTTCCAAAATTCTACAACTGATCGACGTTAGAGATCTAGGTCTATAGTTCTGCCCATCTGTTCCATGTCCCTTCTTGAAAACGGGGAAGACCTGTGCCCTTTCCAATCCTTTGGAATGCTTCGCTCTTCTAGAGACCTACGGTACACCGCTGCAAGAAGGGGGGCAAGTTCCTTTGCGTACTCTGTGTAAAATCGAACTGGTATCCCATCAGGTTCAGCGGCCTTTCCTCTTTTGAGCGATTTTAATTGTTTCTCTTATCCCTCTGTCATCTATTTTGATATCTACCATTTTGTCATCTCTGCAATCTAGAGAAGAAACTACAGTGCAGTCTTCCTATGTGAAACTGCTTTGAAAAAGACGTTCTCTGTTTCGGCCTTTAGTCTCTCATCCTCTGTTTCAGTACCATTTTGGTCACAGAGTGTCTGGATATTTTGCTTTGATGCACCTACCGCATTGACATAAGAGCAAAATTTCTTAGGATTTTCTGCCAAATCAGTACACAGAA
Source organism: Schistocerca gregaria (assembly GCF_023897955.1). Classification (NCBI taxonomy): domain Eukaryota; kingdom Metazoa; phylum Arthropoda; class Insecta; order Orthoptera; family Acrididae; genus Schistocerca; species Schistocerca gregaria. Next base: position 157,679,930 of record NC_064929.1, on the reverse strand, counting down.
CTTTACTTTCGAATTCATTGAACGCCTCTCGCATAGCCCTCCTCACACTACATTTCGCTTCGCATAATTTTTGTTTGTCTGCAAGGCTTTGGCTATGTTTATATTTGCTGTGAAGTTCCCTTTGATTCCGCAGCAGTTTTCTAACTCGGTTGTTGTACCATGGTGGCTCTTTTCCATCTCTTACGATCTTGCTTGGCACATACTCATCTAACGCATATTGTACGATGGTTTTGAACTTTGTCCACTGATCCTCAACACTATCTGTACTTGAGACAAAACTTTTGTGTTGAGCCATCTTTTGTGTTGAGCCATCTTCCTACCTTTTTTAATATTTCTATTTACGGCTGAAATCATCGATGCAGTAACTGCTTTATGATCGCTGATTCCCTGTTCTGCATTAACTGATTCAAATAGTTCGGGTATGTTTGTCACCAGAAGGTCTAATATGTTATCACCACGAGTCGGTTCTCTGTTTAACTGCTCAAGGTAGTTTTCAGATAAAGCACTTTAAAAAATTTCACTGGATTCTTTTTCCCTGCCACCCGTTATGAACGTTTGAGTCTCCCAGTCTATATTCGGCAAATTAAAATCTCCACCCAGAACTATAACATGGTGGGGAAATCTACTCAAAATATTTTCCAAATTATTCTTCAGGTGCTCAGCCACAACAGCTGCTGAGCACGGGGGCCTATAGAGACATCCAATTACCATGTCTGAGCCTGCTTTAACCGTGACCTTCACCCAAATCATTTCACAATTCGGGTCTCCGTCAATTTCCTTCGATACTATTGCACTTCTTATCGCTATAAACACGCCTCCCCCTTCATTGTCCAGCCTGTCTCTGCGGTATACATTCCAATCTGAGTTTAGGATTTCATTACTGTTTACGTCTGGTTTCAGCCAACTTTCTGTCCCTAGTACTATATGGGCGTTGTGACCGTTTATTAATGAGAGCAGTTCTGGGACCTTTCTGTAGACGTTCCTTCAGTTTACTATTAGCACATTAATATTGTTATTCCCTGTTGCATTTTGCATACTCCTACCTTGCCGCGTCTCAGGAGGCGTCTTGTTGGGCCTAGGGAGGGTATTCTCTAACCTAAAAAACCCCCATGTGCACTCCACACGTACTCCGCTACCCTTGTAGCCGCTTCCGGCATGTAGTACACGCCTGACCTATTCAGGGGGACCCTGCATTTCTCCACCCGATAGCGGAGGTCGAGAAATTTGCACCCCAGCTCTCCGCAGAATCGTCTGAGCCTCTGGTTTAAGCCTTCCACTCGGCTCCAAACCAGAGGACCGCGATCGGTTCTGGGAACTATACTACAAATAGTTAGCTCTGATTCCACCCCGCGAGCGAGGCTTTCCGCCTTCACCAATTCCGCCAACCGCCTGTACAAACTGAGGATGACCTCTGAACCCAGACGGCAGGAGTCATTGGTGCCGACGTGAGCTACAATTTGCAGTCGGGTGCACCCAATGCCTTCTATCGCCGCTGGTAGGGCCTCCTCCACATCTCGGATGAGACCCCCCGGCAAGCAGACAGAGTGAAAACTTGCCTTCTTCCCTGACCTTTCCTCTATTTCCCTAAGGGGCTCCATCACCCACCTAACGTTGGAGCTCCAAATAATTAATAAACCCATCCCTCTGTGTGCCTCAGACCTTGCTGAAGGAGCAGCCACATATCCACTCACAGGCAGAGCGGGCGATGCCACACGGCCAGCCTCCACATTTACCCTCCGCCTCGTGCGCCGCGAACGCCGCTGAACCCGCCACTCCCCTTGGGGAGAGGGTGGTCCAACCGCGCCCGGTACCCGCGAAGATTTCTCGACAGCAGGGACAGTGGGTGAAGCATGTAACACCTTGGGTGTATCTTGCGACGCACCAGACTCCCCACTGCCGGTACACCCCGAGGCAGCAACCTGAAGACAACTGACCGCGGCCATCAACACACTCAGCTGTTCGCGAAGAGTGGCCAGCTCCTCCTGCGTCCGTACACAGCAGTCACACATCCTATCCATCCTAAGGAATCACTTTACTGAAGAGACTTAATCAACTTTTAACTAGACTGCTAATTCACTAAAGGCGGCTGATTATTGACTAAACTGTGATTGATAACCACTTCTTGTAGAAAACAATGAAAATAGCACTACCTGACTCTGGACTGTATTCAAAACAAACATGAAATCTATGGAACACTATTAATAGCACTCGACAATTGAAGCTTCCTAAAAGCAAGAACACCCGGAAGAAGAAGTGACAAGTAAGAAAAATACAGTTAATTCTTAAATTAAGGTAGCTCGCTGCACAGCAGACGTGAAGCAGACGGCGGTTAGGGCGACACTGACACTACTGGCACTATGGCTGACTAAAGGGACTCTCTCTGACTGTATTCAAAACAAACACGAAATCTATGGGACACTATTAATAGCACTCGACAATTAAAGCTTCCTAAAAGCAAAAACACATGGAAAAGAAGTGACAAGTAAGAAAAACACAGTTAATTCTTAAATTAAGGTACCTCGTTGCACAGCAGACGTGAAGCAGGCGGCGGTTAGGGTGACACTTACCTGTAGTAGCATTATGTAATTTATCTGAAACCTTTTAGTATCTCCAGGGTTCTTCCATGTATACAACCTTCTTTTATGATTCTTGAACCAAGTGTTAGCTATGTTTAAGTTGTGCTCTATGCAAAATTCTATGAGACGGCTTCCTCTTTCATTTCTTAGCCCCAATCCATATTCACCTGCTACGTTTCCTTCTCTCCCTTTTTCTGCTACCGAATTCCAGTCACCCATGACTATTAAATTTTCATCACCATTCACTATCTGAATAATTTTTTTTTATTTCATCATACATTTCTTCAATTTCTTCGTCATCTGCAGAGCTAGTTGGCATATAAACTTGTACTACTGTAGTAAGCGTGGGCTTCGTGTCTATATTGGCCACAGTAATGCATTCACTATGCTGTTTGTAGTAGCTTACCCGCACTCATATTTTTTTTATTAATTATTAAACCGACTCCTGCATTACCCCTATTTGATTTTGTATTTATAACCCTGTAGTCACCTGACCAGAAGCCTTGTTCCTCCTCCCACCGAACTTCACTAATTCCCACTATATCTAACCTATCCATTTCCCTTTTTAAATTTTCTAACCTACCTGCCCGATTAAGGGATCTGACATTTCATGCTCCGATCCGTAGAAAGCCAGTTTTCTTTCTCCGGATAACGATGTCCTCTTGAGTAGTCCCCGCCCGGAGATCCGAATGGGGGACTATTTTACCTCCGGAATATTTTACCCAAGAGGACGCCATCATCATTTAATCATACAGTAAAGCTGCATGTCCTCGGGAAGAATTACGGCCATAGTTTCCCCTTGCTTTCAGTCGTTCGCAGTACCAGCACAGCAAGGCCGTTTTGGTTAGTGTTACAAGGCCAGATCAGTCAATCATCGAGACTGCTGTCCTTGAAACTACTGAAAAGGCTGCTGTCCCTCTTCAGGAACCACACGTTTGTCTGGCCTCTCAACAGAACTTAGAACTACTTAAACCTAACTAACCAACCTATGGACATCACACACATCCATGCCCGAGGCAGGATTCGAACCTGCGACCGTAGCAGTCGCGCGGTTCTGGACTGAAGCGCCTAGAATTGCTCGGCCACCGTGGCCAGCGAAGGAATCTGTCCCTCCGATTTGTTAGCTTTATTACTGTTCATGTTGTATACCTCTGCAGTACATTAAATTGAACTTCACAATCTACTTCATTTCATATTCCACATTATATACAGGGTGTCCTGTTTATCTTGACCACCCTAAATTCAAATTACAAAATTTTTCAACCAATTGTTCTTTAGCCCTCAGGGGGACATCAGTCAGTATTATTGCCTTCATTGTACCTTTGTATAAAACAAAGATGTGAAAGCAGTATGACTTTTTTAAATTTCACCCTGTATTTATTATTTGGTAATTCGTATCCTCACCTAAGCACCTATTCAAAATTATATCACAGTGTACTGTTCACTCAAACACAACGTTATTAATTACATTACATAACATTGACTTTGAGCCCGGGGTCACAAACTCGTCCACTTGCTGGAGTTGTCAGAAAACAAAGTAAAAACAGAACATTGACTTTGACTCTCCTGTACCATTGCCCAGGAGTAGAACATTCAAAGGTGCTCGAAGTGGTGACCCTTGACACCGATATACTGGTGCACTCATTGAATGAAAAAATGTTTTACAGCTTCCAGTGTTGCCTGCTAAGAGATTTACAAGCAAGCACGATACGTTCCTGCATGTCCTCTGGAGTTGTTGGAATATCGCGATAGACAACGTCTTTAATGCATCCCCAAAGAAAAATGCACAAAGGATTTAAATCAGGAGACCTAGCAGGCCAAGTGACTGTTCCTTCTCGACCAATCCATCCGACAGAATACCTCCGGTTCAGAACTTGACGTGCACACAAGGCTTTATGTGCTGGGCATTCATCATGTTGATGCCACATAAGCATTGTGGTTCTTAGCGGCACTTCATCCAAAAGAAGAGGAAGAATTCATCTGAGGAAGTTGGCATATGCTTTGCCGTTTAGACTACCATTGATGAAATAACGTTAACTCTCCATTAAAGCTGATGTTCCACCTGTCTAAGCCATTGTGTGTTACCACTGGACCAATAATACATGTTTCTTGTATTTACCTGTCCTTTGTTTGAGAAGGAACATTCATAGGTAAATAGAACATTGGAGGACAAGCTTGGGTTGGCAAGGATTTGCTACTGTGCCCACTGACAAAACTGTACACGATTCTGGAAATTGTTCCCATGCAATTCTTGATGTAGGTGTACGTGGTAAGGATGGAACCTGTGACTTGTAAGAATACGATGTGCACTGGTTTTAGGAATGCCAATCTCATGTTGAAGCTATTGTGTGCTCTCATGTGGATTCATAGCAACAGAAGCGAGAACAGTAACTTCAGCAACTTTGTCTATGCGAATGCTATGATGAACATTGTTGTGGGTTGAAACTTCCCGTTTCCTAAAAAGTCGCAACAAGACGAGAAAACATCTGTCGGGAAGGTGGGTTCTTGTCAGGATATCGCTATCTGTACACTTCCACTGCCTGCGTAGCATTTCGCCTACCTTCAACAACAGCAACAACAACAACAATAAAAGAAACTTTATGTCAATGCATTTTGTAGGAAGGACAGCCTTTACTGTATGCCTACTGTATACAACAGCATTAAAAAGGACTAAACTACTGTGCTAAATGTACCCATACATAAGAAAATGGTATTGCAATTACTGTTCTGCTAACTTACATTCTCCATAGATGGGTAGCACTTCTACCTTCTCTTTGTTGGTGTACATTCTACTCACACAGCTCTGCAACTGACGATGGTTGATGCAATGATGGTGTTTACATTTGTCCTCTGTCATCATCAGCGCATGGATGTGTTCAATTACCCTGAGTACCTGCACTAAGCCCTGGGAGCATCAATGTTGTGTTATGTAATTAATTATGTTGTGTTTCAGTGAATAGTACACTGTGATACATTTTTGAATAAGTCTTTAGGAGAGGAAATGATATACCGAACAAAAAATACAGGGTGCCATTTAAAGAAAGTCATATAGCCGTTGATATCTGTGTAAAAAACAAAGCTACAACAAAGGTAATCATGCTGATTGATGTCCCCTGATGGATAAAGAACATTTGCTTGAAACATTTTGTAATTTTCATCTGGACAAACAGTTATTTAGGGTACTCAAGGTAAATGGGACACCCTGTATATAATCTTCTCTGCTAATCTCAGCCAATAGGCGGGAGGTCCAGAATGCAACACTACAATGTGAACATGCTCAGCATAGTAACTACAATTCCCACCAATACTTTTTACCCTAGATCTTACAATTTAAAGTTATTCCAGTTGTTTCAATCCTAACATTTTAATAGAAAAAAATTTCTTTTACAACACAATTTTGATTTACCATTTGAAAAAGTTTCTATAATTATAATAGAGGGAAACATTCCACGTGGGAAAAATATATCTAAAAACAAAGTTGATGTGACTTACCAAACAAAAGTGCTGGCAGGTCGATAGATACACAAACATACACACAAAATTCAAGCTTTTGCAACCAACGGTTGCTTCTTCAGGAAAGAGGGAAGGAGAGGGAAAGACGGAAGGATGTGGGTTTTAAGGGAGAGGGTAAGGAGTCATTCCAATCCCGGGAGCGGAAAGACTTACCTTAAGGGGCAAAAAGGGCAGGTATACACTCGCACATCCACACATATCCATCTGCACATACACAGAACATGTCACTCTCCTCCCCCTCCTCCCTCTCTCTGACACACACACACACACACACACACACACACACACACACACACACACACACAGAGAGAGAGAGAGAGAGAGAGATAGAGAGAGAGAGAGAGAGAGAGAGAGAGGTTTTTAAGAAAATGTCTGCTTGTGGCTGTGTATGTGTGGATGGATATGTGTGTGTGAGTGTGCGTGTGTGTGTGTGTGTGTGTGCGCGCGCGCACACGCGAGTGTACACCTGCCCTTTTTTTCCCTTAAGGTAAGTCTTTCCGCTCCCGGGATTAGAATGACTCCTTACCCTCTCCCTTAAAACCCACATCCTTTCGTCTTTCCCTCTCCTTCCCTCTTTCCTGAAGAAGCAACCGTTGGTTGCAAAAGCTTGAATTTTGTGTGTGTTTGTGTTTGTTTGTGTATCTATCGACCTGCCAGCGCTTTTGTTTGGTAAGTCACATCAAGTTTCTATAATTAGTTATAGTAATAACAGTTATTGTTATTATTA